>NC_142436.1:36352500-37045000 GCF_059453495.1 Arachis ipaensis
TAATTTATTGTTTTGAAAGGACAAAAATAATTTAGAATTGGAAACCGGACACTAATCTTAAAGGTTTTGGCCCAAAGTGGGCCAAACGGACCTAAAACGCTAACGGGTTGGACCAGACCCAAATCGGGTCCAAGACTCAACATATATATGTATGTTTAATGAGCTTTCAGCTCATTTTTGCCCTAAAACAAAGAAAGGGGCGCAGCTTGAGGGAGAAGAGAGAAAAAGGATTTGGTCACTATTCACGTCCACCTTCCGGTTACCATAACTTAAGCTACGAAGCTCCAATTGACGAGCTATTTACGGCCATGCGAAGCTCTCGCTGAGCTCTTCATTTCTATCCAAATAAAGTGGTAAGATTTTCGAAATCTATGCTCTAGTTTCCATCCCAAATAGTTTTGCATTTTTGGTTCTAGTTCTTGAGTAGATTTTGTGATTTTGTTTGTTTAGGGGTGATCTAGCATTGGAATATTATTAGATTTTGCCCCTAATCTCATTGGGTAAGGTAAGGTTTCACTAAACCCTTGTGTTTTGTCATTTTTGTGAACCCTATGTTTGATGTTTGTATGTTATATGATGTTAGATTGAGTTTTGGTGTTTGTTGGAGTTGGTTTGAGGCTTTGGATCGAGCTTGGTGGCTTCGTTTTGGTGTTTGGTGCATTTTGGAAATCGGCCAATGTATGGTTTCGGTTTCCTTTATGTAATATGTAATGTTTCTAGACACTTAGGCTAGTTGACCCTAGAATAGGATTGAATGATGGTTGTGTATGATTAATTATATGTAAATTTATGTTTGATGATGAGAAGTATGATATGGAGTGTTGGTATGTGTGATATATGAATTATGATGATAATATGATGAGTATTGGTGTTATTTATGTTCATGGTGTTAATTATGGAGATTGAGATTGAATAATGATAATTATGAGGATTTATGATGAGAGGTGATGAATGATGTTTATGATGAGTGAATTGTACAAATTGTTGATGATTGAGATCTTAAGTTGGGAATTATGAATTTGTGTTGATTTACGGTGGAAAGGTTGAGTGAATTAGGTGTGGAAGTGATGGAAGTTCAATGGAATGGTAAGGTGTAGTGTGTGGTAGTGTTTTATGATGTTTGGGTGTGTTTTAGTTTGTTTTGGTTATGAAATTTGGAACTTTGAGAACTTTGACGGATCATAACTTGAGCCTCAGTTTTCAAAATTAGTTGAAATTTATCTTAAATTAAAGTTCATCTAAAGATCTTTAAATTTATATAAAGTTTGATGAAAATGGATTTTTGTAGACGAAGTTATGAATGTTTAATATTTGGGGTTTAAAACTGATTTCTGCAACTTTGCAAAATTTTCTTAGTCTAGGAGTGCATGCGTACACATACCCCCATACGCATACATGCCATTCTTTTTGGCACCTATGCGTATGCATACATGGGTATACATACGTGAAATGGGCCAAATTGTATGTATGTGTACGCATACATAATGTATTCATACGCATACACCATGTTTTGCTGAAAAATGATTTTTCTTCATTTTTAAGGGTTCTCTAACTTTCCAAGCGTCCTCTAAATTCTGTTTAAGAGTACTATCTAGTAATTAGGTTCTAATACTATTAAAGATGAGTTATAAACTTAAATAAATGAATTTCTACATGAGTTTAGAAGATGGAAACTTAGGTTTCTGAAGTTGTGGGTGAGCGGGTGGAGTATTATATTGGTGATGACTTAGAGAACTTAAGAGGTGACGATAGTTGATAATGATTTGGGGAATTGTAAACTGGTGATGGTTATGCCGAGTTGAGAACTTGGAAAGGAATGATGATATTATTGGATTATATGAAAGTGTGCAGGGCCTATATCTCTGGTGTGGTAGTTTTTCTGCTGCAAGAGTGTGCAGGGCCTATATCCTTGGCGTGGCAGTTTTTCTGCTGCAAGAGTGCGCTAGGCATTATATCCTTGGAATGATTTATGGTGAGACAGTGGTTGTTATTTTCTTCTCTGCTGCATGAGTGTGCAGGGCCTATATCCTTAGCGTAGCAGACTCCCTGCTACATGAGTGTGTGGGGCCTATATCGCTGGCGTGGCAGATTTCTTTGCTGCATGAGTGTGCAGGGCCTATATCCCTGGCGTGGCAGGAAGGCTACATCCAAAAGGATACGTCGGGTTGGCATTTATAGACCGACAAGTGATATCACGAGCCAAATAGGATAGACATTCATCGTATGCATCTTCTATATGCTTGCTTGCTTTGATTACTTGAGTTATGCGTATTTGAATAACATGCCTAAATGCTAGTTGAATTACCTGGTGTATATGTATATTACTCGTGTTTTACTTGGTTGCATTAATTGTGTTTTACTGGTATTAAGGAGGATCGGGAGGCGGTGGCGATGGGATCGCACGGAGGTTAGGTTGGCGAAGGCTGTGGGATACAGCGGTGTGATTTAGTACTAGTTAGAAATCCCCTAAGTTTAGATAACCCTGTATATTGTTTATGGTTTAAGTTATTTATTTTGCTAAGCTTGGATATCCGTCTTCGATGTGAAGTTCTAGGATTGCCTTTGGCATCCCGGAACCTTACATCTTATATATTGGGCACTGTTACCATACTGAGAACCTCCGGTTCTCATACCATATGTTGTTGTTATTTTTCAGATGCAGGTTGCAACCCACCACGGTGAGTTTGTGGATATGGTGACAGAGCGGAGTATGATCTTCCTTATGTTTTATTTCACTTTACTTTTGTTGTAGTTATTCTCTCACCTTTTGTTTATTTAACTTTGTTGCCTTAGAGGCTTTATTTCTGAAAAGCTTTGAGAGATAGGTTGTTGCTGTTTTAAAACTTCAAAATTCTGTTGTATTCAGTTTGACTAGACAGCCTAAACTCCACAAGGTGTGAGTAGTCCTCTCTTTGGTATTATATATATATATATAATACATCTTGATTATTTTAATTATTACCTTGTGTATCTTGGAGCTATCTACAAGATTTTACATATATTATGTCTCGTTCTATTCGTACATATGCGTTTAGTTATCGTGTGTGAATGCTTCGCATTTCGTAATTCCGCTTTAGGCAATTTGAGCTTTTATTCCTTCATCGGGCTTCTAGTATTACTATTTCTTTCTTTCTCTCTCTCTATATATATATATGAGTCTTAGAACTGTCGCGACACTTTGTTATCCTTCGCTTTACGGTGCGAGGTAAGGCTTAGGGTAACGGGGTGTCACAATGAATGGTTTTTCTTGCCATGGTTTCGGTTGGGTTAGGGGATTGAGAGGAAGATAAATGAGAGTGAATGTGAATGTGAGTGAAGTATGTGATTGTGGAATTTCTTATTTTGGAGGATTTTGTGGAGGGATGTATGTGCCCATGCCTCTTTTAGTTGCAACCTTCTTTTTTATTTTGAAGAGAATGGAAGTAAAAGTAGAAGTGAGAGAAATCACGAAAGTGGAGTAGTGGAGAAAAGAGAGGTTTTTCTTTGTTAAGAAACTGTCATTAATGCTGAATGAAAATTTTTCTTTAAAACAAAAATTCCTTAATGAAATGGTTTTCAAGAAGGAGTTTGAATTTCAAAGAACATGCAGTTTTTGACATGACATACCAAGAAGGATTTGAAAGGTTTCTGATTGACATCACTTGAGGTAAGAAAAAAAGAGAAATTTTAAACCAATTTTAATTTCTTTTAAAAATACTTTTATGATTGAAAACAACATAAGGCCGGTTTCATTAACTAAAGGTCACTTTACATAGGCCCAATGGTGATGACGAAACACATGAGGCCACTTTGAGGCTTATTTCCAGTCCATATCAAAGAAGGTCTCTAGACTGTGTACAGCCCTTAAGGAGGATGTCATCATTTGCCCAGTTTTGTCTCCCTGCAACCTGCGAGACAAAAACACTTAGAAGCTCATTAGATACAATTACTCCACAGATTCAATGTCAATGATTTCCAGTGCAATTTTCAGTTTACAGAACCGATCTTCACACAATGGCTTTGCGAAGATATTAGCCAGTTGATCCTCCGATTTCACAAATTGAATATCAATAGTTTCCTTTTGTACATGTTCTCTTATAGAATGATATCTAACCTCAATGTGCTTAATTCTTGAATGAAAAATAGGATTTTTACAAATATTTATGGCACTCATATTGTCACAAAGAAAAGGGATACATTTAATTTCTAGTTTATAATCGGCTAACTGAGTTTTGAGCCAAATTAATTGTGAACAACAGGCGAAGGCAGATATGTATTCAGCTTCAGCCATGGATAAAGCAACAGTAGTAGGGGTGGCAATGGGGCGGGTAGGGGCGGGTTTTTGCTCTACCCGACCCCGCCCCGCCCTACAGAAAACCCGCATCAAATCCGCCCCGCCCTACCCGCGGGTTGTAAAATGTTAAACCCTAACCCGCCCCTGCGGGTACCCGCCCCGCCCCTACCCGCCCCTATAATTATTAAATCCAACAAATAAAATAAAATTTTAAAAATTATATAACCACCATTTACATACATAATATAAATTAAAGTAAAAATTTATATATGATATAATATTATTAATCATTTTACTAATTATTTTATATATGTTACGTATATTATATATTAAAAATATATATATTTACATATATATTATATATACCGGGGCGGGTAGGGGCGGGTTCAACCTAAACCCGACCCCGCCCCGCCCCGCACAAGAACCCGCCCCGTTAAAACCCGCCCCGGTGTGGGTAGGAGCGGGGTGGGTACCCGCGGGTTCGGGTAGTGTTGCCACCCCTAAACAGTAGCTTGCTTTTTGCTTGACCAAACATTTAAGGATTGTCCAAGAGAGCAACATATTCCCGATGTGCTTCTCATATCCACACGATCACCCACATAATCTACATCACAAAAACCAACTACACAAAAATCATCAGATATAGGATACCACAAATCGAAGTCAGATGTGCCATTTATGTATCTAATGATTCTTTTGACAAAGGAAAGATGTGATTCTTTAGGATTCGATTGAAATCTAGGATACACACCCACACTTTGAACTATGTCCGATTTACAAGATATAAGATACATAAGTGATCCAATCATTCCTCTATACATAGTTTCATCAACATATTTCCCTTTTTCATCCTTGTCAAGTTTAGTATTTGGATGCATAGGAGTACCCATTGGTTTGGAATTTTCTAAACCAAATTTCTTTACCAACTCCTTGGCATATTTATCTTGGTGAACAAAAATACCACTAGGAGTTTGTTTGATTTGAAGTCCAAGGAAGAAAGTGAGTTCTCCCATCATACTCATATCAAACTCATTAGTCATTAGTTTTCCAAATTTTTCACACAAGGTTTCATTAGCCGATCCAAACACAATATCGTCCACTTAAACTTGGACAAGCAAGAAATCATCATTAGACTCTTTAATGAATAGAGTAGTATCCGTAGTACCCCTTTAAAAATTATTTTGCAACAAGAAGGCACTAAGCCTTTCATACCAAGTTCTAGGACCTTGTCTCAAACCATAAAGTGCTTTTGCAAATTTAAAAACATGATTAGAAAAATTTTTGTTATACATATACTTCTCTATCAATAAAGCCATTTAAAATGCATATTGACATCCATTTGAAATAATTTAAAACCTTTGTGGACAAAAACTTGGTGCAAAATTTATATCCAACAAACTAACCGGCAAGTGCACCGGGTCGTACGAAGTAGTACCTCAAGTGAATGAGGGTCGATCCCACGAGAATTGATGGACTAAGCAACAATGGTTAAGTGATTTACTTAGTTAGACAAATAGAAAAGAGTGTTGAGAGTTCAATTGCATCAAACAGTGATTCAGAGAATCAGAAAACAAGCAATAAATTGAGGTAAAATATATATGAAGAAAACAGTTAAGGCTTCAGAGATATCTATCTTCCGGATTGAATTTCCTTATTAACTATTTTAATCATGCAAGATTCAATTCATGATAAACTATATGTGACTAAACCCTAATTCCTTAGACCTTTTTAGTCTCCTCTAACCTTCATCAACCGCCAATTCCTTGGTAACTTAATTCCAATTAGAGGGTGAAGTTCAATTCTAGTTTATACGCCACAAAAATCCTAATTACCCAAATATAAGAGGATTATATGTCACGTATCCCATTAAGTCCAGATAATTAGAAGTTTAGGAGAAATTATTTTCAAGCTGTTGTTCAAGTAAAGAGCTTTTCCAAGGTATACAAGAACTCAATTAGAACAAGGGTCATACTTCCGTTCCACCCAGATTCATAAGATAAAGAACGAAAACAATTCTTGAAATAGAAATCAGTACATGAATTAAAATAGAAAAATAATAGTATCAATCCATACAATAGACAGAGCTCCTAACCTTAATAGTAGAGGTTTAGTTGCTCATGGTTCAGAGAGAAAACAAGGATTCTGAAAAACTGTCAATTGCGGAATGAGGTCAAAGAGAAGAGATGATGAGCCCGAATGGCTGATTCTTTTCCCTTTTATATCTAATCCTAATTAATGTAAATTATATTTCCTAAAACTAAATAATATCTTTTCCTATTTATAAATAAAATAAAAGTTTAATCAAAATCAATGAGGATCTTCATGTAGGCCTTGATCACGCACTGGGACCACTTTGATTCATTGAACTGGCGCCAAACTTGGAGTTTCTCAAGTTTGGCGCCACCAAAGCAGCAAGCAAGGAAGGCGTTGTGATGATCATGATGCCAAACTTGGGATTTCCCAAGTTTGGCGCCACCAGGGCAGTAATTTCATATGAAAGGTGTAAACTATTATATATCGTTGGAAAGCTCTGAAAGTTGACTTTTCAATGCCGCATGTCAATTGGACCTTTGTAGCTCAGTTATTTCTGTTTGAGTGCAAGGAGGTCAGGGTTGACAGCATCATCTACTTTCTTCTTCTTCTTCTACGGAAACTTCATCAAATCCATCCGAATGTGTAACACCCTACCATACAGAGTCTTATGCTTAAGTCATAATTCAGAGATGGCAAAGTATTACGACCTCTAAAACAAAAATTTAGTACGTATAGTAGTATGAATAATTGATTATAACTAGGAGCCTTTGTAGAAAAGGGGGTAAACAAAAACCGTAACTCGAACGCGCAACACTCCGATCAATAACGTAACGAGCAAAGGATAATCTAACGCAAGATCATATATATACAAAGAGTGTCAAAAACGGGAATATCAAGACTCAAAATTTGGCTGCGAAGATAACCGGTCCGAGCATAGCAATATATACATATAATAAAATAAGGAAAACCCCAAAGGAAATCCAAAGGGACACAAATACAGAACCCTACTCTCCAAAAATCTCCTATAAGAGGAGTCATCACAGTTTGTATTATTTAATGGAGATAAAAGTATCTAAACAAGATATATAAACCAAAACAGAGTCCCGAGAACAAGGATCTTCGCTAATCCAGAAGTCTCCAGCATGCCTCAACGAGAAGCCTCGCGTCCTGCATCTGAAAACCACAAAATCCGCATGGGTGAGAACCAGAGGTCCCCAGCACGGTAACAGCTTCCACATATATAATATATAATAATAGAGGAAAGCCGAAGGCAATCCTAGAACTTCCTCCAAATAATATCAAAGCTTATAAACAAACTGAACCGTTAGGGGCAACTGACTAAAGATCCTTCAGTCTAACTAATACTTCCCTTTCCAATTCCTACAGACCTCCCAACCACCAGCAGGAGTATAATATAGCAAACACAGTTATATCAAACAAGAGATTCACAAATAGGAACGAATAAGGCATTTAGACAATTAGCAAGTAATATGCAGTCAAATAGGCAATCTCAAACAGTTCATGTAGTATGCTTATGATGCATGCCTGTCCCTAGTAGCTGATGATATCATCTGTCGGTTATAGGGCCAACCCGACAAGTCCTGGTAGCTAACCATTGGACTGTCCCTCTGTCGCGCATCCCCAACTCGAGTTATACTCAACATAAACTTGATCATAATCATGATCCATATCCATCACCCTCACTGGTGAATATTTACGGGGGCGAGCTCATCCGGGCCTTTCACAGTGCCCGGCCACACTTACGACATAGGGTCAAAAGAGCTTCGAGTCTCAACCTGGAGTACGTGGTGGCTAGCCACTGCTTCCTCCCAGGGAAACCCTCATCTCCGATGGTGGAGGTGCAAACATTCACAATTCATTCAACAGCATATATGCATTTATACTTAGCCATAATCATGGCTCCGCCGTAACACGGCAATAATTTAGCCATCCGGCTCACGGTTAAATCCATAACCAGCCAATTCATTAACAATTACGGCCCTTCGACCCATGGCATAACAAGCACTTCCACCGCCATCCTCCGCATCTCACATAATCATCTTTGATCCTCAATGATCATTCATTTTTTCCCTTGCTTCACTCGCAAGTTACCACATTCACTAGCCCTTTTTCTCACGCTAGGCATATCATAATGAATCAAGACATAAGTGGTGAGATCGGAGGCTTAGAAGTATGAAATTTGGCTTTTAAAACTCAAAAATCAACTTTGGGATGAAAACAGGGCCACGCGTACACGCACTCCACGCGCACGCGTGGATGGCCTTAAAATTCATCGACGCGCAAGCGTCATACGTGCGAACGCGCGGATTGGAAATTAGCCAAACGACGCGCAAGAGTTAGCCACGCGTACGCGTGGGTGCTCTTGCGCCCCAGGCACAAAACTGGCACAACTCTGGCACAACTCTCGGGAAAATGGCTGGGCATTTGGTGCAGCGCATCGACGCGCTCGCGCACACCACGCGCACGCGTGGATGGTGCTTTCTCGAAGAACGGCGCGTATGCGCCAAGTGCGCCTACACGCAGGGGGTCATTCTGCTAAAAATTTTCTAAGTTAAAAGCTGCAGAATTTACAGATTCAACCCCCAATCTTCCGACGGACATAACTTTCTCATTTTAAATCGTTTTTCACCCGTTTTTCGAACGGCATGGACGTCCCGGATCCAATTTCATTTCTAAACAGATTTGGTACAAATCAGAGATCCGTAGTCCAAGTAATGTCCCGTCAAAGTATGCCCAAAAACCGTGTTTTCATACAAAACCACAAAGTGCCATTTTCGAAACAAGCTACTTTCAACTCTTTTCAAAATCAATCAAAACATGCCAATTTCATCCCTTTTCTTTGAAATCAATCAAAATGTACCAAAATCAACATCAAGCCATCCTCAACTCACACATTGACATTTTACCAAATTTTCCAAAATCACCATCCAACCCTTTTAACACTTCTCAATCAAATGGCTAAAGGACAAACACAATATCATGTCATACATCCTCCCTCATCCCAATTTCCAATAATACCATTTCCAATCAACCATCATTATACATAATCAACATCATACTCACCATCAACATGGTATCACCCATCAATTCAACTTCAATCATCCATCAAGCATATATCACAACATGCATTTCTCATATATCACGCAATCAAGGCATCAATATTCATAATCACATATATGATCACATCATATATCTCAACCAATCAACAACATCATCAATTCAATGCCTATCTTAGGGCCTCTAGCCTAAGTATTTCTTACCACATTACATATTAGATACGGAAAACCGAAACCATACCTTAACCGATTTCCCAAGCTCAACCGGAGCACTTCCAAACCACTTGTCCACAAGCTCTCAAGGTATCAACACCTCCAAGAACAGATTTTATCACACCAAACCCTCTCTCAAGCTTTCCAAAATCACCAATCAAGCTCCAATATTCACATATACACAACCTAAACCACAATCATCATACCCATACACAACATCTCAATACCCAAACATCATAGAATAATAAATTACACTAAGGTTGAGAATCTTACCACACCCAAGTCCAAGGAGACAAAATTAACCTTCTCTTCCAAGAGAGTTGGGTCCTATAACATCAAAGAGCCCAAAATCTCAACATTTTTGCTCATGAAACTCGAAATCAAGGCTGGAAATTCGAAGAGCAAAACGTGGCTTACCTCAAGATTGATTGTATGGGTTTTGTAGAGCTCTCTGCGGTGAACGCGTGGCCGCAAATGGTGTGGCAATCGGAGCTCTAGATCAAAAGTTATGGTGGTTTGAAGATCAACCAAGGGAGAGAACTTGAGAGAGTGTTCTTCCCCCCCTCGATACCAATTTCAGCGTGTTTGAGTGCTAAGTGAGGAGAGAGAGTGCTGAAAACTAGGGTTTTGGTTTAGTTTAGTTGGGCCAAGGGTCCACTTTGGGTCCGGTTGGCCCGGTTTGGCCCGTTCGGTCCAATCTTGGTCCGATTTCTATAAAATTGGTACCGAAATTCTCGTCTCAATTTTCTCTATCATATTAAGCCATAAAAATAACATTTTTGGCTTTCTAGAATAAATTCTCATTTATGGGTTAATTAGCCGTTAATTAACCGGGTCTTACATCTCTGTAACAGGCCAGACCACCCGCTAGCACGATATTGTCCGCTTTGGCACACAAGGCCTCACGGTTTTGCCTTTGACGATAGGGATGATAGCCGAAGCCCCCCACACTCACTCGTCAAAACGCGTCATGCTAGGGATAGGTATCCACACCCTTATAAGGCATGCTTCGTTCCCCTTTCCAACCGATGTGGGCCTTACAATCCACCCCCTAAGGGAGTCCAGCGCCCTCGCTGGCACATCGATCCGGGTTCTGGCTCTGATACCATCTGTAACAGCCCAGACCACCCGCTAGCACGATATTGTCTGCTTTGGCACACAAGGCCTCACGGTTTTGCCTTTGACGATAGGGATGATAGCCGAAGCCCCCCACACTCACTCGTCAAAACGCGTCATGCTAGGGAGAGGTATCCACACCCTTATAAGGCATGCTTCGTTCCCCTCCCCAACCGATGTGGGCCTTACAGAATGCTACCTGAAATAAACAGAATTACACACAACTCAAAGTAGCATTCATAGTGGCTAAAAGATATTTAAATCTTTATTAAACTTAACAATTTGAATGCAAATTCACTAGGAAAAGATAGAAAAGATGCTCATGCATCAATAGCATATGCAAGCAATAATCGAATAGCTTCCATTCTTGCTACCGGAGCAAATGACTCATCAAAGTCAATGCCCTCTTCTTGATTGTAACCTTGGGCCACTAATCTAGTCTTGTTACGAACCACACTACCATTCTTACCCGATTTATTTCTAAAGATCCACTTGGTACCGGTTTTCATTTTACCATTTGGGTAGGGTACAAGAGTCCAAACCTTATTCTTTTCAAATTGGCTTAACTCTTCATCTATAGCTTTAATCCAAGAAGTATCTTCAAGTGTTTCTTTCACATTTTGGCGCTCCAATTGGGATAAAAAGACAACGTTGTTGACATTGGATTTTTTCTTACTTAAAGATCTAGTGGTGACTCTATTTGAAGGATCTCCAATAATAAACTCGTGAGGGTAGTTCTTCAAGAACTTCCACTCTCTAGGTTTATGTGATGGGTTTTCAGTTTAGCTTTGACTTGGTTCATCAATGCTCACAGATCCAAAATCTCCTGCCTCATTAGGAGACAAAACCAGATTATCTCCTACATTCTGATATGTAGGGTTAAAGTCAGCATTCTCTATTGATGGTACAAGTTTTTCATTTCCTTGATTCTTCTTTGGATTTAACTCAGTTTTAGTTCTTGCATCATCCTCTATGATAGAGCCTGGAATGAAGTTAGAGTCACAAAAAGAAACACGTATGGATTCCTCTATGATTCTATGTTCTTTGAGATAAACTCTATAAGCTTTACTAGTGGTTGATTATCCTACAAACATACCTTCATAAGATTTTGGATCAAAATTTTTAAGATTATCTTTATTATTTAACACAAAATATTTGCATCCAAATATGTGAAAGTATTTGAGATTTGGAGATGTTCTTTTTCATAGCTCATAAAGAGTTTTCTTTAGCCCCTTTCTAATGATGGTTCTATTTAAAATGTAGCAAGTTGTATTTATAGCCTCTGCCCATAGATATTTTGGAACCTTATTTTCACAAAGCATTGCCCTAGTCATTTCTTGGAGACTTCTATTTCTCCTTTCAACAATCACATTTTGTTGGGGGGGGGGGGAGGGGTGAAAGTGCAAAACCGTCGATTATAATTTTCTTCTCGGTAAAAGAGAAATAACCTCGTTGCAAGTATAGTTCCCAACCGACAAAAATGCTCAATCAAAGTTTAATTTTGTTTGTCATGAATGCAAACCAATAAAAATACCCAGAGTATTAGATCTCGGATTGTCTCTCAAAGGAATTACAGTGAGGTTCGCACATTATTGGTTATGGTATCCAAGGGGTAGTTTGCATAAAAGGGGCAAGAATATAAATGACAAAAAATAAAGCAAACAACTAAAGAAAGAAAGTAATAAAGAGAGACATTCATGGCAAGAATTGAGAATCAAGACTTTCTATCCCAGTCATTAATTATCATACAATGATTAACAAGAGCTAATCCTATTTAGTCATCTCCAACATAGGAAGAAGGTATAATGTTATCTTCACTTGAGAGAAAGTCAAATAAGACTAGTTAATCTCAATCCAAAAGTCCTAATCAGCTCACTAATTGAATTAGCAAGAGATTAGAGTCAATGAAAATAATATTAACTAACAACTCTAGATCACCAACCTAAGTTGGGTATTAATGACTCAAGATTGCCTAATTTCTCTTTCCAAGCCAAGAATGATCAAAAAGCTACTCTAAACCTAAGCCAAACATTTTGTCAAACACTTGGAAGGCATAAAAAGAAAACATGATAAAATTGCAAGAAATGTAAATTTACAACTACCCAATGCAAGAAAAGTAAGAATAACAACTCAATTAAACAATAAGGAACATGAAATATTAAATTGCATTGAAAGGAAATCCAAATCCAACAAGAGTTCATCAACATAAAAAGAGGCATAAAAGAAAAATTAACAAGAAAACTAAGAAGAACAAAGATGTAGGAACAAGAAATTATAAATAAAACAAGATGAAAACAAGAATTAAACCTAAATCCAAAGGAGATCTAACATAATTCTACCCTAATTCTAGAGAGAAGAGGGAGCTTCTCTCTCTAGAAAACTACCTACAACATGATACTAAGCTAATCTAATTGCCCCCACCTTGTCCAATCTTCAATTCTGCATGAAATAGCCTCAGAAATGAGTTGGATTTGGGCCTGGAAGGCTCAGAAATCGCCCCCAGCG
Organism: Arachis ipaensis; assembly: GCF_059453495.1. NCBI lineage: Eukaryota > Viridiplantae > Streptophyta > Magnoliopsida > Fabales > Fabaceae > Arachis > Arachis ipaensis. The sequence goes on from NC_142436.1 coordinate 36,365,719, forward strand.
TATTCACTTTAATGAGGACACGAGCTGATTGTGACGCGTATGCATGGGTCATGCATACGCGTCATCTGGCTTTTTTTGTCACGCGTACGCATCGCCTGGACGACTTCCTTTTCACGCGTGCGCATCTGTCACGCGTGCGCATCGCTCTAAGCACTCCAAATCCTTGTTTTTCCTTGAATTCTCCATCTTACATGCTTTTCTCTTTACCTCTTTGATCCATTCCTTGCCCTTTCAATCCTGAATTCACTAGCAAACATATCAAGGCATCGAGTAGAATTAAAGGTGAATTAAAATTGGCAAATTTAAGGCCTAAAAAGCATGTTTTCACTCTTAAGCACAAATTTAGGGAGAATTACAAAACCATGCTATTTCATTGAATAAATGTGAGATAAGTTGATAAAATCCCCTAAATTAAGCATAAAATAAACCACAAAATTGGGGTTTATCAAACCTCCCCACACTTAAACTAAGCATGTCCTCATGCTAAACTCAAGAAAGAGACAAAGGGTATTAACATTTATTCAATGCAAACTATCTATATGTAATCTATCTAAATGAATGCAACTACTTAGTCAAAATAAATCAATTTCCAAAAATACATGTATGAATACAAGGGCTAAAGCAATAGCAATCAAATCAAACCACAATTTAGTTGAGTTATAAAAAAGATTTCACAAACTTGTAAGAAAAGAGACGATCATAGGTGAAAACATGTAATTGAGCAATCGAACCCTCACCGGATGTGTATCCACTCTAGTCGCTCAAGTGTATAGGGTTGATTCACTCAATTCTCCTCTAATCATGCTTTCCAAGATTTGTTTTTCATCTAACGATCAACACTTATTCAATGCATGCATACAAATATCATGAGGACTTATCCATAGGTCGTAATGGGGCTAGGGTCAAGGTAGGATTGTATTTGGTTAGGTGGACTAGAATTTGAATCTTTGATTGACTTAAGTTTCCCACCTAACCTATGACAACCTATACTATTCAAATGCTAACCTAGCTACCCATTCTTCACTTTTTCACACACTCATGCATTCTCTTTTGATCACAACACGTATGCATTGATTATTATTGAACTTTACTTTGGGGGTATTTTGTCTCCTTTTTATTGCTTTCTTTTTCTTCTCTTTTCTTTTTCATTCATTTTTTTATATATGTATATTTTTTTTCTTTTTCTTTTATTTTTTTCTTTCCAAACTAAAAATATATACAAGGGAATCAATGCATATGGTTTAACATTTAATGTATGAGTATGTACCCAATTCCCAAAATTTTCAACAAAAATATAAAAATACACTTTATCTCTACCCAATGTTCCCAACGCTCCCACCATTAAATGACAGACACTCTCACTAGTCTAAGCTAATCAAAGATCCAAATAAGAGACATTTATTGTTTTTCACTTAGGCTTGTAATGTGCTAAAATTAAGAACAAATGGGTTTAGCATAGGCTCAAAGTTGGCTAACAATGGAAGATAAAAGGTAAGGCTGTTTGGGTAAGTGAGCTGATTGAAACAATGGCCTCAATCATATAAGTGCATTCATACACAAAATAATGGACATAAAGAATCAAACAAATCAAAGATTACAATCATAGAAAGAGAATAATACACACAATAATGAAAATAAGTGGTTATATGATGTAACCACACAATTAGGCTCAAAACTCACATGCTTATGTGTTCTTAGCTCAAAAACATGATCCACGATATATAGTTCAAGCAAGTTCTAAAAAAAAATTTTACTCAAATCAATTGGGGTGCCCTATAGATAAATTTCTTGAAAATTTCATTATTTTGACTAAGCTTATTATACATATATGCAAAATAAGAAAATGCAACTAAAAATCCTAGAAGACCTAAAAATGAAATGCGAAAGTGTTGGAATTAGAAATTGTCACCCAAAAATGCCGATCGGTCAGACGACCTCCCCACACTTAAAAGTTTGCACCGTCCTCGGTGCATTCAGAGATGAGCAAGGGGGTACAGTGACTACACGGGTTGTCACCTTCAGCTGGTGGATCAACCGGCTGCTGCGTGTTCTTTCTCCCGCTTCTATCTTTGCTTATGATGACTCACCCATGAAAAATAGAAAATAGCACAGTAAGATGAGAAAATGTAAAAGCAAGGAAGCATAAATTATTGGAATGAGGTAGTAACCACTAGAATGGAGTGAGTGAATTAGTGTGACAATAAGGAAGAATAGTGTGTGAGTTCTAAGTTGCATGCGGTTTAGAACACACACAGTGATATTAAAAGTTATATCACAAGTACACAAAAGAAAGCATACACTTCACTCATTCTAGTGTGCTTGAGATACTTCAAAGAAAACATGTAAGTTAAGACAACCAAACAAGCAACAAAGAAGCATAAAAGCATTCAAGCAATTAATCAAGAAATTGTGAATTAGATAATGAATGGTCATTGGTTGATGTGCAAGTAAACTTAGTGAACTTATTGAAATATAGAGCTCACACATCAAATAATGACACATATTGAAGTTTGTTTGCAACACCTAAGTGACATAAGGGTGGAAGACATGGGTGCTATGGAACTTAGAAAAAAGAAGATAGAAATTAAACTCAATCACATAGCAAGCATGGTCCACAAAGCTTGAAAAGCTAAAAAATATGTCACTAGGCAAGCTTTCGATCCAATTCCACAATTCCAAAATTTCAATGCATGAAATAGGTGACGTAAATAAGGGTCAATCATAAACAAGCATCACCTAACAAAAAATGCATTGATAATACACAAATTGCCTAATCATACTGAAATGCTTTAAATCACATGATGGCCAAAACATGCAATTTAAAAGATTTAGGATACTTGAGGGCAATGTCATACACTTGGTATTCACAAATGTTAAACATGAAAAACTCAAAACCAAGTAACAAAAAATAACCTCAACAATGAATCCTAACAATGAATATCAAAATAGTTATGCTAAAATAGTATTCAGTTAATAATAAGCAGTAATAGATAGTAAACAAGATTAATAATCCAACACTTGTCATGAGGAACAGAAAATTAAATAGAAATTAAACTAACTAAATAACTAACTAATTAACTAACTAAAAAAATGGTGATAGATGGTGATTGGTATGTTGGATGATGGTTGAAGGAGGGAAGGAAAGAAGAGAAGAGAGAAGGAAAGAAATAGAAAGAAGAGAAGAAAAGAAAGGAGTGAAACAGGGCAGGGTTTGATAAACCCAATTTTGTGGTTTATCTTGTGCTTATTTCGGGGTATTTTATCAACTTTTCTCACATTTATTCAATGAAATAGCATGATTTTGTAATCCTCCCTAAATTTGTGCTTAAGTGTGAAAACATGCTTCTGAGGCCTTAAAATAGCTAAATTTAATTCACTTTAATTCCATTCGATGCCTTGATATGTTTGTTAAGTGATTTTAGGTTTAGAAGGCAAATATTGGATTGAAGGAATGAAGGAAAAGCATGCAAGGTGGGAGAATTCATGAAGAAACGAGCAAAATGGAGAATTGAGGGCCACGCGCACGCGTCATGCACGCGTATGCGTGAGTAGAGGTTTTGCTAGCGACGCGCACGCGTCGATGTCGGCACGTGACCCACTTAAAGTGAAATCGCTGGGGTCAATTTCTGAGCTGCCCAGGCCAAAATCCAACTTGTTTCTGAGGGTACAACATAGTTTGAACCAAACTCATAGCCAAAGTGGTGAGAGTTTATAGTGAAAAGGAAAAAATCAAAAACAAAATCTAATAAGAAACAAAGAAAACAAATTCCTAAACCAAAACTAGCAAACAAACAAAAAGTAAACTATTCACAATATTCACATATAAACAATAACCAACAATAAGCATACATTGCAACTCCCCAGTAACGGCGCCAAAAACTTGAAAGAGAAAAACCGTCGGTTAGGAATTTCTTCTCGGTAAAAGAGAAATAACCTCGTTGCAAGTATAGTTCCCAACCGACAAATAATGCTCAATCAAAGTTTAATTTTGTTTGTCACGAATGCAAACCAATAAAAATACCGAGAGTATTAGATATCGGATCGTCTCTCAAAGGAATTACAGTGAGGTGTGCACATTATTGGTTATAGTATCCAAGGGGTGGTTTGCATAAAAGGGGCAAGAATATAAATGGAAAGAAAATAAAGCAAACAACTAAAGAAAGCAAGTAATAAAAAGAGACATTCATGGCAAGAATTGAGAATCAAGGCTTTCTATCCCAATTATTAATTATCATACAATGATTAACAAGAGCTAATCCTATTTAGTCATCTCCAACACAGGAAGAAAGTATAATGTTATCTTCACTTGAGAGAAAGTCAAATAAGACTAGTTAATCTCAATCCAAAAGTCATAATTAGCTCACTAATTGAATTAGCAAGAGATTAGAGTCAATAGAAACAATATTAACGAACAACTCTAGATCACCAACCCAAGTTGGGTATTAATGACTCAAGATTACGTAATTTCTCTTTCCAAGCCAAGAATGCTCAAAAAGCTACTATAAACCTAAGCCAAACATTTTGTCAAACACTTGGAAGGCATAAAAGGAAAACATGGTAAAATTGCAAGAAATGTAAATCTACAACTATCCAATGCAAGAAAAGTAAGAATAACAACTCAATTAAATAATAAGTAACATGAAACATTAAATTGCATTGAAAGGAAATCCAAATCCAACAAGAGTTCATCAACATAAAAAGAGGCATAAAAGGGAAACTAACAAGAAAACTAAGAAGAACAAAGATGTAGGAACAAGAAATTATAAAGAAAACAAGATGAAAACAAGAAGTAAACCTAAATCCAAAGGAGATCTAACTTAATTCTACCCTAATTCTAGAGAGAAGAGCGAGCTTCTCTCTCTATAAAACTACCTATAACATGATGCTAAGAAAATCTAATTGGCCCCCTTGTCCAATCTTCAATTCTGCATGAAATAGCCTCAGAAATGAGTTGGATTTTGGCCTGGAAGGCTCAGAAATTGCCCCCAGCGTATTCACTTTAATGAGGTCACGTGCTGATTGTGACGCGTACGCATGGGTCATGTGTACGCATCGTCTGGCTTTTTCTTGTCACGCGTACGCATCATGTCACGCGTACGCATTGCCTGGACGACCTCCTCTTCACGCGTGCGCATCTGTCACGCGTGCGCGTCGCTCTAAGCACTCCAAATCCTTGTTTTTCCATAAATTTTCCATCTTGCATACTTTTCTCTTCACCTCTTTGATCCATTCCTTGCCCTTTTATTCCTGAATTCACTAGCAAACATATCAAGACATTGAGTGGAATTAAAGGTGAATTAAAATTGGCAAATTCAAGGCCTAGAAAGCATGTTTTCACTCTTAAGCAGAAATTTAGGAAGAATTATAAAACTATGCTATTTCATTGAATAAATGTGAGATAAGTTGATAAAATTCCTTAAATTAAGCACAAGAAAAAACACAAAATTGGGGCTTGTCAAGGGTCCTAGGACATGAAAAGTTATGAGATATTCTAAACTCAAAACAAAAGTTTTCAAATTCTTGATTTTCAAATTCCTTCCCATGATCACTTCTTATAAAAACAAATTTTAAATCCTTTTCATTTTGAATCTTTTTGCAAAGAGAAGAGAAAGCATTGAACGCATCATTCTTGTGAGCTAAGAAAAGAACCCATCCATATCTAGAGAAATCATCAACCACTACTAAGCCATAATATTTTTCTCCCAAACTTTAAGTTCTTGTAGGACCGAAAAGTTCAATATGTAGCATTTTTAATGGTCTTTTGGTAAAGATTCTATACTTGGGCTTAAAAGAGGATTTTGTTTGTTTGTCCAATTGACAAGCATCACAAGTGATGTCTTTATCAAACTTTATGTTAGGAATGCCTCTAGCCAAGTTTTTCTTTACTAGCTTAGAAATTTGGTACATGCTTGCATGTCCCAACCTTTTATGCCAAAGACTTTTTTCAGATTCCATTGAAGTAAAACATGATATATTTTGTCCTTTTAGTTCCTCTAGAGTGAGTCCATACACATTATTACATCTTTTTTCTTCAAATAAAACTTCACCGGATTTTTCACAAATGACTAAGCAATCCAATTTTCTAAAGATAACTAAGTATCCTTGATCGCATAATTGGCTAATGCTTAGTAAATTGTGTTTCAATCCGTTAATAAGAAAAACATCATTTATGAATAAAGAGAAATTTTTACCTACTCTACCTATGGCCACTATCTTTCCTTTACCATTATCACCGAAAGTTACAAAGCCTCCATCATACTTGTCTAGCTTGATGAAGAACGTAGACTTTCTGGTCATGTGCCTAGAGCATTCGCTGTCCAAATATCACATGTTGTCCTTTCTTTTGGATGCTAGGCAAACCTACAAAACATTCTCAAGTGACCTTATGTATCCAAATCTTTTTGGATCCTTTAATGTTAAACCATCTTTTTTGGCTAAGATCATTATAGTTGCCATTATTTTGAGACTTTATCACCAATTATTTTCTCAGTTATAAAACATTGAATAGGAAAATGTCCATCCCGATTGCATAAGCGACAAAATCTTTTTGTTTGCTATTTTTTCAAATTAGTTGGGTTTTGAAATCTTATGTCATCTGAAGTAGAGGCCACATTTGCATGTGGAGATCTTTCAAAAATAGTTTCATATTATTCATAAAAACCCAACCCAGCTTTTTCATAAAGAGGCTTTTGGCTAACCAAAAGTTTATTTAAATTCTCAGAACTTTGAGCAAACTTGGCTAGATCTTCCTTTAAACTTTTAACCTCTTTATGCAATCTATCATTTTCTTCAAAATAGTTTAAGTATGCAATCACATAATGCTATTTCTCACAGCTACTAATTTCAGCCTTAATCCACTTGTTTTCTTCAACAAGATCCAAAGGTATTTCGACTTCTCTTATTTTATCTTTGAGAAAAGCATTTTCAGCTTTAAGGATGTCATTTGCCATTTCAAGATTACGGCATTTATTAAGAAAATTTCTCAATTTTTCAGTGAGATGATCTATCATGAGATAAAGGTCCTCAGTAGAAGGTTCAATGAATATTACCTCATTGGGTTGGTCATGGTCGGCCATGAGACAGGCTTGGGAGCCCTTATTAGAATCTTTATCATCTTCTGAGTCATTCTCCAAATTTTTCCAAGAGGCCATGAGTCCTTTTTTCTTGTCTTTTAGGGTTTTTCCATCTTTCTTCAATTTAGGATAGTTGATGAAGAGGATTGTGTCGGTTTGAAAATTTAGACAAAACAATTCCATTGTAAGTATAGTCCAAACCGACAATCGATCATCTCAATCAAAGTTTAAAACTATAAGATTGTCACAATCCAAAACAAATATAAACCGGGAGTTTGAAATCCCGGGTCATCTTCCCTCAGACCATGCAAACTTGGTGTACACACTATTGGTTATGAGATAAGGGGGGTTTGAAGTATAAAATGGGAAATGTAAAAGAGATCAAAGAAAAATAGAACTAACAAAAGATCAAAAAGGAAATTAATGCAAATCAAAAGGAAGATAAAGTCAAAACTAGTGAAAATGCAATAATTGTATAAAAGAGCCTTGAATTGGGAATGAGAATTAAGGAATCTTATCTTGTCATAATCACAACTATGGCAACTATGATGAGTTAATCTCACTTTGTCAATCCCTAACATCGAGGAGTATGTCAAGCAAGCATAATTGACCTTAATCCATAAGTCCTAGCTAACTTACTAATTAACTTAGTAAAAAGCTTGCGTCAATGGAAACAAGAGCCAACTAACAACCCAAGAATTACACTAAATGTCGAACATTATGACTCTAGTATCCTTGGGACTCATTTTCCAAGCCAAGGTGTGAAAATCTACTCGAAATTTTTAAGTGACATTTTCACAAGCACTTGGTGGCAATAAAGCAAAACATAGGAAATTACAAAGGAAAATGAAAACTATAACCAAATTATTCACAATATCAACAATAGAAATTTAATCAAGCATATAAAAATCATAAAAGGTCAAATTCATAAACAAAAGATTCAAGAAAATAAAATTACATATAGTAACAAAATAACTTGAACCATAAGAAAATGTAGGAAGATTAAATGTGATGTAATTAGAGAGAAATTAAATAGTACTTATAAAAGAGATGAGCAAAATCCAAGATCAAAACTGAAAGTATAAAATCCTACAATGAAACCTAAATAAACCTTAAGAGATAATTTCCTAAACTACACTACTCCTACTCCTAATAATGTGTTCTATTGTAAAAAAGTGAGGTCTCAAGTGTCCTCCTTTGATATCAAATGATCCCCTTTGATATAGCACTCCAAATTAGCTTCCAGCCTTCCAAAATTGGGCCAAGAGGCCCTAAAATTGTGAGCCACGTGCTTCATGAGTTCTCTTTTAGAGAGAAAAGCTCTCCGTGACAAAAGAACCGAACAAAATTTAGGTGTGTGATCAACATCCTTTGAGTTTGATACACTGGGTTTGCAATACTTTTCTTTTTTTGTTCGACAAACTGAAAAACTTCCAATTTTAGACATTACATCACAAATTCATCCATATCCCTAATATTTTTAAAGATTTCTTTCTATCACTTGGCCTTGCCAAAGTCCGAACCAGATGCAACATTTTAAGAAGTATATTAATGTGTCATATCAATCCACACAAGTAAATTGGGTTAAGCTTTATAAGCCTATCAAATATTTGTCATTATTAAAGTTGTTAAATACTATATGAACTCAATAGATAAAAATATAAAAGGTGCAACTGACAAATAATAATAATAATAATAATAAGCAATGACAATTATAAAAAATAATTTAATTAATTAAGAAATAACGAATTTTACTAATTTTTCCTTTAAAATGAGAGGAGAAGATTTAGACAAAATAAAAGAACTTTAATCTATGAAAAGAAAAAGAAAAACAAAAGGGTAATTAGGAAGGGACGATCACCATCAAGCAAGGAGAAACGAGAATTATTGGGATGCAAAATGAAAGAATTGTGTATTCGTATTGGTATTTGTTTACAAGTATATATATATACCGGAGTACGAGAATATATAATAAATCACATTAGGTATAATATCCCTCCTCAAGTTGGCAGATAACTATTTATCATGACAAACTTAGAAATGAGATTATTGAATTGAGCTAGAGTTATAGGCTTAGTAAACACATAAGCTAGTTGGTGTTGTATCCGAACGTGAATGAGATTCAGGAATCCTGCCATCACTCGCTCTCGAACAAAGTGATAATCGATCTCAATATTCTTTGTTCTCTCATGAAATGTGGGATTCGTTACAATGTAGATGAATGATTGTGAGTCACAAAAGAACATAGAAGATGGAATGTCAACTTGAAAGTAAGATTGAAGGCCTCTCAACCAAGTTAATTCAGCTGCCACTGCTGCCATGGCCCGGTATTCAGATTCAGCGGAAGACCTTGAGATAGTGTGTTGCTTCTTTGATCTCCAACAGATAAGGGAATCACCAATGAAAACACAGTAACCGGTGACACTTCTTCTAGTGTCCAGGCAACCTGCCTAATCAGCGTCAGCATATGCCATAAGTATTAGTTCTGACTTGGCAGATAAGAGAAGGCCTTGTCCTACAGTCCCTTTTAAATACCTCAGTAAGTGGTGGAGAGCAGTAAGATGAGTGGTGGTTGGTTTGGATAGAAATTAACTCAATGTGGAGACAACATATGTGATGTTAGGGCGCGATATTGTAAGGTACATTAGCCTCTTAATTATACGCTATAAGTGGAATGATCATGCAATGGGTCCCCATCAAAGGCACTCATCCTCAGATTTATCTCCATAGGTAAGGAACTTGGCTTAGCATAAAAAAAATTGGTGTCTTTCAGTATGCTAAAGGTGTACTTTCTTTGGCTAAGGACAATGCCTTCAGATGATCTTGCAAGTTCCAGCCCCAGAAAGTATTTTAAATCACCTAAAACCTTGAGTTTGAACATAGATTCTAATAAGTGTTGTACCTTGCACATCATTTTCTTTGAAGAGCTTGCCAAGATGATGTTGTCCACATATACAAGTAAGTAGACTATGCTGTCACCTGTGCCAAAGGGAAAAATAGGGTAGTCTCTCTTGGATTGTTTGAAATTGTGGCTCAATAATGATGAGAAAAATTTAAAGAACTATTGTCTGGATGCTTGTTTCAGGCTATAGATGGACTTATTCAATTTGCACACAAGATTCGACTCCTTGGTCTTGTATCCAAGAGGAAAATCCATATAGACTTCCTCAAAGAGGTCACTATTAAGGAACACATTATTCACGTCCATTTGTAACAAAAACCATTTATTGATGGCTGCTAGTGATAGAAGAACCCAAGCAGTGTTAATTCGGCTACTGGAAAAAGATATATTTGTAATCTATCCCAGCTTGTTGCGTATATCCCTTTGCGACTAACCTCGCCTTGTATCTCTCCACTGATCCATCAGCCTTACACTTTACTTTGTATACCCATCTGAAACCTATGGTGTGTTTTCCTTGTGAGAGAGGCGCCAAGGTCCATGTGTTAGTTTCTTCTATTGCCCGAAGCTCTTCATTCATGACTTGTCGCCACTCTGGGTATTTCACAACTTGGTGGTAGAAAGCAGGTTCAGGTATGGTGTTTACATTGGCTACAAAGTTCATGTATGGTTTGGTCAAATGTTTGGAATTGGTAATGGTGGCAACATTTTGGCATTGGTAATCATGAAGATATTATGGAGGTTTAGTTAGTTTAGTAGATCTTCTAAGGATAGGTTGAGATGGTTGAGGTTCAGGGATAATATCATGATTGTGATCAGATGTTAAAGGTATTCTTAGGTGATGAGGGTTGAAAGTATTGGTCAAGGATTGCTGAATTGGTGCTGAGCTATGAAGAGAAGTGTCTTGAAGCACTATAGGCATCACCACATCTGGGAAATTATCCACAAAAGGGGACTAATCAGCTGGTAGCTCACTGAAGAAAAATACACTTTCATTGAATGTGACATCTCTGGATATGAAGAACTTCTTTGCCTCTAAATCATATAACTGTTATCCTTTATACCCTGAAGGATATCCAACAAAAACTATTTTTACAGCTCTTGGAGAAAATTTGTTCCTCTGAGATATTAACGTGGATGCATGAACCAGACACCCGAAAACCCGAAGTGCATGATAATCTGGTTGCTTGAGGAATAATTTCTCATATGGTGAAGTGTGCTTCAGGGCTAGACTAGGCAACCTATTCACTAAGAAGGTAGCAGTCAAAATACATTGTTCCCAGAATTTGATGGGCGCCTTGGACTGAAAAAAGAGGGCACTTGCAACATTAAGTAAGCATTGATGCTTTCTTTCTACAATCAAATTTTGCTCGGATTTCTCTACATATGAACATTGGTGAATTATGTCCTTCAACTGTAGAAAATCAGTAAGTAATAACTCCTAGGCATTGTCAGATCGAATCTATTTTACTTTAACATTGAATTGAGTTTCCACCATGTTAACAAAATTCATAAGAATATTAGTAACATCGGATTTTTGTTTCAAAAGATAAGTCCAAGTAAATCTTGAATAATAATCCACAATTATGAGGAAATATCTCATACTATTGTATGTGGAAGTACGATAAGGCCCCAAATATCACAATGAATCAATTCAAAGGCATTATTACAGAAATTATTTTGTGACTGGAAAGAAAGACGCTTAAGTTTTGTTAAAGGACATACAGGACAATTTGAATGATTGTATTTGATGGGTTTTAATGACAAACACGACTCCATTTATTCAAAATCTTTTCAGTTGTGTGACCTAAACGAACATGCCAAACATCACTACTAACAAAGGACACTTGATGACAAGAACTAGTGATGTGCGTGGAAGGTTCTATAAAAGGTGATTGCATTACAAACAAATCATCTAACTCATCACCTTTGTTAATCACCTTCTTGGAGATCTTGTCCTGTATAATGAAAGAGAGGTCAAAGAAGGTAACCATGCAACAAGACAATTTTAGTAAAGAACTTACAGAAATTAAATTCACCTGAAAAGAAAGAATAAAAATGACATTGTAGAGAGTTAAATGGGGCTAAGAATGACACTGTCTGTGGCTAAGGTCTTAATTCTAGTTTGATCTGGTAGGGCTACAAAATAATTAAGTAATGGTTGTGGGTTGATAAGAGCAGTCAAGGAGTTGGTTATGTGTGTGGTGGCTCCTGAATCAATGATCCAGGAGCTGGACACTGCCTTTTGTAAGACTCCAAATTTTTTATAATTGAAATAATTAATTTGTTATGAGTCATTATATTTATTGAGATTTTTTTTCAAAAAAATTATTTTTTATCAAAAGTAATTAAATAGAATTTTATAATTATTGAAATTTAATTTAATTATGATTTATTTTATTAGTTTAAATTATTTATTAAAAAATATTTTGATAAACCAAAAATTAAATTCTTTATTATTATTATTATTATTATTATTATTATTATAATGAAAGGTTCTAGCCTTCAAAGGTACGAAAGAAAAGAAAAATGGAAGTTGGTTTACTATTCATGTATGTATATATATATAATATTACGACACATGTTTCCTTTTTTCTTATTAACAATGACACCTAAGGATGGCTTCCTTCTTGCCTCACTTGATGACCGAATTGAAGATTCAAAGAAAAGAAAGCAACAGTGACCAAGAGAGAAAGAGAGAGAACCGTGATTTTTGTTGATTTTCCAGCCTCGATTTTTTGCGATCTGTAACTCCAATAAAAAATTTAATCCGATGAAAGTGTTTATATGTTCCTTCTTTACACGTTGGCGTTATTTTTGTCCGGTAGAAGTTGACGGTGACGTAGCTCCTCTTTCTCTTGAGTTCGGTCAATTAGAGTTCTAGGAGGCATAGGCAATTTCTGACATTTTCTTTTCCAGCAGTTTGGTCAGAAAACTTCTCCGAAGCTTCCGTTATTTTGATTTCGTACGGAGGTAGGAAATTTTATTTTAAAATTAATTGTTTTAATTTATGAATGCCATTGAAGTTTAGTTAATAAGTGCAAATAATTTATAAATGTCTCGTGTCACTAGTTTTGTTGTTGTGAGTGGTTAATTGATGAAATTGAATTGCGACTGGTTGAATTGAGGCTGTGATTGATGTTGGTTTTCTGATTTTGATGGAATTGTTTAAAGTTCTGATTTATGAGATTATGCGGAATTGGTTGGTTGTGGCTGAAAATTCTGATTATTGAGTTGAAAAGTCGGTTTGATTGAATACTATGTAAAATGATTTTCTTTTTTTAATCTGGGGTTACTTTGATATTGAAAATAAATCTGCATTTGAAATGATTTGAGATAATGGGAATGAGTTTTATTGATTTATCAAAAATGATTCTTTTAGTCTTTTGAAAGAGGTTTAAATCTGAAATGGTTTTGAAGTTGGTTTGGGAAAATCATGGTTAAGTAAGAACTGGTTTTTGTATGAAAGAAGAACTTCTTGTAAATAAAGTAGTTTCGGAGGTTTAGAAAAGGTTATAAAGAGTGATATTGGTTTTAAATAAAAAACAATTTGAGTTCAGTTTATTAAGAAAAGGAATCTCTGCCACAGGAGAGAAGAGAACAAAGATCAAAAGAATGTATTAATTAAAGAGATTGTCTACCACAGGAAAGCAGATGTGACATTGTTTGGGCCTTAGTGCCAAATTTAACGTGGGGACGCCAACACACTGAGAACTGTTTCCAGATGTATGCTTATTGATTTGGAAAGTCACACTGTATGCGGCCTAGCTGTACGACTTAAAGTCACACTGTATGCGGCCTAGCCGTACGACTTATAAGCACACTATATGCATCTGGAAAGCCATATCTGGGACTTGTGCCCGGGTAATGTCGGGAGCGGGTAGGCAACCGACACATGAGCTCATGGCCTGCACTAGGGATAGATATGCATCATGTTATTTGCACATTTGCATTTGGTTGTATTTGCTTGTATTACTTTTCTGTGATTGTGCTGTTTGACTTGTTTATATGTTGGTTTGGACCTCTTACTTGTGCTATTAGTTTACGAATGTGTTGAGGTATTTAAGAATTGATGTTGTGATTGTTGAGGATTAATTATGTGACTGAGAGATGGGTAATGTGACCAGTTTTATATTTAAAATTTGATTTGAGTTTAGAGATTTCAAAAGAGGTAATTAGTTAGTTAAAGTAAAACCAAAAGTATTTTCAAAAAGGTTTGATAGAAATATAGTTTTCTTAAGTAAAGTTAATTATTTGTATTTTATTTCACTACTTTTACGGTATTTCCATTCCCTACTGAGAATGTGTGGTTTGTTCTCACCCCAAAGTCTCCCCTCTTTCAGTGACACAGATTCGAAGACTCAGTTTGAAGCTGCGGGCGATTATTAGTCTTATTTGAGTTAAGTTTATGCGTTGAGTTGCTTTCATAGAATTCCCTCGCCTTTGTTATTAAGCTTTTATTTTATACAGAGGGATAGGAATTGTATCTGAGTTTCATTTGAATCCTTTTGTATAATATTTATTATTATTAATAATTATGTGATTATTATTATTTGAAGATCTTTGAAATGTGGTTTTAATTAATAGAAACAAAATTTTCCAGCTTTTCTTAAAAATTGAAACGCGAAATCGAACTAAAGGCTCAATATTAAATAGTAGATAAGAAAAACAGGTTAGTAACGCCTCACTTTTGGTACGATCATGACGTGCTGAAAGTTAGGGTGTTACACCTTTTGATTCATGTAACATGAAGAAAATATTTCACCTGCATATATTTCAGGTTCTATGCCTTGCATTGCTTGCTGAGTTTAAAGCAACGCCATTAACTGATTGTATTGTGATGCTGTAAGTGAGAATCCGTTGCTTGGCTGAGAATCTTGATTTTCTTGGCTTGGCTCGAGCTTGTCGACACGATTCACTTGAACGACTTGGCGAGTATTTCTACTCTGTCAGTAGCCGGGTGGATAGCCATGCATTTTGTAACACTTTTCTTTTGTGTGGTCGAGATAGCCACAATGTGCACATCGAAGACGGTCTTTCTTGCCTTTCATCTTAGATCCAGAAGTTGCCATGAGTCTTGGAGCTTGCTTCACGGCAAAAGCCATGTGTTGAGGTGGTTGAGATGAAGTGAGTGCTCACTGTTTCTCCTTTTGCAGCACTAGTGAGAAAACTTTTTCAATTGGAGGAAGGGGATCTGAGAGCAGAATTTGGCTCCTCACATTTGCCAATTTATCATACAAGCCGATAAGGAATAGCATGATGTACTCTTGATTGAGATACGCTTGGATGACCTTCACTCCACTGCAAGAACAAGCAACAAGAGGCTTAAAGGTGTTGAGTTCTTCCCAAAGAATCTTCAGCTTTGTGAAGTACTGTGAGATAGTAGTGAGAGATCCTTGAGTCAGTGTCATCAGTGATTTCTTTAACTCAAAGATTCATGGCACATTGCTTTGGGAGAACCTAGCTTCCAGATCTTGCAAAAAAAGTGCAGCTGAGCCAGCGTAAATCACGCTTGCTGCGATATCTTTTGAAATCGAATTTAGCAACCAAGTAGTGACGATATCATTGGTGCATTGCCATGTTTCTGCAAGCACTGGATCAAGAGCGGGTCTGGTTTTGGGAAGGAGCCATCAATGAACCCAATCTTGCGCTTTCCACTGAGTGCGAGACGCATCGATAAGCACCAAGAAGCATAGTCTTTTAAAAGAATTTTTTTGAACTCTAAATAAATTATCAAAAGATTAAATAAACGTAAATGCAAGAAATAATAGTTTAGAGAAAAATACACAAGAGATATATACTAGTTTGATTTATAAAAAGCCTAAGTCTAGTTTACTTTCAAGTTATTTGAAAATTTTATTATTAGAATAAGTATATAAATATATTATTTACAAAGTTCTAAAAATCGAATCGATCAGTGAACCACTTTAGTTATTAGTTTATTAATTTAAAAGTTTAATCAGTTTAACCATGGTTCAATCAGAACAATCGAATTATAATAAAATAATATATAATTATAAATAATACACAAAAACATAAATATATCCTAATATAAATTTAAAAATACATACATTAAAAGTGCAAAACCAACTAAAATTTTATAATCTTATATAAGTATAACATATAATAAGAGTTAAATAGAAAAAAAATAGTCAAATCTCAAAGTTAATATATCTATAACATTTATGATATTATATATTTTATGCTATAGATTAATAATAAAAAATAACCAAACAAAAAAAGTTATTAGTTTTATCCTATCTTAATTCGTAAATTTTTTATTTGAAAAATAAATATATTTTTACTTTTTATTTTAATATATATTTAATTTAAATTAAATATATTATTTTTTCGTATTATTAAATATTATATTATAATACTAAAGATAATGATAATTTATCAATACTTCAATTATACAATCCGGTTCTGACAAATCTGATGTGGCATCCTCTTAGCATTTCTCTAATTTTATATTCTGTTATAAAATTACTTGCTCCCACTACAAGAAATACTGTTAAAATCGATGAAAAAATCCACGGCTTGGCCATCGATAATATTAAAAATCGACGGTATGACATGTTGCTTTTAAGTTTGTCGAATTTTCAAAAATCTAATAAAATCGACGGCATGTCAAACCATCGATAAATTTTAAATAAAATCGACAATCTTTTCGTCGATAATATGAGGTTAATATTTTTTCATATTTAGTAAAAAGCAACACATTTGCCATCGATAATATTAAATAAAATCAACAAACTAACTGTCGATTTTGGATTTATTAAAATAGACAAGAAAATGGTCGATAATATGATAAAAATATTGACAAGTTCTCCGTCTATTTTTTTATTTTTTGTCTATTTTGAATTTAAAAAGTGACAATATCACCGTCGATTTTAATAACTATATTTTTTTATTATTTAAAAATAATAGACAATTAAATATTAAATAATGAGACAAATAAATTTTTAAATTTAAAAATAAAATTTAAATAAATATTAGATAATGAATTTACATACTTATCAAAATAATAATAAATATCAAAAAGTTATTTGAATATGAATGCATACCAGCTTATATGACAAAGACTTCTTGATTACAAAAGTTAAGAGGACAAAAGTTAAGAGACTTCTTGTGAACCACTGTAAACCTATTATGTCACTTTGAAAAATATATATACAAGTCTAGTTACCTCACACCAACTAAGTTGGGGCATAATATATACAGGTTCCTCCATAATTATGTATGTGTATAGACTTATAGAGAATAGCTAATAACCCAGCCATCACTACATAACATTCTTTTGTGCAGATAGCGAGAATCAGATAACTACAAATATATGTAGAGGGAATCCCTAAGGGCTCAATGCCCAAAGCATTATTAATTAGAGAAAATTCCACTTAAATTATTAATTAATTAGTATAGCATAGTAACTCAAGACAGGAACAAATTTAAGCTTAATGTCACAAATTTCTCCTTGTTTGGTGAAAACATGTAATATCAAATCTTATCCTAAAGAAAAATAAGCAAGAGACATATTGATGAAATTGCATGAATTATTTATAGTTACAGATAAGGCAGAGAATAGCTAGAATTAGAGTAGTACACAAGCATCAGATGCTTTTTGTTCTTTATCAGGATTTATATATAAAAGGAGAGACCTGCATATATAAATTTTAGCTTAGTACATTTTTTGGCTAATAAATTGTTAATCTGTGCCTCGTGTTTAAAAAAGATCACTACAAGAAAACAGGTTTATTGCCACGCTTTTAAAGCGTGGCAAAAAGCTGAAAAAAGCGTGGCGATAGCTTTTCGCCACGCTTTTTGAGCTACCGCCACGCTTTTGAAAGGGTGACCTATGAAAGGGTGGCGGTTGCTCTATCACCACGCCTTTTTCAGTCTATCGCCACGCTTTTTTTTGCCACGTTTTTTTACAAATTGCCACTTTTAAAAGCGTGGCTGTAGGTGGGGGATATGGCCACGCTTTTAAAGCGTGGTGACAGGGAGAGATATGGCCACGCTTTTAAGCATGGCGACAGGGAGAGATACGGCCACGCTTTTAAAATGTGGCGACAGGGAGAGATACGGCCACGCTTTTAAAACGTGGCGATAGAGAGAGATACGACCACGCTTTTAAAGCGTGGCGATAGAGAGAGAAATACGGCCACACTTTTAAAGCGTGGCGATAGCCTTATCAAATTAAAAAAAAAAATCCTTTTTTTGACTTTTCCTTTATCACTACACAACATAAATTTTCAGTCCTTTTTTATTACCAAACCATTATGCATTTTTTATTACAAGACAAATCAAATAGTAATTACTGACATATATAATTATTGCTATAATTGTTTTATACATTAATACTCAAATACAAAATAAATCTCGGGTTCAAAACTCTAATTTCTCAACAAGCTTTTCAACTTGAGCAAAAAATACAATGCTATCTAATACTTCAATATCCATCAACTGAGCCTTTTGAAGACTCATATTATCAGTAGGAGCAGCAACATAAAATCTGGGATTGAACTTATCTTTCTGTAACACTGCCAATAGAGGTCTTGATTGAAAACCTTCTCAGCCTATAAGGACATGAAATAAAAGGCAGAAACATCAGCCAACAATAACACTTTCAGTGACAATTAAAATGAGAGAACATTTCATATGATTCATAGGATTTCAGTCAAGCAATTGGCAAAAGTAGTGCAAATCTAATACTATACAAGATAAATCACCATAAGACAGTAAGAGAAAATAATAAAAATGAATCTATGTTCTGACTTCTGTTAATATTATAATGTGCTAAGGTTGAAGATGAATCTAAACGACCTTGGTAGATATATAGTTAGAGTACTATTAAACAGCTATAGAATGTCAATTCTACCAACATATAGAACTCCAGCAAGCATGAATAGAACTCTTAAGTAAGTCACTTGCAAGCATTAAACAGCAACAAGATCAGCAATAGCATTAAATATCAAATAGCATGAACACCACCAAGATCAACAACACTTTAATATAGAGTTCAAAGTTCAAACAACAACTTACATCTGTTCAACTCTTCTTAAGTTAGTCACCTACAAGCATTAAACAACAGTCCAAATAAGTATCAAGTTGGAGAATATTTAATCTGAAAAAATAGGAATGGAGAGAGCATAATAATGAGAAAATAAATGTAGAAATATATTCCAAATGTTTGGAAGAACAAACAACTAAAAAATTTGGAGAACCAAGTGGAAAAACAAGAGCCCTGAAAAAGAAACAAGATAATGAAATTTGGAAGTTCAGTAACAGAAAAAGATACCAGTTTTTTGATCAACATTTACATGCCTTGAAACAAACCAACATAAAGTGTTAAGCCACTTACTAAGATAGAATGATCACTTTTCAATTGATCAAATAACATACCATGTAAAGGATCTTGTTGTATAAGCAAGCGTTTTAGCTGCATCAACTAACTGCTTTTTATCTACTTGGCTTTTTGAAAGCATCTTCAGTTCATCGATTTTGGGGGTGAAACACACAAGAAACTCATTGTAGTCCAACAAACTGCAATAAGAAGAAATTAACAACATAGTGGTACAAGTTCAATATTGAATATAGAGTACTTGTTCTAAGAGCATTATTATGATCCCTACAGGATTGATAGTGAGATAGTACTCCCAAGATCAACAGGTATATGTCCACTCAAGTTGTTGTATCCCAAATCCAAAACCTCCAACTCTTTCAACTCTTCAATTTATTTGAGGATAATGCTGGAGAGCGAGTTGTTCCTCAAAGTACTGCATCATACTCAACAATAAGCAAGGAACTGCATAGATGATGCAAGAGAGTGAGTAACAAACAGATTTCTTATATGGACTTTATGTGAACAAGGTTGACCAGCTCAAGTGCAAGAGTTCCTTCAAGTCAAAGATCTTTCAAATTCCTATGAAGAACATAATGAATTCAACACAGACATTAAAGCAAAGGCTAATAAAAACTTGCTAAGAATACAGTAGAAAATAGAACTTGGATGTTTCATTTCATGAACCAAATGAAAAATGAAAAATATACACACTCACTAAAAGAAAATAATACATTCTCTTAATTCCTTATTTCTGTTTCTGGAAAAAAATTATGAAGAACACAAAATAACACAGAATATAGAATCAACACTTACAAGACCATTACCCTTCCATCTGAATACTCAACATCAAACCGAGAGCGGAGCGATGGCGGCACAGCAACAGCGGAGTGACGGCGGCGCGAGCAAGAGGAGCGACAGTGGCATGAACATGAGTAGCGACAGCAACAGAGCACGACAGCGGCGCAAGCAAGAGGAGCGACGACGGCGCAACCGTGACGAAGCGACGATGACAGCAGAGAATGACGGTTGAAAATGGTGTGAATTTGGGGTAGAACGAGGGTGGGTGATGAAATGAGGAATTTGAGAGAACTGTGTTTCTGAACTTTGGACACGGGAGGTGAACGCGGGTATATTTGTTTGTGATAATAATCGACGACATGTTCGTCGATTTTAATTTTAAAAAAAAGTAACACCCTAAGCGTCTATTTTATACATTAAATCTATACTATTTATTTGATTTTAGAAAGTGATTTAGACCGTTCAAATTTATCAACGGTAATTGTTGTCGATATTTTAAATAATAAAATAGACGCCACGTTTGTCGATTTTAATATAAAAAAAGCAACACCCTAAGCGTTTATTTTATACATTAAATCTACACCTTTTATTTGATTTTAGAAAGTGATTTGGACTATTTAAATTTATTGAAGGTAATGGTTGTCGATTTTAAAATCAAAGCATTTTCCACCGCTGGTTAGTTGACAATGTGACGATAACAGGGCAAAAGTTAATGCATCATAAAAATATCGACGACCTAGCTGTCGATTTTAATATTTTATTTTTAATTTTTTTTAACAATATCGACAGCTTGTCAAAAAATATCGACGGCAGAAATAACCGTTAATTTTTGGCGTCGAAAAACATGCCTTTTCTTGTAGTGTCCCATTGATGGCTCCCCTTGATGTATCTAACACATGGACCCACACATTCGTTGAAGTTGATTATTTTTCTAGCCAATTCTAACTTCTTTATGAATGAATAACAAATATTGTTTCAAAACTCTCTTAATTCGCCATAGTTCAATTTTTGTATTTTAAAAGTAGCCGAAACAAATTTTGGTGGGTTTGAGGTTGATGTCGCTAACTATTTTAAATTAGTAGTGCAAATATTATAGCTAAATTTATTTTTCCCATTTTATTTGCATGTCTTCTATTTTCTTTTACACCATTTAAGATTATATGACACCATTTGGTATGCTTCTATACTTTTGTTTTATAGTACTTTGGTCACATTCACAATCTAGTAGCAAGAATGTTAGTATGTATAGGTGATATATTTATTAACACCTGCTATTACAATTGTTAAATAAAAATCCTTTGCCTTTATGTCTATATATAACCTCAAGCAAGGCCTTTTCTACATGTAAGCAATTTAAGTCCAGTTTAGGTTCTACCCCTCGGTCTACTATTCACGGGTAATCTTTTGGAACTATGTTCCTCCTGATATATTGAGAATGTTTAAATATTTTTATATTGAAATATTGTTATATTCTTTCCCATGGCTGTCTTTGTCTCCAACTTGTAGTTGGAGTTTTCATCTGGAATCAACTTGTCTGGTATTGGTATTCTATCTTTTTATGATAGGTTTCGGTTATTGGCACTTGATCTTTACAATAATTATAACAGTAATCTATTGTATTATAGTACTGTTCATAACTTTTGATAAAACAATATGTTGTAATGTATTTTTGGATTAACTGACTGGTGCCCTCTAATCTTTAGCCCCGCATGAGAGGATGGCGGTGCCGGCAAGACATCTTCTTCAGCTGTCTGAGTTACCTCACAAAATTATACTCTCTATTGTTATCAGGTCAGATTCATCAACCATTGCTTGGTGTAGATGTTTGTCTAGAGAATGGAATCAAATGTTATCCATCGACGAGTTATTCAGTAAGTGCACATTGATTTTTGGACCATTCAATATACTATTGCAGTTTAATCAGCCTATGATACCTGATCTCTTTAACACAATTATTTTGACTGATCTTCATATGAGATATTGTGTTCCCTTGCCTTATCCTGCTACTTGGCAATGGTTTGATATTATTGGTTCATCTTTTGGATATGTATGTGATCACTTTTCCATGGATAATATTAGAAGTATGCTTATGGATTGGAATCCTCTTAGTAAGATGATGTGGGTTTTCAATGATCCTGCTTCTTATATATGCATTTGTACCTATACCAGAATCCATTGAATTCGGTGTGGTGCTTCTTATGAAGGATAATGTCAATGACTAAACCTATGAAATGTACATATTCAATGCTCTCTACGGTAGTTGGTTTACTCTAGATGGTATACCTCGATTTGTTCATATATTTTCTCCATATCCTATTGTTATTGGTTGGCATGTTTTTTGGATTAACATGGTTGGTCCCTTTGGAGACACGCCATATTCAGTAATCTATTTTTGTTTGGGAGATGGTACATGGACTGAGCGTCGCTGGCCGTTAGGTCAACCAGATTATGTGACCTCTCGATTAGCTATTGATGGCGAGCGATTGTTCATGTTTGGTCTTCGGACCTCGACAGTTAGCAAGACGATCCATATCCATCGTATATTGATTGATGAAAAGTTTCTATTTGAATGGGGGTCAGACTGTGTTATCCATGATGATCGCTTAATTGATACTCCCAACTTAATGTTGGGTGATAATTTCATCGGAATCAATCAGAGTATCACCGATATTAATGTCCATGAACCAATGTTCCAGTCCGCCAGGTCTAAGATAGAATTCTTCAAAGTTGATATTCATGGTGGGAATCGTAAATTTTCTAGACGTCTCAATTTTAAATCGATGTTTTCTGTTGAGTCAATGTGTCATTATATTTCTTCTGATGTTATGTTGTCTGGTTGTGTGTTTTTCTAATATGTACCAAAAGTATTACCTAGTGTGCTAATCAATATATTTTACCGTGTTCGTTGTTTGATATTTATCGCGTGTGTTCAATAGTATGAAAAAATGCCTGCTTTTTTAAATGGATCATTTAAAGAAGCCTTAATTTGACCATAAGAACTACATGTAATCTCAAAAGGTGTTGTTATAATTTTCAAAATCTAGAGACCATAACTGGTTGAATTTTATCGCATATTCATAAGGGTTCATATAATAATATACAACTTTATTTTCACATCTTTTTAATACAAATTTTCTTAATGTATCTAAAACTGTTATGCATGTTGGAGTTTATTCTTTTATTATAAAATAAAATATTATATAAAGGTTATATATATATATGCTTATTCAAAGATTGATAACCTATTCTTTTCTGGTCAGTCTACCAATTGTACCCAATTTGGAGTCTCCTTCCTTATTCATTTATTGTAGAATAAATGATGTGCAAATAGATGTATTTATTTGAATTCAATCAATTTACAATCACTCAATTGAAGATTTAACCACGGCCTTTTAATACTAATTAAAAATGAGACTGATTAAAAATGTATTTGCTGAGTATAATTCTGTTAAATATTACTGGATTTCTATCACCAGACACTTTCGTTTACTATTTATCCCTGTCCATTCGCTGCAATGCGACTTTTTTCTACTGCTAAATTGACAACATGTATTAAATAAAGCATCTGTGAAATAAATTAAAGAGAGTGTATCTTATATTGGGTTATGTATTTTATATATTTGAATTTATCGTTCTGTGTGTTATATTGGATATATCCATACATGCATTGCATACACCATAAGTCTTAAAATTATATAATATTATATTAATATATTAATATTAATATCATAATGTTAGAAATATTTTCCATGTATTTCATATATGCGCCATCATCTCAATGCAACTAAGATGATTTGATTTACTGTAATGATTATGGGTTGTGTTAAATGAATAATTAATTACTCCCGTTGCCGTTGGTAGGTTTATCTATCAAGTTGTAAATTAGAACTGTTACACCTGATCACCATGCCATGTTTTTACTTTAAATAGAAGTTTACAGTTCAGTGAATGGAAGTCTCTTTATCTCTGTATTATTCCTATTTCACCTATAGCAATATACTGTTTATTCATGCCATTGTAAGATGTGGAAGGTTTTTCAACTTGCCAACAAGTTCTTCACAAAATGTTTTCGTCGTCCTAATGAGTAAGAAACAAAACATTTTTTCACAATAGAAATTAGTACTTTTGTTAGTGTGCACACTTTCTTTCATTTTCAATCAGTGAGGACATCTTTTTTCCTATTCAATATTAACCATACATTGTCCACGTGATGTGTCTCACACGAAAAAGTTGATCCCGAACACCGACTCGATTTTTATAGGCTTTTTTTTCTTTCCCTCGACCCGATTGCAATGAGCCATTGTCCATTACTGTTTTAGTTAATAATGTATATAGATTCTTTTTCTTTTTATCATTTTGTATTGACTGTTTTTCTGGTCACAATATACTATAATATCAATATAATAAGTTTTCATAATACTTTAAATAACTATATTGATAAATGTTTGCAACACAATGCCTTTTAGTATTTACTCTTCTTTTGTGCATTTATTTATTTGTATCAGCATCATATAAATATCTATATTTTCACATTTGGTATAAGTTTTGACCATTATTTAATTTATATCGCATGTGTGAGTGCCTATCCCAGGCCCATTTTTCTGCACATTCTGTGAAGAAATTGGTGATCATGTTCTTTTCTATGATTGCTTTGATAATTGTTTTAGGGTCAGTGTTTATAAGCGAGGTGACCATGGCTACTTCGGCGATGGTTTACCACAACTGATTATATTCTATAAATTTAGAAATGGAAGATGGCCAAAGGGATACTATACACTACTAGAAAACTAGTTATTACAGACAGATATTTTCGACAGATTTTATCCCATGGAAATACAGACGGAATTGCGAGGAATTTTTTGTCGGAAGCAAAAAAAATGAATTAGCATAAATCACAGACGGAAAAGAGAATCCGTCGATAATTCTGTAGAAAAAATTAATTTTTTTTGTTGGAAATAGTTACCGACGGAAAATCCGTCTGTAATTAAATGGACAAAAATGCTGCGTTTTATTAAATTATCATAAACAAATAATTTGTCTGTAATTTAAAATTTTTCATCGGAAATATTGATATCCTGCATTTATGATCGTTTGTGCCCGAGCTCCATTCATTCACACACCAAATCAAACGAGCTAAACCTAGTCGACGAGCTTCTTCTCCTTTCCTCACCCACAGCTCCACCGCCGACCACCCTAACCGCCGCAGCTACCTTCTCCTTCTTCTCCTCTTTTTTAAAGACTGAACCAGTAGAACATAGCCCCTATCTCTCTCATTCTTCTCGTTCGCAGAACAAAGCAAGCTCAAGCTCCACCACCACCGCCCCTCAAGCTCGCATATCTTCTCAGAACTACAGCCATCATCTCCTCCAGTCAATGCCGCGGCTACCTTCGCGCAAGCCCTAGCTCCGTGGCGACCAAAAACGGTTCCTCCGTCAGCCGCGGTTCCATCTCTCTCTTTCCCCCTGTTCGAACCGTAGAGGCTAGGTTTTGGTTTCAAAATTCTTTTAATTTCTGTTGAGTTCAATTAATTTTGTTTAGTTAGTTTGATTTTAGTAATTAGTTTAGTTAGATTTGTTTTCTGATTAGTGGATTTTTAGGTTGTTAAAATAGGATTAGATTAGGTTTTGATTCTGAATAGCTGAGAAATGTTTAAAATAGGATTTTTAGGTTGTTTTCTGATTAGTTAGATTTGAGACATTATTACATAAAAATGGTACATGAATGCAAATTTTTTGAACTCAAAATAGTTGAAAAGGTACTGCTTTTACAACCATGTTAAAATTGATGCTTGATTGGTGAGTAAAAGGCATCTTTTAAAAATTGGAAGCAGCCTAATTGCGTTTTATGATCGATCCTTTTTCTTTTTAATGTAATTTTCCTGCTTTATTATCATGCTATGACAGATGAAGTTCCACAAGATAACCCCCTTCAAGTATCTAAGATTTATACCATCTTCGGTGTGGTTGGCATGTTGAGGCTTCTGGCTAGTTCCTAAGATATTGGTTGTATTCATTCTAAAACTTGAGACAAGTACTTGTATTAATATCTACAAAGAAGGAAGTAGCATTTTCTATTGATTACTTGCTTCATCCATGCACCCTGTAAACCTATAGAGAAAATGCATTTTCCCTCTCTATTCTATTTTTCCAATTTAATCTTGTATATGCTAATTTTAGTGTCTTGTTTATGATAGACTTGCATCAGAATTGACACTTGACATTTTTCAAATTTCAAACAAAGAGATGTTTTAGTGATAAAAGGTGACTGATTACTTCTAAGTTAGAAAGATGGCAAGAATTTTTATTCCTTAATTGAAAATTGAGTGCATTTTCTAATTGGAAATAAAAAAAAAGTGTAAAACAAATGTAATAATTAACAGGAGTTGCTTGACTTTTCTTCTGCCAAATTAGTTTCAGCATGCAAGTCTATCTAGTTTTACAACTAGGATTTTAGAATAGGTGCTTGACTACATAAGCAAGCAACATCTGCTAGCTAAGCTCTAGGATAAGTAAAAGATACACGCCCTTTTCTAGTAAAGAGCCACTGGCAAGTTAGGTTACAACAGTACTTGAAGACTGACTCATTTTGATGTCATATGTGAAATTCTTATTTGTTATATTAATATTCTGAGTCACATATTTTAGAAAACTTAAAGTGATTAATTGAAACAACCTATTTTTTAACTTTTATTGAGTGTCAAAATTAAATATGAAATTGCTTTTACTGATATCATATCAATGTTTTACAGTACACAATGTTTAAATGCCCTAGGTGATGAGTTTAAATTGCTTCCTCTTTGGAGATAGGTAATTTATTTCATTCTAGCCAACTACTCTGCTAATTAGGAGCACTGAGTGATTTTCTATGTCTAGGCAAAGATTTCCTGCTTAAAGTGACTCTTTCTACTGTCTTTTTGTTTTATCCTGCTAAAATGCTTACGTTACCAAATTCTTGACTACAGGCAGAACCTCGCTTTCTTTGGAACAATTATATGTTGGAAGTGCTCATTGATAATAAGGTGGATCTGTGGAAAAAATTTCCGTTCAATTTCTTCCATGTTTATTCTGTACTGATTATTGTTATATTACTAACTAATAAGTGTATGGTCCTGTTCTTGCAGTTAGACCCATACTTACTCCCAGTAGTCCAAGGTTGTATCCTTATTTGATTTTTCCCATATTGTATCATTATTTTGTTTATTGTTATTGTTATCTAACAAAAATATATTTTTGTTTGTTCATTTAACTATTTCAACTGTTTGTATGTCACTCAACCATCTTTCATTGTTTTGACAACAATATTTTGTTTGTTCATTTAACTATTTCAACTGTTTGTATTTCACTCAACCATCTTTCAGGGTTGACCTTAATAAGTAATTAGGTTTTCATTACTTTCAAGCAGCCATTGGAAAAGAGATTATTGATGTCACTTTAATTGCTAGGAGATGCATAAGAAGAAATGGTATTTTGAGGCTTGAGAATATAGTTTCTTTTATCCAAATTCGCCAAAAATAGTTCTATTCATTTCTAACTTGACTATGCATGTGTATCATAAATATAGCAAGTAGATGTGATCTTTCTTGCTTACTGAATCAGTCTCTATTAGGATATCAAATTAATGGAGTGGTTAATTAGGTGGTGATAATGAAAGCAATGATGGAAGATTGCTAGAATTTTTTAACTGCTTTATGTATTAGGATTTAGGATATGCTGATGATTGAAGTTGTACTGAATATTTAATACTTGGCAGTATAAGAAGGAAAATAATTGATGAGATTACTAATGGTTTAGGCTAGGGTACTTGAGTATGAAGACAATATCCATGGTAATGACAAATGCTTGTGAAACCACATAGATAGATGTGGTGGAAAAATGCCCTACTATAAGAAGTATATTAACTTGAGGTATTACAAAATTTAACCCAGTCTCGAACTGTTAGGAGTAGTATAGAGTTGATAAATATTAAATGCAATTATTGAGTAGGAGAAACAAAAAGGATTCATTCTAGGTTTAACTGGCTGCAGTATCTATAAATATGTATGGTGTAAGCAGAATTTATTGTGAGATGACTTAGGTTACATCATGTGCAATTAATTTCGTTCGTTTTAATCCCAGAATATTGATTTTATGTGAGACTTAAAAGTCTACAATTTGAGTAGTTTTTATGAGAAAATATGGTTGTCATTTCTGGCTGCTTGAAGAAGGCATAATCCATCATCTTTTATTGGTTGATTTGCTAATGTTCCACGTGCAATTTCCTTTTCTAAAAAGAACTCGATTATGGAGAAGAGGAGCTGATGCTGATGGGTATGCCGTGAATTTTGTGGAAACAGAGCAAATTATGCAGCTCAATGGGTATACTGCATCAGTTGTTCAGGTATATCTTTCTATGATCATGAAACTTTTCTATGGTGTGCTTGCCCGGTGAGATAGGATAGTTCTAACAATTAGTAGTGGTCTTATTGCTGGGATAGTTGTTGTTTTCACAATGTTGAACATTAGTATTTGTGGTTTAAGGTTTTCAGCTAGTAAATGGAAGCTTAATTAATAAACATCGGATAGTTAATTAAAATAGTTCCTTAATCAGTTGACAATAAAAATTTAACTTTTTTACATCAAAGATAGTTCAGAAATTATTCGTTGCCTGTCTAAATCATTATTTACAACTTGTGGTCCTTTAAAATTAGTGGTGCCGAACCTTAGAGAAGCCAGCTTCTTGTCCTTCTGGAAAAAAAAAACTACTAGAAAAATTATTAATCATGCACTTATTCCCTTTCAATTGTATAATAATATCTTTAGGCTTTTCTTGGTGATCATACTGTAGTGAGTGTAATTAGAAGAAATAAGATTGGAAAGACTATTTAAAATGGGGAGTAAAATACGTATGCTGAGTAGTAATTGGTTTGGCAAGTAAAAAATTGTAATTAACTAGTAAAAACTGAAATGTAGAACGTGTCCACTGTTTTTACCTTACAATCAACAAGTATCCCCATAAAAGGGAAGTGCAATGATGATGGCAAGGTAAAATCAGTGTCACAGAAAAACAAACCTCTTTTTTCATTGCCAGTCATAGTTGGAGCAGTTTTCTTCAAATAATGACACAAGCCAATTTTGGTTGTGACTCTGCTTTACTGTCTCTAGAATTTCTCTAAGGGGAGTCTATGCTTTGGCTTTGTGCTCTCTCTATATCTGTAATGTGTATCATCCTATATTATTTTAATTTCTTACATTTTATTAGAAACCGTGGAAATATCTTATAATATCCTAATTGCATCATCAAATCAAAATAAATCCTACATGATCTTTTTGAATTGGTTTTCATATTATTTTGTAACAATTATATTTATTACCTTATATAAATAGACATCAATACTGGCATCCAATTAAGGCATTCCATCTATCTTTTTTTTCCTATCTCCAATCTCCACTTCTTTGCTCTACTATTCCTTATTCACTTTGACTCAATGTATAGTGTTTAGGTTTAGAAAATTACCAAAATGGAAGACATTACGATACGCTGCTAGACCTATGTATCACCACATGCAATTTTAGTATATCTAAATGCATGTTTTTAAATCTATTGCCATGCAGAATCTGAAAATGAAGAAACTGAGAGATGAAAAGAAATGTGCATTGGCTACACAATATGCGGCAGAAGCAACTCTTAGAAGGGTACATGCAAATCAAAAGGATGATGATTCTCTCCCAATTGACAGCATCATTGCTCCATTTGAAGCTGAGATTAAAATATACAAGAATGAGGTACAAATAATGCAACTCCCAGCAAGGATGCATTTGTCAAATAATTAATTTAATGTATGAACTTTACTTACTGATAATAATAATAATAAAAATAGTAACAATGTAACATGCTTTTGGCTTCATAGATTACAACACTACAGGAAGATAAAAAAGCTTTGGAACGACTCACAAAGTCGAAAGAGTACTGCTAGAAGCAGAGAGGATTTTACGAAGTGCACTAGAGAGGGCTCTAATTGTTGAGGAAGTTCAAAATCAGAACATGGATTTGAAGAGACAGATTGAGATTTGTCAGGCAAGAATCTCTATCCTTTCTCACATTTTTTCTTTCTGTTGTGAACTAAAATTCAGCTAACTAACAGCTGCTATAAACAGGAGGAAAACAAAATCCGAGAGAAAACACACTGCCAAAAGATTTTGGAAGTTGAAAAGCTTAGCCAAACCATTCAAGAGGAAACCATCTTAGCAAGCGGAGCCACTACTAATGCCATTCGTGATTACCAACGGCGGATTTCTGAGCTGCTAGTAGGCATATCTTGAACTCATTTTCTCATATAATATCTGACTGGTTAGTATGTGTGGTAACTTGGAGTTGCACCATCATGCTAGAGGAGAAGAAAACATTGGAGAGGGAGCTAGCAAGGGCAAAAATGGACTTCGTATAGTTTTAGTATAGTTCGGATGAGGACTATGATGATGATGAGAATGAAGATAACACTGAAGACTATAGCTGATAGTTTTAATATGGTTGAACAATATACTAAAAATTATAGTTGATGATCAATAGTCAATACACTTTGTTTATGTTTTGAATTATATTGACTTGCTTGATTATAGTACTTTTCTTTATGTTTGATAATACGATGAATTTTTTATTTTTTGAAATATTATAAATATTCAAATACAAATTAGGTAAAAATTTGTATTAAATATATATTTATTTTGTATTGAAAGAAGTTTATTTTCAAATAAAAAAATCTAAAAAATTATTTTACTCTATTCAATCTCAGAGGCCACTCCTCTTAACGTTTCCACTCATACTCCTCACAACCAACATCAAGTCATAAATTCCATTCCGAACTCTTAGTTCATCAATTTCTCAAATTCATTATCAGCAATCGCCATATTCACCACTCTTCCTTCTATCTCAACCAACTCCTCCTCACTACACCAGAAACCTAAACCACCGTTTGCTAATTTTTCAAAGTAAAACCCAAATAAATTCTCTTAAGACCTTTCCCATGATCCAACGCCCAAAACAAGCCCAAGAGTCTTAAAATGGTGTTATAAAAGCTTACAACCTTGTCGGGAAGGTGAAACAGTTGAAAACAAAGTTAAAAATTATGAAACAAGACGTGTGCGTCTGCACAGGGGTGTGCGTGCACACACCCAGGAGGATTTTGAAAGTGTGCGTATGCGTACGCACAGGTACTAAAATATACAAGCCTGTTCACTCGCACATGCAGTGCGAGTGCTCCCAACAGATGATCCTTCCCGACTTGTGCGTGCGCATAGGGCTGTGCGTCTGCACAGGTCGTAATCCTTCATTGATGTGCGCGCGCACAACCTATGCTAGCGCTGCCACCAGAGCCCTTTCCCCTGCCTGTGCGTACGCACAGGTCCGTGCGTCCGCACAAAATAGAAATTTCACAGGGTTGTGCGTGCGCACAAGGCTGTGCGTGCGCACATATCAGAAAATCCTGAAATTCTGCAACTTTGCAGAATTTCAGATTTTTAACACCAACTTTGAATGATCATAACTTTCTCTACAAAATTCCAATTTTCACAAACTTTATATCGATTTAAAGGATTTTCAAAGATCTTTAATTCTAAACAATTTACGATCAATTTTGAAAATCGAGGCAAAAGTTATGATCAAACCAAGTTTACCAAAAATCCATTTTTAACCAAAAGTTCACAAACTCCAATTCAACCAATTCTCAAATCAAAACCAAACCAAACCTGTCCAATCACCAAACCATTACCACATACAACATCTTACCATTCCATTACACTTCCATCAATTCCACACTTAATTCACCCAACATTTTCACCACAACTCAACCATGATCCAAAATTCACAATTCAAAGCCAAACCAATCATACCTCAAACAATACCACAACAACATCAAGGTCCATACCAAATCTTTCTCAACCACTTCAACCCTTCAAGCATATAAACCATTTAATACTCACCTCATCCAACTCTAAATTCAATCTATAATCACATCCAATTTCCTAAATACGACCATTCCAATCCTCAACAACCATAACAATCTCATCATTCAATATCTCAATTTATCAACTCTTAAACAATCATCTCCACTTACCAACAACATCAATATGCATTCATAATCATCAACCATATCACAAACCTCCATTGACAACAATAACTCTCACATTCATCATCAACCTTCTTAATAATTAAAATACCAATAATCATCATCAAATCATATAATCATTAATATTCTTTATTCTAAACCATAACAACATTTTACATTAACTCTTTACCTTAAATTTCCATAATCCTCATTATCCACTAACATAACTAATCACCATAAATACTCATCAATACCCATAATTCCCAATAATCACCATTAACCATACTAATCCAATATAACCAACAATTATATCAATTCACATATAATTATTTATGCACCAATATCATTCAATCCTATCTTAGGGTCAACTAGCCTAAGTATCCAGAAATATTACATATTACATAAAGGAAACCGAAACTATACCTTGGTCAATTCCTAAACACTCCAAACACCAAAATAAAACCACCAAACTTGATCAAAAACCTCAACCAACTCCAACAAACACCAAGGCTCAAACTAACAACACATATATCACCAAAATCAAAACCTAAGATACATAAAACAACTAAACACAAGGGTTTAGTAAAACCTTACCTTATCCAACGTGAGTAGGGGTAAAATCCATCAATTGCTCACTACTAAAGATCACCTAAACAAGCAAAACCACAAAATCCACTCAAAAACTAAACCCAAAAACGAACAGAATCTAGGGCACGAAACTGGAGTGTGAAGAGAAGAATCTTACCAGATTTCTTTAGAAAGAAAGGAAGAGCTCGTCGAGAGCTTCACGTGGCCGCAAACGGCTCGTCAATCGGAGGTCCGTAGCTCAAGTTATCGCGAGTTGAAGTGGGGAGTGAATAGTATTTTCTTCTTCCTCTTCTCCCCTCTCAATCTGATGTGTGTGTGTGTTTATGAGATGAGGGTTCATTAATGAACCCTTATATATGTTGGACTTGAGCCCAACTTGGGTCCGGTCTAACTTTGGACCAAACCTTTAACTCTAACGCCTGGTTTTCCATTTCTAATATTTTTTTAAGGTTTTCGACTGTTCTCACTTTTTCTCGCACAGAACCGAGCAGACTTAAATCGATTTGACCGGTTCAACTACCGGTTCGTGGTTTTTCACGGTTTTTTGCAGAAAACATATTTTCTGACTCGAAAATACTTACTGAGTCCAAAAATCATATTTAAATCCCCAAATTCTCATCCCAACTTTTCGGAAACTAATTTGGGCATTTAAATTATTTTATTCGTGAAAACTCCGGTTCTTACATCCTCCCCTCCTTAAAAAGATTTTCGCCCTCAAAAATCCGAACCACCAACCCAACGCGTCGACGTTCTCTCTCGTCTTCCGCTGCGTCACTCTGATTATCGTCACTAGGATTCCGAAAGTTTTCTTTAAATCAAATACCGATTTTATAACATTTTTCAAAACCTTTAAAACAAGTTCAGTCTAAATGAGTCCATTGTTAAAACCCTATCAACAGTCAAAACCTTCCATTTGTAAATCAATCACTTTGAAATACGATTTTTCTTAAATTCATTAAAATCCTTAAATCAGAACCTTTCAATTTGAATCCCTTTTTAATAAATCAAATTTGCAAACCAAAATCACGAGTTAACAAAATCTTAGGACTCACTTTCCCCTTTTAAATAATATCATTTGACCAAAAGTTCTAGTCCTAGTTTCAAAACCAAATTAATCAAATCAGAGTTCCAAACCAAGTTTAAAAATCAATTTAAGCTTTAAAACTTTTTCAACACGAACGACGATAATCTATACTATGAAGATAAGTTAAGATCTGGTCATCGGCTTCATAATTACCTCAACCCTGTTGTTGTGATCCATCCGCCCCACGTGTTCCTTGGTGTGGACAATCTCTAACCAAATGTCCCGGTGAGCCACACTTGTAACATAGTTTCTTACCCAACTGGCATGGTCTATTCGGATGGTAGTTCCCACACTCCTGACATTTCATATCAGAGGAGTAAGCTCTTGACCGCTTCCCTTCACCATATTTCTTGAAGTTTTGTCCCCTTGGTCCAAGGTAATCATCGCGTTCTCTACTAGTGTTTCCTCCATGAGTGTCCCTTGACGATGCTACCATCTTTGTGTGTTCTTCAACCACTCTTGCCTTGTTCACCAGATCGGAGAAAATGCGAATCTCCATAGGAGCCACAGAAGTCATGATGTCGTCCTTTAAACCCCTTTGATACGTGATACACTTCCAACTTTCATAGCTCTCCGGGGTACCCTGGCACACCCTAGAGAACCTACAGAGCTCCTCAAATCTGTTTGTGTAGTCTGCCACAGGCAAAGAACCTTGCTTCAGCTACATAAGTTCCATCTCCTTTGCCTCCCTTGCAAACTCAGGAAAGTACTTCTTGTAGAAGGCCGTTTGAAATACATCCCAAGGAACATCGGCATTCTGAAGCTGTAGCAAGCGGCACTCTGCTTGCCACCAATGTTGGGCCTCTTCCCGAAGCTGATAAGCAGCAAACTCCACGTATTGGTTGCTCGAAACATGCTGTGCTTGCAGTGCGCGCTCCATAGCTTGGAACCTGTTATCCGCTTCCGTGGGATTGGTCGATCCTCTGAAATTCGGTGGGTGAACTTTCAGAAATGTAGCTAGGGTCATCGGAGCACCACCCAAGTCATCACCATTTCCGTCTCCATTCCCCGCCGGTTGGCCTAACCTCTGCGCAGCTTGTAAAGTCGTAGCAGCATTCGCCTCCATGGTGTTCACAAGATTCGCCATTGCCGCCATGAACTCGGCATGGTTATCAGCCGGTTGCTCATTTCTACTCTCTCTTCGTGAACATGTACGACCTCGTCCATGAGTAGTGAAGAGAGAACTTTTGCGTGGTCTAGAAATTTGCAGATAAATCCTCGTTGCAGGTATAGCTTCTAAACCAACAAAAGTCCTTTCTTACAAACGTTTTGGTTGTCACAAGTAACAAACCCTTAAATAAATTGATAACCGAAGTATTTAAACCTCGGGTCGTCTTCTTAAGGAACTGCAGAAAAGTATGTTCTTATTATTGGTTATGAAGATTGTAAATTGGGGGTTTTGAAAGTAAGGAACAAGTAATTTGAATGACAAGTAAAATAAATAAATAATTATAAAACACACTTTTGGCAAGGTATGAGAAATTGGAAGTCCTATCCTAATTATCCTTATCAATGGTTATGAGAATTGAGTCTTAATTCCACTTAGTTAGCCTTTACTAAAGCAAGGGAATATCAAGTGGATTAATTAGTCTGATCTTCAGGTTCTAGTCAATTCCTAAGAAAGGACTGGAATTATTGAAGTTCAATTCAATTAGCAAAGATAACAATTATCGATCACGTTGAGTTTGATAACTCCCGAGTTACTGATTTCTTAACCAAGACCAAAAGGGGAAAGTGAATCTACTCGAATAAAAATATCTTCAGATTGGAAGTAACAGTAACATAAATAAAAGAGAGCAATCATAAACTGAAATACCTCAAATAACATTAATTAAAAGAATAATCTGTAACATAGAAAAGTTCATAAATTAAATTGAGAAAATAATTAATTAAAAGGAATGTTGAACCTGATAGAAAGGGGCAATCATGAAAGCGAGAAAAATCCTAAATCCTAATCCTAAGAGAGAGAGGAGAGAACCTCTCTCTAAAAAAAACTACTTCTAAATCATGAAAAGTGAATAATTGGAGACTCTCTTTTGAATGGATGCCTTCCCCCACTTTATAACCTCTGATCTGTGCTTTCTGGACTTGGATTTGGGCCAAAAAGGGCTTCAGAAATCGCTGGGGGCATTTTTTATAATTTCTGGTGCGTGGACTCTATCACGCGTCCGCGTGGGTCACTTGGTCGCATCATCTGGAGTTTTCCTTATCACGCGTTCGCTTCGGTCATGCGTCCGCGTCATCTGCGTTTTGCTCGTGGCGCGCGATCGCGTCAGTCACGCGTTCGTGTCGCTGCCAGTGTCTTCAAAAACTCTATTTTGTGCTTTCCTTCCATTTTTGTATGTTTCCTTTCCATCCTTTAAGTCATTCCTGCCTTGGAAGATCTGAAACTACTCAACACACAAATCACGGCATCGAATGGTAATAAAGGGTAATTAAAATAATTATTCTTAAAGCATAGGAAACATGTTTTTCACATGTATCACATAATAAGGAAGGAAAAGTAAAACCATGCAATTAACATGAATAAGTGAGTGAAGGATTGAATAAATCACTTAAATTGAGCACAAAATATATCATAAAATATGGGTTTATCAACCTCCCCACACTTAAACAATAGCATGTCCTCATGCTATATCCAAGATAAAGAGTAAGGTTAAAGTTAAAGTGGTGGAATCTTATGCAATGCAATCTACTCTAAATGCAACTACCTAAATGAATCATGCAATTCTAATTGTCATTCACTTGTATATAAAACTTACATGTAGTTGAATTAATTCACATTCTCAAGGAATCATATATGCATAGCCAAACCTTAGATAATGTTAAAGCACTTTTACAATTGAGATGGGAAAGAAAAATATTGTACAAACTTGCAAGACAATTAACAATTTAAGTAGAGATATATGTTAATGAGCTATTGAACCCTCACTGGATTTTGTGTTTACTCTCTAGTCACTCAGTGTTTATTGGGTTAATCACTCTATTCTTCTTTTTATCCTTACTTTTTATAACTTTGTTCTTCATCTAACCAATCAATAATTATAGAATACAGACATACAAAAATCATGAGGTCTTTATTTAAGGTTGTAATGGGGCCAAGGTAAAGGTAAGGGTGTATGTATAAGGCTAAGTGAGCTAATAAGTGAATCCTTGATTAGTCTAAGATCTCACCTAACATACATATTTATAAAGCAAAGCTTCTTTACCTATTTACCCAATTTTTTTCACTTTGTATTGCAAGCTCATATATTAACTTTAACTTTTGTCCCATGTGCATTGATTCCTTTTATTTTGCAATTGGGAAATTTTTGTATCCCCTTTATTTAAATAAAAACAATTTTTTTAATGCACATGGTAATTTAATTGTTTTGATTTCACATGAGCATGCTTCCCAAAACTTTTATTTTGAAATGTCTTTATTCTTTTTAACTTTCTACCTTTGTTTCTATAATCCATATTCCCATAAGGTTTCCCACACTTAAACAATACACAATTTCTATCTTAAGCTAACCAATGATTCAACTTGGGATTTTTATTTTGTTTTTCTGCTTAAGGCTAGTACTGTGATTTATAGAACAAGAGGGGATTAAAAGCTCAAGGGGGCTAATAAGGGTGATGTAAAAGGTAGGCTAATTTTGGGATAAGTGAGCTAGAATCAAACAATGGCCTCAATCACTTTCTTGGTATGTATCTATATTCTATAATTGGACATATAGATTAAAACAAAGTAAAGAACATCAGAATAAAAAGAAGGGCGAAACACACAGGAATAAAATATTATGGTTTGAATGTAACCATACAATTAAGCTCAAAACTCACAGGCTGTGTGTTCTCTAGCTCAAAAATCATATCTTAGTTATATATGTCATGCAAGTGAAAAATCAAGAGTTCCCATTATTCTCAAAGTAAACCTCAGGGTGGCTTTAAAGTTTTAGTGTTTCTCCTTGATGAAATGTTGTTAACTAACTAACATGTAATGCTATATATACAAGGTGTGGATTATTTTTATTATGTTAAAGTCTCTAGTTTACTTCCTTTTTATTTTCAATTTAAACCAAACTTATCATATGCTAAAAGGGTAAACTATACTAATTAATCCACATATTCTATAGCTAATAAGTTAGAATTGCAACTAAACTAACTGGGTAAAATATGAACTAAAGTGCAAAATGCAGAAAATAGAGTAAAAATACATGAAAAGAGCAATGTATAAGTACTGAGGAATAAATATCAAAATCAAAATACAGAAAAGTAATAAAATAAAAAGAGTCTGTAGTGGTTCACCAAGAAAAATACGCCAGAGATGGCGACCTCCCCACACTTAATATAAAGCATCGTCCTTGATGCTCACTCAAGCAGGGTGTGAAGGAGTGTCATCACTGGAATGATGTGTGGCTGGAGTCTCTGTGGTGGTGGCCTGAGGATCTGTCTGCTGCAGAGGAGGTGCTGACTGAATAGGAACCTCTGCGTCTGCAGCCTGAATCTGATGCGGGGCCTCCTGCTGTGGTGCAGCCTGCTCCGGGCCTGCCTGCTTAGCCTCTCTCTGTGGATGGGTCTCTGCCTCATGATCATCCGCCTCCTCCTCAGATGGCTCTGATGGTGTGTTAGGCTCGGAGGGGATGTCGCCGCCAGATCGTATCATCAACTTTAGGTGCTCATAGCGTCGCTTGCTGTGATGCTCAGATCTCTCATATCGGCGCCGGTTGTGGTGCTCCATCTGGTCAAGCTGCTGAAATAGGCGGTGCACGAGGTGATAAACTGGCTCTGAGGCAGGTGGAGGTGCAGTGGTGGTAGCTGGGATAGCAGTAGATGAAGAGGGGCCAGCGAAAGGTGTGGCTGTCTCATCAGGGGCAGTGAGGAATGGAGGTCTATAGCCCAAAGCCAGAAAGTTCCTGCTGTGGGGGATAATCTTCTTGCATTCTGCAGCAGGTGGCTTCTCATCAGCATTCTCCCAAGGCACGTTAGCCCGACGGCCGAGCTGGGTAATCAGATATGGAAATGGGAGAGTGCCTCTGATGTGGACCCTGGCCATGTAGTACCGGATGAATCGTGGCAGGTACAAGTCCTTACCCTCCATCACACACTAGAGGAGGGTGATCATAGCGGCAGGTAGCTCCGTCTCATGAGTACTCGGCATAATAAAGTTGCTCAGGATCTGGTGCCAGAGCCGAGCCTCATCATTTAAGTATATCCGCTTGATTCCCTTAGGCATGGTGGTGTTTTGACCCATGACCCATGGGACAGTCGGGTCAAGGGCAATCCTTGCCTTGACCGCATCCCAGTCAAACCTCATGAAGCGCATGTCCTCCTCAGCCTTTTGGTAACCATCAAGCTGATCAGATTTAGGCTGAAGTTGCAGAATATCCTCAATGGCCTCTTCAGTGACCAGTATCTGCTTTCCTCTTAGGTCACTGCATCTAGAGAAGTTTTGAAGTAATTGCAGTAAAACTCTCTTACCCAAGAAGCATTGACCTCTGTCAGGTTTCTTTCCAGGAAGAACCAGCCTCTTTGTTTGATTTGATTGGCGGTGTATTGTTGGAATTCTTCCGGAATTTTCAGAGTCCGCTCCAGGTACAGGTTCCTGGAGGTTGCAAACACCGGATACTTCAACTTGCAGTATCTGCTTGCAAACTTAGTGGGATCAGTGGCAGGGAGTAGCTGGTCAGCCTTCTCCTGCGGGGTAAAGTATTTCTCCCTCCAGGAGTCATCATGCATGATGTCCAGGATGGACATAGAGGATTCTCCTCTTTTCCGTTTGCCAGTTGTTGCCTTTCCTTTTCCCTTTCTTTGAGTGTCAGACATCCTGAAAAACAGAAATCTATGATATAATAAAAATAGAAAAACAAGTAGGCAAATAACAAAATAAGCACATAGTGGCAAAGGAGCAGTAGAATAATTAAATGAGTTGAAGAATTGTGCATTTTGGATTGGTTCGGGAATAAAAAGCTGAGATAAAAAATTTCAATCCAAAAAGTAATAGAATTCATGTTAATTAGGAAAAACCATAAACATGCCTTGAGTTAAAAAGTAAAAGTGAAGAGTGAGTCAAAAAGTAGAGGGAGTTGTTAGAAAGTTAAAAGTGGTTTTAAATTGAAAAAGAGGTTAGAAATAAAAAATCAGTGAGTTAGTAAAAAGAAAGTTAAGGTAAGCGGCATGATGATTGGTTTCTAAGTAACAAGAATTTCACAATTTGAAGCAACAGACAACTTATATTTAAGCAAGGAAATCAAGGTTTTGATGATTCATATAGATATACCAATAACGAAAATTTGAAATCAAATCATCAATAATGTGATTTATAAACCGGGGAAACAAAAGGAATAAGAATGCTGGCCCGTGCATTCATGAATTAGTTTGGTGAAAGCTAAAGAAAGTAAAATTGAAAATGCCAAAACCAAGACATGAATGAGAATCAAAACGATTTACAGAAAATTGGGCAGCATTCCGGCTAAAATTGGATGTTTCCGGAAAATAAACAGCAAGCAGAATAGTTCATATAAACGAAAATAAACTGCAAATAGATATAAATAATATGAACATGAAAGAGCAGTTGCAATAGTAGCATGAACAGTAAGAACATCATATGAACAATACTTAGATCATAGCAACAGAAGATTTGTGAAGATTATAAAACAAGTAGCAAGAACAGCGCAATTAAACAGGCCTAAATCCACTAACCACATCCTAGGCTACCTAACCACCTTGAATCCACTACAACATGCATTTCTAACTAGCCTAAATGTAAACAGAAACGGAAAAAAATGCAATTGACTACGAATTGAAATAAGAGTGGCGTTCGGCGGAACCTGGTAGGCGTATGAACTAAGCGAAGGGACTAAGAGATGGCTGGGGGGTGGTTGTGGTGGTGGCTGACGCGGCGGTGATGGCGGTTGGCACGGCGGTGAACGGCTATCCGGTGGCAGGGGTTGCTGTTTGGGGTAATGGGAGAGGTAGGTGTTAAGGGGAAAGGAAGGGAAGGGGTGAGGGTGTTGGTGGTGGGTGGAGCGGCGGTGATGGTGGCTTGGTGGCTGTGGCTGGGCGCGGCGGTGGCAGCGGTGGTGGAGGGAAGAAGAGAAGAGAAAGAGAAGAAAGAGAGG
Organism: Arachis ipaensis; assembly: GCF_059453495.1. Taxonomy (NCBI): domain Eukaryota; kingdom Viridiplantae; phylum Streptophyta; class Magnoliopsida; order Fabales; family Fabaceae; genus Arachis; species Arachis ipaensis. The sequence goes on from NC_142436.1 coordinate 36,406,683, forward strand.
GAAGGAAGAAAGGGGGCGGTGGCGTCGCGGTCGTGGCTGGGTGGTCGACGGTGGTGCGGCCGGTGGAGGTGGTTGGGTTGGCGAGGGGCAGAGAGCGGGGGTTGCAGAGAAGAGGAAGAAGAAAGGGTTTGGGGGGGGGGGGGGGAGGGGGCGCGACAGGGTAGGGTTTCGCGTCACTGGGGGGGTTAATGAATTTGAATCCACGTGATCGCGTGGGGCACGCGGTCGCGTGGCTGGGGTGGAATGGGGGTTGACCCGGTCGCATGGGTGGCGCGATCGCATGGAGCGGGTAAAAGGATGAATGACGCAATCGCGTGAGGCACGCAATCGCGTCACTGGAAATTGTGCTGGACGCATAATTCCAGCGTCGTTTTAGCACAACTCTCTGTCTCCACTGGGGTGTTATGATATCCGCGCGACGCAAACGCGTCGCTCACGCTATCGCGTGGCATGGGTGTTGTGCAAGTGACGCGATCGCGTCAGGGACGCGACCGCGTGGGTCGTTTTGTGCGAAATGCACAACAACCACACGATTCTTGCTCAACTTTCTGGGCATTGGATCTTTACGCCGATCTCCAGATCACGCGGCCGCGTGAATGACGCGGACGTGTGGGAGGTGGTTTTTCGCAACTGACGCGATCGCATGAGCAATGCGGTCGCGTCACACGCCCTTTTTTTTATATATGCAATTGTGCAATTATGCAGTATGCAATGCTAATGAATAATATTCAGGTTCAATTGAAAAAAAGAATAAAAAGAAATAACACGAAATAAAACTGAAAAAGAAATGACCATACCATGGTGGGTTGTCTCCCACCTAGCACTTTTATTTAAAGTCCTTAAGTTGGACATATGGTGAGCTTCCTGTTATGATGGCTTGTGCTTAAATTCATCCAAAAATCTCCACCAATGCTTGGAATGCCAACAGCCTCCGGGGTCCCAAACTAGGCATGAAAAGCTTCGGAACAGCTTCAAACAGATTCTCAGGCTCCTGGCGTGGCGAATGTCAGAATAGATTCCAGGATCCCAAACTTTTCTTTTAAATCCGCCTTTGTCTTGACCTATATTTTTCCATCCGGGCGGTTTAGAAATTAGATTCTCACCATGGTGACCAAATATTTTCCGAGATCCATTCAATTGAACATGAGACCAATCTGTGCACTTCGAGTTAAAGCATGGAACCTTATTGAACCTTGTGCACCAGCTCTAAGTGCGAGCCATTTCCCTCTTACACTTAAATCCGCAGAGAGCTCTAAGCTGGCCATCTGTTTCAAGCAAACTATATTCAAGTGGAAAAGTAAAGTTAAAGGTTAAGGATTGTACCCACTTGATGCTTGTATTGGGTGGTAATGGCCTTGGGATAGGTGTTTCTAGTAGTTCTGTAAGTTCTACTCCCTTGTGCTCTTCTGTGAATTTCTCCACTTCCTTGCAGGATTCTTCAAATGCAACATCGTCCTGATCAAAGTCTTCTATATCTTCCTCATCACTCAAGTCATAAGCTGGAGGTTGAGAGAAATCTACCTCCGCATCTTCTTCGTATTCACTTGGATAAGGTTCTTCAATCTCAGAGAACTCACTGGCGGATGCAAGTTCATTACTAGGAGAACTTGACTTGTGATTATCTTTATCAAGGAGATTTGCTTCTTGGATTATTCCGTCTAGTTCTTCATAAAAGACTTGCCTTGGGGGTTGTGCACTATCCTCCTTAGCATCAATTGTAACGTCCTTGACAGAATTCTCCACAACTCTGGATTCCCATGGAAGTTCAGCATCTCCTAAGTCTTCAACCAACTCTTCTTCTTCTACAATGACAACTTCCTCTACTTGTTCCAATACGAAGTCATGCTCTGTTCTGTTCACTGGAGTTTCTAGTATCTCGTTCATGCTACGCTCTTCATTAGATTGTCCACATGGGATTGTGGGAGGTCCTTGAATGTCCGAATGCCTAGAAGACAATTGACTTATTGCTTGCTCCAGTTGATGAAGGGTTCTTTGAAGTTGATCTACTGTTTCCTTGAGGCGAGCCTGTGATTCTGGATGTGATTGATTTGGACATGGTACATAGGGAAGTGGTGGTGTTTGGGAGTAATCGGATTGGGATTGGGGTAAATACGGATCATATAGTGGTGAATGGTGAAAAGGCGCTTGTGAGTATGGCGGTTCAAAGCTACGTTGAGAGGGTGGTCTATAGGCACAGGGTGGGGCTTGTTGGTGGTTACAAGGTTGTCCACCATATCTATCAGCTTGGTATGCATTGTAGAATGGTCTTTGTCCATGATATCTTGGAGGGTGTTGTCGCCTAAAAGGTTGATCAAATCCTCTTGGCTCCATCCATCTTTGATTTTTCTGACCTTGATGCATATTCCTGTTATAGCTTTCGCTCCTTTCAACAATATTAAAACCAAACTCAAAGCGAGAGGGGTGAGAATTCATAGTAGCTAATAAAAATTAAAAAGCAAAAATAAAAATAAATAAACAGCCAAAATAAAATATTTACAATAACCAATAATAAGGCACACGTTTACAGTTCCCCGGCAACGGCGCCATTTTGAAGAGAGAACTTTTGCGTGGTCTAGAAATTTGCAGATAAATCCTCGTTGTAGGTATAGCTTCTAAACCAACAAAAGTCTTTTCTTACAAACGTTTTGGTTGTCACAAGTAACAAACCCTTAAATAAATTGATAACCGAAGTATTTAAACCTCGAGTCGTCTTCTCAAGGAACTGCAGGAAAGTATGTTCTTATTATTGGTTATGAAGATTGTAAATTGGGGGTTTTGAAAGTAAGGAACAAGTAATTTGAATGACAAGTAAAATAAATAAATAATTATAAAACACACTTTTGGCAAGGTATGAGAAATTGGAAGTCCTATCCTAATTATCCTTATCAATGGTTATGAGAATTGAGTCTTAATCCCACTTAGTTAGCCTTTACTAAAGCAAGGGAAGATCAAGTGGATTAATTAGTCTGATCTTCAGGTTCTAGTCAATTCCTAAGAAAGGACTGGAATTATTGAAGTTCAATTCAATTAGCAAAGATAACAATTATCGATCACGTTGAGTTTGATAACTCCCGAGTTACTGATTTCTTAACCAAGACCAAAAGGGGAAAGTGAATCTACTCGAATAAAAATATCTTCAGATTGGAAGTAACAGTAACATAAATAAAAGAGAGCAACCATAAACTGAAATACCTCAAATAACATTAATTAAAAGAATAATCTGTAACATAGAAAAGTTCATAAATTAAATTGAGAAAATAATTAATTAAAAGGAATGTTGAACCTGATAGAAAGGGGCAATCATGAAAGCGAGAAAAATCCTAAATCCTAATCCTAAGAAAGAGAGGAGAGAACCTCTCTCCAAAAAAAACTACTTCTAAATCATGAAAAGTGAATAATTGGAGACTCTCTTTTGAATGGATGCCTTCCCCCACTTTATAACCTCTGATTTGGTGCTTTCTGGACTTGGATTTGGGCCAAAAAGGGCTTCAGAAATCGCTAGGGGCGTTTTCTATAATTTCTGGTGTGTGGCTTCTATCACGCGTCCGCGTGGGTCACGCGGTCGCATCATCTGGAGTTTTCCTTATCACGCGTTCGCTTTGGTCATGCATCCGCGTCATCTGCGTTTTGCTCGTGGCGCACGATCGCGTCAGTCACGCGTTCGCATCGCTGTCTTTTCGCGCCAGGCATGCGGCCGCGTCGCCCACGCGTTCGCGTCGTTGCCAGTTTCTTCAAAAACTCCATTTTGTGCTTTCCTTCCATTTTTGTATGTTTCCTTTCCATCCTTTAAGTCATTCCTGCCTTAGAAGATCTGAAACTACTCAATACACAAATCACGGCATCGAATGGTAATAAAGGGTAATTAAAATAATTATTCTTAAAGCATAGGAAACATGTTTTTCACATATATCACATAATAAGGAAGGGAAAGTAAACCCATGCAATTAACATGAATAAGTGAGTGAATGATTGAATAAATCACTTAATTTGGGCACAAAATATATCATAAAATATAGGTTTATCAAGTAGCCATTAGGGTTTCTGTCTACACCAAACAATCGATATCAAGGTGATCAGTCTCAATATCAAAAGCCTAGTGCTTCCATTATCCCAAACAGGCACTCACAAACAAGCATGCTATACAATATCAAGTAGATAACCTAATAGCATCAAAGAAAAAGACACACAGAGTATGCAACGAAGCACAATCGGTGCATCCCTCAGGCTCACAAGGACGAACTGCTCTGATACCACTAAATGTAACACCCTAATTAACCAAAGCCTTACCTCTAGCCGTAAAGCAAAGCTTAACCAAAGGTTACGACAATTCTAAAGCTCATACATATTTATATAGAAAGAAATAACATAATCTAGAAGCCTGAGGAAGGATATAACTCAAAAACAGGATTTAAAAAGCACATAACGTACTAGCGAAGCTACTACCTTAAGATACAAGATACAGATAAGATGTATCAAAATATAATAGTATAATATCATAAGAATCTAGCCACGACTCGCAGAATTTAAGCCGGCTAGCCATATACAGATCATACATGAAACCAGACAGTAAAAATAGCTTATACAAATTTTGTTCTCTCAAATAAAAGCCTCTAGGCAAAACAAAATACAAAAGTGAGAGTACAAGTTAAAAATAACCAAGATGACAACAAAATAGAATAAGATCCTCCGCTCTGCTACCATCACCCAACTCATTGTGGTGGGTTGCGACCTGCATCTGAAAGACAACAACAACGTATGGAATGAGAACCGGAGGTTCTCAGTATGGTAACAATGCCCAATGATGTAAGATATAAGGCTCCGGGACGCCGAAGGCAATCCTAGAACTTCAATCTCATACAGACATTCAAGCTTAGAACAAAATAAAACAAAGTAAATAGATAAAGAACTTAAACCATAAACCGGGTTAACTAAACTTAGGAGATTTCTAACTAACATTAATCACACCGCTGTATCCCACAGCCCTCGCCAACCTAACCTCCGTGCGATCCCATCGCCACCGCCTACCTAACCTCCTCAGCACCAGACAATCACAATTAATACAAACAAGTAAAACACAAATAATATTCATAAACAACAAGTAGTTCAAGAAGCAGATAGGCATGTTATACAATTAGGCAAACTCAAGTAAACAAAGCAAGCAAGCATATAGAAGATGCACATGATGAATGTCTTCCCTATTGGCTGTGATATCACATGTCGGTTATTATGCCAAACCCGACAGCAAATCCGGTCGACAACTCCCGAATTAGTCTCTCTATTGCGCATAAGGAGCAAAATTCCAAGGGAGAGTGCCCTACCACCTTCTCCTTTCAGAGGGAAATATTCCGAGGGAGCGTGCCCTACCACCTTCCTCTAGTTGTCGCATGATTCTGTGGGTTAATGCCCTACCACCTTGCAATCAGAGAGAAGTTGCATTTTTAGGAGGAATAATTCCGAGGGATAAGTGCCCTACCACCTTCTCCTTTCAGAGGGAAACATTCCGAGGGAGCGTGCCCTACCACCTTCCTCTTGTTGCAAAAAGTATGAGTGAGAAGCCTAGCTTCAACTCTCACATCCAAACGTAGGCGGGATACTGCCACAGCCCCTACGACGGTGAACAATACAAATTGTAATTACATATTCAATCTCAGAGGCCACTCCTCTTAACGTTTCCACTCATACTCCTCACAACCAACATCAAGTCATAAATTCCATTCCGAACTCTTAGTTCATCAATTTCTCAAATTCGTTATCAGCAATCGCCATATTCACCACTCTTCCTACTCTCTCAACCAACTCCTCCTCACTACACCAGAAACCTAAACCTCTGTTTGCTAACTTTTCAAAGTAAAACCTAAATAAATTCTCCTAAGACCTTTCCCATGATCCAACGCCCAAAAACAAGCCCAGGAATCTTAAAATGGTGTTATAGAAGCTTACAACCTTGTCGGGAAGGTGAAACAGTTGAAAACAAAGTTAAAAATTATGAAACAAGACATGTGCGTCCGCACAGGGGTGTGCGTGCACACACCCAGGAGGATTTTAAAGGTGTGCGTACGCATAGGGGTGTGCGTACGCACAGGTACTAAAATATACAAGCCTGTTCACTCGCACAAGCTGTGCGAGCGCTTCCAACAGACGACCCTTCCCGACTTGTGCGTGCGCACAGGGCTGTGCATCCGTACAGGTCGTAATCCTTCATTGATGTGCGCGCGCACAACCTATGCTAGCGCTGTCACCAGAGCCCTTTCCCCCGCCTGTGCGAACGCATAGGTCTGTGCGTCCGCATAGAATAGAATTTTCGCAGGGTTGTGCGTGCGCACAAGGCTGTGCGTGTGCACATATCAGAAAATCCTGAAATTCTGCAACTTTGCAGAATTTCAGATTTTCAACACCAACTTTGAATGATCATAACTTCCTCTACAAAATTTTAATTTTCACAAATTTTATATTGATTTAAAGGGTTTTCAAAGATCTTTAATTCTAAACAATTTTCAATTAATTTTGAAAACTGAGGAAAAAGTTATGATCATACCAAGTTCACCAAAAATCCATTTTTAACCAAAAGTTCACAAACTCCAATTCAACCAATTCTCAAATCAAAACCAAACCAAACCTGTCTAATCACCAAACCATTACCACATACAACATCTTACCATTCCATTACACTTCCATCAATTCCACACTTAATTCACCCAACATTTTCACCACAACTCAACCATGATCCAAAATTCACAATTCAAAGCCAAACCAATCATACCTCATACAATACCACAACAAAATCAAGGTCCATACCAAATCTTTCTCAACCACTTCAACCCTTCAAGCATATAAACCATTTAATACTTACCTCATCCAACTCTAAATTCAATCTATCATCACATCCAATTTCCTTAATACCACTTTCCAATCCTCAACAACCATAACAATCTCATCATTCAATATCTCAATTTATCAACTCTTAAACAATCATCTCCACTTTCCAACAACATCAATATGAATTCATAATCATCAACCATATCACAAACCTCCATCGACAACAATAACTCTCACATTCATCATCAACCTTCTTAATAATTAAAATACCAATAATCATCATCAAATCATATAATCATTAATATTCTTTATTCCAAACCACCACAACATTTTACATTAACTCTTTACCTTAAATTTCCATAATCCTCATTATCCACCAACATAACTAATCACCATAAATACTCATCAATACCCATAATTTTCAACAATCACCATCAATCACACTAATCCAATATAACCAACAATTACATCAATTCACATATAATTATTTATGCACCAATATCATTCAATCCTATCTTAGGGTCAACTAGTCTAAGTGTCCAGAAACATTACATATTACATAAAAAAAACTGAAACCATACCTTGGCCCATTCCCAAATGCTCCAAACACCAAAATAAAACCACCAAACTTGATCCAAAGCCTCAACCAACTCCAACAAACACCAAGGCTCAAACTAACAACACATATATCACCAAAATCAAAACCTAAGATACATAAAACAACTAAACACAAGGATTTAGTGAAATCTTACCTTATCTAACGTGAGTAGGGGTAAAATTCATCAATTACCCGCTACTAAAGATCACCTAAACAAGCAAAATCACAAAATCCACTCAAAAACTAGACCCAAAAATGAACAGAACATAGGGCACAAAAATGGAGTGTGAAGAGAGGGATATTACCAGATTTTTTTAGATAGAAAGGAATAGCTTGTCGAGAGCTTCGCGTGACCACAAACGGCTCGTCAATCAGAGGTCCGTAGCTCAAGTTATCGCGAGTTGAAGTGGGGAGTGAATAGTATTTTCTTCTTCCTCTTCTCCCCTCTCAATCTGATGTGTGTGTGTGTTTATGAGATGAGAGTTCATTAATGAACCCTTATATATGTTGGACTTGGGCCCAACTTGGGTCCGGTCCAACCCATTAGCGTTTTTAGCCCGTTTGACCCAACTTTGGGCCAAACCTTTAACGTTAACGCCCGGTTTTTCATTTCTAATATTTTTCTAAGGTTTTTGACTGTTCTCACTTTTTCTCGCACAGAACCGGACAGACTTAAACCGGTTTGACCGGTTCAATTGCTGGTTCGTGATTTTTTACGGTTTTTCGCAGTAAACACATTTTTTGACTCGGAAAGACCTACTGAGTCCAAAAATCATATTTAAATTCCCAAATTCTCATCCCAACTTTCCGGAATCTAATTTGGGCATTTAAATTATTTTATTCGTGAAAACTCCGGTTCTTACATAATGCAAGCACAATCATGTACTAAGGTTATGCGTGTCTTAAATTTGCAACGTTTTAGTGAAGATAATTTTGCTCTTGGTCAATATTTATGCAAATGAACCATAATATTTTATTAGTTTAATGTTATGAAAATTAATTTTATGTAATTAATAGTCATATTTTTTATTATATAGCATTGTATCCTCTTAGTGACAACATGTGAAGATATTTCACTAAGTAGTCTCTTGGCCATTGTCACATTCGAATATTTTTATTATTTATAAATTTGTCATTTAATAAATACATAGGTATAAAGATACACAAATTATTCAAATGAATTAATTCATTTTTCTTTACAAACTTTATTTAACATGTTATATGAGTAGTATATATCATAACAACGCTAAACATACAAATGATAATTGGTATAAAATTAAGAATTCATTTTATTTTATCAAGGTAGGACTTCAACTACTTAAGAATAAATGTATTTGATCACCAATATCTGTCACGAGTACAGATACAAAGCATTAGTTGTTCTCAACTAATGAGGACATTGATATATCAATATGCTATATCAAATCAAACTACAAATTCATGTACCACCATAAAAATTTCCACATACTACAACGGCACACTTCAATGGTATATATGACTATCTTTCTCTATAGTCCATTGAGACATATAAGCGTTCCAATTATCATTGCTCCAATTTTATATTCTTTCCTTCTTTTTTAGTTATCTTTGCAACACTATAGTCTCAGGTTAGTGCTAATTTAAAATTTTTCAAGCATTATATTTTCGTCTTTATTATCTTCATTACGTATTATGAGTTTTAGAATATAACATCTTATTAAAAACTATCTTATCCAATTTTGAGATTCTAATGAGGGTGTTATTACTTATCTACAATTTTATTAGTGAACATGACATCCTTCGATGCAAGTAGAAGTATTATCCTTCCTCTTAATTATTCATTTGTAAGTGTTTTCCAATTTTTTTCTGGAATCTGTCTGGGTATTTTTATATTACTAAGGTTTTTTAGATCTAATATATCTCCTCACAACTGCAAATCTTTATATTAACCTATGTTAATTAGGAATAGGTTCTTCTATCATCTGAATTTTTCCTTAAGTACAAGGAGGACCTAGGAACTTAATTATTGTTTGTCGATTGTGTTGGCAATCAATTCAATGTCTTCATCAGGGAGGAGCTCAACACGTTTTATTTACGATGGAATTAAGCAAATAATCGATCATTATGGGTTTACAGATGGTGGTTATTTACTTGGAATTTATTGTTAGAATAGTGTTTTCAGATTTTTCGTCGATGGGATTACTCAAGACATGCTCATTCGTGTAGCATCTCATAATTATATTGATCAAATAGATATTATTTGAACAAAATCACTATATCTAGATAACTTTATTAATTTATCTGATTGGCTAACTTGGGAAGGAATTCTATCTGGGTTCAGACATCACGTCTCCAATTTGCTATGTTTCCATGTAAGTCAAATTTTTCGATCGGAAACTAACCTATCAAGTCACTCACACTGCCTGAACTTATGTTGTTGCAATAGAATGGCACCCGATTCGTGCACAAAATGAATATAAAGAGCTACAAGAATGCTCGATTTATTATGCTAGACCAAACAATGCAAATTTTGAAAATCCTTTATTTTCCCTGACCTCTTTCAATAATCATTTCATCTTGGAGCGTCCTATAACTCCATACCATGCATTGCATTATATTCTGGTATTTGTCATTAAAAGTTTGTCACTTTATTCATTAATTGCCAACTTTATTATATGTCATTTTAATTAGTATTTTTTTATAACTCATTTCCTCACAAATCTAATTTTAACTACTAATCAAATTTGATATTAATTTCTATCATGATATTAGATACTACCTTTCTAGTTCATTGAGGAGGCATTCCCCCAAAGACCTGCGAATATTAATGTCATTGACAATAATGTTGTATCTTTTTCGGTCAAACTAAAAGATAAACCAGGTCGTCCAAGAGAATTCTATTTTGGTAGAGGATGGCGACGCTTTGCATTGCAATATAATTTTGGTAGAGGATTAACTAGAGAACCCACTGTTAGTGTATTGTATTGTAATGTCGTTTCATGATGGTGGCACCATATAATATATATGGTTTATTATCTTATAGTCCCATGATAAGGGTCTGGTCCCATTTAATTCTCTTCTAAATTTTTTCACCCTTTCATTCATTGAGTAGTATATAATGCGATGTTTTTCCAATCAACTTTTGCATATTATTATATCAATGTTGTGGTTAGTAATAGTATTGGGTCAATAATCACTACAAGAATAATTAGTCTTAGCAACAAATTTTTAGGACAATAATACAATACTTGTTATTTTTTATTTAAACTGTTTTTTGGGCCATTATATATTTGCTATTAATACTATATATTATAATGGCAATTATTATTATTATTGCCACTAAAAATATGAAAAAAACCACTTTTAATAAAAATAATTTAGTGGCCATAGTACTATAGCTGGTATTAGTTTTATTACAATATTTTTTATAACAATTTAATCAATTGCCAAATAGAAAGAATAACAAGACCCACCCCACCCCCACCCCTACCCCCTTTCTTTCACTCTTTGAGAAACCCAACCCTAGACCCAACGACCATCACCATCCTTCATCGCCGAACTCTTCTCCTCTGGGTCTGTGGGTGCCGTCACACCCTTCTCATCACCGAACTCTTCTCATTGCCGCCGCTTCCTGAAACGGCAAGATCTGCCACCGATCGCTGTAACACCCTACCATATAGAAATTTACGCTTAAGTTGTAAAATAGAGGTGGTGTGGTATTGCGACCTCTAAAATAAGATATGTATATATATATATATATAATTGAAAGAATGTAGTATACAAGAAGCTTTGAAGGATAGGTAAAGCAAAATCGCAAAATTAAAAGCGCAACACTCAGGAATAAAGTTTACTTACGTATGAAGGAAGCATAAGCATGTGTAAATATACATAAACAATAAGATCAGGGGGTCAAGGGTACAAAATAATCAAGCTCCGAACTCAACCTACGAAGCTAAGGCTGGCCGGAGAAAATATAATATCCTGAGGTGAAAAAGTAAAACAAGTTTATAAGGAGAGTTCTATATACATGGATATATCTAATCAAAACAAAATATAATATCCCAAAAGCCCCACTTCGCTGCAGAGACTCCAGACGCCTAGTGAGATGCCTCTCAACCTACATCTAAAAAACACAAATATCTATATGGAATGAGAACAGGGGATTCTCAACATGGTAATGGTGCCACATACATAAGATATAAGGTCCCAGAAAAACCAAAGGCAATCCTAGAACTCTAACACTCAGATTATAACACTTAAAGATTTAAAAATGAAAGCCATAAATAGGGTGGTTCTCTAAGGTTCCTAATCCTAACAAAAACTCTATCCAACACCCTCCATCATCCGCCTCCCTCAAAATCCTCCAACTCCAGTGGAAATACATAGACAAACAAACAGACAATGGCAAACACAATTAGAGTACAAGTAATGCAGGTAGCAATTATAACAAATAGGCATACTAAATCACAAAGACACTCCCAATTAATGCACAAACAAGTAAATCAAACATATGCATATGATGTATGCCTGTCATTTGGCTAATGAGTCTCATCTGTCGGTCATCAAGCCAACCCGACAATTGTGGCTGATGAGTCTATGCATAGCTTTTTCTCATTCATAAAATAAATTCTGCTCATTGGGAGAACCTTCCCGAGAATTTATAAGTGCCCAGTCACCCTTGCGACGTATGGTCAACAGAGTATCGAGTTTCAACCTGGAGCACGTGGTGGCAAGCCACGGGTCTTTACCCAGGAAAACTTGTGTCTCAGATAAAATAAGTGCATAAGCCACATTGGCATTCATGTTCATTCATAATCATTTCATTATAACCATAACATCACATACACGTCATATATTTGCACTTTTCATACATAATTCATCATTTTCAAGCTTACTTCACCTCCAACATACCATCCCTTCTTAGCTTCATTTACTCACTAAGAATACCACTAAGGTTTAAGGGCTAAAAGAGTAAAAGTAGAGGTTTAGAGGTTCAAAATCAAGTTTTAAAACGTAAAATTTACTTTGCTGAAAATAGAGGTTCCGCGTACACATCACATGATTCGCGTACACGGGGGTGCGTTTCGCCTTGCTCGCATATGCATGCACTTGCACGCGTACGTGAGACATTAAATCCAAAAGGAATGGCCGCATCGCGTGTGAGTGTTCGCGTACGCAACCCTTCAAAAACCCATTGCTTGCGTACACATGCACCTGCTCGTATACGCGAGACACCAAACCTGAAAGGAATGGCCGCGTCGTGTGCAAGTGGTCGCGTACGCGAATTCTACAGGGTGGCAAATTGGTTAAAACATTTTTCATTCATTATCCGAACGGTGTAAACTTCACGGACCCAATTTTCATATGAGATAAGTTTGAAAAAGTTTGGGGATCCGGAAGCTAAGTTATGGCTCGCCAAAGTTCGGCCAAAACTCAGATTTTCACAAAGTTTATCGAACCTCTATTTTCACCAATTCATAATAATTGACCACATTTGCATGCCCTGCCCAGCACCAAAGCATACCACATCACAGTCGACACAACTCCACACTCTACCACCACCAATCATATTTCAATTTAAATAGTCTTAATTCCAAAATTCTCAAATTATACCAACACAATCATCAACAAACAGATACCCACATACAATATTCTTGTCCATCACCATCAAAATAATTATTCATCAATCTTTCTTACCAAACTAACTACATTAATATCATACATCATTCAATCTATCATGCCTCATCAATGCAACATACATCATCAAATAAACTACCAATCAAGTTCCAAATTCATAATTCAACTTATCCTAGGTCGTCTAGCCTAAGTTTTCATGACATTATATATTATATATGAGAAACCAAAACTATACCTTGGCCGATTTTCTCGTATAACCCAAAGACAACTTAATTATGCAAGGTCCAAGTCTCCACCACGAAAAATTCAGCACCCAATGCTCCCACTCAAGCTTCCAATCTTTTCAATTGTGTTCTAAATCCACTTATAAACTACCTAACACATATTATCACATCCATACACATAAACTCAATACTCAATCACAATTAACTAAGGGATTTACTAAGGTTTGAGGATTCTTACCTTGTATGTTCCTTTAATCAAACAAAAGCTCGCTAATTCCTCAAGTCAATTTGATCCTAAAACATCAAATTAACTAAAAATCTCAACACCCAAAACATATAATTTTCGAATTGGGAAAGAGAAAATTGAAGCTAGAAATGTGGCTTCCTTACCGAATTAAGTACTGAACTTCGTAGAGCTCTTCACTACGGACGCATGGCCGTAAATGGTACGACAATCGGAGTTCAGAGAGAGAAGTTATATGAGATTGAAGTGGAAGGTTAGGTTATGGAGCTCTTCCTTCCCCTTTCTTACGTGCTCCACGGGTTCCTCAATGAGGAAGAAGGAGAATGAGATGAAGTTCATTAAGTTGAGTGGGTTGGTTGGGCACACGGGCCCGATTTGGGTCCGGTTCAATCGGTTTAGTTCAATTTTGGGCCAAATTCTTTAAAATTAGTATCAAAATTCTTATTTTAATTACCTCTATCTCATAAAATTATAAAATTCATATTTCTAATTTTTTTGTTATTAAAAAATTAATTTATTGGCAAACTATTCGTTAATTTTATGGGGTTTACAATCGCCTTCCTCCACCAAGCTCCTCAACGGCCATACTACCACCTCGCCATCGTCCTCCTCCATAGTGCTACTAGAACTCAGATTCGGAAGAATGCTGAAGCGGTTGCCGCACGAGTCATCCTTCGACAAGATTTACCAGCTCCGTAGAGCGTTGATAATGGTGGCGGTTCCTTTGGTACTCGTCACGATTGTGCTTTACGTGTTGCCTTCCATTTTCTCCAACGAGTCCATCGAAGACTACACCCTCACGCACTGCAAGATTTTGCCCGATAATAGAGCCTCTAGCTTATATGTCATTGTCTTCAATGCAGGCAGCTCCGACAGTCGCATTCATGTTTTTCACTTCGATCGCATTCATGTTTTTTAGCAGAGGTCCTGATTTTATTTTGTGATTATCTTCTAATATAAATTTCATTGTATGCCTGCCATTTGTATCTTGTGTTACTACATATACATGAGACATCATATCTTGAAAAAGAATCTGAATCTGTATATTTTATTGTAATAATTTCCTAGTAGAAAGAAATACAATATGATATGAGTAGTTAAGATTTACTGTTCACTGGTTAGTATTGTGAATTTGTGTTGAGAACTTTCTTGTCATTATATCTAATTAAGATTAAACCACCTTAAACACATTCAGACGCACATCAGATTTTAAGTTAGAACTCTAAAAGAGGAAGAATTGATCACTAGAGTCATGCATATTTCTATGCTATAATTACCTATTACTATTAACTATTAACTATTTTTTGTCTCTATTTTTTAATGGTATGCCATAGTTTGTGATTGGAGTTCTCAATCTAAAAATTTATGCTTCCGACTTATCCTGAAATATGTTGATAATTTTATTGATTTAAGTTTTGTTAATTTTAATTGTTGTTGCCAATGATGGCTTCCTGATTTCTCTTTTTATTCATTTATTTATTTTGTTTGTTTTGCATTGTTACTACAGACAATGGCTTCCTATTCTATTTCTAATGCAGTGGCAACTTATTACAAAAAGAAGGAAAATGCTTGCAACAACCCTTTATGTCATGGCAATGCTTTTTAGGATCTGTCACTAGGATTGGTTTATAGCCTAACTTGATGTAACATAGTTACAAACATAGTTATAGACTTGTAGCATTTTTTATTGTTTAGATTTCTAACATGATTTATTACTTTTCAAGAGAAATTTGTGTATCAATATTTTGATTTTAATGAAATATCTCATTTTGTAGTAATTACTTTCAGTATAATAATAATAATAATAATAATAATAATAATAATAATAATTGTTGGCACAAATGATTAAAATTCTAGAAAAAAAAGGTAGTTCGTTGCTTTTAAGAAATTGAGTATAATATAACAAAAAAAAGTCTTAAGATTTTAGCGGCAATAGTAATGGCAACTAAAAGTAAATAACATTACAATTTTAGCGTTATTTTTGGTGGCCATATAAATTGCAAAGAAAATGGTCGCTAATAGTTATATACTTTTTGCGGCCATTCAAAAGATCTTTACCGGCAAATGTTATAATTGCCGCTAAAATCTTTTAGCGACAAAGCATAAGACGGCTAATGTCTAATTTCCGAATGTATTATTGACTATTTTTATTGCCACTAAAAGCAAAATAAATGACTACTAAAAGTAATTTTTCTTGTAGTGAATAAATAATAAATTAATTATATTTGTAAGTTTTAAGTTTTTTTGTTATACAAATTAATTCAAAATATAGTAACTTATTCCTTTATTTGAACTTTATAAATAATTTTATTATTGATTATGGAATGCAGTTATTATCATAAAATACATACGATATATTATGCAATAATTATATTCGATTAAGAACACTAATTAAATTTCTTCTCTTTAAGTCGAGTTTTCCGCTAATAATATAAATAGCATAAGATTCTCAAAAAAGGTTAACGTTTTATAAATTATCTTGTTTCATTTTATTTATCCTTTGTGACACCAAATGACATTGTTACACCTTAAATGTTACTACCACAACATGGCGTACTTTCTTTTGGACTACTCTGATACAATTTCTCTCTTATCCCAAGGTGGTTTCTTCATGGATTCATTATTTAGTTTCTAGAAATTTGACCACATGGCCAGTTCGATCACTATGTATTGTCTAATCCTAGCCATCTGTCTTTACAGGTCTCATCTGTATGCGTATTCACAATCTCATTTGACATTATTTTACTTTTAAGACATTTTTTTCAAACAATTAGTGAGTTATTCGACAGATGATTATCGACATATAAAAAAATAAAAAAATATATGATAATATCACTTCAACAACATCACAATTAAAATAATATATTATATCATAGCAGTAAACAGAATGCACATCTGATCATTTTTTTATGAGAAATATCCCTAAATTCATGTTGATGACTGTGTCAACAGCTGTATATACATTTTCCAATGCTTTCTTCCTAAATCAGCACCATTTAATGCACCTATATTCGGCTGATAAAGTAATTGCAATGTATTTAGTTACTTGTTTTAATAGAATCAAGTTCAAATATCTATTACATCAAATTCAATATACTAAAGAATTCCTGAATAATGATAAATCTAATTTTATTCGATCGGCATGATATAGATAAAACTTTTTTTATATATTAATATATTATATTAAATATATTATATATGACACTCCACAGATATACCTTATATAGAAAAAGTAGCCTCATTTATTGCCCATTTGGCCAAAAAAATGATGGTCTTAAAATAATAAGAAAGAATAATTTTTTACTTACACTTTTTCTATGACTCAAACATCAAATAAAATATATTTTAAATGCACTATTTATAAACCATTATTTCTTTTTCCTATTTGTATTTATCCAATCCGTATATTATAAT
This sequence comes from Arachis ipaensis, assembly GCF_059453495.1. Lineage (NCBI taxonomy): Eukaryota > Viridiplantae > Streptophyta > Magnoliopsida > Fabales > Fabaceae > Arachis > Arachis ipaensis. The sequence continues at coordinate 36,423,595 of NC_142436.1, forward strand.
ATGAAAGAAGGCAATCAAAATATCAAATATTATAACTTATAACTTAAATGCATTAACCAAATATATTCCTCTGGTAATTTGTTCACTTACTGTTAATGACTACATGACAAAACACGTTGATCTTTGTGCAACTTTGATGTGCTGTCTAACTAATAGTGTGACGTATCTTACATAGATAGTATGCTTACATAAATATTTCAGTTATATATACATATACATAACTATTATATGTCGAGAGAGTTATTGTTCTTTTAAAAAATGTGTGGGTTATTTATCTTTTATTTAATTTTTATTATCTTATTCATGCTTATATAACACCTTATAGCAACGTATATATTATAATATTAGAGTACATTATTATATATATGTATATTCCATCTTCTGATTTTGTATGTATATTTATATTTATTTAGCTCATAATATATGTATTTATAATATAGTATCTATCCTATGCTATACTGTCGTCTGATATACAAGAGACAAAATAATTTTTTCAAAACCAGTTTCCTTCCATTTCTCAGTTTCTTCAATCATTTCTTCTATCGATTAGATGGACATCTCATTACTACTTTTCTATATAAAGGAATGAAGTTCATTGCAATACTCCATGCACAACGAAAAAGCTTATAGTAATATCTATTTAGATTTCTTAGTGTTATCATATTCCGTTGTTTGTTTTAGCTCTTTCATGATGGTAGCCAATCTCGACTTCATCAAGGATGTGAATGATTTTCAAGGGGACAAACCTTGGACCCTTAAGATGAGACCTATTTGCAAGTGGAAGTTGCCTTCATTTACCAAAAAGCGGTTCGAACCATCTATGGAATTGGTCTTTATTGATCAGCAGGTAAGTACTAAATAATATATATATATATATTATATTCTATATATATGATATTATGACATGATCATTTATGGAAAGATATTCATTGTGCTAATTTCTCATTTTTTTAAAAAATTACATTTAACTATGTAGCCTTAGGTTCACGTTATCATTGTATGCATGCATGAAGATTACGTGATTTACATCACCATATATACACTTATTTTGTTGTTTAACCTAGGGGGATCGTATAATACTTATCAATGTCATCTATTTGACCCTATCATGGATGAGGGGAATGATTATGTTATAAGTAATTTGGCTATGGATGCAAATAACATTAAATTCAAGCCAACTAATCACAAATTTAGATTGATCTTCAAACGAGAGACTCGTGTTCACCCCGTGCATGACCTACCAATTCCACATGATTCGTTTGATTTTATATATATAGCTGAAATATTGTCTGAGACCAAGTATGATTCTAGACTCATTGGTATTGTTCTTTCACATTTCTCTTGGTTGGAGTAAATTATGAATTATCTTTTTTTGCCTTATATACTCTTATAACATATTCATAATAACACTTAAGTGCTATTCATGTCCAGTGTCATTTTTTTCATGTAGACTACATGGGATTGCTAACTGGGAAGACTGAGCTTCTTACTTACACTAAGAATGATCAGACTTCACATTATTTAACCATTCAGCTGGATGACCTTACGTATGTTATTCATCGTTTCGTTATTATTTTTCAATATTTATTTTAGGTTTTTTTTGGAGCCATATTAAGACTAATACCATTTTTACTACGCGTTACTATCAAAATATACTTACACTGGTTTACATATAATTTGCAGTAGCGATGGAAAAATATTGTGCACACTATGGCAGAGCTATGCTCGCCAATTGCTTTATCATCTCGAGAATCATCTAGCAACTGAATATATTGTTCTTCAATTTGTAAAAATGAAAAAATTTAATTGTTAATTTCTAAATTTTTCCATTTTTTATTTTTATTTGTATATGAATTTTATTTGTTAGCGCCTTAAGTTTGTCCATATTCTTTCCAATCCTATATAATAATATGTTATGGATGTGTGTGGGATAAACAGGGACCATGACAATCTCGAATACAAACTACACAACAATAATGAAGGTTAACCTTGATTTGGATGTGGTCAAAAAATTTAGATAGAGGTTACCATCATGTTATATATTTATGGGTAAAGTATATTTTTTGTCCCTGAAGTTTGCCAAAAATTTTAACAATACCTCTAAGTTTTATTTTGTTTCAATTTTGTCCCAAAAATTTTCGATTTGCATCAAATATACCCCTAACGACTAATTTTTCAAAAAATTTAATACCGATTCAACAACAATTTCATAAGAACACCCCTTCAACACAAGCAAATCAAGCATAATTTTCATGCATTATTGTTAGATTGGTCTTAAATTTTTTGAAAATTTAGCCGTCGAGGGTATATTTCATACAAATCGAAAACTTCTGGGACAAGATTGAAACAAAATAAAATTTAAGGGTATTTTTGAAACTTTTGCTAAACTTCAGGGACAAAAAGTATATTTTACCCTATATTTAATAAAAAAATTAAATCTTTATTCACACCATCTCATAAACGGTTTGTATTAATTATGAACAAGGGATTTGGAATTTTATATTGCGCTAGGGTGCTCCACTTGAATAGCGGAAGGTCTCTCGATGTTACTTCTATAAATCATCTTTTTACATATTCACTAGTTGATGATTTGTTGAACCTAACTAAATTTTCGAACGTTGTTGGTATCAAAGAAACAAAATAGGTTTCAACTCCCTTTAAATCTCCCTATTAAATACACCCTTCACTTATTTGTATGGAGATTTTAATTCCACGCATGTACGGATTGCTTATGGTCAATTGCCATGCAGAGATCATGCTATGTTACTCTTGGAATTGTTAAGCAAGTAGAGACAAAATATAATTGGTGGTATAAAGGCTGCAAAAAAATATTTTTAGGGTCATGAGACACTAGGTGATCAGTTTTACTACGAAAAATGTGATACTTACTCTAATGAATTTACTACTAGGTTCGTACATTATTTTAGTGCATCTATTTCATATACTGCCCCGGTCTTTTACTACCCACAATTTCAAGAGAATCTTATGTCATTAATCTTGGGATGTAGCACTGAACTGTTCGTGTCTTATTAGATATTGCCTGAAATTGCGTGTACATGCCGGAATGGGTGATGCGTCCTTTGTTCTGTTAAAAAATGCAGCTGCCAGTTCCTTGGCATCTCAGCTGCTGAACTCATATCATCAATCTCAGAAAATGTTTGCATCCTTACTATGTTTATAATATTACCTTATTGTTACATTCTTACAAGGATTTTTATTCTAACCTCATGCTATAGTGTGACATGGACGATGCCTATCCAAGTAAGTTGTTTGCCATCAAGGAGAAGCCATTTACTTTAAAAGTGTTTGCAAAGTTGGAAAATCTCAGTTCATATCAACCCTGTGTAATAACTATATCCAGGCTTTGCTTTGAGCCAGACATTCTAGCTTCGTTTGTTGCTAAGTGCAACATAGATATGGTATATACCAATTCACATGCAAATAAGCCAATCAATATCATATTTACACCCTGCCAAAATAATGTTACATATTTGTTAAATGGACCTTTCAGATTGACGTGCTGAATTTTTGTTTCTGAAATCGTTTCTAATTTAGGCGGTCATTGTGTACAATGAAGACAAAGTAGAAGAAGGTATTATAGAAGAGGATATGTTAAAAATGGCCATGATTTCTTCGGAATCGGAAACCCATCCTTCGTCCGGAAACAAGCAAGGCATGTGTGTATCCAAGGCTCTCCAAGTTTGCTAGACTCCAATAAAAACAAATGGGTTCAGTCGACCCCAAAACATCAACCAACATAAATCCTTCCGTAGTGAAATGCTTTATTGTTGATTTCCAAGCATCCGCTAAGATGATTAAGATGGATTCATCACATGGTTGTGACGAGGAAGGTGATACCAAGTAGATTTATCCATGTCTTTTAAGACAAATGACTCGGCAATTTTGGAATCTTCTATCATTTACTTTACTGCTTGTTTTGAGTTTATTACGTTAAATAAATTAAACACATGCCTGTTACCTTTGATGGTCCATCACGCGTGTTCGTTTTCTGTTGTATGCTTCATAATATAACACTACAAGAAAAATACCCATTCAGCCACGCTTTTTTAAGCTACATTTAAAAAGCGTAGCCTATTCTATGAATAGGCTACGCTTTTATCCGTGTTTCCTTTTTATAGGAGAATAGGAAACACAATTGTGGCATCACTTAAAAAGTGTCTCCTTAGATATTATAAAGATCACTTATAAAGTGTAGCCTTATCTTGATATCTATTGGTACACACTTTTTTAATCAAAGGGTGCGCTTTTGAAGAGTAATCTGTTCCATATATTTTGGGTGCGCTTCAAAAATGTTTTCTAATGTAAGAGCGCCAAATACCCATACACTTAGTAAATTTTTTGTTTCATTTTCATCGTACCCTGCACACCCGCGCTTCACCATTCACCGCTTCACCCTACATCGGAGAAGAAAGGGTTTTGCCACTTCATCCTTCACCACTCACCTTCGCCCTTCTCCATTCCCCGTCACCCCTCTTCTCCACCACCACTTCACCTTCGCTTACTACTCACCGCATCTTCATTGTCTTTGTGCTCACCGTCGCCGCTCACCCGCGTCGTATCTGCGCACACCGTCACCGCTCAACCTTGTCGTCTCTGTTCTCATAGTTGCCTCTCACCCTCGTCGTCTCTGTTCTCACCGTCACCGCGCTGTCACCATCGTGGTCTCTACGCTCATCATCGTCGTCTCTGCGCTCACCATCGTCGAGAAGGTATATATATTGGTTTTCATTTGGTTCTGAAATTTGGGAGGTTTAGGGTTCCGATTTTAGGGTTTTTTAATTTGGAGATTTTAGCTTCTGAATGTGTATTGGCTTCTGAAATGGCCTTATCTAATTTAAGAAACACATTGTTTGTTTTTAATTTAATTTAACTATTTTCCTTGATCATTGTAGAAATGAAGAACTAACTTCAAATATGGTGGCTTGATGCGGCTGATTGTGCTGATTTTAGGTCAGGATCCAAAGAACTCAAGGTACTCATCAGTCCTCCTTGTTGTTCTTGTTGCTCTCTATGTGTTTGTGAAAATGCATGTGTTGTTTCACGAGTGTTGATGTTTCTTACCATTTCTCTAACTTCAAGAAAATTTGATGAAGTACTCATATGCATAGCTTGTTTTGTAGAGGTTCTTATATCTGGGAGTGTTGCTTCCGTGTGTATGCTGATTTGTTATTGTTTTTGTTCGATGATATTTTGGTTTGTAATGTGAGTCTTTAGTAATGTTGGAACTTATATAGTTATATAATTTTGAGATTTGCTTCATGTTTTTATGAAATATGATCCAGAATCATGTATGTCTATTTGAAACTATGAATACAAGCCTTTCTAAAAGTAAGTGATTCTGACTCCAAGTTCTGTTACATTGAACATTAATCAAAATAAGCCCCTAAACAATAATGATATATTTGAGTGATTTCATTTTAAAGTGTCAGAGTATAATTATAGTTATACTTTATTTTAAAGTGATTTAATGCAGTCATCTAATTTGGAGCTACTTCAAAGTTATCAAGAGTAGTAGTACATATAAGACGTTTTTATTTTCCTTCTATTTTTCAATGCTACTTCATTAATCATAATAGTATTTTCCAATCCTACTTGATTTATTCTTTCTAAAGTTTCATTCTTTTAGCATAGTTACAATAAGTTATTGTTTGATTATTATGATAAATAACTCGTTTTACATTTCACTGTGCAGTTCTTGAGTTATCCTATACTTTGTGATATTCTCATTGAGGAAGACCAGAATGTTTGGCAAATGGCGTGAACCTTATTTAACATTTTAAATGGAAATCCAGTTCCTCAAAAATGATCTTATTTTGATCATGGTGAATATTATCATCTTTGCAAACTAATTGCTCTTAGTAGTTGACCCTTGACATTCATTTCAGTTGGATTTGAAGGATGCTGAGAAGCTTGTTGACCTGCAAAGTAAAAAATCCATACATTTTAAAGGCCAATTCACTTTTTCTGGTAAGAGTTTCATGAATTGGTTGATCTCCCTTATAGAATCAATTGCCTTTAAGTTCTAAGAATTATTGGAGCCTTGTTAAAAGCAAAGCCAACAACAAGACAAAATGGATCATTCTTCATATTATAATTCTTATTTTGTTTTCCCTTTTATAATAGATTTTTGTTTGCCTGATCTATTCTCTATTCTTTCTAAGCTGTATTGTCTTCACTTTTTGTCTATTTTGTGGGTTATGGCTAATTTTGTTCGCTTAATTTCCTTAGGTTATGGGAAGAATAACTGAAGATGGGAACAGAAACAACTTATGTACACTTATATTAGATAGTTCTGATTCATAAGCTTTTATTCAATTCTCTAATTATTTATGGCATAGGATCTATTAATATTCAATAATTAGTTTCATGGTTTGATTAATCATTCAATAATCAAATCTGGTTTTTGTGAATCTACTTCAAGTTTTAGTTTAAATTTCACACTTAATTTAATTCTCGTATAGATGTAATTGAAATTGTAATTATATTTTGCTCTTTGCTTAAGAATTAGAAGCTGCTGAAATCTAATGGCATGATTATTAAGAAGTGAATAAAGTTATAAGTGAAAGCTTTCAGTTTTTTTCCCTTTAGTCCAAAATTTCATATGTGAAATTTGTTCTTGTAGCACTGCCATTACTTCTAGCTTTTAGTTTTTAGATTCATTTATATATATATATATATATTAAAGTTTTGTTTCTGATTCAATTTTTCATCTACGTAGCCAATTCATGAAGACAAAAAAAGAGTGACAATTCTTATGGATTTAGGCAGCAAAAATATTAGAAGGTAAGAGAGAAACTTCTGCTCAATCTTACTACTAATATATGTGCCTTCTTTAGTTGTAACATAACAAAAGAACTGCAATTACATTATTTCACAATACACATAATATTATATTTTCAATTCCTTTGAAGCTTTTATATTTAAATTTGTTTTCTATTTGATATACATGCAGGTTCCCTACAATGTAATCCGCGGGCCACTAGCTGATGAGATTCATCAAGAGTTTAGCTCTTGGATTTACCAGGTCAGTGTCCTTTAAAATAATTGTGTTTATTGTCTTTTTTCTTTTTCAATATATAATGGTATATCCTATTATTTTCAAAATACTTAAATGGGTTTGCTTTGTTCATAAGCATGTCCTTTACATCCTATTTATTTGTTTCATTTATTTTTTGAAGGTTATTAGGCTTTACAAAAACAAAGACCATGCTGGTGTTGAATACACTGTGAGTTGCTTTCTTTGTAATAGTGAGAAGCCACTTTTTTCATCAGCTAAAATAGAATATTATGCTGTTAATTGTCTAAGGTTATGAAACAAATAGTTTTATGAAGGTTGGTCCAATTCTAACTGATAATGGAGTTGAAAAAGAGGCGATCACTCAAAAAACAGCAAATATGACTACAAACAAGGATTTTTATACTGATTCTAATGGAAGAGATTTTTTAAAAAGGGTAACTCTGATGCCAATTTTTGTTCGTTTGTAATAAAAATCCTCCAGTTAAAAATGTTCAACATTGAGTTTTTTTACTCAAACTTTTTTACACAGGTTTATGATCACAAGAAAGATTGGCCCTTTCAAGTTACTCAACCTGTGGCAGGAAACTATTATCCAATAAAATTTCTTCACTCTCTTAGGCTTTTAATAGTTTTTGAGCTTCTATGATATTATGGTTAAGTTTGTTAACAATGTTAAACTTTTTTTATAGCTTAATCTTGGAATTTATATTAAAGATTAGAAATCTGAACTCTCTGTCTTAGTTGATCATGCCACTGGTGGAGCGAGCATTATAGATGGAGAGATGGAACTAATGTTTCACAGTATATATAAACATGCTATTTCTTTCAAGTTCAAGATTGTTTTACTGTGAACAGTTACAAACTGCTAATGGTCAATGCTTAATGCTCCAGGTGTATTCTCTAAGATGATGGTAGAGGAGCAGGAGAAGCTCTTGACGAATTAGATTGTGCACAAAATTATGGATGTAAAGATGGAGTAGTGTTGAGAAATAATAGATGTATGGTTGACTAATGACTTAGAAGATATTTATGTAGGATATAATATTTTAGTTTTTCATAGAGTATTAGAGTAAATTCTAAGAGGTCTCATTCTTATTTTGATTTGGCTATGCTTAATTTAATGTGAGATGTATGAATATTCAAAATTAAATTCATTCCAGAACTTTTGGTTCATTATAAATATATTTTGTTTACAGATAATTTTTATTATTTAAAAAAATTATTTAGTATAATTATATTTTTATTTTTATTTTATAATATTTAATTCATTTAATTAAAAATGCAGAATTATATATGTAATCATATTACTACATATTATGTTGTGCAATATATATACAAAAAATAAACAATAAGGGATCTAAGGCTACACTTATATAGAGTAGCTATGGTATACAATGTGGCTACGCTTTATAGGTGATGCAGTAGCAAGGATAAGTGTAGCCTATTATGGTAAACTTGGAAGCTGAAAAGCGTAGCCTTTGGTCCTGAACAGCATCACGTAAAAAGCACACTCTATTTCCAAATGCCAAAAGCATAGCCTTTGGTACAGAAAAGCGTAGCCTTTGAGAATAGGCAACACTGGTATAGGCATCCCTCAGAAAAGCGTCTCCGAAGCCTAAAAAGCGTAGCCTTTTCCTAAGGTATCATTTTTTTCACTTTTGGCTACACTTTTCAAGTGTACCTGAATAGGTGTTTTTCTTGTAGTGTAAGTTATTTTATTTATATCCCTAGTAACTCCTCAATTACTTAATCAGCCAATATCACAACGATATATTTTTTGTACTATTTTTGGCATCAACTTATTATACTCGCGCATGCCCGTTTAATTGATTTCATACTCTAATTTACGCAACTCAAAAATGAACTTCAAAACTCAAGAATGCATGCTAAAGGTATTTAATTTGTAGTGAGTGTACTCATTTGATCGATTAATTTTATATCTTAATGTTTTGGTCAATTGAGACAAATCGTTTTATCTATGTTGCTTTCAAATTTGTTAATAATATTGTTAAAAACATATTAATATAAAAATTAGTGAAGATATTCATAATATTATTGTCACCACAAAATTTTTTACAACAGTAACAATGGATTAGAAATAATGCACGAGTTTATAGAGTACATCGAAAAAAATTAATTATTTGTTTGGCATTTTTTTACTGTATAAGTAAACCTATCAATGTTTCAATTAATGAAACCAATATTTAATTAGGAAGATACATAGTTAATATATATTATTTAGGATCCAATAATATTGTTAAAAACATGTTACTATAAAAATTAGTGATGATATTTATAATAATATTGTCACCACAAAATTTTTAACATCGGTAACGATGGATTAGAAATAATGCACGAGCTTTATAGTGTAAACCCCGGTTAAATTAGTAGATAATTAGTTAATAAATTAGTTTTTAATAAGGAGGATTAGAAATGTGAATGCTATATTAAATTAGGGTAGAACTCATCGAAACGAGAATTTTGACACTAATTTTGAAGAAAACGGTCCAAGAATGGACCGAAAGGACCGAACCGGTTGAACCGGACCCGAACCGGGCTGTCGGTTCAACCAGACCAGCCCATTAAAAAGAGCCCGCCCTCATTTCCTCAAGGACGCAGCTGAGCTCCAGGGAGAGGAAAGGAACGCCGAACCTTTACGGCAAAGTTCCAAATCCCGTAATTCCTCCGTTCGAGCTCCGATCGCCGCACCGTTTGCGGCCACGCGTTCACCGCGTCGAGCTCTACATTTCTACCGGAACAATTTCATAGGTAACTTGATATTCCACTTCAGCCTCTCATTTCCCCCAATTTTCGAATTTTAAGTGGGAATATTGAATTTCTTTGATTTCTGATGTTTTAGGATCCAATTAGCTTGAGAGAAACGTTCACTCTTGCTTATGTGAAGCTTGGGTAAGGTGAGGATACGATAATTCTATTTTAATTTCATTAAATTTGAGCTTTGAGTATTAAATTGGGTATATATGTATTATGAATGTGTATTAGGTTGAAAATAAATAATTGGAGCTTGAAATTGTGAATATTGGAACTTGGAGGAAGCGGATTAGTTGAGTTTTGAGGGGCTGTTTTGGTTTTGAATAAATAGCTTTGGTCGTTACGTGGAAATCGGCTAAGGTATGGTTTAGGTTTCTTGCATTTAATATATAATGTTCTGTGAAAACTTAGGCTAGATGACCATTGGATAAGTTGGAATGCAGGTGTATGTTTAATGTTTAGTAATTTATCGATGAATATATTTGGTTGAAGTTTATTGGATAATTAGTTTTTAATTTTGGATGGTGAATGTTGTTATGTTAATTTGGAGAGAATTATGGTTGAATGTTATTGTTGATTAACTAATGATTTGGTGAATTATTGATTTGAGGTATAACTATTGTGGAGGTTGTTGTGATAATGAGGTATTTTGTGTTAAAAGCCTAGGATTTGTGAACTATGATCCTTAGTTGAATTTTGGTTGTTGGATTTGAATATTGTATGAGTTTAATTGTTGATTTGAAGTAGATTTATTGTGGTGATTGTTATGATGATGAGGAAGGGTATGTTGAATTGAAAAGAAAGCAGGTTTGGACCCGAAAAGGGTGGCAAAGTCCGAGTTTTAGAGGAGATGCTGCCGAAATTTTATAAAAAATTAGAGATTTTATTTAGATGATTATTTAAAAGAGATTTAGATTTAAAGGTTATATGGTTTGATTTTGAGTTATTAAGATAGTGAGTATGTTTTAAGTTTGAAGTTTGATTCTTAGAAAAGAATGAATTATGTTTTGAATTGAAACTATTGATGGATGGAATGGGAGGTGATATAATGAAGGATAAGGATTGAATATGTTTAATGTATGATGATGAATGAGATGCAATTGGGAATGATGTGGATGTTGATGAATTATAATTGAATTATTTATATGGCTTATGAATTTGAATAATCTGAGATACGAGATTCCCTGGATTAAGTGCCGTGGCTTGCCACCACGTGTACCAGGTTGAAAACTCGATACTCTGTTGACCCTACGACGTAAGTGTGACCGGGCACTACATAAATTCCCGGGAATGTTACCCCCATTGAGCAATATTGATTATTTGAGAAAAATCTATGCATAGACTTTTGGGGATGCACGTCGGGGGACAGTCTAAGGACAATTCAGACTTGTCGGGTTGGCTGGATAACCGACAGATGAGCCTCATCAGCCATAGGACAGGCATGCATCATATGCATATTACTTGAATTACTTGCTTGTGCTCTAATTGGGTGTGCCTATCTGTATTTGCCATGCTAAATGTGTATTTGTTACCTGCAGTAGTTGTAACTTTCTTGTGTTTGCCTTTATCTGTTTATTTGTCTATGAAAATGCATGATGGAATTGGAGGTATGGAGGAATGGCAGTATAGGACTTAGATTTAAGGTTAAGTTAAGTTAGGATTAAATATTTCTAGGAAACCACCTTTTATGGCTTCTGTTTAATACTTTAAGCTCTACAATCTGAGTGTCGGCGTTCTAGGATTGCCTCTGGCATTCCCAGGACCTTATATATTATGTGTGTGGCACCTTTACCATACTGAGAACCTCCGGTTCTCATTCCATACCATGTTGTTAATTTTCAGATGCAGGTCGAGAGGCATCTCGTTAGGCGTCTGGACTCTTGAAGCGGAGTGGTTACTGGGATATTTTGTTATGCTATGATGTATATATATGTACTTAGTTTTCTCTCCGCATGACTTATTCTTTTTGATCCTCTTAGAGGTTTATGGAGAGGCAGGATTGTGTATATGTACTTTTGGGTTTTGGATATGTATGTATATATATGTGTAAATATTCTCCGGCCAGTCTTGACTTCGCAGGCTGAGTTAGGAGCTTGATATTTTGTATCTTTGGCACTCTATTCCCACTTCTGTTAGCTTATGTTTGATAGTTATGGTTTTCTTAGCACGTAAGTTAACTCGTTCCTTGGGCGTTGCGCCTTTATTGTGCGATTTTTTATTTCCCCCTTTTCTTCAAGGCTCCTAGCATATTATAACTTTTCTGCTATTATATGTACTTATTTTATTTTAGAGGTCGTAATACCACATCACCTCTGTTTTACGACTTAAGCGTAAAGCTTTGTGTGGTAGGGTGTTACATTAATGGTATCAGAGCAGTTCGTTCCTATAGAGCCTGAAAGACGGACTGATTGTGCTTCTGTGCATTCTCTATATATGTGTTTATGTGCTATTAGGATATCTGATTGATATATATGGCATAAACGTTTGTGAGCATGCATTTGGAACTTAAAGCATTAGACCTGCGATATTGAGACTGATCAACTTAATATCACTTGTTTGGTGTGTATAGGGACCAGATGTCGACTCGCGGACGCAGTCGCGGGCGAGGTAGAGGTAGGACAGGCACCGTTACTCCTGTACCCACAGGGACTGATCCAGTAGACTTTATGGCTGCCTTGGGAAATATGGCTGCAGCTATGCAGGCAACAGCTGAGGCACTGGGTAATCAGATAAATCAGGGTAATCATGGGAACAATAATGATGGAGACGGTCCTATGACACTTGCTACATTTCTGAAAGTTCGCCCTCCGACTTTTAGGGGAACCTCAAATCCCACTGATGCAGATAATTGGATTCAGGCTATGGAAAGGGCATTACAGGCACAACAGGTTCCTGAAGAGCAATGGGTTGAATTTGGAACTTATCAGTTGCAAGGTGAAGCTCAATATTGGTGGCAGGGAACACGACGTATCCTGCAGCCTGATGGTGCTGCGATTCCTTGGGAGGTTTTCCGGACAGAGTTCTATAAGAAATACTTTCCTAATTCAGCTAGAAATGCCAAGGAACTTGAATTAATGCAGTTAAAGCAGGGACAAATGACTGTTGCTGAGTATACCAGCAAATTTGAGGAGTTATGTCGCTTTTCTCGTATCTGTCAAGGTGCGCCTGAAGATTTTGCTGAATGGAAGTGTATTAAATATGAGGGAGGTCTTCAGAGCGATATTCTAAGCTTCGTTGCCCCAATGGAGATCAGGGTATTTTCTGAATTAGTGAATAAGAGTAGGGTGGCTGAGGATTGTGTGAGGAAGGCGGCAGCAGAGAAAGGGAGTTTGAGGATGCCTTTTCAGAGGCCTTCAGGGAGGAACTTTGCTCCGAGAGGTAGGAATTTCAAACGTGGAGGTTTTGTTTCGCAGCAGACTCAGGGTCAAGGTAATTACAGAAGGCCGAATATTACTGCTAATCAAGGAAAAAGGTTTGGGAAGCAGCCACAGCAGGATCTGAATTGTCAGAAGTGTGGAAAATATCATCCTGGAGTTCCGTGTAGATTAGGACTTGGAGTGTGCTATTCCTGTGGACATCCCGGGCATATAGCCAGTAATTGCCCTGAGAAGAAGAAGTATGAGACTGGTAGGGTGCAACAGCCGGGGAGAGTATACACTACTTCTACCATTGGTGCTGAGGGATCTGAGATACTTATTAGAGGTAATTGTGAAATGGCTGGTAAAATCTTAAATGCTTTATTTGATTCAGGAGCAAGTCATTCATTTATTGCATTTGAAAAGGCCCATGAATTAAGATTGAGAATGGTGGTTCTAGGTTATGATTTGAAAGTATATAATGCTACTCATGAAGCTATGGTGACTAGGATAGAATGTCCACAAGTTCCTTTTCGAGTGCAACAGCGTGAATTTGTGCATGATTTGATTTGTTTGCCTATGACTGGTCTTGATCTCATTTTGGGATTGGATTGGTTATCCAAGAATCATGTTTTGCTTGATTGTTCTGAGAAGTCAGTACAGTTTATGCCAGAAGGGTCAGAAGCACCGGTTGTGGTGAATAGTTACTATTTGAATTCTATGATAGTAAACTGTTCTGGAACCGAATGTCAGGGTATTATGTTATTAACTGCGGGAGTATCAGGTGATGATCAGAGTTTAGAGCAAATTCCGGTTGTATGTGAATTTCCAAATGTGTTTCCGGATGATATTAATGAATTCCCACCTAACCGAGAGGTTGAATTTGCAATTGAGTTGGTACCTGGATCCGGTCCAATTTCAATTACTCCTTATAGGATGTCGCCTTTAGAAATGGCTGAACTGAAGGCTCAGCTGGAAGATCTATTGGGTAAGCATTTTATCCGACCAAGTGTTTCTCCGTGGGGAGCGCCAGTGTTACTGGTAAAGAAGAAGGATGGAAGTATGCGGCTGTGTGTCGATTATCAGCAATTGAATAAGATCACTGTGAAGAATAAATATCCGTTGCCTAGAATCGATGATCTAATGGATCAGTTACAGGGTGCCGGTGTGTTTTCTAAGATTGACCTGCGATCCGGATATCATCAGATAAGGGTTAGAGACGAGGATATTCCGAAAACTGCTTTCAGAACCCGTTATGGTCATTATGAGTATACAGTGATGTCTTTCGGGTTAACTAATGCCCCGGCAGTATTTATGGATTATACGAACAGGATTTTTCGACCGTATCTGGACAAGTTTGTTATTGTCTTCATTGATGACATTCTTGTTTATTCTAAGACTGAAGAGGAACATGCTGATCATTTGCGAACTGTGCTGCAAATTCTGAGAGACAGGAAGTTATATGCTAAGCTATCTAAATATGAGTTCTGGAAGAGTGAAGTGAAGTTTCTTGGCCACGTGGTGAGTAAGCAGGGGGTAGCTGTGGATCTTGCTAAGGTGGAAGCAGTGATGAATTGGGAGCGACCAACTTCAGTGACAGAGATCAGGAGTTTCTTAGGTTTGGCAGGGTATTATCGCAGATTCATTAAGGGATTTTCACAGCTCGCCTTACCTTTAACTAAGTTGACTAGGAAGGATACACCTGTTATCTGGACTCCGGAATGTGAAGAGAGTTTCCAGGCATTGAAGCACAGGTTGACTACTGCACCTGTATTGGTATTACCTGAACCAAGTGAATCGTTTGAAGTGTATTGTGATGCATCTCTGAAAGGGTTGGGGTGTGTTTTGATGCAGCACCAGAATGTTGTAGCATACGCCTCACGGCAGTTAAGGCCGCATGAGATGAACTACCCGACACATGATTTAGAACTTGCTGCTGTTGTGTTTGCTTTAAAGATTTGGAGGCACTACCTCTATGGCGTTAAGTTTCATGTTTTCTCAGACCATAAGAGTTTGAAGTATCTTTTTGAGCAGAAAGAGTTGAATATGCGTCAGAGGAGGTGGATGGAGCTTCTGAAAGATTATGATTTTGAATTGAATTATCATCCAGGAAAAGCGAACGTTGTGGCGGACGCTTTGAGTCGGAAGTCTTTATATGCAGCTTGGATGATGCTACGGGAGGAAGAGTTACTGAAGGCATTTCAAGGTTTGAATTTGGGAGTTAGAGAAGAATCTGGAATCTTGTGTTTGAGTCAGTTACAGATTTCAAGTGATTTTAAATTAGAACTTCTGAAGGCTCATCAAGATAGTGAAGCGTTACGTAAGGTATTACCAGCAGTTGAACAGGGAAAACAGTGGAGAATGTCAAAAGGTCAGGATGGTTTATGGAGGTTCAAGAACCGGATTATTGTGCCTGATGTTGGAGACCTACGACAAAGTATCTTGAAGGAAGCTCACAAGAGCGGGTTTTCAATTCACCCAGGGAGCACTAAAATGTATCAGGATCTGAAAGCGATGTTCTGGTGGCCAGGTATGAAGAATGATGTGGCATTGCATGTATCTAAATGTTTAACGTGTCAGAAGGTTAAGATTGAGCATCAGAGACCATCAGGGACCCTTCAGCCTTTGGAGATTCCACAATGGAAATGGGAGAGTATCGCAATGGATTTTGTGATAGGTTTGCCTAGAACCCGATCTGGTTGTGACGCTATTTGGGTGGTTGTGGATCGACTGACAAAATCAGCTCACTTTCTTCCTATCCGAATAAGTTGCACAATGGAGGAATTGGCTCGAATGTATATCAAAGAGATTGTCAGGTTACATGGTGTGCCCTCTACTATTATATCTGATAGAGATCCCCGTTTTACATCAAGGTTCTGGGGAGCTTTTCAGCGTGCATTTGGGACTCAGTTAAGTTTGAGTACTGCGTATCACCCTCAGACAGATGGTCAGTCAGAAAGAACTATTCAGACCTTAGAGGATATGCTAAGGGCTTGTGTTTTGGACCAGCCGGTAAGCTGGGATCGGTATATGCCATTAATAGAATTTGCTTATAATAATAGCTATCATGCGAGCATCGGAATGGCTCCATATGAGGCTCTGTATGGCAGAAAATGTCAGTCTCCACTATGTTAGTATGAAACTGGAGAAAGGAGTTTGTTAGGGCCTGAAATGATAGCTGAAACGACTGAGCAGATAAAGAAGATTCGTAATCGAATGCTTATAGCCCAGAGCCACCAGAAAAGTTATGCTGATCAGAGGCGAAAGCCTTTGGAATTCGAAGAAGGAGAACATGTCTTTCTGAAAGTTACACCAACCACTGGAGTGGGAAGAGCTATTAAGACCAAGAAACTGAATCCTCGTTATATTGGACCGTTTGAGATTCTGAAGAGAATTGGACCAGTGGCTTATAGAATTGCCTTACCGCCGTACCTTTCGAATTTGCACGATGTATTTCATGTATCACAGCTTCGGAAGTATACTCCTGACGCAAGTCATGTTCTAGAACCAGAACCAATCCAAGTGAGAGAAGATCTAACACTCCCAGTAATTCCGGTGAGGATTGATGACACCAGTGTTAAACGATTACGAGGAAGGGAAGTATCATTGGTAAAAGTAGCTTGGAGACGAGCTGGTATCGAGGAACATACCTGGGAACTCGAATCAGATATGCGAAAGGACTATCCACATCTCTTTTCAGGTAACTATATTTGAATTTTGAGGGCAAAATTCTTTATTAGGTGGGTAGGATGTAAACCCCGGTTAAATTAGTAGATAATTAGTTAATAAATTAGTTTTTAATAAGGAGGATTAGAAATGTGAATGCTATATTAAATTAGGGTAGAACTCATCGAAACGAGAATTTTGACACTAATTTTGAAGAAAACGGTCCAAGAATGGACCGAAAGGACCGAACCGGTTGAACCGGACCCGAACCGGGCTGTCGGTTCAACCGGACCAGCCCATTAAAAAGAGCCCGCCCTCATTTCCTCAAGGACGCAGCTGAGCTCCAGGGAGAGGAAAGGAACGCCGAACCTTTACGGCAAAGTTCCAAATCCCGTAATTCCTCCGTTCGAGCTCCGATCGCCGCACCGTTTGCGGCTACGCGTTCACCGCGTCGAGCTCTACATTTCTACCGGAACAATTTCATAGGTAACTTGATATTCCACTTCAGCCTCTCATTTCCCCCAATTTTCGAATTTTAAGTGGGAATATTGAATTTCTTTGATTTCTGATGTTTTAGGATCCAATTAGCTTGAGAGAAACGTTCACTCTTGCTTATGTGAAGCTTGGGTAAGGTGAGGATACGATAATTCTATTTTAATTTCATTAAATTTGAGCTTTGAGTATTAAATTGGGTATATATGTATTATGAATGTGTATTAGGTTGAAAATAAATAATTGGAGCTTGAAATTATGAATACTGGAACTTGGAGGAAGCGGATTAGTTGAGTTTTGAGGGGCTGTTTTGGTTTTGAATAAATAGCTTTGGTCGTTACGTGGAAATCGGCTAAGGTATGGTTTAGGTTTCTTGCATTTAATATATAATGTTCTGTGAAAACTTAGGCTAGATGACCATTGGATAAGTTGGAATGCAGGTGTATGTTTAATGTTTAGTAATTTATCGATGAATATATTTGGTTGAAGTTTATTGGATAATTAGTTTTTAATTTTGGATGGTGAATGTTGTTATGTTAATTTGGAGAGAATTATGGTTGAATGTTATTGTTGATTAACTAATGATTTGGTGAATTATTGATTTGAGGTATAACTATTGTGGAGGTTGTTGTGATAATGAGGTATTTTGTGTTAAAAGCCTAGGATTTGTGAACTATGATCCTTAGTTGAATTTTGGTTGTTGGATTTGAATATTGTATGAGTTTAATTGTTGATTTGAAGTAGATTTATTGTGGTGATTGTTATGATGATGAGGAAGGGTATGTTGAATTGAAAAGAAAGCAGGTTTGGACCCGAAAAGGGTGGCAAAGTCCGAGTTTTAGAGGAGATGCTGCCGAAATTTTATAAAAAATTAGAGATTTTATTTAGATGATTATTTAAAAGAGATTTAGATTTAAAGGTTATATGGTTTGATTTTGAGTTATTAAGATAGTGAGTATGTTTTAAGTTTGAAGTTTGATTCTTAGAAAAGAATGAATTATGTTTTGAATTGAAACTATTGATGGATGGAATGGGAGGTGATATAATGAAGGATAAGGATTGAATATGTTTAATGTATGATGATGAATGAGATGCAATTGGGAATGATGTGGATGTTGATGAATTATAATTGAATTATTTATATGGCTTATGAATTTGAATAATCTGAGATACGAGATTCCCTGGATTAAGTGCCGTGGCTTGCCACCACGTGTACCAGGTTGAAAACTCGATACTCTGTTGACCCTACGACGTAAGTGTGACCGGGCACTACATAAATTCCCGGGAATGTTACCCCCATTGAGCAATATTGATTATTTGAGAAAAATCTATGCATAGACTCTTGGGGATGCACGTCGGGGGACAGTCTAAGGACAATTCAGACTTGTCGGGTTGGCTGGATAACCGACAGATGAGCCTCATCAGCCATAGGACAGGCATGCATCATATGCATATTACTTGAATTACTTGCTTGTGCTCTAATTGGGTGTGCCTATCTGTATTTGCCATGCTAAATGTGTATTTGTTACCTGCAGTAGTTGTAACTTTCTTGTGTTTGCCTTTATCTGTTTATTTGTCTATGAAAATGCATGATGGAATTGGAGGTATGGAGGAATGGCAGTATAGGACTTAGATTTAAGGTTAAGTTAAGTTAGGATTAAATATTTCTAGGAAACCACCTTTTATGGCTTCTGTTTAATACTTTAAGCTCTACAATCTGAGTGTCGGCGTTCTAGGATTGCCTCTGGCATTCCCAGGACCTTATATATTATGTGTGTGGCACCTTTACCATACTGAGAACCTCCGGTTCTCATTCCATACCATGTTGTTAATTTTCAGATGCAGGTCGAGAGGCATCTCGTTAGGCGTCTGGACTCTTGAAGCGGAGTGGTTACTGGGATATTTTATTATGCTATGATGTATATATATGTACTTAGTTTTCTCTCCGCATGACTTATTCTTTTTGATCCTCTTAGAGGTTTATGGAGAGGCAGGATTGTGTATATGTACTTTTGGGTTTTGGATATGTATGTATATATATGTGTAAATATTCTCCGGCCAGTCTTGACTTCGCAGGCTGAGTTAGGAGCTTGATATTTTGTATCTTTGGCACTCTATTCCCACTTCTATTAGCTTATGTTTGATAGTTATGGTTTTCTTAGCACGTAAGTTAACTCGTTCCTTGGGCGTTGCGCCTTTATTGTGCGATTTTTTATTTCCCCCTTTTCTTCAAGGCTCCTAGCATATTATAACTTTTCTGCTATTATATGTACTTATTTTATTTTAGAGGTCGTAATACCACATCACCTCTGTTTTACGACTTAAGCGTAAAGCTTTGTGTGGTAGGGTGTTACATTAATGGTATCAGAGCAGTTCGTTCCTATAGAGCCTGAAAGACGGACTGATTGTGCTTCTGTGCATTCTCTATATATGTGTTTATGTGCTATTAGGATATCTGATTGATATATATGGCATAAACGTTTGTGAGCATGCATTTGGAACTTAAAGCATTAGACCTGCGATATTGAGACTGATCAACTTAATATCACTTGTTTGGTGTGTATAGGGACCAGATGTCGACTCGCGGACGCAGTCGCGGGCGAGGTAGAGGTAGGACAGGCACCGTTACTCCTGTACCCACAGGGACTGATCCAGTAGACTTTATGGCTGCCTTGGGAAATATGGCTGCAGCTATGCAGGCAACAGCTGAGGCACTGGGTAATCAGATAAATCAGGGTAATCATGGGAACAATAATGATGGAGACGGTCCTATGACACTTGCTACATTTCTGAAAGTTCGCCCTCCGACTTTTAGGGGAACCTCAAATCCCACTGATGCAGATAATTGGATTCAGGCTATGGAAAGGGCATTACAGGCACAACAGGTTCCTGAAGAGCAATGGGTTGAATTTGGAACTTATCAGTTGCAAGGTGAAGCTCAATATTGGTGGCAGGGAACACGACGTATCCTGCAGCCTGATGGTGCTGCGATTCCTTGGGAGGTTTTCCGGACAGAGTTCTATAAGAAATACTTTCCTAATTCAGCTAGAAATGCCAAGGAACTTGAATTAATGCAGTTAAAGCAGGGACAAATGACTGTTGCTGAGTATACCAGCAAATTTGAGGAGTTATGTCGCTTTTCTCGTATCTGTCAAGGTGCGCCTGAAGATTTTGCTGAATGGAAGTGTATTAAATATGAGGGAGGTCTTCAGAGCGATATTCTAAGCTTCGTTGCCCCAATGGAGATCAGGGTATTTTCTGAATTAGTGAATAAGAGTAGGGTGGCTGAGGATTGTGTGAGGAAGGCGGCAGCAGAGAAAGGGAGTTTGAGGATGCCTTTTCAGAGGCCTTCAGGGAGGAACTTTGCTCCGAGAGGTAGGAATTTCAAACGTGGAGGTTTTGTTTCGCAGCAGACTCAGGGTCAAGGTAATTACAGAAGGCCGAATATTACTGCTAATCAAGGA
Source organism: Arachis ipaensis (assembly GCF_059453495.1). NCBI lineage: Eukaryota > Viridiplantae > Streptophyta > Magnoliopsida > Fabales > Fabaceae > Arachis > Arachis ipaensis. The sequence goes on from NC_142436.1 coordinate 36,444,384, forward strand.
AAAAGGTTTGGGAAGCAGCCACAGCAGGATCTGAATTGTCAGAAGTGTGGAAAATATCATCCTGGAGTTCCGTGTAGATTAGGACTTGGAGTGTGCTATTCCTGTGGACATCCCGGGCATATAGCCAGTAATTGCCCTGAGAAGAAGAAGTATGAGACTGGTAGGGTGCAACAGCCGGGGAGAGTATACACTACTTCTACCATTGGTGCTGAGGGATCTGAGATACTTATTAGAGGTAATTGTGAAATGGCTGGTAAAATCTTAAATGCTTTATTTGATTCAGGAGCAAGTCATTCATTTATTGCATTTGAAAAGGCCCATGAATTAAGATTGAGAATGGTGGTTCTAGGTTATGATTTGAAAGTATATAATGCTACTCATGAAGCTATGGTGACTAGGATAGAATGTCCACAAGTTCCTTTTCGAGTGCAACAGCGTGAATTTGTGCATGATTTGATTTGTTTGCCTATGACTGGTCTTGATCTCATTTTGGGATTGGATTGGTTATCCAAGAATCATGTTTTGCTTGATTGTTCTGAGAAGTCAGTACAGTTTATGCCAGAAGGGTCAGAAGCACCGGTTGTGGTGAATAGTTACTATTTGAATTCTATGATAGTAAACTGTTCTGGAACCGAATGTCAGGGTATTATGTTATTAACTGCGGGAGTATCAGGTGATGATCAGAGTTTAGAGCAAATTCCGGTTGTATGTGAATTTCCAAATGTGTTTCCGGATGATATTAATGAATTCCCACCTAACCGAGAGGTTGAATTTGCAATTGAGTTGGTACCTGGATCCGGTCCAATTTCAATTACTCCTTATAGGATGTCGCCTTTAGAAATGGCTGAACTGAAGGCTCAGCTGGAAGATCTATTGGGTAAGCATTTTATCCGACCAAGTGTTTCTCCGTGGGGAGCGCCAGTGTTACTGGTAAAGAAGAAGGATGGAAGTATGCGGCTGTGTGTCGATTATCAGCAATTGAATAAGATCACTGTGAAGAATAAATATCCGTTGCCTAGAATCGATGATCTAATGGATCAGTTACAGGGTGCCGGTGTGTTTTCTAAGATTGACCTGCGATCCGGATATCATCAGATAAGGGTTAGAGACGAGGATATTCCGAAAACTGCTTTCAGAACCCGTTATGGTCATTATGAGTATACAGTGATGTCTTTCGGGTTAACTAATGCCCCGGCAGTATTTATGGATTATACGAACAGGATTTTTCGACCGTATCTGGACAAGTTTGTTATTGTCTTCATTGATGACATTCTTGTTTATTCTAAGACTGAAGAGGAACATGCTGATCATTTGCGAACTGTGCTGCAAATTCTGAGAGACAGGAAGTTATATGCTAAGCTATCTAAATATGAGTTCTGGAAGAGTGAAGTGAAGTTTCTTGGCCACGTGGTGAGTAAGCAGGGGGTAGCTGTGGATCTTGCTAAGGTGGAAGCAGTGATGAATTGGGAGCGACCAACTTCAGTGACAGAGATCAGGAGTTTCTTAGGTTTGGCAGGGTATTATCGCAGATTCATTAAGGGATTTTCACAGCTCGCCTTACCTTTAACTAAGTTGACTAGGAAGGATACACCTGTTATCTGGACTCCGGAATGTGAAGAGAGTTTCCAGGCATTGAAGCACAGGTTGACTACTGCACCTGTATTGGTATTACCTGAACCAAGTGAATCGTTTGAAGTGTATTGTGATGCATCTCTGAAAGGGTTGGGGTGTGTTTTGATGCAGCACCAGAATGTTGTAGCATACGCCTCACGGCAGTTAAGGCCGCATGAGATGAACTACCCGACACATGATTTAGAACTTGCTGCTGTTGTGTTTGCTTTAAAGATTTGGAGGCACTACCTCTATGGCGTTAAGTTTCATGTTTTCTCAGACCATAAGAGTTTGAAGTATCTTTTTGAGCAGAAAGAGTTGAATATGCGTCAGAGGAGGTGGATGGAGCTTCTGAAAGATTATGATTTTGAATTGAATTATCATCCAGGAAAAGCGAACGTTGTGGCGGACGCTTTGAGTCGGAAGTCTTTATATGCAGCTTGGATGATGCTACGGGAGGAAGAGTTACTGAAGGCATTTCAAGGTTTGAATTTGGGAGTTAGAGAAGAATCTGGAATCTTGTGTTTGAGTCAGTTACAGATTTCAAGTGATTTTAAATTAGAACTTCTGAAGGCTCATCAAGATAGTGAAGCGTTACGTAAGGTATTACCAGCAGTTGAACAGGGAAAACAGTGGAGAATGTCAAAAGGTCAGGATGGTTTATGGAGGTTCAAGAACCGGATTATTGTGCCTGATGTTGGAGACCTACGACAAAGTATCTTGAAGGAAGCTCACAAGAGCGGGTTTTCAATTCACCCAGGGAGCACTAAAATGTATCAGGATCTGAAAGCGATGTTCTGGTGGCCAGGTATGAAGAATGATGTGGCATTGCATGTATCTAAATGTTTAACGTGTCAGAAGGTTAAGATTGAGCATCAGAGACCATCAGGGACCCTTCAGCCTTTGGAGATTCCACAATGGAAATGGGAGAGTATCGCAATGGATTTTGTGATAGGTTTGCCTAGAACCCGATCTGGTTGTGACGCTATTTGGGTGGTTGTGGATCGACTGACAAAATCAGCTCACTTTCTTCCTATCCGAATAAGTTGCACAATGGAGGAATTGGCTCGAATGTATATCAAAGAGATTGTCAGGTTACATGGTGTGCCCTCTACTATTATATCTGATAGAGATCCCCGTTTTACATCAAGGTTCTGGGGAGCTTTTCAGCGTGCATTTGGGACTCAGTTAAGTTTGAGTACTGCGTATCACCCTCAGACAGATGGTCAGTCAGAAAGAACTATTCAGACCTTAGAGGATATGCTAAGGGCTTGTGTTTTGGACCAGCCGGTAAGCTGGGATCGGTATATGCCATTAATAGAATTTGCTTATAATAATAGCTATCATGCGAGCATCGGAATGGCTCCATATGAGGCTCTGTATGGCAGAAAATGTCAGTCTCCACTATGTTAGTATGAAACTGGAGAAAGGAGTTTGTTAGGGCCTGAAATGATAGCTGAAACGACTGAGCAGATAAAGAAGATTCGTAATCGAATGCTTATAGCCCAGAGCCACCAGAAAAGTTATGCTGATCAGAGGCGAAAGCCTTTGGAATTCGAAGAAGGAGAACATGTCTTTCTGAAAGTTACACCAACCACTGGAGTGGGAAGAGCTATTAAGACCAAGAAACTGAATCCTCGTTATATTGGACCGTTTGAGATTCTGAAGAGAATTGGACCAGTGGCTTATAGAATTGCCTTACCGCCGTACCTTTCGAATTTGCACGATGTATTTCATGTATCACAGCTTCGGAAGTATACTCCTGACGCAAGTCATGTTCTAGAACCAGAACCAATCCAAGTGAGAGAAGATCTAACACTCCCAGTAATTCCGGTGAGGATTGATGACACCAGTGTTAAACGATTACGAGGAAGGGAAGTATCATTGGTAAAAGTAGCTTGGAGACGAGCTGGTATCGAGGAACATACCTGGGAACTCGAATCAGATATGCGAAAGGACTATCCACATCTCTTTTCAGGTAACTATATTTGAATTTTGAGGGCAAAATTCTTTATTAGGTGGGTAGGATGTAAACCCCGGTTAAATTAGTAGATAATTAGTTAATAAATTAGTTTTTAATAAGGAGGATTAGAAATGTGAATGCTATATTAAATTAGGGTAGAACTCATCGAAACGAGAATTTTGACACTAATTTTGAAGAAAACGGTCCAAGAATGGACCGAAAGGACCGAACCGGTTGAACCGGACCCGAACCGGGCTGTCGGTTCAACCGGACCAGCCCATTAAAAAGAGCCCGCCCTCATTTCCTCAAGGACGCAGCTGAGCTCCAGGGAGAGGAAAGGAACGCCGAACCTTTACGGCAAAGTTCCAAATCCCGTAATTCCTCCGTTCGAGCTCCGATCGCCGCACCGTTTGCGGCTACGCGTTCACCGCGTCGAGCTCTACATTTCTACCGGAACAATTTCATAGGTAACTTGATATTCCACTTCAGCCTCTCATTTCCCCCAATTTTCGAATTTTAAGTGGGAATATTGAATTTCTTTGATTTCTGATGTTTTAGGATCCAATTAGCTTGAGAGAAACGTTCACTCTTGCTTATGTGAAGCTTGGGTAAGGTGAGGATACGATAATTCTATTTTAATTTCATTAAATTTGAGCTTTGAGTATTAAATTGGGTATATATGTATTATGAATGTGTATTAGGTTGAAAATAAATAATTGGAGCTTGAAATTATGAATACTGGAACTTGGAGGAAGCGGATTAGTTGAGTTTTGAGGGGCTGTTTTGGTTTTGAATAAATAGCTTTGGTCGTTACGTGGAAATCGGCTAAGGTATGGTTTAGGTTTCTTGCATTTAATATATAATGTTCTGTGAAAACTTAGGCTAGATGACCATTGGATAAGTTGGAATGCAGGTGTATGTTTAATGTTTAGTAATTTATCGATGAATATATTTGGTTGAAGTTTATTGGATAATTAGTTTTTAATTTTGGATGGTGAATGTTGTTATGTTAATTTGGAGAGAATTATGGTTGAATGTTATTGTTGATTAACTAATGATTTGGTGAATTATTGATTTGAGGTATAACTATTGTGGAGGTTGTTGTGATAATGAGGTATTTTGTGTTAAAAGCCTAGGATTTGTGAACTATGATCCTTAGTTGAATTTTGGTTGTTGGATTTGAATATTGTATGAGTTTAATTGTTGATTTGAAGTAGATTTATTGTGGTGATTGTTATGATGATGAGGAAGGGTATGTTGAATTGAAAAGAAAGCAGGTTTGGACCCGAAAAGGGTGGCAAAGTCCGAGTTTTAGAGGAGATGCTGCCGAAATTTTATAAAAAATTAGAGATTTTATTTAGATGATTATTTAAAAGAGATTTAGATTTAAAGGTTATATGGTTTGATTTTGAGTTATTAAGATAGTGAGTATGTTTTAAGTTTGAAGTTTGATTCTTAGAAAAGAATGAATTATGTTTTGAATTGAAACTATTGATGGATGGAATGGGAGGTGATATAATGAAGGATAAGGATTGAATATGTTTAATGTATGATGATGAATGAGATGCAATTGGGAATGATGTGGATGTTGATGAATTATAATTGAATTATTTATATGGCTTATGAATTTGAATAATCTGAGATACGAGATTCCCTGGATTAAGTGCCGTGGCTTGCCACCACGTGTACCAGGTTGAAAACTCGATACTCTGTTGACCCTACGACGTAAGTGTGACCGGGCACTACATAAATTCCCGGGAATGTTACCCCCATTGAGCAATATTGATTATTTGAGAAAAATCTATGCATAGACTCTTGGGGATGCACGTCGGGGGACAGTCTAAGGACAATTCAGACTTGTCGGGTTGGCTGGATAACCGACAGATGAGCCTCATCAGCCATAGGACAGGCATGCATCATATGCATATTACTTGAATTACTTGCTTGTGCTCTAATTGGGTGTGCCTATCTGTATTTGCCATGCTAAATGTGTATTTGTTACCTGCAGTAGTTGTAACTTTCTTGTGTTTGCCTTTATCTGTTTATTTGTCTATGAAAATGCATGATGGAATTGGAGGTATGGAGGAATGGCAGTATAGGACTTAGATTTAAGGTTAAGTTAAGTTAGGATTAAATATTTCTAGGAAACCACCTTTTATGGCTTCTGTTTAATACTTTAAGCTCTACAATCTGAGTGTCGGCGTTCTAGGATTGCCTCTGGCATTCCCAGGACCTTATATATTATGTGTGTGGCACCTTTACCATACTGAGAACCTCCGGTTCTCATTCCATACCATGTTGTTAATTTTCAGATGCAGGTCGAGAGGCATCTCGTTAGGCGTCTGGACTCTTGAAGCGGAGTGGTTACTGGGATATTTTATTATGCTATGATGTATATATATGTACTTAGTTTTCTCTCCGCATGACTTATTCTTTTTGATCCTCTTAGAGGTTTATGGAGAGGCAGGATTGTGTATATGTACTTTTGGGTTTTGGATATGTATGTATATATATGTGTAAATATTCTCCGGCCAGTCTTGACTTCGCAGGCTGAGTTAGGAGCTTGATATTTTGTATCTTTGGCACTCTATTCCCACTTCTATTAGCTTATGTTTGATAGTTATGGTTTTCTTAGCACGTAAGTTAACTCGTTCCTTGAGCGTTGCGCCTTTATTGTGCGATTTTTTATTTCCCCCTTTTCTTCAAGGCTCCTAGCATATTATAACTTTTCTGCTATTATATGTACTTATTTTATTTTAGAGGTCGTAATACCACATCACCTCTGTTTTACGACTTAAGCGTAAAGCTTTGTGTGGTAGGGTGTTACATATAGAGTACATGAAAAAAATAATTATTTGTCTGGCCTTTTTGACTATATAGGTAAATCTAACTACGTTTCAATTAATGAAACCAATATTTAACCAGGAAGGTACATAGTTAATATATATTATTTACTTATTTAGGATCCAATAATATTATTTAAAACATGTTAACATAAAAATTAGTGAAGATATTCATAATAATATTGTTATCACAAAATTTTTTACATCTATAACGATGGATTACAAATAATGCACGCGCTTTATAGAGTACATGAAAAAAAATTAATTATTTTTTTGGTCTCTTTTGATTGTATAGGTAATATTATTCATGTAAGGTGTATTTATGGTAGAAAGAACGTTTTCAATGATGTGTATATATTATCAGTAAGAGGTTTAAATTATTCCGTGGACACAAATACATGTTGCACGTTAAAGATTAGGTTGAATCAAATTTGAAGGCATATTATATTTTCATGCCAACATGATACTCACATGGTGTTGATGTTCCCCCTAAGTAATAAGTATTTGATTTGGTGTTTAAGATTGTTGTCAAATGAATAAATCTAATGAAAATTATGTCATCTTAATATATATTTTGTTCCTTGGTCATAAAACAACCAACAATTCAAATTCCCACTTGAATACACCTGATTTGGGTATTATTAATTTAATTGAAATATGGTCAACACATATTTGTTGACTGAAGAAACCGTACATTATGGAAGCTTTTTGTATATTGATGAGAGAACTTTTGCGTAGTCTAGAAATTTGCAGATAAATCCTCGTTGCAAGTATAATTTCTAAACCAACAAAAGTCCTTTCATACAAACGTTTTGGTTGTCACAAGTAACAAACCCCTTTAAAATTGATAACCGAGTATTTAAACCTCGGGTCGTCTTCTCAAGAAACTGCAGGAAAGTATATTCTTATTATTGGTTATGAAGATTGTAAATTGGGGTTTTGAAGATGAGGAACAAGTGATTTAAATTGCAATTAAAGTAAGTAAAAGATTGTAAATTAAATAAATAACTGTAAAACACACTTTTGGCAAGGTATGAGAAATTAGAAGTCCTATCCTAGTTATCCTTATCAATGATGATGAAAATTGAATCTTAATTCTACTTAGTTAACCTTTGCTAGAGTAAAGGAAAGTCAAGTGACTAATTAGTTAGATCCTCAAATCCTAGTTAATCCCTAAGGAAAGATTGGGATTATTGAAGTTCAATTCAATTAGCAAAGATAACGATTATCAATCTTTGAGTTTGATAACTCCTGAGTTACTAATTTCTTAACCAAGACCGAAAGGAGAAAAGTAAATCTACTGGAATAAAAATATCTTCAGATTGGGGATAAAAGTAACATAAATAAAAGAAAGCAATATTAAACTGAAATTCCTCAAATAACATTAATTCAAAGAGTAATCTGTAACATAGAAGAATTCATAATTAAGTTGAGAACAAAATAAAAAGGAATATTGAACCTGGTAAAGAGATAATCCGGAAAGCGAATAAAATCCTAAATCTAAATCCTAATCCTAAAGAGAGAGGAGAGAACCTCCCTCAAATCTAAATCTAAATCATGAAAAACTAACTAATTGGAGAGTCCCCTTTGAATGGATGCGTTTCCCCACTTCATAACCTCTGGTCTATGCCTTCTGGACTTGGATTTGGGCCAAAAAGGGCTTCAGAAATCGCTGGGAGCGTTTTCTGCAATTTCTGGTGCGTGGCCTCTGTCACGCGCCCGCGTGGGTCATGCGTCCGCGTGGGTCACGCGGTCGCATCATTCGGAGTTTTCCTTGTCACGCGGTCGCTTCAGTCATGCGGCCGCGTCATATGTGTTTTGCTTGTGGTGCGCGATCGCGTCAGTCATGCGGTCGCGTCGCTGTTGATTCGCGCTGGCATGCGGCCGCGTCGCCGATGCGATCGCGTGGATGCCAGTTTCTTCAAAAACTCTGTTTTGTGCTTTTCTTCCATTTTTGTATGTTTCCTTTCCATCCTTTAAGTCATTCCTACCTTAGAAGATCTGAAACTACTCAACACACGAATCACGGTATCGAATGGAAATAAAGGGTAATCAAAATGATTATTTTTAAGCATAGGAAACATGTTTTTTTACATACGTCACATAATGAGGAAGGGAAAGTAAAACCATGCAATTAATATGAACAAGTGGGTGAAGGATTGAATAAATCACTCAAATTAAGCACAAGATATATCATAAAATATGGGTTTATCAACCTCCCCACACTTAAATAATAGCATGTCCTCATGCTAAGTCCAAGATAAAGAGTAAGTTAAGGTTAAAGTGGTGGAATCTCATGCAATGCAATCTACTCTAAATGCAACTACCTACATGAATCATGCAATTCTTAATTGTTATTCACTTGTATATAAAGCTTACATGTAGTTGAATTAATTCACATTCTCAAGGAGTCATATATATATATATATATATATATATATATATATATATATATATATATATATATATATATATAGCCAAACCTTAGATAATGATAAAGCACTTTTACAGTTGAGACGGGAGAGAAAAACATTTTATAAACTTGCAAGACAATTAATAATTCAAGCAGAGATATATGTTAATGAGCTATTGAACCCTCACTGGATTTTGTGTTTACTCTCTAGTCATTCAGTGTTTATTGGGTTAATCACTCTATTCTTCTTTTTATCCTTCCTTTCTATAACTTTGTTCTTCATCTAACCAATCAACAATTATAGAATATAGACATACCAAAGTCATGAGGTCTTTAATTAAGGTTGTAATGGGGCCAAGGTAAAGGTAAGGGTATATGTATAAGGCTAAGTGAGCTAATTAAGCGAATCCTTGATTAGTCTAGGATCTCACCTAACATACATACTTTGTAAAGCAGAGCTTCTTTACCTATTTTCCCATATTTTTCCCACTTTTGATACATGGTCATATTTTAATTTTTATCTTGTCCCATGTGCATTGCTTTATTTTGCATGTGGGGAATTCTTTTGTATCCCCTTTCTTTAGATACTGAAAAACAAATATTTCTTTTTTTTTAATGCACATGGTAATTCAATTATTTGATTTTACATGAGCATGCTTCCCAAAATTTTTATTTGAATTATTTTATTCTTTTCAACTTTTCTACCTTTTGTTTTTATCATCCATGTTCCTAATAGGTTTCTCACACTTAAACAATTACACATTTTCTATCTTAAGCTAACCAAGGATTCAACTTGGGATTTTTATTTTGTTTTTCTACTTAAGGCTAGTATTGTGGTTTATAGAATAAGAGGGGGTTTAAAGGTTCAAGGGGGCTGACAAGGGTGATGTAAAAGGTAGGCTAATTTGGGATAGGTGAGCTAAAATCAAACAATGGCCTCAATCACTCTCTTGGTATGTATTTCTATTCTATAATCGGACATATAGATTAAAACAAAGTAAAGAACATCAGAATAAATAAGAAGGGCGGAACACACAGGAATAAAAATTTTGGTTTGAATGTAACCATACAATTAAGCTCAGAACTCACAGGCTGTGTATTCTCTAGCTCAAAAATCATTTATCAATTATGTATGTCATGCAAGTAAAATTAAAAGTTCCCATTATTCTCAATGTAAAATTTATTTTGAATGGCTTTAAAGTTTGTGTTTCTCCTTGATGAAATGTTGTTAACTAGCTAACATGAAATGCTATATATACAAGGTGTGGGTTGTTTCTATTATGTTCAAGTCTCTAGTTTACTTCCTTTTTATATTTTCAAATTAAACTAAGCTATCTTATGCTAAAAAGGGTAAACTATACTAATTAATCCACAATTTCTATAACTAATAAGTTAGAATTGCTACTAAACTAAATGGCTAAAATATGAACTAAAAATGCAAAATGCAGAAATAGAGTAAAAATACATGAAAAGAGTAATGTATAAGTACTGGGAGAATAAAAATAAAAATAATGAGAAAAATACAGAAAAATAGCAAAATAAAATGAAAGAGTCTGTAGTGGTTCACCAAAAGAATACGCCAGAGATGGTGACCTCCCCACACTTAAAATGAAGCATCGTCCCTGATGCTCACTCAAGCAGGGTGTGAAGGGGTGTCATCATTGGAAGGGTGGGTAACTGGAGTCTCTGTGGTGGTGGTCTGAGGATCTGCCTGTTGCAGAGGAGGTGCTGACTGGATAGGGATCTCAGGGTCTACAGCCTGAATCTGAGGCAGAGCCTCCTGATGTGATGCAGCCTGCTCTGTGCCTGCCTGTGCAGCCTCGCTCTATGGATGAGTCTCTGCCTCGTGATCATCCGCCTCCTCCTCAGATGCCTCGGATGGTGTGTCAAGCTCGGAGGGGATGTTGCCAGATCGTATCATCAGCTTCAGGTGCTCATAGCGTCGCTTGTTGCGACGCTCCATCTGGTCAAGCCGTCGAAACAGGCGGTGTACTAGGTGATAGATGGGCTCTGAGGTAGGTGGAGGTGCAGTGGTGGTAGCAGGGGTAGCTGGGGTAGCTGTGGAAGAAGAGGGGCCAGCAGATGGTGTGGCTGTCTCAGTAGTAGCAGTGAGGAATGGAGGTCTGTAGCCCAAAGCCAGAAAGTTCCTGCTGTGAGGGATAATCTTCTTGCATTCTGCAGCAGGTGGCTTCTCATCAGCATCCTCCCAAGGCACGTCAGCTCGACGGCCTAGCTGTGTAATCAGATAAGGAAAGGGTAGAGTGCCTCGGACGTGGACCCTGGCCATATAGTACCGGATAAAGCGTGGCAGGTACAGGTCCTTACCCTCCATCACACACCATAGGAGGGTGATCATAGCGGTAGGTATCTTTGTCTCATGGGTACTCGGCATGACAAAATTTCTCAGGATCTGGTGCCATAGCCGAGCCTCATCATTTAAGTAAATCCACTAGATTCCCTTTGGCATGGTGGTATTCTGACCCATGATCCATGGAACGGTCGGGTCAAGGGCTATCCTAGCCTTGACTGCATCCCAATCAAATTTCATGAAGCGCATATCCTCATCAGCTCTTTGATAGCCATCCAGCTGATCAGATTTAGGCAGAAGCTTCAGAACATCCTCTATGGCCTCTTCAGTGACCAGAATCTGCTTCCCCCTAAGGTTCACTGCATCTAGGGAAGTTTTGAAGTAATTGCAGTAGAATTCCCTTACCCAAGATGCATTGACCTCAGTCAGGTTTCTCTCCAGGAAGAATCAGCCTCTTTGTTTGATTTGCTCAGAGGTGTATTGCTGGAGTTCTTCTGGGATTTTCAAATTCCTCTCCAGGTACAGGTTTCTGGAGGTTGCAAACACCGGATATTTCAGCTCACAGTATCGGTTTGCAAATCTAAGGGGATCAGTGGCAGGGAGTAGCTGGTCAGCCTTCTCCTGCGGGGTAAAGTGTTTCTCCCGCCAAGAGTCATCCTGCATGATATCCAGGATGGACATGGAGGATTCTCCTCTTTTATGTTTGCCAGTAGTTGCCTTTGCTTTTCCTTTTCTTTGGCTGGCAGACATCCTGAAAAATAGAAAACCAGGATATAATAAAAACAGGAAAATAAATAGGCAAATAATAAAAAAAAACACAAAGTGGCAAAGGGGCAATAGAAGAGGAAATTGAGTTAAGTAAATTTGCATTTAAGGATTGTATAAGAGTTAGAATACTGAGAAAAAAATGTAACAATCCAAAATGTACTTTCATTCAAGTTGATTAGAAAAAGTATCATCATGCCTTGGTTAGAATGTTAAAAAGAAAGTGAAAAACCAGAAGAGATGTTTTGAAGGGTTAGGTTTGGTTAGAATTAAAAAAAAAAGAGTTTAGAAAGTTAAAATTAGGGAATAAAAATGGATTAGAGTAAGTCACATGAGGATCAATTTCTAAATAACGAGAATTCACAAATTAAAGCAACAGATAACTCAAATTCAAACAAGGAAGTTAGGGATGACTCAAATGAAAATAGCAAAAAGTGGAATTGAATCATCCAAGATGCAATTTATAAACCAGGAAATTAAAAAGAATAAGAAAGCTTGCCCTGTCATTCAGCAATTGATTTGGTAAAAGCTGATTAAAGCAGAGTTCAAGTTTGCCAAAACCAAAACAGGAATGAAAATCAAAATAATGTACAGAAATTTGGGCAGCGTTCCGGCTAAAATTGGATGTTCCCGGAAAATAAATAGCAATCAGAATAGTTCATATGAATTAAAACAGATTGCAATTAAAGAGTATGAACAAGAAAGAACATTTGGAATAGCAGCATGAACTTGAAGAACAGCATATGAACATTACTAACACACAACAACAGCAGAATTGCGAAAATTATAAAACAAGAAACACGAACAGTGCAATTAAACAGGCTTAAATCCACTAACCACATCCTAGGCTACCTAACACCCTAAAATCCACTACAACATGCATATCTAACTAGCCTAAATATGAACATAAACAGAAAAATATGAATTAACTACGAATGGATAGAAGGGTGGTGTTCGTCAGAACCTGGTAGGCAAATTAAGGAGAGTGGGGCAGAGAGGTGGCTGGGGGATGGTGGCGGTGGCGGTGGCGTGGCAGTTGACGGTGGCGCGGCGGGTGCTGTTCGGAGGCAGGGGCTTCGGGAAGGGTTATGGGGGTAGAAGAGAGAGAAAGGGGAGGAAGGGAAGGGGGCGTGGGTGGCGGATGGGGGGGCGGCTGGGACGGGGCGGCGGCGGTGGGTGGTGGTCGCGGAGGGGGGCAGTGGCGTTGGAGGGAGGAGGAAGAAGGAAGAAGAAGAAGGAAGGGGAAGGAGGAAGGGGGTGGCGTGGCGGCGGGGTCTGGGTGGTCGGCGGGATAGTGACGGTTGGTGATGGTGGCTGGGTGGTGGTTGGGTGGTTGGAGAAGAAGAGAGGAAGGAGAAGGGGTTGGGGGGTGCGAATGGTAGGGTTCACGTGACTGGGGGGTTATAAATTTGAATCCACGCAACCGCGTGGGGCATGCGGTCACGTGGTTGGGCTGAAATGGTGGTTGACGCGATCGCGTGAGTGGCGCGATCGCATGGAATAGCTAAAAGAGTGAATGACGCGATCACCTGGGGCATGCGATCGCGTCGTTGGAAATTGTGCTAAACGCACGATTCTAGCGTCGTTTCAGCGCAACTCTCTGTCTCTTTTTGGGATGTTGTGTAATCCATGCGATGCGATCGCGTCGCTCACGCTGTCGCGTGGGATTGATGTTGTGCAAGTGACGTGATCGCGTGGGCGTTTTGTGCAAAACGCACAATGGCCGCACGATTCTAGCCTAACTTTCTGGACGTTAGATGTTTATGCCGATCTCCAGATCACGCGGCCGCGTGGGGAGTGTTTTCGCAACTTGACGCGATCGCATGAATGATGCGGTCGCGTCGCGCACCCTTTTTTTTTAAACTGGTATGCAATTATGTAGTATGCAATGCGAATGAAGAATATTCAGGTTCAATTGAAAAGGAAATAAAAATAAATAACACTAAATAAAACTGAAAAAGAAACGACCATACCATGGTGGGTTGTCTCCCACCTAGCACTTTTAGTTAAAGTTATTAAGTTGGACATTGGACGAGCTTCCTGCTATGGCGGTTTATGCTTAAACTCGTCCATAAATCTCTACCAATGCTTGGAATGCCAATAGCCTCCGGGGTCCCAAACTAGGCATGCAAAGCTTCTGAGCAGCTTCAAATAGATTCTCAGGCTCCCTGGGTGACGAATGTCAGAATAGATTCCAGGATCCCAAACTTGGCTTTTAAATCCACCTTCGTCTTGATCTATATTTTTCCATCCAGGTGGTTTAGAAATTAGATTCTCACCAGAATAACCAAACGTTTTCCGAGATCCATTTGATAGATCATGATGCCAATCTGCACACTTCGAGTTGAAGCGTGGAACCTTATTGAACTTTGTGCACCAGCTCTGAGCACGAGCCATTTCCCTCTTACTCTTAAAGCCGCAGAAAGCTCTAAGCTGGCCATCTGTTTCAAGCAAACCATATTCAAGTGGAAAAATAAAGCTAAAGGTTAAGGACTGTACCCACTTGAAGCTTGTATTGGGTGGTAATGGCCTTGGGATAGGTGGTTCCAGTAGTTCTGTGAGTTCTACTCCCTTGTGCTCTTTTGTGAAATTCTTCACTTCTTTGCAAGATTCTTCAAATGTATCCATGTCCTGATTAAACCCTTCTATGTCTTCCTCGTCACTTAAGTCATAAACTGGAGGTTGAGAGAAATCTACCTCCGTATCATCTTCGTACTCGCTTGGGGAAGATTCTTCGATCTCAGAGAATTCACTCGCGGATGCAAGTTCATTACTAGAAGAACTTGACTTGAGATTATCATCATCAAGGAAAATTGCTTCTTGGATTATTCTGTCTAGTTTTTCATGAAATACCTGCCTTGGGGATTGTGCAATATCCTCCTTAGCATCAGTTGTAACGTCCTTGACAGAATTCTCCACAACTCTGGGTTCCCATGGAAGTTCAGCGTCTCCTAAGTCTTCAACCAACTCTTCTTCTTGTATAATGACAGCTTTCTCTACTTGTTCTAGTACGAAGTCATGCTCTGTCTTGTCCACTGGAGTTTCTAATATCTCCTTCATGCTACGCCCTTCATTAGATTGTCCACATGGGGCTCTGGGAGGCCCTTGAATGTTCGAACGTCTAGAAGATAATTGACTTATTTCTTGCTCCAGTTGATGAAGGGTTGTTTGAAGTTGATCTACTGTTCCCTTGAGGCGAACTTCTGATTCTCGGGGTGATGGATTTGGATGTGGTACATTGGGAAGTGGTGGTGTTTGGGAGTAATTGGATTGGAATCGGCGTAAATAAGGATTATATGGTGGCGAATGGTGAAAAGGAGCTTGTGAGTGTGGTGGTTCAAGGTTGTGTTGAGAGGATGACCTATAAGCATAGGGTGGGGCTTGTTGGTAACTACAAGGTTGTCCACCATGTCTATTGCCTTGGTATGCATTGTAGAATGGTCTTTGTCCATGATATCTTGGAGGGTGTTGCTGCCTAAAGGGTTGATCAGATCCTCTTGGCTCCATCCATCTTTAATTGCTCTGACCTTGATGCATATTCCTGTTATAACCTTCATTCCTTTCAACAATATTAGAACCAAACTCAAAGCGAGAGGGGTGAGAATTCATAGTAGCTAATGAAGATAAAAGAAGAAAATAAAAACAAATAAACACGTAAAGGAAAAATATTTACAATAACCAATAATAAGGCACACGATTGCAATTCCCCGGCAACGGCGCCATTTTGATCAGAACTGAAGATTGATGGTTTAGAAGTTATAGTAAACTCTCGTTGCAAGTATAGTTTCTAAACCAACAAAAGTCCTTTCATACAAACGTGTTGGTTGTCACAAGTAACAAACCCCTTTAAAATTGATAACCGAGTATTTAAACCTCGGGTCATCTTCTCAAGGAACTGCAGAGAAGTATGTTCTTAGTATTGGTTATGAAGATTGTAAATTGGGGTTTTGAAGATGAGGAACAAGTGATTTAAATTGTAATTAAAGTAAGTAAAAGACTGTAAATTAAATAAATAACTGTAAAACACACTTTTGGCAAGGTATGAGAAATTAGAAGTCCTATCCTAGTTATCCTTATCAATGATGATGAAAATTGAATCTTAATTCTACTTAGTTAACCTTTGCTAGAGTAAAGGAAAGTCAAGTGACTAATTAGTTAGATCCTCAAATCCTAGTTAATCCCTAAGGAAAGATTGGGATTATTGAAGTTCAATTCAATTAGCAAAGATAACGATTATCAATCATGTTTGAGTTTGATAACTCCTGAGTTACTGATTTCTTAACCAAGACCGAAAGGGGAAAAGTAAATCTACTGGAATAAAAATGTCTTCAGATTGGGGATAAAAGTAACATAAATAAAAGAAAGCAATATTAAACTGAAATACCTCAAATAACATTAATTCAAAGAGTAATCTGTAACATAGAAGAATTCATAATTAAATTGAGAACAAAATAAAAAGGAATATTGAACCTGGTAAAGAGATAATCCGTAAAGCGAATAAAATCCTAAATCTAAATCCTAATCCTAAAGAGAGAGGAGAGAACCTCCCTCAAATCTAAATCTAAATCATGAAAAACTAATTAATTGGAGAGTCCCCTTTGAATGGATGCGTCCCCCCACTTCATAACCTCTGGTCTATGCCTTCTGGACTTGGATTTGGGCCAAAAAGGGCTTTAGAAATCATTGGGAGCATTTTCTGCAATTTCTGGTGCGTGGCCTCTGTCACGCGTCCGCGTGGGTCACGCGGTCGCGTCATTCGGAGTTTTTCTTGTCACGCGGTCGCTTCAGTCATGCGGCCGCGTCATATGTGTTCTGCTTGTGGCGCGCGATCGCGTCAGTCATGCGGTCGCGTCGCTGTTGATTCGCGCTGGCATGCGTCCGCGTCGCCCATGCGATCGCGTGGATGCCAGTTTCTTCAAAAACTCCGTTTTGTGCTTTCCTTCCATTTTTGTATGTTTCCTTTCCATCCTTTAAGTCATTCCTGCCTTAGAAGATCTGAAACTACTCAACACACAAATCGCGGCATCGAATGGAAATAAAGGGTAATCAAAATGATTATTTTTAAGCATAGGAAATATGTTTTTTTACATACGTCACATAATGAGAAAGGGAAAGTAAAACCATGCAATTAATATGAACAAGTGGGTGAAGGATTGAATAAATCACTCAAATTAAGCACAAGATATATCATAAAATATGGGTTTATCATATATAATAGCTGGAAATGACAAATTGTTTTCTCCGTTTTTTCTAATACATCTCTTTTGTTTATAGTTGGCAGTTAGCTCACTAAAGATGAACGACAAGTCTCGGAAGATCTAGCAAAGATTGAACCATCAAAGAAGGCTACTCATTTTAAGGAATCGGAGAAGGTGACCTTTGTATTCCTATTCTAGTACATTTTCTAGGATACATTCAGTCTTTACTTCTATGAGTTTATATTAAAAATCCCAACATCATATATATAAAGTATCATATGTACGACATCCTCCATAAGTATCAAATGCTAATTATCTGTTGAGATTAAATATAATTAAATTAAAAAAAGTTAATATCCCAACGCTATTTCGATCAAACTTTTTATTGTTCCATTTGATATACATCAATACTTTAAAATATAACAAATGCCAATTTTTTTATGGTCTCATCACAAATGACTATTTAATAACTCATACATTTACTGTATCCACCTGAAAGTAACTATGCATCAAGACTCCTCAGATATGGTGGATGATAAACTATCACATGCCTCACATTTTAATTGGTAAGAGCTATGTCTTAAAAAAATTATAAGAATTATGATTTTTTAAATTTCATTGTTTATAGTGGTATTATTAAAAATTTAGCAATCAATTTCTACAACAAGGACTATCTCAGTCAATATGAAAATTATTCATAACTTCTACAACAGAAACTTCCTTTATAGTGCTCTCTTTTTAACATGAATTTGTTGCCATCAAATTGTAACACATCATCTATTTGTTATTTATTTTCATAACTTTTTTCATTCACAATAGACGGCAGCCCATCTCCTTCAACAAGTGTCCCAGCCTCAACACATGCTCTTCATCTAGCCCTACTAATATTCTCAAACACTATCGAAGAAGGTTAGACTTCCAAACCTGTAATCTTTTTTGTTTGATACAACTTAAATTGTATATTGACATAGACATGTATAACATATGCTTACACATCCGTGTAATTGTGCACATATTTATGACATGAATAAATGACCATTTGTACCCATGAAAGATGAAAACGCTGACATATACCCACACTAAATTGAAACTAAACTTATACCCATACAAGATGCCTTTCGTGTGACAAAAGTACCCTGTCTTTGGAGGGTTAGAGTGCCACTAGGGTACTTTTGTCACACGGAGGGAATCTTACGTGGGTATAAATTTAGTTTCGATCTAGTATGTGTACATATGTCAGTGTTTCCATCTTTTATGGATACAAATGGTCATTTATTCTTTATGACATAGATATTTGGATATTAGAAGATCGAAACTATGAATGTCATTATTGTCATGCCCTAATGTGGAATCAAAAAAGTTTATCTATGACCAGGAACAATCTTACTCCTATATTTACTCTTTGCTACATGGGAGAGAAGATAACACTGCCTATGTTACAATCACCACCATCTATTCTAAGAGATTTAGTTGAGGGCACTGACTTAAAAGCTAAGTTATATAAAAAAATATTTGATCATTCAATGGAATGTTTGCGTTTACATCGATGGCCGGCAAAATACAACATGGAATTAACAGAGGGGCACCGCCAATGTTTGTTATTAATGGTCAAAATTATCACTCAATTGGAAGTTTGTTACCAAATCAATCATGCAAACCAAAATTTTCACAGCTATATATATGATACAGAAAATAAAACCAATAATTGTTTAAGTTCATTCAGGTATGTAGTGATTTACTATGCTATTCAATTACTCTTTTAATAATAAGGTAACTACATCCTACATTACAGCCTATTATTCTAATTAGTTAATGCTATAGGTCATTGTCGGATGTTACACCACTTGAACGGAAAATTGTTCTTGACCTCACTCAGATGCTTGACAAAAATAACTCACTTGCCAAGTGCTTTCGTTATGCTCGAGATAGATGCGCAGAATCCGATTTTTCCAATGTTATGCTTCACCTTATCAAGAAAAGGACTATTGATGGTAGGCGATACAACTTGCCTACTATGTCAGAGGTTGCTGCACTTATTGTTGGATATGTCGACTATGAAAATTGCGATAGAGGTGTTATTATTGAAACTCATGCAAAAAAATAAAGAGAATTTATGTTAATCATCCAACGTACCTCGCATTGCAATATCCATTGTTATTCCCATATAGGGAGGATGGTTATTGAGGTGACATTTTGATATCGAACATGATGGATAGTAAAAAGAAATACAAGAAGGATAAAATCAGCATGAGAGAATTCTTTTCCTTTTGCATCCAAGATAGATTGGTAGAATCATCTTTGTTGGTTAGATCCCGTAGAATTTTCCAACAATTTTCGATTGACAGTTATACAATGATTGAGTCAGAGTGATTGATGCGGAATTTTGAATACCCAAAAACTAACCGGCAAGTGCACCAGGTCATACCAAGTAATACCTCAAGTGAGTGAGGGTCGATCCCGCGAGGATTGATGGACTGAGCAACTATGGTCGAATGACTTACTTAGTCAGGCAAGTAGAAAGTTGTGTTTTGAGGGTTGTAAAATGCATTAAACAGTAAATTTAGAGATTTCGAAAGCAAACAATAAAAGCCGTGTGAAAAAATGAGAGAAAACAGTTAAAACTTTAGAATTGTTTATTCTTCCTGATTGAATTTTCTTGCCACTATTTTAATCATTCAAGATTCGTTTCATAGCAAACTGTAATTGACTAAACCCTAATGTCTTAGTGATTTAGTCTCCTCTAACTCAAATCAATTGCCAATGTCTTAGTCACTTAATTTAGATTAGATGGTGAAGTTCAATTCTAGTTTATGGCCATAGAAACCCTAATTACCCAAAACTAAGCAGATTATATGTCACGTATCCTGATTATTTGAAGTAATTAGCAATTTAGGAGGAATTTTCTTTCAAATTGTTGCTCAAGCGAGATAACTTTGTTGAGAATCACAAGAACATATATAGAATAAGGGTTATACTATTGTTCTACCCAGATTCATAAGATGAAGAACGAAAGCAATCCTTGAAACCAAATCAATACATTAACTAAAATAGAAAAGTAATAGTCTTAATCCATAGAAATAAATAGAGCTCCTAACCTTAACCAAGGAGGTTTAGTGGCTCATGACTTATAGAGAAAACATGAGTTTTGAAAAGTGAAATGTGCAAAAGAGAGAAGATCCCCCAAAAGGATGAATCTTTTCCCTTTTATATTTAACCTAATTTGATTTGAAAATAAAATAAAATAATAAATTCTAAACTTAAAAGATTTTGTTTGTAAATAAAAATATAAGATAATAATTAAAAAGCTAAATCCACTAAAGATGCTCCTTTGAAGAGATTGGATCCAGATTGATTGGCGCTAAACGCCAATCTTGGTATTTAGCACCCAAAAAGGGTAGAGACTCTTCTGATTTCGCTGGTTGCTGGTGTGGTGTTTAGCACCCTAGAGGGCAGTTTCAAAACTTCTCCTTTTTGCCCAAAACTCTGCTAAATTGATCTGAATTTCACCTGAAATGAATAAAACACTAAAATAACTCAAAGTAGAATCCAAAGAGAATTTTAACACTAAAATATAATTAAACTTATTAAATTCTAACTAAATTTAACTAGAAAATAAGCAGAAAATGGGTATAAGATGCTCACGCATCACAACACCAAACTTGAACTGTTGCTTGTTCTCAAGCAACTAAAAATATTATAGGACTGAAAAGTACAAATTGCTTCAAGACTTGAGTTTTCATTTAAGATCTTGCCTAATTACTAAATGGGGTTGATGACATTGTGATTCTGAATAAGTTTGGCATCTCACTATTGTAAACCCCATAAAATTAGCGAATAATTGTCAATAAATTAAATTTTAATAAAATAAATTGGAAAAGTAAATTTTATAGCAAAATAGGATAGAGCAAATTAAAATAAGAATTTTGACACTAATTTCAAAGAA
Organism: Arachis ipaensis; assembly: GCF_059453495.1. Taxonomy (NCBI): domain Eukaryota; kingdom Viridiplantae; phylum Streptophyta; class Magnoliopsida; order Fabales; family Fabaceae; genus Arachis; species Arachis ipaensis. The sequence goes on from NC_142436.1 coordinate 36,465,428, forward strand.
TTTGGCTCAAGATTGGGCCAAACGGGCCGAACCGAGTGGACTGGGCCCAATGGCCCAACCCAACTCAGCCCAATTAAGTAAAACAGCACCCTCCTCCCTTGTGACATTCATTTTCACGCAGAAACTCAGCATGAAGGGGGAAGGAACTCTCTCACAAACATAAACCTAGGTTGATCTTCAAACAAAGATAACTTTTGATTCGGAGCTCCGATTGACGAACCGTTTGTGACTACACGTTCACCGCAATGAGCTCTACGAAACCCATGAAAAATTTGGTATGTAACTCACTATTTTTTTCTCAGATAGCTTCCCCCAATTTCGAAAATTCATGAACAATTATGTTGAAAATTGTTCAATTTTGGTGTCCTAGGTTTGATTTAGCTTGCGGAGCTTATTGGGTTTGAGTTGCTACGCGTGTGAGTACGGTAAGGATCACTCAAACCCTAATTCAATTTTAATTTCATTATGTAAAATCTGAATTTGGAATATATATATGTGAACTAGGTGTGAATTAAGTTTGTATATAAGCATTGGAATTGAAAAATGAGCATTTGGAAGCTTGGTGGTGATTGAGGCTAAACTTGTGGCTGGTTTCTCTAAGCTTGAGGGGCTATGTTGTGACCTTGGGGGCTGTCTTAGACTAAATAAAGTGATCGGTCAAGGTATGGTTTAGGTTTCGTGCGTTTAATATGTAAGGTTGTGTGAAAACTTAAGTTAGAGAACTATAGGATAAGTTGAAATAGTTTTAAGCATTAAATGGTTAGTTTTGTGATGTTGATGGTAACTTGATGATTAGGCTTGTGTTGGAATTAATGGTCATAAGATGAATGGAATTAATGAGAATGTGTTATTGGAATTAATAATGGTGAATTGATGATGTTGTTTGTATATGTCAATGAGATTTTGTGGTTATGACTTGTTGATTGGTTATTAATGAATTGAAGAAGTAAATTAATGAAGTTTTAAAGGTTGTAACTTGTGGTTGGAATGGTAAATGTTAGAATTAATGTATGGATTTTATGGAATGGTGTGTACTAGTGTGCTAGTGGTTGGTGTTAGTAAAAAGAGACTTGATATGTGGTAAATTTGTAGATTTTGGAGTAGGATTATAATATAATTAAAGTAGATATAGTGATGAATGAGAGGAATGGTGGATTAGTATAAGTTGGAAACCTAGAGGACTAAATTTGGTTAGTGAAATTGAGAAGTCTTGCTACAGAAATTCCTAATCTATTTGGACAAAAACTTAAAACGAAAACTGGAAATAATATGGACATGATTTTTGAACAAATCTATTTTTCTAACAAATTTCTATAACTCAAGATTATTCCAAAAAAATTTCAGGTAATTTGTCCAAGTGGTTTTGAAGATATGATTTTTTGAAGTTTAGTGGTTGCTGCAGATTTTCTGGTTTTCTGGTTCTGCAGTACCAACTTCCAGAAGCTATAACTTTGGATTTAAACAGAATTTTTAGTTGCTTTCAAAAGAGATTTAAATATTTATCAGTCTATTTTAAGTGAGAAGAAGTTTCAGGTCCATACCTATTTTGTAGACTTAGATAAGTCATTTGGAAGATGGGTTGTTTGCTGGAAATTCTGAACTAATTCATAAAAACAGGGCACCTCTTCCAATTGATAATTAATTACTCAAATGAAGTGATATGAACCTGAAACTTGTGGGTTTTTAAACTTGTGAATGCTTACTGTAATCCCACCAAAATTTAAAGGCAACGGATTAGAATTAGAATTATTGTGGAATTTATAAAAATACTACTGCTGTCTGTTTTTCTGGAATTTTGTAAATGCAGTAGCAGAATTCTAAATTTTGTAAAAAAAATTCAATTCTAATCCAAGTTCAGCAAAACCTAACTTAAATTGAAGATTAGGATCTCTAGAGTTATCTTACCAAGAAAAATAGGTCGTGCATAAGTATTTACAACACAAGAAGGTTTTAGATTAAACAAGCTTAGGAAATAAAAAGAAATGTAAGTTGCCCCTAGGAAGGGTTAAAGTTAAAGACAATGATATTGAGAGATAAAGAGAAGAACGAAAAATGAGGAACGAGGAATGAAATAAAATTTGAGAATTGATGATGTTAATCAATCAAGAATAATAAAATGTATGAGCAATGAGTTAAGTAAAGTTGAGAATGATGAGATGAGATATGAATTGGTTTCGAGAATGAAAATGATAATTATGAGAAAATGATTGAATAACTTAGGCTTGGGGCGTTGTCCCCATGTCAGCCGGGATTTTTCCCGTGGTTGTTATTGAGCTTGGGGTATTGTTTTTCCCATGTCAGCTTGGGGTGTTGTCTTTTCTCCCCATGTCAGCTTGGAATTCGTCCCATGGATATTATTGAGCTTGGGGGCATTCTCTTTCCCATGTCAGCTTGGGGATTCTCCCCATGGTGTATTTCTAAGCTTGAGAACATGTCGGGATGGCTACGTAACCGACAGTTGATATCAACAGCCATAGGACGGGCATGCATCATGTGCACATTGTTTGAATTGCTTGTTTGTGAACTATTTGGGAATGCCTACGTGATTATAACATGCTATCTGTTGTACTTGTTATCTGTATTACTTGTAAGTTACTTGTGCTTTGCCTTGTTTACTTTTTTGTATGCGTAAACTAATTGGTGATGGAGGAGCGGAGGAAGGGTGGACCGGTTTAGAGTTAATGTTAGGTTTAAAGTATGTAAGGTTAAAATTCATTAGGCCACCTACCCCTTTTTATGGCTTCTATTTTGAGATTAAGTTTTATAATTGTATGACGGGGTTCTAGGATTGCCTCTGGCATTCCCAGGACCTTATTTATTATACGCGTGGTACCTTTACCATGCTGAGAACCTTCGGTTCTCATCCCATACTGTGTTGTTGTTTTCAGATGCAGGTCGAGAGGCTCCTTGCTAGGCGTCTGGATTCCTTGAAGCGGAGCAGTCTCCAGTGTATTTTGGGTTTCTAGTTTGTATATGTATGTGCATATGTACTAGCTTACTCTCCAAGAAACTTGATTATTTTGTTCCTCTTAGAGGTTGAGGGAGAGATAGGATCCTATTTTGTATATATATATATCCACCGGCCAGCCTTGGCTTCACGGGCTAAGTCAGGAGCTAGTTATGATGTATTCTTGGCTTTCTTTTACTCTATCGCTTATTCTTATCCTTATCTTCTAGGTTTATTAGCACGCAAGTAATCCTATTCCTTGAGCGTTCGCTTATTATTTTGTGACTTTTGTTTATCCGTTTTTCAAAGCTCCTAGTATATTATCTCTTTTCACTATTATATGTATCTATTTTATGGATTAGAGGCCCGTAACACCACACTACCTCTGTTCTACGACTTAAGCGTAAAACTCTATGTAGTAGGGTGTTACAACTATCCTTTAGAGCTCAGAAATATTGATATCCCTCTGAACTAGAATTTGGATGATATTATCGGTTCTCTTTTATTCTTTTGATGCTTTGATTAATCCTTAAACACAGCTTTTTTTTATCTTCTCTTTGGTGCTTTGCACCTTGAGCCTAGCCGTGACTCTAAATGTTTTGTCCTCAAGCTTAACTTGGCATAAAAACACTACAAGCACTTAACTGGGGAACTCTTTGAGTTCTAATTTTTCTTTTAATTTCTCCCAGTTAGTTGTGCTCAGAGCCTTTGGCATACTCTGTACTTGCACTTGATCTCGACTCTTAGTGTTGTGTCTCAAAAGTCACTTGATACATTCACACCACAAGCAAATGGTTAGGAAAATAACTCTTTTGAGCTTTTAATCATTTAGACTTTCCCAACCATTGGTACTCAGAGCCTTGGACCTTACTTTTTATTTTTATTTTCTTTTTGCTGTTTGTTTTGCTTCAAGGATCAATTTCTTACTTACTTTTAGAAAATCCATAATACTTCTCTAAGTTCCTGTACCTCAAGAATCAGTATTCTTAACTTCAATATCAAATATGCACTGTTCAGTTCATACATTCAGAATTACAGACAATACCACCACATCAAATTAATCAGAATAACTCATAATATATAACTCAAGTCTCATGCATTTTACTACTTCTTTTCTTTTTCTTTTGATTTTTCAAGTTTAGTGAGCAATACTTGAGACAATTTTTTCAAAATAACTATCAAATAGCAGAATAAATAACTAGAAAGCAATAAAATATTACTACTAATCATGCAAAGGCTTTCAAATAGAAAACAGAAAATAAGATAAAATACCAGGAAGCAGAAAATAAAAATAAGGAAAGCGAAAGATAAAGAAACTCAACCACCTCAGTTATGGTGGCTGCTGCTCCCTCCCGAGAATCTTCTCTGGCACTTCAGCTCATCCAAGTCGCACATCTGCCTCAGCTGCTCCTTCACTAGCTGATAGAGGAGGGTTGAGTGGTCTTGATGCTCAATCCACAGCTGATCAACAGACGATGTCAGCTCCCAATGGATGTGGTCAACTTATCCCAGTAGTCGCAAGGAGGGAAATAGAATTCCTGAGGCATCTTAGGCTACTCTTGCTAATGAGGGAGAACTGGCTCCTGTGGCGATACATGTCCAAGCTCTCTAGCATGCTCCATACCCCCTCCTAGTGATAGGTTAGTCAACAGTAATGGGGTATCTCCATCAATATGGACTTGGGCATCCTCACATATATGGCGGATGAGGTGGAAGAAGGTCAATCTAGTAGAAGTGGGTGCCTTATCGGCTAGTCTGTATATTTCCTGCGGGATCATCCAATGCACCTCCACCTCATTGCCGAGCATGATGCAGTGAATCATCACAGCTCGGTCGATAGTAACCTCGGACCGATTACTCGTAGGGATGATGGAGCACTGAATAAACTCCAACCACCCCCGAGCAACTGGCCTCAAATCGTGCTTGCCTAGCTGGTACGGTTGACCTCTGGAATCCCTCCTCCACTGTGCTTTGGAGAGGCGGATATCAGCAAGGACCTGGTCCAGTCTCTGGTCCATGTTGACCCTCTGAGTGTAAGAGTAAGGTTTGTCTCTAGATGGCGGCAAATGAAGTATCTTCCTCACCCTCTCTAGACTGAACTCCATGATCGCCCCTCGGACCATAGTGCACCATTTCTTTGGATCCAGGTTCACGCCTTGTGCATGCTTGTAAGTCACCCAAGCATTAGCATAGAACTCTCTGACCATCAGCATGACCACGTCAGCCATGGGGTTGGTCAGAACTTCCTAACACCTCCTCAAAATCTATTCCTGGATCTTTGGGTACTCCTCCAGCTGAAGATCAAAGCGGACCTTAGGGATCACTTTCTTTTTGCTCACTATCTCATTAAAGTGATCCTTGTGAGTTTTAGAGAAGAACCGTGTGAAATCATAAGGACTGGAGGCAGGAGCCGTCTCTTTTCTCTTTCTTGAAGAAGATTCACCGGTTTTGGGTACCATGTAGTATATGAGGAGAAAACAAGTGGAGCGTCGCACACCAAAATTAGAGTTTTGCTCGTCCCCGAGCAAAGAAAAATAAAGATAATGGTGAAAAGAAGTAAAAGAGGTTAGGGATAGTGAAAATAAAATTATGAAAAAGAATATGTATGGAGGGATAGAGAGGAAAAAGAAGAATATGGGAGTTGGAAGTATGTAGAAAAGAGTAATAGTAAGAAGTAGGATATTGAAGGGTGGTGTGGTGAAAGTGAAAAGTGGGTGGGGTATTTATAAGTGGGGAAGGGGGAGGGTTTGGTTATAGGTGGAGAGGGTGGGGAGAAAATGAATTTGAATGTGGGTAAATGTGATAGTGGTAGGTAAATATGGGGAAGGTGAATGTGGAGAGATTGATGGGATTTGATTGAGTGATGGAAAGGTTGATAGGTGTATGTGGAAGTGGGGGATCTATGTGGATGGAATAATGGGTAGGGGTGAGAAGGAGTGTGGTTTGACTAGTCAAAGTGGAAGAAAGTTGGGAGTTAACCGTTGGTTACACTCCCTCCTTCAGATTCAAAACTGGTGTTGCTGGCGCTAAACGCTAGCCTCGGCGTTTAGCACCAGAGTTGGCACTTTTTTTTTTGAATGAGTCACATGGCGCTAAACGCCCAGCTGGCATTTAGCGCCATAGGAGGCATGGTGCCATAAAAATTTTTACCTATTGTGGGCGTTAAACGCCCATCTGGCATTTAACGTAAGGTCCTTTTGCCCTCCAGGGCGTTAAACACCATCCCTGGCATTTAACGCCAACTCCTTGCTGCTAATTTCAGCGCTAAACACCCAGCTGGCATTTAGCACTAATGCATTCAATTTCATTGTTCCCCGAGGTGTTCTATTTCTCTTTTAGAGTCCTTTTGTCTCTGTTCTACAAACTTTGCATGACCACAAAAAAGATTAAACCAAGAAAAACTATGAATAATAAGAAAATTTGAAAATTAAAGATAAAGAAAAGACAAACTGAAAGAAAACCAAAGGATACTCAGTGTTGGGTTTCCTTCCAACAAGCGCTTCTTTATGGTCACTAGCTTGACGACTAGCTCCACTAGGGAGGGGGTGATCATAGGGGCTTAGCTCTTCACCCCTTACGATGAATCTCTTTCCTGTGCTATCATAGATTAACTCAATGTGCTCAAGAGACAGGATCATGTTCACTGTATGAGGCAGAATTGGACTCTTAGTGAATACCACCTTCATTCCTGGAGAGAAGTCTTCAGTGAGAATCTTCTTGTTCCTCCAACCCCTAGGTACCTTCTTCTTGGGACCTCTCTCCTTGGTGAATGATGCACTCCTAATACCAAACTTAGGTTTGATGTTAGGGAGAATTTTGTTCGTTCCCACTAAAGAAGGGCTTGGACTGAAAACTCTATTTTTCTTCAGTCAGGTACCATTGGAGACTTGGAGTATTGAGTCCATCTTTCATTCTAGTGCCTCCTTCACCAGAGTGATGTAAAGATTTAAAAACTTTGAACACCAAGTAGTCTTCATACATCCTCAGAACCAATTCCCCTTTTTCCACATCAATTAGAGCTCTCCAAGTGGCTAGGAATGGTCTTCCCAAGATTATAGAATCTCTTTCATCCTCTCCCATGTCTAGAATCACAAAATCTGTATGGAGGAATAATTCTCCAACCTTAACCAAGGCATTCTCCACTATTCCATGTGTCTGTTTCAGAGATTTATCTACTATTTGCAACGCTATCCTTGTTTGCTGCACTTCTTAAATTTGTAGCTTTTTCATCACAGATAAGGGCATTAGGTTGATGCTTGCACCATGATCACACAGGGCCTTGTCAAAATTGATGTTCCCAATAGTGCATGGAATCTAAAAACTGCCTGGATCTAACATCTTCCTTGTCAATTTGCTCTGAATTAATGCACTGCATTCTTCAGTCAAGACCACTATTTCATCTCCCCTTAGGGTCTTCTTTTCAGCGAGTAAACCCTTCATGGACTCAACATATTGAGGAATATATTCCAGCACCTCAGCAAAAGGAATATTGATCTGTAACTTTTTAAAGATTTCTGAGAACTGTGAGAATTGCTCGTCCTTGGTCTCCTCTTGGAGTTTCTGAGAGGATGATATCTTTTGCTTGAGCTCGGGTGTACTGGGTGAGACGTGCACTATAGTGTTCTCAGCCTTCTCTGCAGCTTCAATAACATGTGCTTCCTCCTTTGCCACGGATTCACCAGTTATGATGATGGCCTTACACTCTTCTCTTGGATTTACTTCTATGTCACCAGGAAGAGTGGAGTGTTAGGAGGCCTCTCAGGTATTCGTTTGCTCAATTGACCCACTTGTACTTCCAAGTTCCAAATTGAAACTCTAGTCTCCTATATGAAACTCTGAGTGCTCTTGGAAAATTATACAACTATAGAGGCTAGGTCAGGAGTGTGCTGAGGTTGGGAAGTCGCTTGTTGTTGCTAAGAGGATTGGAACTGACGGTTGTTAAAATTTATTCTGATTGAAACTACCTAGAGAGTTGTTGTTGAAACTTGGATGAGGTTTCTAGGGTTACTCTTTCCACCCAAAATTGGGGTCATTCCTCCATCCCTGATTGAATGTGTTAGAGTAAGGATCATTACTGGAATTTCTGGAGGAATTGTCCATATAGTTAACCTATTCTGGAGCGGGTTGAGCATAACCATAAGTCTCCCCTTGGTAAAAACTATTACTCATGTCATAAGATGCATCTTGAGTATTAACAGCTGAGACTTGCATTCCACCAAGTGTTGAGTAATCATGTTGATTTGTTGAGACATGGCCTTGTTCTAGGCGAGAATGGCATCCAAAGTATCTAGCTCTATCACTCCTTTCTTCACAGAATTCCTCTCAGAAGAGTACAAGTATTGGTTGTTAGCAACCATCTCAATTAACTCATCAGCCTCTTCAGGAGTCTTCTTCATATACAGAGAGCCACCTGCAGAATTATCCAGAGACATTTTGGCCATCTCTGAAAGTCCTTCATAAAAGATCTACAACCTAATCTAGTCTGAAAACATGTCAGGAGGGCACCTCCTGATCATTGACTTGTATCTCTCCAAGACTTCATAGAGGGACTCACCATCTCTCTGCCTGAAAGTCTGAACCTCTGTCCTCAGCTTAGTCAGTTTCTGAAGAAGGAAGAACTTGGTCAGGAACTTGTTGACCACCTTGTCCCAAGTGTCTAAGCTCTCCTTGGGCTAGTATCAAGCCACTGCTTTTCCTTATCTCTCACAGCAAATGGCAAGAGCATCAGCTTATAGACATTTGGATTCACTCCATTAGTCTTCATAGTGTCACAGATCTGCAGGAAGTTAGAGATGAACAAGTTGGGATCTTCCTGTGGGAGTCCATGAAACTGGCAGTTTTGTTGCATCAGAGTGATCAACTGTGGCTTCAGCTCAAAGTTATTTGCACCTATAGGAGGTACCACAATACTGTTCCCATAGAAATCATGGGTGGGAGCAGTGTATGAGTCAAATATCCTTCTAGGATGCTCATTACCACTCAGATTCTCAACATTAGTATCGGGATCCATGGTGAGCTCTTCAGCTTCCTTCTAAAAAGTGTCTTTGAGATTTTCACCAGCTTTGTAAGCTCTAGCTTGCTATAAACGCCGCCTTAAGGTCCTCTCAGGTTTAGTGTCGAACTCAAGAAGGGGTTCTTTGCTCCTGTTCCTACTCATAAACAAACAGAAAATAAGAAAAGGTGGAAATCTCTATGTCAGAGTGTAGAGAATTTTCAGTGAGGTATCCTGTGTAAAAGAAATAAAATAAAATAACTAAATAAACAAGACAATAAAATTCGAAAGCTACTAAGCAAGTAACTAGGAAAATTCGAATCCAACTAATAAGGTAAGCTAAATAATTTGAAAATTAAACAAGAAAAAGACTAATATTTTCAAAAATTTTTAAAATAAAATAAAATAAAATAACTAGGAAACACCAAACTTAATTTCAGAAATTAAGAAAAAACTTTAAGATAAAATTAAAGTAAACTTTCAAAAATCAAAGAACAAAATAAATAAAAATCAAAAGCTAAAAATGCCTAATCTAAGCAATCAGGCAACGGGTAGTTGTCAATCACAGTCAATCCCCAGCAACGGCGCCAAAAACTTGATGCGGGATTTTGAATACCCACAAACTAACCGACAAGTGCACCGGGTCATACCAAGTAATACCTCAGGTGAGTGAGGGTCGATCCCACGAGAATTGATGGACTGAGCAACTATGATCAAATGACTCACTTAGTCAGGCAAGCAGAAAGTTATGTTTTGAGGGTTATAAAACGTATTAAATAGTAAATTTAGAGATTTGGAAAGCTAACAATAAAAGTTGTGTGAAATATATGAGAAAAAACAATTAAGGCTTCAGAGTTGTTTATCCTTTCGGATTAACTTTTCTTGCCACTATTTTAATCATGCAAAATTTGTTTCATAGCAAAATGTAATTGACTAAACCCTAATGTCTTAGTGATTTAGTCTCCTTTAACCCAAATCAACCGCTAATATCTTGGTCACTTAATTTAGATTAGAGGGTGAAATTCAATTCTAGTTTATGGTCACAGAAACCCTAATTACGCAAACCAAGCGTATTATATATCACATATCCCGATTAGTTCAAGTAATTAGCAATTTAGGAGGAATTTGCATTCAAGCTGTTGCTCAAGTGAGATAACTCTGTCGAGAATTACAAGAACACATTTAGAATAAAGGTTATACTGTCGTTCTACCCAGATTCATAAGATGAAGAACGAAAGAAATCCTTGAAACTGAATCAATACATTAATTAAAATAGAAAAGCAATAGTCTTAATCCATAGAAATAAACAAAGCTCCTACCTTAACCAAGGAGGTTTAGTGGCTCATGACTTACAGAGAAAACAAGGGTTCTGAAAAGTGAAACGTGTGGAAGAGAGAAGATCTCCCTAAAGGGTGAATCTTTTCCCTTTTATATCTAACCTAATTTGATTTAAAAATAAAATAAAATAGTAAATTCTAAACCAAAACGATTTTGTTTGTAAATAAAAATCACAAAATAAAAGATAAGATAATAATTAAAAAGCTAAATCCACTAAAGATGCTCCTTTGAAGAGGTTAGATCCGGATTGATTGGCGCTAAATGCCAGGATTGGCGTTTAGCGCCCAAAAGGGGCAGAGACTCTTCTGATTTCCCTTGGTAATCTAATATGCTCATGCCAGTTGATTATATGGGACGAAGCTCCAATGCTTAATAAATTTTGTTTTGAAGCGCTAGATAAATGTTTAAAAGACCTCTTAAAGTACTCGAGTGATTATGATGCAACCCAGCCTTTTACTAGTAAAACAATTTTATTAGGCGGTGACTTTAGACAAATCTTGCTAGTTATTCCACATGGAACCAGATCCGACATTGTCCATGCAACTATAAGCTCCTCTTACCAATGGGATTCTTGCTATGTCTTACAACTGAGACAAAACTTGGTGCACGAAATTGTGATCTCTAGCAACGGCGCCAAAAACTTGGTACGCACAATCTTAATCTCAACTCTTTTTCACAACTCCGCACAACTAACCAGCAAGTGCACTGGGTCGTCCAAGTAATAAACCTTACGTGAGTAAGGGGTTGATTCCACGGAGATTGTCGACTTGAAGCAAGCTATGGTCATCCTTGTAAATCTCAGTCAGGAAGATTCAAATGTTTATGAGGTTTTGATAATTAAAATATAAATAAAACATAAAATAAGATAAAGTTACTTATGTAATTCATTGGTGGAAATTTCAGATAAGCATCTAGAGATGCTTTGTTGCTTCTGAACCTTTACTTTCCTATTGTCTTCTTCCAACCATGCGTTACCTCCTTCCATGGCAAGCTGTATGATCCTCTCAGATGAAAACAAATCCATATGCGCTGTCAGCGCATGGCTAATCATCTGTCGGTTCCCGCTAGCGTCGGAATAGGACCATTGTCCTTTTGCACACTATCACTTGTGCCCCACATTCGCAGGTTTGAAGCTCGTCACAGTCATCCCTTCCCAGATCCTACTCGGAATACCACAGACAAGGTTTAGACTTTCCGGATCTCAGGAATGCTGCCAATGGTTCTAGCCTATACCACGAAGACTCTGATCTCATGGAATGGAATGCTCTGTCAGGAGAGGCAACCATGCATTGTGAACCAGGAGGCCAAGAGATACACACTCAAGCTATTGCAGATAGAACAGAAGTGGTTGTCAGGCACGCGTTCATAAGTGAGAATGATAATGAGTGTCACGGGTCATCACATTCATCAGGTTGAAGTGCGAGTGAATATCTTAGAGAAGAAGTAGGCGTGAGTTGAATAGAAAAACAATAGTACTTGTATTAATTCATGAAAAACAGCAGAGCTCCACACCTTAATCTATGGGGTGTAGAAACTCCACCATAGAAAATACATAAGTGAAAGGTCTAGGCATGGCCATGAAGCCAGCCTCCAAACGTGTACATACAAGTTCCAAAGATGGTCAAAATACCAAAAATGATCCAAAGATGTCAAAATAAATCTCTAAAAGTAGTTTATATACTAGACTAGTAAATAGGGTTTACAGAAAATGAGTAACTAAGTGCAGATAGTGCAGAAATCCACTTCTGGGGCCCACTTGGTGTGTGCTTGGGCTAAGCATTGAAGCTTTTTCGTGCTTAGGCTTTTCCTGGAGTTAAATTCCAGCTTTGGTGCCAGTTTGGGCGTTTTACGCCAAGATGTTTTAGGCTGACTTTGAACGCCAGTTTGGGCCATCAAATCTCGAGAAAAGTATGGACTATTATCTATTTCTAGAAAGCCCAGGATGTCTACTTTCTAACGCAATTAAGAGCGCGCCAGTTGGGCTTCTGTAGCTCCAGAAAATCCATTTCGAATGCGGGGAGGTCAGAATCCAACAGCATCTGCAGTCCTTTTTCAGCCTCTGAATCAGATTTTTGCTCAGGTCCCTCAATTTCATCCAGAAAATACCTGAAATCACAGAAAAACACACAAACTCATAGTAAAGTCCAGAAATGTAATTTCTTAATAAAAACTAATAAAAATATAATAAAAATTAACTAAAGCATACAAAAAATCATGTAAAAACAATGCCAAAAAGGGTATAAATTATCCGCTCATCATAACACCAAATTTAAATTGTTGCTTGTCCCCAAGCAACTGAAAACAAAATAGGATAAAAATAAGAGAATATACAATGAATTCCAAACTTATCATTGAACTTAGTTCCAATTAGATGAGCGGGACTTGTAGCCTTTTTGCTTCTGAATAGTTTTGGCATCTCACTTTATCCTTTGAAGTTCAGAATGATTGGCATCTATAGGAACTCAGAATTCAGATAGTGTTATTGATTCTCTTAATTCAGTATGTTGATTCTTGAACACAGTTACTTTATGAGTCTTGGCTGTAACCCTAAGCATTTTGTCTTCCAGTATTACCACCGGATACATAAATACCACAGACACATAACTGGGTGAACCTTTTCAGATTGTGACTCAGCTTTGCTAGAGTCCCCAATTAGAGGTGTCCAAAGCTCTTAAGCACACTCTTTTTGCTTTGGACCATGACTTTAACCGCTCAGTCTTAAGCTTTTCAATTGACACCTTCACGCCACAAGCACATGGTTAGGGACAGTTGGTTTAGCCACTTAGGCCAGGATTTTATTCCTTTGGGCTCTCCTATCCATTAATGCTCAAAGCCTTGGATCCTTTTTACCCTTGCCTTTTGGTTTAAAGGGCTGTTGGCTTTTTCTGCTTGTTTTTTCTTTTTTTCGCCATTGTTTTTCATATTTTTTTTGCAAGCCTTTGCTTTCACTGCTTTTTCTTGCTTCAAGAATCAATTTTATGATTTTTCAGATTATCAAATAACATTTCTCCTTTTTCATCATTCTTTCAAGAGCCAACAATTTTAATATTCATAAACAACAAATTCAAAAATATGCACTGTTCAAGCATTCATTCAGAAAACAAGAGGTATTGCCACCACATCAAAATAATTAAACTAATTTCAAGATAGAATTCGAAACCATGTACTTCTTGTTCTTTTGCAATTAAAAATATTTTTCATTTAAGAAAGGTGATGGATTCATAGGATATTCATAGCTTTAAGGCATAGACACTAGACACTAATGATCATGTAATAAAGACACAAACATAGACAAAACATAAAGCATATATTTCGAAAAATAGAAAAATAAGAATAAGAAAATTAAAGAACGGGTCCACCTTAGTGATGGCGGCTAGCTCTTCCTCTTGAAGATCTTATGGAGTGCTTGAGCTCCTCAATGTCTCTTCCTTGCCTTTTTTGCTCCTCTCTCATGGTTCTTTGGTCTTTTCTAATTTCATGGAGGAGGATGGAATGCTCTTGGTGCTCCACCCTTAGTTGTCCCATGTTGGAACTTAATTCTCCTAGGGAGGTGTTGATTTGCTCCCAATAGTTTTGTGGAGGAAAGTGCACCCCTTGAGGCATCTCAGGGATTTCATGATGAGAAATTTCCTCATGCTCTTGTTGAGGTCCATGAGTGGGCTCTCTTGTTTGCTCCATCCTCCTCTTAGTGATGGGCTTATCCTCTTCAATGAGGATGTCTTCCTCTATGACAATTCCAGCTGAATTGCATAGGTGACAAATGAGATGAGGGAAGGCTAACCTTGCCAAAGTAGAGGGCTTGTCTGCCACCTTGTAAAGTTCTTGCGATATGATCCCATAAACTTCTACTTCTTCTCCAATCATGATGCTATGGATCATGATAGCCCGGTCTATTGTAACTTCAGATCGGTTGCTAGTAGGAATTATAGAGCGTTAGATAAACTCCAACCATCCCCTAGCCACGGGTTTGAGGTCAAGCCTTCTTAGTTGAACCGGTTTGCCTCTTGAATCTCTCTTCCATTGAGCGCCTTCTACACAAATGTCCCTAAGGACTTGGTCCAACCTTTGATCAAAGTTGACCCTTCTAGTGAAAGGGTGAGGATCTCCTTGCATCATAGGCAAGTTGAATGCCAACCTCACATTTTCCGAACTAAAATCCAAGTAATTCCCCCGAACCATTGTGAGCCAATTCTTTGGGTTCGGGTTTACACTTTGGTCATGGTTCTTAGTGATCCATGCATTAGCATAGAACTCTTGAACCATTAAGATCCTGACTTGTTGAATGGGGTTGGTGAGAATTTCCCAACCTCTTCTTCGAACTTCATGTCGGATCTCTGGATATTCACTCTTTTTGAGCTTGAAAGGGACCTCCGGGATCACCTTCTTCTTGGCCACAACTTCATAGAAGTGGTTTTGATGCACTTTTGAGATGAATCTCTCCATCTCCCATGACTCAGAGTTGGAAGCAATTGCCTTCCCTTTCCTCTTTCTAGAGGTTTCTCCGGACTTAGGTGCCATTTAGTGGTTATGGAAAAACAAAAAGCTTTAGCTTTTCCCACACCAAACTTAGAAGGTTTGCTCGTCCTCGAGCAAAAGAAGAAAGGAAGGAGTAGAAGAAGAAGAAATAGAGGAGATGGAGGGAGGTGAGTGGTTCGGCTAAGGGAAAAAGAAGTGTGTATGAAGTGTGAAATTAAAAGTGGTAAGGAGGGGTATTTATAGGGTAAGGGAGAGAGGGTAGCCGTGTATGAGGGGTTGGGTTTGGGAGGAAAATGGTTTGAATTTGAATGGTGAGGTAGGTGGGATTTTATGATGGATGGATGTGAGTGGTGAAGAGAGTATGGAGAAAAGGGTAAGATTTGATAGGTGAATGGTGTTTGGGGAAGAGGTATTGAGGTGATTGGTCAAGGGTGTATAAAGAAGAGTGTTATGGAAAGGTGGGAAGAGGAGAGAAGAGGAAGTGGGGTAGGTGGGGATCCTGTGGGGTCCACAGATCCTGAGGTGTCAAGGAGTTTGAGTCCCTGCACCAATCTAGCGTTCAAACGCCCATTCTGTGCCAAATCTGGCATTTAACGCCAGCTCTGCTACCTTTCTTGGCGTTAAACGCCAGCCAGATGCCCATTTCTGGCGTTTAACGCCAGCCAGATGCCAGCCAGTCCTTTCTGGCGTTAAACATCCAGAGTGCTGCCCATTCTGGCATTTAACGCCCAAAATGCTACCAGGCTGGGTGTTAAAAGCCCATTCTGCTATCCTTACTGGCGTTTAAGTCTGTCCTCCAGGGTGTGCTATTTTTTATGCTGTTTTTCATTTTGTTTTTTATTTTTCATTTGTTTTTGTAACTTCACATGATCATCAACCTAAAGAAAACATAAAGTAACAATGGAAAATAAAATAAATATAATTAAATAGCATTGGGTTGCCTCCCAACAAGCACTTCTTTAATATCAATTGCTTGATAATGAAGCTCTTAGAGAGCTTTCACAAAAACTCAGAGCTTGATGTTGGCATCCCAATACCAAACTTAGAAGTTGAGTGTGGGGGCTTTGTTTGACTCTGTATTGAGAGAAGCTTTTCATGTTTCCTCTCCATTGTTACAGAAGAAGATCCTTGAGCCTTAAACACAAGGTAGTCCTCATTCAATTGAAGGACTAACTCTCCTCTGTCCACATCAATCACAGCTCTTGCTGTGGCTAGGAAGGGTCTTCCAAGGATGATGGATTCATCCTCTTCCTTCCCAGTATCTAGGACTATGAAATCAGTAGGGATGTACAAGCCTTTAACCTTCACCAGGACATCCTCTACAAGTCTATAAGCCTATTTCCTTGAATTGTCTGCCATCTCTAGTGAGATTCTTGCAGCTTGCACCTCAAAGATCCCTAGTTTCTCCATTACAGAGAGGGACATGAGGTTTATCCCTGACCCCAGGTCACATAGAGCCTTCTCAAAGGTCATGGTACCTATGGTACAAGGTATTAAGAACTTTCCAAGATCCTGTTTCTTCTGAGGTAATTTCAGTTGAACCAGATCATTTAGTTCATTGATGAGCAATGGGGGTTCATCCTCCCAAGTCTCATTACCAAATAACTTGGCATTCAGCTCCATGATTGCTCCTAGTTAGTGAGCAACTTGCTCTTCAATAATATCTTCATCCTCTTCAGAGGAAGAATACTCATCAGAGTTCATGAATGGCAACAATAAGTTCAGTGGAATCTCTATGGTCTCTATATGAGCCTCAGATTTCTTTGGTTCCTCATTAGGGAACTCCTTGGTGGCTAGTGGACGTCCATTGAGGTTTTTCTCATTGGAAATCACTGCCTTTTCTTCCTCTCCATGTTCGGCCATGTTGGTTATACTGATGGCCTTGCACTCTCTTTTTGGATTCTCTTCTGTATTGCTTGAGAGAGTACTAGGAGGGAGTTCAGTAACTTTCTTACTCAGCTGACCCACTTATGCCTCCAAATTTCTAATGGAGGACCTTGCTTCAATCATGAAGCTGAGAGTGGTCTTAGATAGACCAGAGACTACAGTTGCTAAGTCAGAGTGGCTCTGCTTAGAATTCTCTGTCTGTTGCTGAGAAGATGATGGAAAAAGTTTGCTGTTTTCAAACCTGTTTCTCCCACCATTATTGTTACTGAAGCCTTGATTAGGCTTCTGTTGATCCTTCCATGAGAAATTTAGATGATTCCTCCATGAAGGATTATAGGTGTTTCCATAGGATTCTCCCATGTAATTCACCTCTTCTATTGCAGGATTCTCAGGGTCATAGGCTTCTTTTTTAGAGGAAGCTTCCTTAGTACTGCCTGTTGCAGCTTGCATTCCAGACACACTTTGAGAAATCATATTGACTTACTGAGTCAATATTTTATTCTGAGACAATATTGCATTCAGAGTATCAATCTCAAGAACTCCTTTCTTCTGAGTTGTCCCATTATTCACAGGACTCCTTTCAGAAGTGTACATGAACTGGTTATTTGCAACCATTTCAATGAGTTCCTGGGCTTCTGCAGGCGTTTTCTTCAGATGAAGAGATCCTCCAGCAAAGTGGTCCAATGACATCTTGGACAATTCAGGCAGACCATCATAGAATATACATATGATGCTCCATTCTGAAAATATGTCAGAAGGACACCTTCTAATCAATTGCTTGTATCTTTCCCAAGCTTCATAGATGGATTCACCTTCCTTCTGTCTGAAGGTTTTTACTTCCACTCTAAGCTTGCTCAACTTTTGAGGTGGAAAGAATTTGGCCAAGAAGGCATTAACTAACTTTTTCCAAGAGTTCAGGCTATCTTTAGGTTGTGAGTCCAACCATGTCCTAGCTCTGTCTCTTACAGCAAAGGGGAAAAGCATAAGTCTGTAGACCTCAGGATTAACCCCATTGGTCTTAACAGTGTCACAGATTTGCAAGAATTCAGCTAAGAACTGATGAAGATCTTCCAATGGAAGTCCATGAAACTTGCAATTCTGCTACATCAGAGAAACTAATTGAGGCTTAAGCTCAAAGTTGTTTGCTCTAATTGCAGGAATTGAGATGCTCCTTCCACAGAAGTCAGAAGAGGGTGCAATAAAGTCACCAAGCATCTTCCTTGCATCTCCACAATTGTTGTTGGGTTCGGCCATCTCTTCTTCTTTTTTGAAAAATTCTGTCAGGTCCTCTCCAGAGTGTTGTGCTTTAGCTTCTCTTAGCTTCCTCTTTAGAGTCCTTTCAGGTTCCGGATCAGCTTCAACAAGAATGTTCTTATCCTTGCTCCTGCTCATATAAAAAAGAAGAGAACAGAAAAGAATAGGAATCCTCTATGTCACAGTATAGAGATTCCTTTATGTGAGTAGAAGAAAAGAAGAGTAGAATGAAGAAGAGAGAAGATGAAAAATCCGAACACAGAGAGGGAGAGAGGGTTCGAATTATAAGAAGAAGAGAGGTGTTAGTAAATAAATAAATAAATAGAAAGAGATGAGAGAGAGAGAGAGGGAGAGAGAGAGAGAATTCGAATTTTAAATTAAAATAAAAGGAAAATATTTTTGTTTTTATTTTAATTATTGGTTAGTATTCGAAATTTAAGAGAAGAAATAAAAAAAAATTTGAAAACTAAATAAATTAATTAATTAAAAAGATTTTTTGAAAAAGTGGTTAGTAATTTTTGAAAATTGGAGAGAGAAAAGTAGTTAGGTGGTTTTGAAAAAGATATGATTGAAATAGAAAACTTTTAAAATCAAACAAAAAGTCAAGTAGTTAATTGAAAAAGATTTGAAAATCAATTTTGAAAAGATAAGAAGTTAGAAAAGATTTTGAAATTGATTTTTGAAAAAGATATGATTGAAATTTATTTTGAAAAAGATTTGAAAAGGAAATTAAAAAGATTTTATTTTGAAAATTAAAGTTGATTACTTGACTAACAATAAACTAAAAGATATGATTCTAGAATTTAAAGATTGATCATTTCTTAATAGGCAAGTAACAACTTGAAATTTTTAAATCAAAATATTAAATGCTAGCAAAGAATTCGAAAATATGAGATAAAATAAGAAAAAAATTTTGAAAATCAATTTTAAAAATTTCGAAATTATTAAGAAGAAAATTGAAAAAGATTTAATTTTTGAAAAGGATTTGAAAAAGATAGAATTTTTAAATTGAAATTTTGACTTGACTAATAAGAAATAACTAAATTTTAAAACTTTTTTACTAAATCAATTCAAAATTTCAAAATTTATTAGTGAAATAAGGGAAAGATATTTTTTTATTTTTGAATTCTTAATGAGGAGAGAGAAAAACACCAAAATGAGACAAAACATGAAAGTTCAAGATCAAAACAAATATGCATGCAAAAACACATTGAATGTCAAGATGAACACTAAGAACACTTTGAAGATCATGATGAACACCAAGAACATATTTTTGAAAATTTTTAAGAAAAGAAAAACATGCAAGACACCAAACTTAAAAATTTTTAAACTTTAGACACTAATAATTCAAAAATGCATATGAAAAACAAGAAAAGAGACAAAACAAGAAAATTCAAAGATCAAACAAGGAAAATCATCAAGAACAACTTGAAGATCAATGAAGAACATAATGCATGAATTTTCGAAAATTAAAGAAAATTAAAAGTATGCAATTGACACCAAACTTAAAATTTGACACAAGACTCAAACAAGAAACATAAAATTTTTTTTAGTTTTTATGATTTTATTAATTTTTTTTAATTTTTCGAAAATTAATTTGGAAAAAGAAAATAAACAAATTCAAAATTTTTAATAGGAATTCCAGGAATCATGCAATGTTAGTCTAAAGTTTCGGTCCAAAAATTTAGACATGGCTAAATAGCCAGCCAAGCTTTATGTGAAAGCTTCGGTCCAAAATATTAGACATGGTCAATGGCCAGCCAAGCTTCAGCATACAAATCAGACATACAACAGCCAATTAGATGGGAATCCAAAGGCTCTTGCAATGATAAGTGGAAGCCTCAGTCCAAAAAATTTAGACATGGCTTAACAGCCAGCCAGGCTTCAATATATCATCTGAAACTATAGAATTCATTCTTAAAAATTCTGAAGAACAAATATAAATTATTATTTTTTTTAATTTATCGAAAACTATATAAATTTTTTTCGACATTAAAAAAATAAAAACAAAATGCTTGAACAGAAAATAAAATTACCTAATCTGAGCATTAAGATGAACTATCAGTTGTCCAAACTCGAACAATCCCCGGCAACGGTGCCAAAAACTTGGTGCACAAAATTGTGATCTCTAGCAACGGCGCCAAAAACTTGGTACGCACAATCTTAATCTCAACTCTTTTTCACAACTCCGCACAACTAACCAGCAAGTGCACTGGGTCGTCCAAGTAATAAACCTTACGTGAGTAAGGGTCGATCCCACGGAGATTGTCGGCTTGAAGCAAGCTATGGTCATCCCTGTAAATCTCAGTCAGGCAGATTCAAATGGTTATGAGGTTTTGATAATTAAAATATAAATAAAACATAAAATAAGATAAAGTTACTTATGTAATTCATTGGTGGGAATTTCAGATAAGCGTCTGGAGATGCTTTGTTGCTTCTGAACCTCTGCTTTCCTATTGTCTTCTACCAACCATGCGTTACCTCCTTCCATGGCAAGTTGTATGATCCTCTCGGATGAAAACAAATCCATATGCGCCGTCACCGCACGGCTAATCATCTGTCGGTTCCCGCTAGCGTCAGAATAGGACCATTGTCCTTTTGCACACTGTCACTTGTGCCCCACATTCGCAGGTTTGAAGCTCGTTGATGTTAGGATTTTTCCCAGTAAAGAATGTCATAAAAACAGTCGCGTTGTAGATATAGTCTCTAAACCGACAGAAATCCCTTCGTACAAACGTTTTGGTTGTCACAAGTAACAAACCCCTTTGAAATTGATAACCGAGTATTCAAACCTCGGATCGTCTTCTCAAAGAATTGCAGGGAGGTATGTTCTTATTATTGGTTATGGAGATTGTAAATTTGGGGTTTTGAGAAATTTGGAGTTTGGGCAATGTGCACAGGTATATTTTCAAAGCAATAAAAATAAATAAATAACTGAAAAATAAGCTTTTGGCAAGGTATGAGAACTGGAGGTCCTATCCCAGTTATCCTTATCAATTGTAATGAGAATTGGATTTTCCAACGCAACTGGAACCGCGTCGTTTGGACCTCTGTAGCTAAAGTTATAGCCGTTTGAGTGCAGAGAGGTCAGGCTGGACGGCTTAGCAATTTCTCCAACTTCTTGCATTCCTTCCACTTTTGCATGCTTTCTTCCCATCCTCCAAGCCATCCCTGCCTTATAATATCTGAAAACACTTAACACACATATCAAGGCATTTAATGGTAATAAGAGAAGATTAATAATAAGCAAATATAAGATCAAAGAAGCATGTTTTCAATCAAAGCACATAATTAGGAAGGCAACATAAAACTATGCAAATATTATGAATAAGTGGGTAAAGAGTTGATAAAATCCACTCAATTGAGCACAAGATAAACCATGAAATAGTGGTTTATCAACCTCCCCACACTTAAACACTAGCATGTCCTCATGCTAAGCTCAAGAGAAACTATAAAGATGAAGAGGAATGGTATGAAATGCAACCTATGAATACAACTACATGCAAAATGTTTCTACCTACTTGGTTAAAAATAAATAAATTCTCCAAGACAAATATAAATCAGATTTCACTAATTCAAATTATACAAAATAAGGCACAAGCAAACTTGTAAGAAGATAGCTCATGAAAGCAGGGAACATAGAATTTAGCACTGAACCCTTACTGGTAGTGTATATCACTCTAACTCTCAAGTGTATAGGGTAATTCACTCTACTCTTCTCTAATCATGCTTTCTAAACTTTGTTCTTCATCTAACCAATCAACAGATATTTAATGTACCAATGCAAACATCATGAGGTCTTTTCAAGGTTGTAATGGGGCTGAGGTAAAGGTAAGGATATATGTATGGCCAAGTGAGATATAATATGAATCTTCAATTAACCTAAGCTCTCACCTAATATACATATACTCTATGTACTTTTAAATTCATGCCTAGCTACCCATAATTCTCACTTTTGTATAATTTCCATACTCATGTACCAAATTTTTCTTTAATTTTTATCGCATGTGCATTGATCTTTTATTAAACTTAATATTGGGATAATTTTGTCCCCTTATTTACTTATTTATTGAGTATTTTTGGATTTTTCTCTTTTTTCTCTTTTTTTATTTTTTTTTTATTTATTTTTTATTTTTTTATTTTTTGTAGAGAAACAAACATAACTTATCAATGCACATGGATTTTCTATTATTTTTCTATTTTGGTTTTTTCATGAGTAGGTTCCCAAATTCCTGATATTCAAATAAATTAGAAACATTATACTTTTCCTTTATTAACCCATGTTCCTACAGTTTCCCCATACTTAATTAACACACTATCTTAAGCTAACCAAAGATTCAATTGGGATATTTAATTGTTTTTCTGCTTTAAGGCTAGTGATGTGGTAAAATACAGAACAAGAGGGGGTTAAAAGGCTCAAAGTGGCTGACAAGGGTGATTTAAAAGGTAGGCTTATTTGGGATAAGTGAGCTAAAATCAAATAATGGCCTCAATCATATGCAAACATGTAAATACACTAAATAATGGACATATAGGTTGGAACAAAATATAGATTACAATTATAGAGAAGGGAACACACAGGAATAAAATATTTATGGTTAAATAATGTAACCATGTAAATAAGCTCAAAGTCTCACAGGTTGTGTGTTCTTTGACTCAAAAATCATGTTCCAAATACAACTTCAAACAAATTTAACACATAAAAAAAATTTTTTTTAATTTTTTATTTAAATTAGTGAAATTTTTTTTTTAAAATAGGATCTTAAAAAGAGATTTATTATTTTAACCAAGTAGTAACTAAATGCACAAAATCAAATAAATATGCAATCAAATATGCAGATGCAACAATGAACAAATAAAGAAAATAAGATTATTGGTGTTGAAAAGAAAGTACTAACCCACGGAGATCGGTATCGACCTCCCCACACTTAAAGATTGCACCGTCCTCGGTGCATGCTGAGATTTGCAGGTGGATGGGTTGTTTCAACTGTTGCTTTTCTCTAAGGATTGTGCAGATGGACTTATCTGTCTCTCCATGTAAACGTCTTCCGGTTCCCTTCCGGGTGGCCATCCTGAAAGAAAAAGGGAAGAAGAGTAACCCAGAAATAGAGATAAGAAAATAAAAAAAGTATGGGTTGATGCCAAATGATAAGGGTCTCATTTATATGGAAGCTTCAACATGTAAGTGAGAAAACAATAGAAGCCATGGCATACCAGTGGTGCAAAATTTGCAACAATGGGGAATAGAGTGGGTAATGAAAGACAATGTGAGTTCATGTCAATGCAAAAGGAATATCAGTATTATAAAAATTAGCATTGATTTAAATAATATTACCCAATCAGAATAAAACAAGTCATGAAGCACCAAGAAAATACCAGAAATGATGTAACAGTTGAATAAGAACATTTGAACACCAATAATAAATTTAGAGAAAATAAAAATATGCAATGAATGAGAGTATGCAATTAAATAAAATAAAATGAAAGTGAAAAAGAATGAGAAGTAGAAAAAGAAAGTGAGAAAGGAGAGAGAAGGAAGAAATTAGGATTAGAAGAGAAAAGATAAGAAAATTGGCACTAATCTGGATAGGTTGTGCGATGCTGGCGACGCGGTCGCGTGGGTGACGCGGTCGCGTGGTGCGCAATAAGGTTAGGTGACGCGGATGCGTGGGGCACGCGATCGCGTGACTTGATTTGTGCTAGTGGCGTGATGCCAAGGCATCTTAGGCTAGTTTCACTAGCATTTTTCTGTTAGTTTTAGTTGTTTTATGCATTTTCTTGAGCTCAAAGTAACCAAGAATGGTTAAATGAATAACAAAGCAATGAACCATCCAAACAGTATGATTTTGATGCAAATTCCATGAGTTTTTAGTTATATTACTTGAATGCTATGAATGGAAGATTTCTCATGAAATTTTGCAAGACTTTGATGCAATTGTTTGGATGATTTCAGGGAAGAAGAGGCTAGGCAAGGAAGCAACAAAATCAATAAAGGAAGCTTGAATATCACATGTGGAGTTTAAGTTCCAGTTTAAGCTTAAACTAGAACTTAAATTACCAAACCATATAATGCTGGAAATGGCGTTTAAGTTCCAGTTTAAGCCTAAACTGGAGCTTAAACGCCAGAATCATGAAGGCTAAGAAATGCTGGAACTGGCGTTTAACCTCCAGTTTAACCTTAAAACTGGAAGTTAAACGCCAGAATGAGAATCTCACCAGGAAGCATTTCCACGTTTAACCTCCAGTTTAACCTTAAACTGGAGGTTAAACGCCAGAAGTAAGAAAGGCACCAGGAGCATTTCCACGTTTAAGCTCCAGTTTAACCTTAAACTGGAGCTTAAACGTGTTCGACTATTTCTCTCCTCCAGGGTTGCTTTCTCATTTCCACGTTTAAGCTTCAGTTTAACCTTAAACTGAAGCTTAAACGTGTTCGACCCAATTGCTCCTCCAGGGTTGCTTTCTTCATTTCCACGTTTAAGCTTCAGTTTAACCTTAAACTGAAGCTTAAACGTGTTCGACATTTCACACTCCTGGGTTGCTTTCTTCCATTTCCACGTTTAAGTTTCAGTTTAACCTTAAACTAAAACTTAAACTTCAACTTAAACGCCACTTTTTGAAAGGGGTTTCTGGGCCAAATATATTGAAGTTTAAGTTAGCATTTGAGCACAAACACTAACTTAAACGTATTATGGTATGAAACCCAATTGAATATCATGGTTTATGGGATTGGGCCTGAAGAATTGATGAGTCTGGAGCTTCAATTTGTTGAGTCTTGTGTCATTACTTGTTTATCACTAAGTTTGCTCAATGAATGTTACAGAATTGGATCACTGCCTCATCAGGATTATGGACCATAAACCCAAAGCAAAAGGAAATCAGGGAAAGGCCTCAAAGCCCAAGAAACACAACAAAAGCTCAATTTAGAAAGTGTATAAATAGGATAGAATTTAAGTTAGTAGGAATATTTTTTTACACGGAGAACTTAGGGATCATTTTCTTTTAGTTTTGTAATTGAATTCAGAGCGATGACTCACTAAACCCCTTTCATTGGGTTAGGGAGCTCTATTGTAATTCAATGAATCAATAATAGTTTTATCTTCTTCTTCAATCTTTTCTCTTGAATTTTGTTAGAAAGCTTCTCGATCTAATTCCATTGGGTAGTTGTCTTGGGAAAGAAACTACCCATAATTGGAGTCCTTCGGAACCTTGGGAAAGGAATGGAGGATTCATGCTAGAGAAGCTTTCTCACAGTGAATTGGATTGGGGTTTGGATGGATATTGTGACATGTAATCCTACCAAATTGTGGTTCATGAAACTGTGTGGTATAATCAGTGATCGAGCATCATCTCTTCTTATGAACATTTAAACCAAGGGATTGGGAATTTGTTTGTTTTTAGAGAGAATTGGTGAGCCAAGGGATTGGGATCCAATCATATAAGATTGCCAAGCAAAATTCAATGAATGCATTGGTTGAGGAAGGGATAAAAGTTGTTTTGATTCGGAGATCTCAATATCTCCTAACACCCAATGAACTCCCCATTTCTGATTTACCACTTTCTCTTTACATTCTGCAATTAAATTCATGCAATCACCCCCATCCCTTTTAATTTCAGCAATTTAGCTTCTCACTCTTTAATTCATGCAATTTTACATTCCGCAATTCTCATCTAAATCTTGATTTCGCTCAACTAGAACATACTTCTAATCCGAATTGCTCACTCAACCAATCCTTGTGGGATTCGACCTCACTCTAATGTGAGTTTTTACTTGACGATAGCCGGTGCACTTGCCGGAAGGAATTTTGCCGATCGTGCAATTTCCTAAATCGTAGCATATCAAGTTTATGCACATCATGGCGCGAGTGCAACCTTGCGGTCGCACAACTCTCTGTTCAAAACTCAGTATTGCCAAAATCCAGGGTGACGCGGTCGCGTGGGGCATGCGATCGCGTGAGTGGCCTTATTTCCAATATGACGCGGATGCGTGGGGCACGCGTTCGCGTGGGAGGGCTTGGGCTGCCAGCACGAGTCCAGCCCAACTCCAGCACAACTTTCAGCCATGCACCCTTTTTACGCCGATTTCCGGTCACGCGGTCGCATGGGGTGATTATGCCATTGGCACGCCTCCAGCGCTGCTCCTGCGTAACTTTCTGTTCAATTTATTATTCTCTCATCTCCTTGCGACGTGGATGCGTCGCTGATGCGATCGCGTCGCGTGCTCGCTTTTTTTTTTTATCTGAAAAGATGCAGAATGCAGTGTTAATATGAATGTGATGCAAAACTCCAGTTTCAATATAAAATAAAATAAAATTTCAAAAATAAATAAAACTAAATAAAAATGAAAAAGAACGATCATACCATGGTGGGTTGTCTCCCACCTAGCACTTTTAGTTAAAGTCCTTAAGTTGGACATTTGGTGAGCTTCCTGTTATGGTGGCTTATGCTTGTATTCATCCAGGAATCTCCACCAATGTTTGTACTTCCAGTAAAGAATGTCATAAAAACAGTCGCGTTGTAGATATAGTCTCTAAACCGACAGAAATCCCTTCGTACAAACGTTTTGGTTGTCACAAGTAACAAACCCCTTTGAAATTGATAACCGAGTATTCAAACCTCGGGTCGTCTTCTCAAGGAATTGCAGGGAGGTATGTTCTTATTATTGGTTATGGAGATTGTAAATTTGGGGTTTTGAGAAATTTGGAGTTTGGGCAATGTGCACAGGTATATTTTCAAAGCAATAAAAATAAATAAATAACTGAAAAATAAGCTTTTGGCAAGGTATGAGAACTGGAGGTCCTATCCCAGTTATCCTTATCAATTGTAATGAGAATTGGATTTTTCTCCCACTTTATTAACCTCTAACTATGAAGGCAAGTTAAGTGGATGAATTAATTCTTGAAGAATTCCAATTCTCAATCAACAATGAGTTTGATAACTCAAGAGTCACCAATTATTTAACCAAAGCCAAAAGGAAAGTATCTAAATTAAATTAAAAGTAAAACAATCTTAAATCTGAAATACCTCAATAATATCAATTAAGAAAATCATAACATGAATGTAGCATAAGCCAAATAGGCAACATAACTAATATAAGCATTAAAGTATCTGAACGTAAGAGATAAATATAAAGTAAAAGAACGTTGAACCTGGGATTGAGAGTCACTCCTAAAACTAAGAGAAATCCTAAATCCTAATCCTAAGAGAGAGGAGAGAATCTCTCTCTCTAAAAACTACATCTACTCCTAAAATTGTGAATTGTGAAAGCCTTCCTATGAATGGATGCAGTCTCCCACTTTATAGCCTCTAATCTATGTTTTCTGGGCCACAAACTGGGTCAGAAACAGTCCAGAATTCGCTGGTTTCGAATTTTGCCACGCTGGATTTCTGTCATTGCGACGTGGCCGCATGGATCACGCGGTCGCGTCACCTAGCATCAGGGAAACTATAACATATTATATATTAAATCGAAACCCCGGATGTTAGCTTTTCAACGCAACTGGAACCGCGTCGTTTGAACCTCTGTAGTTAAAGTTATAGCCGTTTGAGTGCAGAGAGGTCAGGCTGGACAGCTTAGCAATTTCTCCAACTTCTTGCATTCCTTCCACTTTTGCATGCTTTCTTCCCATCCTCCAAGCCATCCCTGCCTTATAATATCTGAAAACACTTAACACACATATCAAGGCATCTAATGGTAATAAGAGAGGATTAATAATAAGCAAATATAAGATCAAAGAAGCATGTTTTCAATCAAAGCACATAATTAGGAAGGCAACATAAAACCATGCAAATATTATGAATAAGTGGGTAAAGAGTTAATAAAATCCACTCAATTGAGCACAAGATAAACCATGAAATAGTGGTTTATCAACTTCCCCACACTTAAACACTAGCATGTCCTCATGCTAAGCTCAAGAGAAACTATAAAGATGAAGAGGAATGGTATGAAATGCAACCTATGAATGCAACTACTTGCAAAATATTTCTACCTACTTGGTTAAAAATAAATAAATTCTCCAAGACAAATATAAATCAGATTTCACTAATTCAAATTATACAAAATAAGGCACAAGCAAACTTGTAAGAAGATAGCTCATGAAAGCAGGGAACATAGAATTTAGCACTGAACCCTTACTGGTAGTGTATATCACTCTAACTCTCAAGTGTATAGGGTAATTCACTCTACTCTTCTCTAATCATGCTTTCTAAACTTTGTTCTTCATCTAACCAATCAACAAATATTTAATGTACCAATACAAACATCATGAGGTCTTTTCAAGGTTGTAATGGGGCTGAGGTAAAGGTAAGGATATATGTATGGCCAAGTGAGCTATAATATGAATCTTCAATTAACCTAAGCTCTCACCTAATATACATATACTCTATATACTTTTAAATTCATGCCTAGCTACCCATAATTCTCACTTTTGTATAATTTCCATACTCATGTACCAAATTTTTCTTTAATTTTTATCACATGTGCATTGATCTTTTATTAAACTTAATATTGGGATAATTTTGTCCCCTTGATGACAAGTCATCTTAGCCTAGTTTCACTAGCCTTTTTCTTTTGTTTTCAATTGATTTATGCACTTTCTTGAGCCATAAGCAAGCCAATTGGGTAGATTTCCATGTTTCCTTTGATTTAATCAACCATAGATGAATTAATGCAATTTCATGAGGATTTATGCTATAATTGCCACATATTATGAAAGAATGACAAACTCATGATTTTGAGCATAGCTTTGATGTGTTTGGTTGATTGATGATAGGTGAAGAAAGCTTGGAGAAAGGTTGAAGCAAGAAGGAATGGCTAGGAGAAAGAGAGAACAAAAAGTTTGAGAAAGAGAGAGCAAAAGTTTGCCTCAAACTTTAGCTCAAACTTTCGGATAAGTGAAAACACACCAGGGAACAAAAAGCTTGAGCAAAAGTTTGCCTCAAACTTTAGCTCAAACTTTTGGGAGAAAAGCTTGAGCCAACGTTTGCCTCAAACTTTTTGGCAAACGTTGGCATCAGAAATCAACACCCTGGAGAGAAAAAGTTTGCGCCAACGTTTGCCTCAAACTTTTTGGCAAACGTTGGCGCCATCAACAACACACCCTGGAGACAAAAAGTTTGCGCCAACATTTGCCTCAAACTTTTTGGCAAACGTTGGCGCCATGAGTGTGCATAAGGGGGCCAACGTTTGAGCAAAAGTTTGACCCCAAACTTTAGCTCAAACGTTGGTAGCAGCAAGAATGGGGTTGCTGATGTAAAAAGTTTGAGTAAAAGTTTGCCTCAAACTTTTACTCAAACTTTTACCCAAGCTTTTATAATTCCCAACCCGGTTCACTTCGGTTCTCTCTCCAACTCCAAGAGCAATCAACCAAGGCCTCTATCAACCCAATTCCATCAAGAGCAAAGGCCCAATTCAAGGCTTGAAGACCATTTGAAGAAAGTGTATAAATAGATGAAGATTTAAGTTTCTAGACAGCTTTCTTTTCGGTTTTGATTTAGTAGTTTTGTAGAGAGCTCACTTTTACATTTTGGCATTGTTGTTTTAATTCAAGAGAATTTGGAGAGGAGAATTGATCTCTCTTCTTCCTTGTTCTTGCTTGAATACTCTTTACTTTTCTTGCTTCGGATCTTGGGTGGAGAATTGAAGAAATTCTGTTTCAATCTCACCTTGGGATCTTGTTTAATTTTACTGCACAATTGAATTTCAATTTCTGATAATTGCTTCTTCTTCTACTTTCTCTGCAATTTACATTTCCTTTGCAATTGCTCTTGTTGGATCTAGGAAGGCATTGAGATCTAGACTTGGTTATCTAGTCTCTTGAGTCCTGAGATCTGGATTCCCATTCTCAATTTCTCTGTTTACTGCTTTTCAAGCTCTTTTATATTTCTGTTTTAGATCTGATTCAAACCAAGGCATCTTCTACTCTTCTGTGTGTTGAATTTAACTCTTTCTTGTTTAATTTCTTCAAATCCAATTCCCAATTCCCTTTACAATTCAAGCCATTTACATTTCTTGCTCTTTAAGATTCAGCACTTTAAATTTCAGTTCTCTTTAATTTCATGCAAATTGCCCATTCCCTTTACTTTCCATGCAATTTAAATTCTGCAAATCACAAATCTCTCAACCAAATCTTGATTCGCTTGACTAAATCAACCATTAAACTAAAATTGATCAATCCTTCAATCCCTGTGGGATCGACCTCACTCCCGTGAGTTATTGTTACTTGATGCGACCCGGTGCACTTGCCGGTGAGTTTTGTGTCGGATCATTTTCCGCACATTAAGTTTTTGGCGTCGTTGCCGGGGATTGATTAGATTGACAATGATTAAGTGAGGTGGTGATCTAGATCTAGCATTTTTATTTCCTGTTTCTCTAATCTTTGACTAACACGCTAACTGTTTGAAATTTTGCTTAAACTAAACTTCATTCTAGCAATAGACTGAAGAGTTACTGGTGGTGTTTCTTGTGTTTTGTTTGTATGTCAGGTACAGGGAGATCCATTCCTGTTTTATCTGAAACTGACCAGAGAACTCTTAGAAGGTTGAGAAGAGCTGAAAGAGGGAAAAATATTGCTGGAGAGGAAGAATCTGAGGAAGAATATCATGAGATGGAAGGAGATCCATCTAATCCAGGAGGAGGGGTTAACAATAACCCACAGCAGAGGAGAGTATTGGCCTCCTATACCTTTGCAAATGCTAGACATTGTGGAAGCAGCATTCTCACCCCTAATGTCAATGCAAATAACTTTGAATTGAAGCCACAACTCATTACATTGGTCCAAAACAACTGCTCGTTTGGGGGGAGCACCATTGGAAGATCTAAACCAACATCTGTCTACCTTCTTAAGGATTTGTGACACTGTCAAGTCCAATGGCGTGAATCCTGAAACTTACAAACTTCTGCTGTTCCCGTTCTCATTAAAGGACAAGGCCGCACAATGGCTTGAAACTTTTCCTCAAGGAAGCATCACTATCTGGGATGATTTGGTGACTAAATTTCTAGCCAAATTCTATCCACCTCAAAGAGTCATCAGGCTGAAGACTGAGGTGCAAACATTCACGCAATTGGATGCTGAAAATCTATATGAAGCATGGGAGAGATACAAGGCTCTGCTGAGGAAATGTCCACCAGAAATGTTCACTGAGTGGGACAAGCTACAGAACTTCTATGAAGGACTCACTCTAAAGGCTCAAGAATCACTTGACCACTCAGCTGGAGGATCATTGCAACTGATGAAAACAGCAGAAGAAGCTCAAAATCTTATTGACATGGTGGCCAACAATCAATATTTCTTTGCTCATCAAAGAAATCGCCAACCATCACAAAGGAGAGGAGTAATGGAGCTAGAAGGGGTGGACTCAATCTTGGCTCAAAATAAGATGATGCAGCAGCAAATTCAACAACAATTTGAGCAAATGGCCAAGAGGATTGATAGCCTCCAAGTTGCAGCAGTTAACACAAGCCAACCATCATCCACATGGGGGCAAAATGAAGAAACTCAAGAAGAACAACAACAAGAGCAAGTACAGTATATGCACAACCAAGGACCAAATGAAGTGTATGGTGATACATACAATCCATCCTGGAAGAACCACCCAAACCTCAGATGGGGAGATAATCACACCCAAAGCCAACAACCATGGCAGAGGAACTCAAACCAAAACACTTCAAGAAACAACCAAAACCACAACCAGCAGCAAACTAACCAAAACACTTACAGAAAACCTTAAAACAACTACCCCAACCCCAACCAGTACCAATCCAATAACCAATCCACTAACCAAAATGCCTAACATCCACCATCCACATCTCACAACCCACCACAAGCATCACCTGAATCTCAAAGACTCACTAACTTAGAGACCTTGATAGACAAAATGTTGAAACACCAGGAAATGACAACCAAGAACCATGAAGCCTCCTTGAAGAGCCTAGAGAGGCAAATTGGACAAATCTCCAAACAGATTTCTGTTGAGAGACCTTCAAGCTCACTGCCGAGTGACACAATCCCAAATCCTAAGGAAGAATGCAAGGCAATACAATTAAGGAGTGGGAGAACATTGAAGAGCAGCAAAAGACCACTAGAAGAGGAACAGTCAACACACACAGAAGAAGCCAATGATGATGATGCAATGGCAAGCAAGCAAGCTTCAAAGCAAACTCAAGAAAAGGAGGAACAATCAAAAATTCCAAAAAAAGGGGAATGAAGCAATTGAAGAGTCAACAAAGAATCAAAAGCAACAAGCAGAGAAGACCTTTGTACCTCCACTGCCATATCCCCAGAAGTTCAACAAAGAGGCTAAGGACCAACATTTTCATAAGTTCCTTGAGACTTTCAAGAAGCTGGAGATCAATATTCCCTTGGCTGAAGCACTTGAGAAAATGCCTCTGTATGCCAAGTTTTTGAAGGAGCTTATCAACAAGAAAAGAAGTTGGGATGAGAAAGAAACCATACTGCTTACTGAGGAATGCAGGGCCTTGATTCAAAAAGGGCTTCCTCCGAAGCTTGAGGACCCAGGGAGCTTCTTGCTACCTTGCACCATTGGGGAATTAACCATCACTAAAGCAATGTGCGATCTAGGAGCAAGTATTAACTTAATACCATCCTCCTTGGTGAAAAAGCTGCGTATAGAGGAAGTTAAACCGGTACAGATATCTCTAGAGCTAGTAGATAAGTCAACGGTATATCCCAGGGGTATGATTGAAAACCCTCTGGTCAAGGTGGACAATTTCATATACCCTGCAGATTTTGTGGTTCTAGATTCAGATGGGGATGATGGTGACTCTATTATACTGGGAAGGCCATTCTTGGCCACTGCTAGAGCTATCATAGACATAGAGCAAGGAGAACTAACTCTCAGGATGCATGATAAGAGTGTCACTCTGAAGGTATTACCAGAAGCCCAGTTTAGTAATGAGAGGAGGGACTATATGGAAATTGACAAGGTGATTCACAACAACATCCCAGGGCAGAAGATTGTGCAGAAGGATGAAAAAGTCCAAGAGGATATTGGAATATTAGCCACTGAAGAGAGAAATCCCCAAGGTAAGCTTACAGCCATAAAAGAAAGATCAACAAAAAAAGGGATGAAACGCAGAAACAAAACAAAAAGGGGTTGGAAGAACAGGAAGATTCCAACAGAGGGGCTTTCCAAAGGTGACAAAGTGCAATTGATATATCAACAACTGGGAGCAAGCCAACAGACTGATGACTATTACACTGTCAGCAACATACTCTCGTTGGAACATGCTGAAATTGAACACCAGAGAACAAAGAGGAGGATCACAGTCAGGGGAGACAAGTTGAGGCACTACAATCCTCAACCACCATAAAAGAAAGCTCCAATGTCAAGCTAGTGACAATAAAAGAGCGCTCCATGGGAGGCAACCCATGATTTAAGATTTATGTCATTTTAAATTCAATAAGCTATGATCATCTGAGCATGAATTTTTTTTTCATGGACGTACTTAATGAATGCATGCAATTTTTTTTTTACATATGCTAAGACTTCTAAAGTTTGGTGTGCCTTCAAGCACACTAAACCAGTGTTACAAACATTTTCATACTATATGCCTAGCATATGACCAAACACTAAGTTTGGTGTTTCTCTTCTCATGAAAATTAAAAATCATGCATCAATGATCATACATTACCTATTACTGAGACTTTTCAATTAAAAAGAAATCATATTCTGTGATGAAAGCATCAATTGTGATTTACTACTAGCATCTCACATTTACCCCTTAAGCAAGAGACAAGTTTGGTGTTCATCAAACCTTGATGCACTGATTTAGGGACACAATTGATCCTTCATGAAAAAAAAAAGAAAAGAGAAAAAGGAAAATTATAATGAAAACATTTCTTATAAACATTTAACCAAGAGTGACATTGGGATTTCAATTTCACTAGTTGGAGGAAGAAACACAATTTTTTTAACTATATGACCAAACATTAAGTTTGGTGTCCTCCAAGAAAAGTCACGGTTCAAATGGATATAAGGAATGACTATTCATATAGTGTTAATGAAAGAAGCACTCTTGCCACAGTTTGATAAAACTAATGTTTGTTGTCTTGTTGTGATGACTAGGTGGTCAAAGAACACTCAATGAAAAAGACAAGACAAAGGAAAGCATAGCATGAGGACAAAATCTCATCACATGCCTCAAAAGGAGAATCTGCCACTCCTTGAGATGATCACGGCAAAGACAATTGAAGAATCAAGCTTTGTCTTCATTCATCCTTACATGCACACCTTTGATTCACATAGTATCTAATTGCATCCTAGCCCTTCATTGTTCATTTAAATAACACACCACCTTCAAGCCATGCATATGACTGAATCCTTGCACTCCAACCATTTAAACTCCATTCCCTTCATCACTTCTCATCATAATAAGCTCAGCCTCAAACTTCTTCTTGCTCCAAACACACATCAAAATCTCCAACATTCTTCACACTCCCCTTAACCCCAGAGAGATCAAACGACCAAGTGATCATGGCCTCTTCCTCAAGAACCAAACGAAGAAAAGGGAAAGATCCCATGGTGGAGGAGAGCACCCCTGAATATGACCGGTGGAGATTCAAATCTTGGCACCATCAATTACAAATTGAATGGATGAATGAGAAGAAGATATATCCAGAAGTTCCACTCTTGCTACCGGATGATGGATGCCAAGAAATGAAGGACAAGATTAGAAAAAGGAGGTGGGAAGAACTCATATCACCAATCACCCGGATCAATGCTAACATAATAAGAGAGTTCTATGCCAATGTCTCAAGGCTTGACATGAGTGAGGCCCCAACATACAAGAGCTATGTGCGGGGAGTGGAAGTAGACTTTAGCTCAGATGCCATCAAGAAGGTCTTGGGACTAAAATCAGTCCGCTTTAGCGAACCGGGATATCATCAAAGGGTAAATGGAGATCCGGATTATGATAGAATTTCTAGAGATATTTGTATGGAGAACTCAGAATGGGAAGGAGATGCTAAGAACAAATACAAGTATCTTAAGAGAGGTAACCTTACCCCGGAAGCAAAGGGAAGGTATGAGATATTGAAAAGATCAATCCTGGGCACAGTAAACACCTCAGAAGTCAACAGGAAGAGAGCTGTTATGTTGCATTGCATCATTGTGGGAGGAGAGGTAAAGGTTCATGAAATCCTTGCAAAAGACATTCAAAAACTTGCAGAGAAGAACTCGGCCGGGTCTTGGTTGTACTACCCAAGTACCATTTGGAGGTTGTGTGCAAAAGCTAAAGTACCAATGGAGGAGGAGAACCCAACGTGGTTGAGCCAGGGCATGCCTATAACCATTGAAAGAATGATGATGACTCCTGAAGCACATCAAGGCCGAAGACCACACGGAGGAAGGCAAAGAGAAGAACCAATGGAGGAAGAAGAATTACAAGAGGAAGAAGAGCTACAAGAGGAGGAGGAACAGCAGCACATTCCCCTACATAACAATCTGGACATGACTCAGATGCAGGAAGCAATTGGAAGATTATCACAACAGTACATGAGAATTCAAGAAAGGCAAGAGGAATACCATTCACTATACATGAAAAACCAACAAGAGCAAGAAGAACGGGAGCTAAGAATGATGAACAAACAAAGTGAATTTGAGTCAAAATTCCTTGTGATGCAAGAAGAGCATGCTTTTCAATCTCATGAATCATTTGGAAAGTTGGAACAAATGCAAGCTGAAAATTTGAGGGCTCTCAAAGAGTTCACAACCCTCCAAGATGCAAGATATGAAGTCCAAGCCGACTACAACATAAATAGTCAAATCAAGCTGAACTATATTGGAGAGCATCTGCACATCATGGATCCAGCATTTCCAACCTTCGATGAATTCTTCAAAAGGAGAAGTGAGATAGAAGTAAGCAATGCTATGAAGCTTGAAGATAAAGTAGAGGAAGCGATGAATAGAGCTGGTTTCTGGCGGGATCAACAGACAACAGACATGGACACAGGGAACACCAGCAACCAAGTGTATGAAAGAAGAAAGAAAAAGCATGACAAATGAAAGGTGGACTTGCTCCTTGTTCATCACTACAAAGAAAAAGCATGCATTGTATCTGTTTTAAGTTGTCTTTGCATCTTTAAGTAGTTATTATAATTAATAGTCTTTGCATTATGTTTGTTTCTCTTAAAATAAGTAAGCTAGCCTATGTGTGTGCTTGTGTGTTTACTTTCACTTAACAAAAAGCATGCTTTGTCCCCTGCATTTTCAATTCAATAAAAGAAATGTTTGAATGTGAAGTGAGATAGTTCTTTGTTAGATAGAAGTACAATAAAAGTAAGTGGTGGTATGAATGTGTGATCGTATGATAGCTCACTTTTAGTGAATAAGAGAACTAGGATGTCTCCCTCTAAGTAGAAAGTGGCCTACTGTCTATGAATCTCAATCAAATAAAAATCCTTGGTTAAAAAGAAAAAAAAAGAGAAAAGAAAAAAAGCCAAAAATGGCAACAGAACAAAAGAAAAACAAAAAGAAACAAAGCTAGACACCAATAGCTTGAACCTTAGAATATATGCCTGTGGTGTCTTTGTACTAGGATCTGCTTGGATTATTAAACTCTTTGGAGTGCATCAACACTTGGTGACTTGGGTTAACTAACCCGGGATCATCAGCTGAAAGTCCACTATCAAGAGCAACCTAACTACATGGCATTTAGTAACCCAAAGAGGTGCTGGGCATCAATGTTTTAAGAAGGAATGTGAGCCAAGTGTCTATAGTGAATAATGTGTCAAGTATAAAGAAATCAATGAACTTGTTACACATGACACTCAAATAAAGCTTATGAACAAAATAATAGCCAAGGATAAAGGAATAATGAGAGGTCATAGCAGTGTGTTGCTTGATGCTTGAAGAAGACTTTCTAGGCCTAAGAGTCAATAAGAAGTGAGTGTTTACATATCCACAGAAAACCCCATGAACTACCAATAATACTCTGCTAGCATGAACATCATCTTCCATTTCATTCTTTCTTCTCAATAATTCATTTCTTGCTTGGGGACAAGCAAGCTTTAAGTTTGGTGTTGTGATGACAAGTCATCTTAGCCTAGTTTCACTAGCCTTTTTCTTTTGTTTTCAATTGATTTATGCACTTTCTTGAGCCATAAGCAAGCCAATTGGGTAGATTTCCATGTTTCCTTTGATTTAATCAACCATAGATGAATTAATGCAATTTCATGAGGATTTATGCTATAATTGCCACATATTATGAAAGAATGACAAACTCATGATTTTGAGCATAGCTTTGATGTGTTTGGTTGATTGATGATAGGTGAAGAAAGCTTGGAGAAAGGTTGAAGCAAGAAGGAATGGCTAGGAGAAAGAGAGAACAAAAAGTTTGAGCAAAAGTTTGCCTCAAACTTTAGCTCAAACTTTCGGATAAGTGAAAACACACCAGGGAACAAAAAGCTTGAGCAAAAGTTTGCCTCAAACTTTAGCTCAAACTTTTGGGAGAAAAGCTTGAGCCAACGTTTGCCTCAAACTTTTTGGCAAAGGTTGGCATCACAAATCAACACCCTGGAGAGAAAAAGTTTGCGCCAACGTTTGCCTCAAACTTTTTGGCAAACGTTGGCGCCATCAACAACACACCCTGGAGACAAAAAGTTTGCGCTAACGTTTGCCTCAAACTTTTTGGCAAACGTTGGTGCCATGAGTGTGCATAAGGGGGCCAACGTTTGAGCAAAAGTTTGACCCCAAACTTTAGCTCAAACGTTGGTAGCAGTAAGAATGGGGTTGCTGATGTAAAAAGTTTGAGTAAAAGTTTGCCTCAAACTTTTACTCAAACTTTTACCCAAGCTTTTATAATTCCCAACCCGGTTCACTTCGGTTCTCTCTCCAACTCCAAGAGCAATCAACCAAGGTCTCTATCAACCCAATTCTATCAAGAGCAAAGGCCCAATTCAAGGCTTGAAGACCATTTGAAGAAAGTGTATAAATAGATGAAGATTTAAGTTTCTAGACAGCTTTCTTTTCGGTTTTGATTTAGTAGTTTTGTAGAGAGCTCACTTTTACATTTTGGCATTGTTGTTTTAATTCAAGAGAATTTGGGGAGGAGAATTGATCTCTCTTCTTCCTTGTTCTTGCTTGAATACTCTTTACTTTTCTTGCTTCGGATCTTGGGTGGAGAATTGAAGAAATTCTATTTCAATCTCACCTTGGGATCTTGTTTAATTTTACTGCACAATTGAATTTCAATTTCTGATAATTGCTTCTTCTTCTACTTTCTCTGCAATTTACATTTCCTTTGCAATTGCTCTTGTTGGATCTAGGAAGGCATTGAGATCTAGACTTGGTTATCTAGTCTCTTGAGTCCTGAGATCTGGATTCCCATTCTCAATTTCTCTGTTTACTGCTTTTCAAGCTCTTTTATATTTCTGTTTTAGATCCGATTCAAACCAAGGCATCTTCTACTCTTCTGTGTGTTGAATTTAACTCTTTCTTGTTTAATTTCTGCAAATCCAATTCCCAATTCCCTTTACAATTCAAGCCATTTACATTTCTTGCACTTTAAGATTCTGCAATTTACATTTCTTGCGTTCTAAGTTTCGGCCATTTAATTTCTTGCTCTTTAAGATTCAGCACTTTAAATTTCAGTTCTCTTTAATTTCATGCAAATTGCCCATTCCCTTTATTTTCCATGCAATTTAAATTCTGCAAATCACAAATCTCTCAACCAAATCTTGATTCGCTTGACTAAATCAACCATTAAACTAAAATTGATCAATCCTTCAATCCCTGTGGGATCGACCTCACTCCCGTGAGTTATTATTACTTGATGCGACCCGGTGCACTTGCCGGTGAGTTTTGTGTCGGATCGTTTTCCGCACATCACCCCTTATTTACTTATTTATTGAGTATTTTTGGATTTTTCTCTTTTTTCTCTTTTTTTTATTTATTTTTTTATTTATTTTTTATTTTTTTATTTTTTGTAGAGAAACAAACATAACTTATCAATGCACATGGATTTTCTATTATTTTTCTATTTTGTTTTTTTCATGAGTAGGTTCCCAAATTCCTGATATTCAAATAAATTAGAAACATTATACTTTTCCTTTATTAACCTATGTTCCTACAGTTTCCCCATACTTAATTAACACACTATCTTAAGCTAACCAAAGATTCAATTGGGATATTTAATTGTTTTTCTGCTTTAAGGCTAGTGATGTGGTAAAATACAGAACAAGAGGGGGTTAAAAGGCTCAAAGTGGCTGACAAGGGTGATTTAAAGGGTAGGCTTATTTGGGATAAGTGAGCTAAAATCAAATAATGGCCTCAATCATATGCAAACATGTAAATACACTAAATAATGGACATATAGGTTGGAACAAAATATAGATTACAATTATAGAGAAGGGAACACACAGGAATAAAATATTTATGGTTAAATAATGTAACCATGTAAATAAGCTCAAAGTCTCACAGGTTGTGTGTTCTTTGACTCAAAAATCATGTTCCAAATACAACTTTAAACAAATTTAACACATAAAAAAAAAATTTTTTTAATTTTTTATTTAAATTAGTGAAATTTTTTTTTTAAAATAGGATCTTAAAAAGAGATTTATTATTTTAACCAAGTAGTAACTAAATGTACAAAATCAAATAAATATGCAATCAAATATGCAGATGCAACAACGAACAAATAAAGAAAATAAGATTATTGGTGTTGAAAAGAAAGTACTAACCCACGGAGATCGGTATCGACCTCCCCACACTTAAAGATTGCACCGTCCTCGGTGCATGCTGAGATTTGCAGGTGGATGGGTTGTTTCAACTGTTGCTTTTCTCTAAGGATTGTGCAGATGGACTTGTCTGTCTCCCCATGTAAACGTCTTCCGGTTCCCTTCCGGGTGGCCATCCTGAAAGAAAAAGGGAAGAAGAGTAAACCCAGAAATAGAGATAAGAAAATAAAATAAGTATGGGTTGATGCCAAATGATAAGGGTCTCATTTACATGGAAGCTTCAACATGTAAGTGAGAAAACAACAGAAGCCATGGCATGCCAGTGGTGCAAAATTTATAACAATGGGAAAGAGAGTGGGTAATGAAAGACAATGTGAGTTCATGTCAATGCAAAAGGAATATCAGTATTATAAAAATTAGCATTGATTTAAATAATATTACCCAATCAGAATAAAACAAGTCATGAAGCACCAAGAAAATACCAGAAAAGATGTAACAGTTGAATAAGAATATTTGAACACCAATAATAAATTAAGAAAAAATAAAAATATGCAATGAATGAGAGTATGCAATTAAATAAAATAAAATAAAAGTGAAAAAGAATGAGAAGTAGAAAAAGAAAGTGAGAAAGGAGAGAGAAGGAAGAAATTAGGATTAGAAGAGAAAAGATAAGAAAATTGGCACTAATCTGGATAGGTTGTGCGATGCTGGCGACGCGGTCGCGTGGGTGACGCGGTCGCGTGGTGCGCAATAAGGTTAGGTGACGCGGATGCGTGGGGCACACGATCGCGTGACTTGATTTGTGCTAGTGGCGCGAGTGCAGCCTCGCGGTCGCACAACTCTCTGTTCAAAACTCAGTATTGCCAAAATCCAGGGTGACGCGGTCGCGTGGGGCATGCGATCGCGTGAGTGGCCTTATTTCCAATATGACGCGGACGCGTGGGGCACGCGTTCGCGTGGGAGGGCTTGAGCTGCCAGTATGAGTCCAGCCCAACTCCAGCACAACTTTCGGCCATGCACCCTTTTTACGCCGATTTCCGGTCACGCGGCTGCGTGGGTGACGTGGTTGCGTGGGAGGCCATTATTCCCATATGACACGGTTGCGTGGGGTGATTTGTGCCATTGGCACGCCTCCAGCGCTGCTCCTGCGTAACTTTCTGTTCAATTTATTATTCTCTCATCTCCTTGCGACACGGACGCGTCGCTGATGCGATCGCGTCGCGTGCTCACTTTTTTTTTTTTTATCTGAAAAGATGCAGAATGCAGTGTTAATATGAATGTGATGCAAAACTCCAGGTTCAATATAAAATAAAATAAAATTTCAAAAACAAATAAAACTAAATAAAAATGAAAAAGAACGATCATACCATGGTGGGTTGTCTCCCACCTAGTACTTTTAGTTAAAGTCCTTAAGTTGGACATTTGGTGAGCTTCCTGTTATGGTGGCTTATGCTTGTATTCATCCAGGAATCTCCACCAATGTTTGTACTTCCAGTAACCTCCGGGGTCCCAAACTTGGCGCAGAAAGCCTTCAAGTAAGTTAAAGCAAGTGACAAGGCCCCAAGAGTGTTGATTGCCAGAATGGATTCCGGGGTCCCAAATCTTGCTTTTGCACCCGTCTTTTGGTTGAGCAATATTGTTCCATCCGGGTGGCAAGCAGTCTAAATTCTCACGTAAGCGGCCAAACAACTTCCTAGACCCATTCAGTTGAGCTTTACACCAACCTTTGCATTTAAACTTAAAGCTTCCAACCATGATGAACCTTGCA
The DNA here is from genome assembly GCF_059453495.1 of Arachis ipaensis. Taxonomy (NCBI): domain Eukaryota; kingdom Viridiplantae; phylum Streptophyta; class Magnoliopsida; order Fabales; family Fabaceae; genus Arachis; species Arachis ipaensis. Next base: position 36,506,782 of record NC_142436.1, read on the forward strand.
GGATAATTTTTACCACTGGCCATCTTCCTCTTACTCTTAATGCCACAAAGAGCTCTAAGTTGACCATCCGTCTCCAGTAGCCCATATTCAAGTGGGATTAGAAAGCTATGGGATATGAATTTTACCCACTTGAATGTTGTGAAGGATGATAGCAACTTAGGGGGAGGGGTTTCCAACAACTTTGGCTAGGTAATTTCAAGCTCCACTCCCTTGTGCTCTTCTTTGACATCTTCTACCTCTTGATCAACCTCTACAAAATCTTCAACCATGATCTGCCTTGGAGGTTGTACGCTCTTCTCAACATCAACATCAAACACCGTGGAAGGAGGCTCTGTGACTGGACTTTCCAATGGAGGTACATCATCTCTTAAGTCTGCAACCACTTCTTCCTTTTTAATAATTGCTGCTTTGTCCAGTTGTTTAAGTATAAAATCGTACTCATTCTCGATATTTTTCTTTCTATGACAACTCCTTTCAACTATTCTTTCATCTTCAAGGGTCTCTCCTACCCTTACCCGTAGGGCCTCCTCTAGCTCTTTATGAAGTATGAATTCGCAAAGATGATTCCTTCTTTCCTGTTCCATATCAATAGCATAATTGGGATCATCTTGCTCTTGGATTGATGGATGTGGGTGCTCTTCCATGGATGGTGGTGATGGGGTGGAGAGATTATTCTATGGTTGACAAGGAAGTGCACTAGAGCTTGAGGGTTGATTGTTGAAGGTATTTGGTGGTCTGATTTGGGTGAAGAGAGCTTGTATAGTAGAGTTTAAATCGGCAAGTGCTTTCTCCATGGAGGTTTGGGGTGGATCTATGTATGGTTCATTTGGTTCATAAGGTGGTTGGTATGGTGGATGTGGGTTAGGGTCATATGGAGGTGAATGGTGGAATGGGGCTTGTGAGTATGGTGGTCCAAAGTCATGTTGAGGAAAGGGTTCATAGGCATATGGTGGTGGTTGTTGATAGTTTACTGGAGGTGGTTGTTGCCATGAGGGTTCATCAAATCCTTGTGGCTCCTCCCATCTTTGATTGTTCCAACCTTGATGCCTGTTCTCATTGTAATTTCTTCTTCCTGCAACATTATTGTAACCAGACTCATAGCCAAAGGGGTGAGAGTTCATAGTAGTAAATAAAAATTAAAAATGAAAATAAAAATAAATTTAAATTAAAAGGTTATTTAAATTTTGAATTAAATTTTGAAATTTGAAATTTGAAATTTTGAAATTTGAAATTTGAGTTTTGAAATTTGATTTTTGAAATAAGATAAGATAAGATAAAAATTTTAAAAATAAAAACCAATAACCTCTTAACTTAAAAAAAAGCAAAAATAAAAATAAAAACAAATAAACAAGCAAAAATAAAATATTTACAATAACCAATAATAAGGCACACATTTGCAACTCCCCGGCAACGGCGCCATTGACGTTAAGGTTTTTTGCCAGTAAAGAATGTCATAAAAACAGTCGCGTTGTAGATATAGTCTCTAAACCGACAGAAATCCCTTCGTACAAACGTTTTGGTTGTCACAAGTAACAAACCCCTTTGAAATTGATAACCGAGTATTCAAACCTCGGGTCGTCTTCTCAAGGAATTGCAGGGAGGTATGTTCTTATTATTGGTTATGGAGATTGTAAATTTGGGGTTTTGAGAAATTTGGAGTTTGGGCAATGTGCACAGGTATATTTTCAAAGCAATAAAAATAAATAAATAACTGAAAAATAAGCTTTTGGCAAGGTATGAGAACTGGAGGTCCTATCCCAGTTATCCTTATCAATTGTAATGAGAATTGGATTTTTCTCCCACTTTATTAACCTCTAACTATGAAGGCAAGTTAAGTGGATGAATTAATTCTTGAAGAATTCCAATTCTCAATCAACAATGAGTTTGATAACTCAAGAGTCACCAATTATTTAACCAAAGCCAAAAGGGAAGTATCTAAATTAAATTAAAAGTAAAACAATCTTAAATCTGAAATACCTCAATAATATCAATTAAGAAAATCATAACATGAATGTAGCATAAGCCAAATAGGCAACATAACTAATATAAGCATTAAAGTATCTGAACGTAAGAGATAAATATAAAGTAAAAGAACGTTGAACCTGGGATTGAGAGTCACTCCTAAAACTAAGAGAAATCCTAAATCCTAATCCTAAGAGAGAGGAGAGAATCTCTCTCTCTAAAAACTACATCTACTCCTAAAATTGTGAATTGTGAAAGCCTTCCTATGAATGGATGCAGTCTCCCACTTTATAGCCTCTAATCTATCTTTTCTGGGCCACAAACTGGATCAGAAACGGTCCAGAATTCGCTGGTTTCGAATTTTGCCACGCTGGATTTCCGTCATTGCAATGCGGCCGCATGGATCACGCGGTCGCGTCGCCTAGCTTCAGGGAAACTATAACATATTATATATTAAATCGAAGCCCCGGACGTTAGCTTTCCAACGCAACTGAAACCGCGTCGTTTGGACCACTGTAGTTAAAGTTATAGCCGTTTGAGTGCAGAGAGGTCAGGCTGGACAGCTTAGCAATTTCTCCAACTTCTTGCATTCCTTCCACTTTTGCATGCTTTCTTCCCATCCTCCAAGCCATCCCTGCCTTATAATATCTGAAAACACTTAACACACATATCAAGGCATCTAATGGTAATAAGAGAGGATTAATAATAAGCAAATATAAGATCAAAGAAGCATGTTTTCAATCAAAGCACATAATTAGGAAGGCAACATAAAACCATGCAAATATTATGAATAAGTGGGTAAAGAGTTGATAAAATCCACTCAATTGAGCACAAGATAAACCATGAAATAGTGGTTTATCAACCTCCCCACACTTAAACACTAGCATGTCCTCATGCTAAGCTCAAGAGAAACTATAAAGATGAAGAGGAATGGTATGAAATGCAACCTATGAATGCAACTACATGCAAAATATTTCTACCTACTTGGTTAAAAATAAATAAATTCTCCAAGACAAATATAAATCAGATTTCACTAATTTAAATTATACAAAATAAGGCACAAGCAAACTTGTAAGAAGATAGCTCATGAAAGCAGGGAACATAGAATTTAGCACTGAACCCTTACTGGTAGTGTATATCACTCTAACTCTCAAGTGTATAGGGTAATTCACTCTACTCTTCTCTAATCATGCTTTCTAAACTTTGTTCTTCATCTAACCAATCAACAAATATTTAATGTACCAATGCAAACATCATGAGGTCTTTTCAAGGTTGTAATGGGGCTGAGGTAAAGGTAAGGATATATGTATGGCCAAGTGAGCTATAATATGAATCTTCAATTAACCTAAGCTCTCACCTAATATACATATACTCTATATACTTTTAAATTCATGCTTAGCTACCCATAATTCTCACTTTTGTATAATTTCCATACTCATGTACCAAATTTTTCTTTAATTTTTATCACATGTGCATTGACCTTTTATTAAACTTAATATTGGGATAATTTTGTCCCCTTATTTACTTATTTATTGAGTATTTTTGGATTTTTCTCTTTTTTCTCTTTTTTTTATTTATTTATTTTTATTTTTTTTTTTTTTTTGTAGAGAAACAAACATAACTTATCAATGCACATGGATTTTCTATTATTTTTCTATTTTGGTTTTTTCATGAGTAGGTTCCCAAATTCCTGATATTCAAATAAATTAGAAACATTATACTTTTCCTTTATTAACCCATGTTCCTACAGTTTTCCCATACTTAATTAACACACTATCTTAAGCTAACCAAATATTCAATTGGGATATTTAATTGTTTTTCTGCTTTAAGGCTAGTGATGTGGTAAAATACAGAACAAGAGGGGGTTAAAAGGCTCAAAGTGGCTGACAAGGGTGATTTAAAGGGTAGGCTTATTTGGGATAAGTGAGCTAAAATCAAATAATGGCCTCAATCATATGCAAACATGTAAATACACTAAATAAAGGAGATATAGGTTGGAACAAAATATAGATTACAATTATAGAGAAGGGAACACACAGGAATAAAATATTTATGGTTAAATAATGTAACCATGTAAATAAGCTCAAAGTCTCACAGGTTGTGTGTTCTTTGACTCAAAAATCATGTTCCAAATACAACTTCAAACAAATTTAACACATAAAAAAAAATTTTAATTTTTTATTTAAATTAGTGAAATTTTTTTTTTTAAAAAATATGATCTTAAAAAGAGATTTATTATTTTAACCAAGTAGTAACTAAATGCATAAAATCAAATAAATATGCAATCAAATATGTAGATGCAACAATGAACAAATAAAGAAAATAAGATTATTGGTGTTGAAAAGAAAGTACTAACCCACGGAGATCGGTATCGACCTCCCCACACTTAAAGATTGCACCGTCCTCGGTGCATGCTGAGATTTGCAGGTGGATGGGTTGTTTCAACTGTTGCTTTTCTCTAAGGATTGTGCAGATGGACTTGTCTATCTCCCCATGTAAACGTCTTCCGGTTCCCTTCCGGGTGGCCATCCTGAAAGAAAAAGAGAAGAAGAGTAACCCAGAAATAGAGATAAGAAAATAAAAGAAGTATGGGTTGATGCCAAATGATAAGGGTCTCATTTACATGGAAGCTTCAACATGTAAGTGAGAAAACAATAGAAGCCATGGCATGCCAGTGGTGCAAAATTTGTAACAATGGGGAAGAGAGTGGGTAATGAAAGACAATGTGAGTTCATGTCAATGCAAAAGGAATATCAGTATTATAAAAATTAGCATTGATTTAAATAATATTACCCAATCAGAATAAAACAAGTCATGAAGCACCAAGAAAATACCAGAAAAGATGTAACAGTTGAATAAGAACATTTGAACACCAATAATAAATTTAGAGAAAATAAAAATATGCAATGAATGAGAGTATGCAATTAAATAAAATAAAATGAAAGTGAAAAAGAATGAGAAGTAGAAAAATAAAGTGAGAAAGGAGAGAGAAGGAAGAAATTAGGATTAGAAGAGAAAAGATAAGAAAATTGGCACTAATCTGGATAGGTTGTGTGATGCTGGCGACGCGGTCGTGTGGGTGACACGGTCGCGTGGTGCGCAATAAGGTTAGGTGACGCGGATGCGTGGGGCACGCGATCGCGTGACTTGATTTGTGCTAGTGGCGCGAGTGCAGCCTCGCGGTTGCACAACTCTCTGTTCAAAACTCAGTATTGCCAAAATCCAGGGTGACGCGGTCGCGTGGGGCATGCAATCGCGTGAGTGGCCTTATTTTCAATATGACACGGACGCGTGGGGCACGCGTTCGCGTGGGAGGGCTTGGGCTGCCAGCACGAGTCCAGCCCAACTCCAGCACAACTTTCGGCCTTGCACCCTTTTTACGCCGATTTCCGGTCACGCGGCCGCGTGGGTGACGCGGTCTCGTGGGCCATTATTCCCATATGACGCGGTCGCGTGGGGTGATTTGTGTCATTGGCACGCCTCCAGCGCTGCTCCTGCGTAACTTTCTGTTCAATTTATTATTCTCTCATCTCCTTGCGACGCGGACGCGTCGCTGATGGGATCGCGTCGCGTGCTCGCTTTTTTTTTTTATCTGAAAAGATGCAGAATGCAGTGTTAATATGAATGTGATGCAAAACTCCAGGTTCAATATAAAATAAAATAAAATTTCAAAAACAAATAAAACTAAATAAAAATGAAAAAGAACGATCATACCATGGTGGGTTGTCTCCCACCTAGCACTTTTAGTTAAAGTCCTTAAGTTGGACATTTGGTGAGCTTCCTGTTATGGTGGCTTATGCTTGTATTCATCCAGGAATCTCCACCAATGTTTGTACTTCCAGTAACCTCCGGGGTCCCAAACTAAGCATGTAAAGCCCTTAAGAAGCTTCAAACAGATTCTTAGGCTCCCGGGGTGACAATTGCCAGAACAGATTCCAGGATCCCAAACTTTATTTTTACACCCGTTTTTATCTCGATCTGCATTTTTCTAGCCGGGTGAAATGTGATCTGAATTTTCACTGCAGCGACCAAACAGCTTCCTAGACCCATTCAGTTGAGCTCTACACCAACCTTTGCGTTTAAACTTAAAGCTTCCAACCATAATGAACCTTGCAGGACAATGCTTACCACTGGCCATCTTCCTCTTACTCTTAATATCACAAAGAGCTCTAAGTTGACCATCCGTCTCCAGTAGCCCATATTCAAGTGGGATTAGAAAGTTATGGGATATGAATTTTACCCACTTGAATGTTGTGAAGGATGATGGCAACTTAGGGGGAGGCATTTTTAATGAAATTGCAAGTTCCACTCCCTTGTGCTCTTCTCTGATAATTACCACCTCTTTGCAAACTTCTTCAATTTCAACCTCTTCCTCTTGGTAGCTTTCTTCCAATTTAATCTCCTCTTCACTATTTTCCAAGGGCATGGGAGGTTGTGCTTCTTCTTCTTGAATCTCCATCTCTTGATCAACCTCTTCCAAGTCTTCAACTGTGATATGCCTTGGAGGTTGTACACCCTCCTTAGCATCAATTTCAAACGTCTTGGAAGGGGGTTCTATGACTGGATTTTCCCATGGAGGTTCTGCATCTCCTAAGTCTTCAACCACTTCTTCTTCTTCTTGAACAATGACAGCTTCTTCTACTTTTTCTAGTACGAATTCATTCTCTGTCTTGTCCACTGGAGCCTCTAGTGTCTCCTTCATGCTATGCTCTTCACTAGACTGTCCACATGGGGCTGTGGCTGATCCTTGTGTATTTAAGCGTCTAGAAGCCCATTGAATTAATACTTGCCCCAGTTGTTGAACGGTTGCCTGAAATTTAATTACTGTTTCTCTTAGGCGATCCTCTTCTTCTCGGGTTGCTGGACTTGGACATGCTACAAAAGAAAGTGGTGGTGGTTGGGAGTGATTGGATTGGAATTGGGGTGGTTCTATATATGGTTCATATGGCTCATAAGGTGGTTGGTATGGTAGTTGAGGGTTAGGGTCATATGGAGGTGAATGGTGGTAGTTGACTTGTGAGTGTGGTAGTTCAAAGTTGTGTTGAGGAAAGGGTTCATAGGCATATGGTGGTGGTTGTTGATAGTTCACTGGAGGTGGTTGTTGCCATGAGGGTTGATCAAATCCTTGTGGCTCCTCCCATCTTTGATTGTTCCAACCTTGATGCCTGTTCTCATTGTAATTTCTTCTTCCTGCAATATTATTGTAACCAGACTCATAGCCAAAGGGGTGAGAGTTCATAGTAGCAAAATAAAAATTAAAAATGAAAATAAATTTAAATTAAAAGGTTATTTAAATTTTGAATTTGAAAATTAAATTTTGAAATTTAAAATTTGAAATTTTGAAATTTGAATTTTGAATTTTAAATTTTAAAATTTTGAAATTTGAATTTTTGAAATTTGAAATTTGAAATTTAAAATTTTTTAAATTTAAATTTTGAAAATTTTTAAATTTAAATTTTGAAAATTTTTAAATTTGAATTTTGAAATTTTGATTTTTGAAATAAGATAAGATAAGATAAAAAATTTTAAAAATAAAAATCTGAAATTTTTTTTCGAAAAAAATTAATTAAAAATATTTTTGAATTTAATGAAGAAAGAGAAAAACAATAAAATGATACCAAATTTCAAATTTTTTAGATCAAAACGAAGAAAACAATTAAGAACAGCTTGAAGGTCAAGATGAATGTGAAGAACAACTTGAAGATCAAGATGAACACTAAGAACAAATTTTGAAAAAAAAAAATTTTTTTAATAACTAAATTAAAACAAATAACCTCTTAACTTAAGAAAAAAAACAAAAATAAAAACAAGCAAAAATAAAATATTTACAATAACCAATAATAAGGCACACGTTTGCAATTCCCCGGCAACGGCGCCATTTTGACGTTAGGATTTTTTCCAGTAAAGAATGTCATAAAAACAGTCGCGTTGTAGATATAGTCTCTAAACCGACAGAAATCCCTTCGTACAAACGTTTTGGTTGTCACAAGTAACAAACCCCTTTGAAATTGATAACCGAGTATTCAAACCTCGGATCGTCTTCTCAAGGAATTGCAGGGAGGTATGTTTTTATTATTGGTTATGGAGACTGTAAATTTTGGGTTTTGAGAAATTTGGAGTTTGGGCAATGTGCACAGGTATATTTTCAAAGCAATAAAAATAAATAAATAACTGAAAAATAAGCTTTTGGCAAGGTATGAGAACTGGAGGTCCTATCCCAGTTATCCTTATCAATTGTAATGAGAATTGGATTTTTCTCCCACTTTATTAACCTCTAACTATGAAGGCAAGTTAAGTGGATGAATTAATTCTTGAAGAATTCCAATTCTCAATCAACAATGAGTTTGATAACTCAAGAGTCACCAATTATTTAACCAAAGCCAAAAGGGAAGTATCTAAATTAAATTAAAAGTAAAACAATCTTAAATCTGAAATACCTCAATAATATCAATTAAGAAAATCATAACATGAATGTAGCATAAGCCAAATAGGCAACATAACTAATATAAGCATTAAAGTATCTGAACGTAAGAGATAAATATAAAGTAAAAGAACGTTGAACCTGGGATTGAGAGTCACTCCTAAAACTAAGAGAAATCCTAAATCCTAATCCTAAGAGAGAGGAGAGAATCTCTCTCTCTAAAAACTACATCTACTCCTAAAATTGTGAATTGTGAAAGCCTTCCTATGAATGGATGCAGTCTCCCACTTTATAGCCTCTAATCTATCTTTTCTGGGCCACAAACTGGATCAGAAACGGTCCAGAATTCGCTGGTTTCGAATTTTGCCACGCTGGATTTCCGTCATTGCAATGCGGCCGCATGGATCACGCGGTCGCGTCGCCTAGCTTCAGGGAAACTATAACATATTATATATTAAATCGAAGCCCCGGACGTTAGCTTTCCAACGCAACTGAAACCGCGTCGTTTGGACCACTGTAGTTAAAGTTATAGCCGTTTGAGTGCAGAGAGGTCAGGCTGGACAGCTTAGCAATTTCTCCAACTTCTTGCATTCCTTCCACTTTTGCATGCTTTCTTCCCATCCTCCAAGCCATCCCTGCCTTATAATATCTGAAAACACTTAACACACATATCAAGGCATCTAATGGTAATAAGAGAGGATTAATAATAAGCAAATATAAGATCAAAGAAGCATGTTTTCAATCAAAGCACATAATTAGGAAGGCAACATAAAACCATGCAAATATTATGAATAAGTGGGTAAAGAGTTGATAAAATCCACTCAATTGAGCACAAGATAAACCATGAAATAGTGGTTTATCACTCGTCACAGTCATCCCTTCCCAGATCCTACTCAGAATACAACAGACAAGGTTTAGACTTTCCGGATCTCAGGAATGCTGCCAATGGTTCTAGCCTATACCACAAAGACTCTGATCTCACGGAATAGAATGCTCTGTTGTCAGGAGAGGCAACCATGCGTCGTGAACCAGGAGGTCAAGAGATACACAATCAAGCTATTGCAGATAGAACAGAAGTGGTTGTCAGGCACGCGTTCATAAGTGAGAATGATGATGAGTGTCACGGGTCATCACATTCATCAGGTTGAAGTGCGAGTGAATATCTTAGAGAAGAAGTAGGCGTGAATTGAATAGAAAAACAATAGTACTTGTATTAATTTATGAAGAACAGCAGAGCTCCACACCTTAATTTATGGGGTGTAAAAACTCCGCCGTAGAAAATACATAAGTGAAAGGTCTAGGCATGACCGTGAGGCCAGCCTCCAAACGTGTACATACAAGTTCCAAAGATGGTCAAAAGACCAAAAATGATCCAAAGATGTCAAAATAAATCTCTAAAAGTAGTTTATATACTAGACTAGTAACTAGGGTTTACAGAAAATAAGTAACTAAGTGCAGATAGTGCAGAAATCCACTTCCGGGGACCACTTGGTGTGTGCTTGGGTTGAGCATTGAAGCTTTTTCGTGCTTAGGCTTTTCCTGGAGTTAAACGCCACCTTTGGTGCCAGTTTGGGCATTTTACGCCAAGATGTTTTAGGCTGACTTTGAACGCCAATTTGGGCCATCAAATCTGGCAAAGTATGGACTATTATATATTGCTGGAAAGCCCAGGATGTCTACTTTCCAACGCAATTGAGAGCGCACCAATTGAGTTTTTGTAGCTCAATAAAATTCATTTCGAATGCAAGGAGGTCAGAATCCAACAGCATCTGCAGTCCTTTTTTAGCCCCTGAATTAGATTTTTGCTTAGGTCCGTCAATTTCAGCCAGAAAATATCTGAAATCACAGAAAAATACACAAACTCATAGTAAAGTCCAAAAATGTGATTTTTGAATAAAAACTAATAAAAATATAATAAAAAGTAACTAAAACATACTAAAAACCATGTAAAAACAATGTCAAAAAGAATATAAATTATCCGCTCATCAATCTTTATCTACCGAGACCTATAGTTATATATCAATTATATGTTGCTTTATCAAGAATAACTAATAGTAAAACATATTAAGATATTATTAGGAGACAGCCCTAGCATACCAAAGAATCACACACTCAATGCCGTTTATAGGAAAATCTTTCATAGTTTGTAAATGGATAATTTGTTAGTAAAGCTACAAATGTATTGTATAATTATTTAATGATACATCTTTTATATGAACACTAGCTCGTAAATAGTCACTCTCATACACTGCATAGCTCTTAAATAGTCTCTCTCACAAAATATCTTTATTTTTACTTTTTTATTTGTATTGTTACGACCCTATTCATCTTGTGATCATACATATACAGGCTAGAAAGTTATAATATTTGATTTAACACATATTAGTCCACCCATCCAATTTCTATCCTTACTTTGCATGGGTTATTCTACTAGTTATATATAAAGAAAAAATATTTTTTGTTATCAATTTGAATATCTCGTTAGAGACACATGGATCCAAACACTTTACGTACTAATTTGATGTGATTTATTGGGTCTAGGGTCAGATAAGAATCTCAAAAATAGATCCGATCTTTTATTTAGGATCGGGTTGGGGTCAAGTGAAGCCGACTTCATCCAACTCTATGTGCACCTTAAGGGAACTAAAATAGGTATATATGTTTTAAATTAATTTAATATTATGTTATATTAATTATAAGCTTATTATTTTATTTTTAATCACACTTGTTGAATTAGAAAATAGATCAAAGAAGAATGAAATCAAAATTTATAGACAAATTCAAGTTCAAATATGAATATCAACTTCTCAATAACAAGTATTTTTTTCTTCTTTATAAATAAGTACATCATAATTTTTTGACATAAAGTTTATGAAGAACCGGATTTCACTGGTCTACACCCGGTTTTAATGTGACATGAAAGTAGTGTGATTTCATTAGGTCTAGGAACGGATAAAGGTCTCAAAAATAGACTCAGTCATTATTTAGGGTCGGGTTCTGATGAGCGGATAATTTATACGCTTTTTGGCATTATTTTTAATATATTTTTAGTATATTTTAGTTAGTTTTTATTAGTTTTTAAATAAAATTCACATTTCTGGACTTTACTATGAGTTTGTGTGTTTTTCTGTAATTTCAGGTATTTTCTGGCTGAAATTGAGGGACCTGAGCAAAAATATGATTCAGAGGCTGAAAAAGGACTGCAGATGCTGTTGGATTCTGACTTCCCTGCACTCGAAGTGGATTTTCTGGAGCTACAGAAGCCCAATTGGCGTGCTCTCAATTGAGTTGGAAAGTAGACATCCTGGGATTTCCAGCAATATATAATAGTCCATACTTTGCCCAAGATTTGATGGCCCAAACTGGCGTTCTAAGTCAGCATAAAAATTCTGGCGTTAAAACGCCAAAACTGGCATAAAAGCTGGAGTTAAACGCCCAAACTGGCACAAAAGCTGGCGTTTAACTCCAAGAAAAGCCTCTACATGTGAAAGCTTCAATACTCAGCCCAAGCACACACCAAGTGGGCCCGGAAGTGGATTCTGCATCATTTACTCATTTCTATAAACCCTAGGTTACTAGTTTTCTACAAATAGGACCTTTTGCTATTGTATTTTACACACTGGATCATACTTTTCATCTTGGAACTTGTATGTTCACGCTTTGGGAGGCTGACCATTTGGCCATGCCTAGACCTTTTGTTCTTATATATTTTCAACGGTAGAGTTTCTACACACCATAGATTAAGGTGTGGAGCTCTACTGTTCCTCATGAATTAATGCAAAGTACTATTATTTTTTTATTCAATTCAATCTTATTCTTATTCCAAGATATTCATTCGTTCTTCAACTTGATGAATGTGATGATCTGTGACACTCATCATCATTCTCACCTATGAACACGTGCCTGACAACCACTTCCGTTCTACAATGCAAACAAGCTTGAATGTGTATCTCTTGGGTTTCTAATCTAAGATTAGAACCTTCGTGGTATAGGCTAGAAACATTGGCGGTCATTCTTGAGATCCGGAAAGTCTAAACCTTATCTATGGTATTCTGAGTAGGATCTAGGAAGGGATGACTGTGACGAGCTTCAAACTCGCAAGTGTTGGGTGTAGTGACAGACGCAAAAGGAAATGGATCCTAGTCCAACATGATCGAGAACCGACAGATGATTAGCCGTGCGGTGACAGCACATTTGGAACATTTTCACTGAGAGGACGGGATGTAGCCATTGACAACGGTGATGCCCAACATACAGCTTGCCATGGAAAGGAGTATGAATGATTGGAAGAAGGCAATAGGAAAGCAGAGGTTCAGAAGGAACAAAGCATCTTCATACGCTTATCTGAAATTCTCACCAATGAATTACATAAGTATCTCTATCTTTATTTTATGTTTTATTCATCTTTTAATTATCAAATTCTCCATAACCATTTGAATCCGCCTGACTGAGATTTACAAGATGACCATAGCTTGCTTCAAGCCGACAGTCTCCGTGGGATCGACCCTTACTCACGTAAGGTTTATTACTTGGACGACCCAGTGTACTTGCTGGTTAGTTGTGCGGAGTTGTGATAAAGAGTTAAGATTACAATTGTGCGTACCGAGTTGTTGGCGCTATTGATGATCACAATTTCGTGCACCAGGTTCGGATCAAGACAAACCCGGCTTCACCCAACCCATGTACACCCGTAACCCACACAAAAGTCATAAAAAAAGAAAATTAAAAAAAATTCTTGCTTTTTTATTCGGTCCAACCGATTAGCGATTCAAGGACGGTTCTTAAACAAATGATTTTAGCTTACCATTTGTGCCTCATAGTCAAACAGGTCCCAACCTGATTAGCCAGTTTTTAGTCTAATTTTCAGAACCTTAATTATTTGCAGAGAGCCTTCCCAAGTTATGATTTTTATTTAAATTGCACCACGATACTAGTTTGGATAAGGGGCTGCTAGTTTTAAGGTTAATTTTAGTATTTTCTAATCTATCTTTTGAAAGGAACCCAACTCAAAGCATTCAGTCTCAAAGGATCTCATCGAGAAGCACAACCTAAGAACCTTCGATATTATTTTCTCAAGCAATTTCCAAACTACAATTGGCTCAGTTAGATACCCTACTAACTAAGAACCTTAGATATTCAACTATTCTTCTCATGAAAAACTCAAATTGAATACCCCACTAATCTAAGAACCTTAGATATTATTGCCTCAAGACTTTTTAGGCTAAGAAATGACTCAGTTGGATACTCTACTACCAAGTAAGAACCTTAGATATTCTCTTGATGTTCTTAGGCAAGATGTAGATCAAATTATAACTTGACCTAAGAACATTTGATATTATTTCCTTAATCTTTTTTAGGATTAGGGATCACCGAATGATCGAAGGTATGAACTTTGAAGATTCACTAGGTGAAGCAGCAAAAAAGATGTTTTGAATTTCTATAACTGAGTTGACAAATCCTTTCGAAGTTCTTTGAGATTGTACTAAAATGATACAACTAATTTACAAACAAAACTCAAAATTATAAGAATCTTATTTGGTCTAAAGATGTGAGTTAAAAATACATAGATTACAATTTGAAAAACAAAAATTTCTTCTAAGATGGAATAAGAAATGAGTAATCTAAGGGTAAAATATATAATAAAATAAAAAGCTGCAGCGCTTTGTCCACAAATATTGTTTTTTCTTTCTTCTCCAAGGGTTTGAATTGACTTGATATAGGCAAGGAGCATCAAAGAGCTATTGAAAGAAGTGTAGAAAACTAATCCTATGGAGATATGATTGTCAAAATCTCTCTTAATTCCTATGATGAGAGCTTCTTATAAATTAAGTCAAGGATCCCCATTAGGTGATCTTTGTTTAAATGAAGAAAACGTGACAATAAGGTTGTGGAGTTCGCTTTTCATCTGTTTGTTGGGTGCGAGATTACGTGGCAGGTGTGGAGCGCGTGGGGAAGGTCATGGACCATACCAGGTACACTGAAGCACCACTTTGAGAGTTGGCAGCATGCGACACAGAGAAAGCTTGAGAAAAAGAGGTGGTTAGTTGGATTCTTTACTGTCATTTGGGCAATCTTGCTAGAAAGGAATGATCGTGTCTTCAATAATCATGGCTCAAGAGTTGTGGAAATAATCAACAAGTCCTTCATGTTCTCTGACGAGTGGCTTGGTAGTGCCCCCTTGCGTTGTTGATGGCAAGAACGAAGATGACGAAGGATGATATCAATTGGAGTTGTTAGTCATGTTTTTTTACTTGATTTTTACTTATGTCCTAGACTCTAATTGCTCTACTATACTGTGTTGAGCACGTTTTAATTCAAAAAAAAAAAAACGTGACAAGCGAAAGCTCATTTTTAGAAAAACATAATCACTCTGTGGTATTTTCATAGTAGAGTATATTAGGAGAAATATATTCATTTTTAAAAGACAGACACAAAATTCAGCTCAGATAGTCATGGTGGAAACGATTTTCATCAAATATTGAGACTTGAAGAAATGAGTGAAATAGAATGAAACACAACAAGCCTTATATAAAAGTGAAAGGATGAGAGATAGGTGAGCCAACAATGACTCATTCAACCCTAGAAATAAATGATCTCTGTCCTCAGCCATAAATTTTAAGATTCTAAAACCTTAATCGTTCACTAAAAACATAACTGATGAGAAATAATAAATGAATGGGTCAAAACAATGAAGAATACTTATATCACATGTGGATTTTAAGTATATTGAAAAAGATTAATAACTTAGATAAAAACATACTCATAGATCAATTCAAGTTCAAAGCTCTCAACTCACTTGACCACAAGTTTATTTCAGGTATAAAATCTTCTCGTATTAGTTTCTAGCGTTTTTAGGAAGCATATAATGATATAACAAAGAAATATATGTCCTAATAAATTTTTATCTTCATAAGAGATTTAAAAAGCTCAAATCCATTTTAAGCAAGAGACTTGTAAAGATATCAATAAACTGAAGTTCAGTTTTAATAAATTTGAGTTCTATGTTCCCTTTTTAAACGTGATCTCTAAAATGATAATACTTAACTTCTTTTTATTTTTTTCTATAATAATGCACAAAATTTTTTGCAATGCATATAACACTAGTATTATCACAAAGGATAGCAATTTTAGAGTACCCTAATTGATAATCTTTCAGCTAATTTTTTATCTAGAGAACTTGTTTGCAACAGTACTCAACCTCAAGAATTGATAGGGCTGTTATATATTGTTTGTTACTCGGTTCATTAATGAGACACCTTCCAAAGAAACAATAAGTACCACTTATACTCTTTCGATCAATTCTATCTCCGCCAAAAGTTTACATTCGTTTATTCTATTATTTCTGACCCAATAAACCTTTCTCTTACTAAAACCCCAAGATTGGTAGTTTCCTTCATAGACATCTGACAATATTTTTACAATTCTAAGAGTTTATCTAATTAAATTGAAATCCTCAAATACCTACACTTATCTTGGTATCTGGTTTTCTAATAATGACATATAGAAGAGGGATATATCTCTACGCATTTTTCACATTAAACAACTTTAAAAGTTCTTTAGAGTATTTAGACTAATGGATGTAGATTTTTTTTTATTTGCGTTATTTAAAGTCAAAAAAAATTTAGCTCTCCCATCGTACTCATTTCAAATTCAATTTTCTTTTATTTTAAGAAACTTTTACATCTTCTTTCTTGTGGTTCTTTCTCTCTCTCAACTTCAAACACTCTCTTTCACTTATGTTTTTTTTTATTATTTTATAATTTTTTATTAGGAGTAATTTAGTCTAAAATTTTAATATTTAAATAAAAAAGATATTTTAAAACTAAGTTAAACCTTAAGAATGAATTTGAATGTGAAAAAGGTTAAGGATGAATAAAATTTCTGGCCTAAACCTTAGGGATCAAAATCGTACTTAACCTTACCTAGACTTAAACATTTGGAAGAACTCAAACTCTTTTAGGTATATAATTGGCACAAAATAGAAAAGGCATAGCTCTATACCACCTTGACCTATTAAAAGAGTATAGACCATGCTAATTAAGCCAGCAAGCACCCCCATAAATTACTATATTTAATTGTCAAAATCTTCAGGAACACCCTTGGAGAATTCAAACCACATTGAAGACTTATCGAATGATTAGCTTATCTCACCAATACAAAACCAGCTATAAGCTTTGTTGCTAGCATGCTAAGTCATTCTTAGACCGTGTAAAAAACGAACACTTTAAGGCAACCTTACACATACTCAGGTACTTGAAGCACAAGCACCATCAAAATTAAAGGGTTGTTGTTTGGCACTTAGTGTGACTTCACTCTCAACAGATTTTCATATTCAGATTTGGACACCTGCCTAGATACACGATGCTCAGTCTCTAGATATTACTTTTTTCTTTGGAAATTCGCTGATATCATGAAAGAGCTAAAAACAACAAACACCCGTGCACTCATCTTGAGTACAGAGTGATGGCATTGACAACCTGTGAGAGAATCTGGCTCACTTATATTTTGTACAGCTTTGGCATCAAACTCTAACAACCTACGACCTTGTTCTATGATAACCAATCAGTTCGCTATATAGCCGGCAACCCTGTATTTCATGAAAGAACGAAATATATTGAGATTAACTACCACAAAGTGAGAGAGAATGTGTAAGATAGGTCACTGAAATTGCTACCAATTCCATCCAGAGAGCAGATTAAAGATTTGTTCAACAAGTCCCTGACCTGAGGATCTTTTTAAGTGTTATATGGTAAGTTAGGAATATATAGTTTGTACACATCTAGCCTAAAGGGGTTGTTGAAGTATACATTATGTATATAAAGTCTATAAAATTAGAAGCATTCTGTAACTAACTTAAAAGAAGTTAATTTATATTATTAGTGTTGACAAATGCCATTGATTTCTTGTTTTGCTTCTGTTTAGTTAATTTGGTTAGTTTACAGTTTTTATATTATGTTAGATAGTTAGGCTATAAATAGGAAGTTGATTGTTGTATGATTTGAGATTTTTCATTCAATGCAAAGTTCTGTTTCTCTCCGTCATTCTTTCATCTCTACTGTTTCAATCACTCTTTTCCTCGCTCTCAAAAAATTTGTAATTTAGAACATTTCAACAGATGTAACTTTCATTAAATGACAAATAGATAATATTTTTTTCCTTATTAAAAGAATGAGTATATAAAATATTTTCACAATTGAAATATAATCATAAATCATAATCATAATGAATAAAAATAAAATTTAATTATTTTATTAGTCTTTATAATTTTATCAAATTTATAATTATATTTCTATAT
The DNA here is from genome assembly GCF_059453495.1 of Arachis ipaensis. Lineage (NCBI taxonomy): Eukaryota > Viridiplantae > Streptophyta > Magnoliopsida > Fabales > Fabaceae > Arachis > Arachis ipaensis. The sequence goes on from NC_142436.1 coordinate 36,524,460, forward strand.
TTTTTCTTTTAATTCTTAAATTATTTTAATTTTTAATTAGATTCCTATCATGACAAAAATATTTAGATTAAAAAAATATTCTGTTCTCAAATTAAAGATACCACGAGTAATTAGTAAATCCATAAACGTAATTATCTCTCTTTTTAAAATGACAAAATAACCCTCTCCCTTTTTCTTAGTCTTTCTCATAGTGCAAAAAAGAAAAAGTCTAGGGGCTAGCATTTATATTAAATTGTAATCAGTAAAAGAAAAGTGAGTAATTTTTTGCTATTGGATGAAATTTCACACCATGAAAAACATTATTAATAGTTACTTAATGACTACAAATCATAAAAGTTGCCGCCCTAACACTCCTAGTGCAAAAAATCCTTCCCTCCTTCTCTCATTTCTATTTCGTAGTGTGTCATGGGTAGAACTCAACTCAACCACTCATTCTTCTCTTTATGGATCTTGGGACGGTGGGTTTGGATAGATTGGTAGGTGGTTCGGTTGGTTGTTCAGACAGTGAGACAGAGAACAAGTGGTACGGGATCTCGGTTGTTGAAGTAGAAGAGATTTGGTGGTGGCAACACCAACAACGAAGATGGTGATGAATATTGGGAGAGGAACAAAGTGGCTAAGACGACTGCTAGTAGTATTAGTGGTGAGAGGAACTCATCATCAAGTTTGTTGAGATCCAATGCAACTCTCTTCTCTGATGTTGGTGCCAGCCACCACCAATAACAAATGCTAAGTTTCCCTTCATCAGTCAGACACTACTAGCTCCTTCAATGCCACATTCCCATATCATTATCTCCCCTTATCAACTTCCAACTTCCAACAGAAATACAGATACATATCTAATCATTAATCACTTATATTTTTTTTTTTACTTATTTTTTTGTTTGAGTATTTGAGGAGTTGTTTAATTTGTTATTACTGTCGAAAAAGATAGAACATTTGCCTCCCCACAAAAATATAGATATCTTTTTTTATTGAAACTTCTTGAACTCGAAACTTGTGAAAAGAGTTGGCTTGGATCCATGTATGTTAACAAAATTTCAGAAGCAAATAGAAGATGAGAGACGGAAAAAGGTGAAGGGAATTAGGTTCAAGCCTTCAAGGGAATATAAGGTTATATAAAGTGAAAGAAATGGGTATAATAATAAAGGGTTATGCTAAGTGTACACCAAAATCAGCAACCAAAATCTGTCACTAGTATAAAATACATACTGGATACAAATATATTATGAAAATAAATTAAACTACACATGTATTTATACACAAATACATTGGTAGCTGATTTTAGTAGTTGATTTTGGTGTATACATTTTTCAATAATAAATTCAAAACTTGTAAACGTCTTTTTTCAATGTCTATTATTAATAGAGAGCTAATTAAAAATTAAAATATTTAATGACCTAATTAAAAAATATATAAAAATTTAATTATTTATTTGGTAAAATTATAAAGAACCAAAGGACCCAAATTAATACGTACCAACTCATCCTACCTATCCCTTTCATGGGTAGTAGTAGACTTGAGACTTGATGCTCCCAACAAAGTAAGCACATTCATATTTCACAACCCATGCAGCCCCACCACATTCCCGTTCACAAAATTTGAGAGTCAGCATCTATTATTTACAATTTACAACCACAATTTCTTGTACAAAGATTAAAGCATCAACACATACGTGGCCACTTTCATAACCATTCAACTTGCTCTTATAGGGTGTCCTCCATTGCATTAAAACAAAAGCACATTATTTTTTCCCTTTGCATTTATTTCTAATCTCTTGTTTTCTGTTGAAATTATTAATGATTTACATAAATAATTGTTATATATGTTCATGTTCATCGTTCACCTAATAAAATGCAGCTGTAATGTTATCTTTTATGTTTACCTGAAATATCAAAAATTTTCCATGAGAAATATATGTTTGAACATATAAACTTGCATAGTCACCATCTTTGAAATTCAGTACAAAAATGTTGTTCGATCTTATGTTTTTAGACACCTATTTAGGGCATTGTCTCTTATAATAATGAACCGACAAGATACATTAAAACCTAAACATATCTACAAACATGTTCAAGATAACATTACTAAGATCAATGTGGTCCCCCTTTTTTGTTTAACACCTAATAAAACTTATTTTTCATCTTTGGATTATTGGACGATAAGGTGTCTCGGACACCCTACCCTACTTTTGGATGTACAAATATCATGTCTCTCTAAGATTAAGAGATTAAGAACAATGTCTATTTTGTTGTTGCATGTGCATCAACATAATATACATTATGGCCTGACATAAACACTCAACAGTAGTAGCATAGGAGAGGCCCTCAGCAAGAGTGGTTTGGGTGGTGTGATATGGGGATAAAATTAGCGGGGAAAAAAGAAGAAAAAACAAACAAAATGGTCCCCAAGTCCCACATTTACCACTAGTCCACTACATATCAAGTCCAACTCCTAGCCAATATAGCTGAGAAAACCAAAATTAATTACAAATGGACCATCCATGTGGAGTTGGTCGGCATCAGGAATTAGTGCTCCAGCTAAGAGTGGCTAGCCGCCGCCGTCACATGGCGCAGCATGGATTAGGACCCCTTGCTACATGGAGGGAAGGTCGATATGCCTTTTCGCGAAAGCTCGGCCAGCACACTATCTGTGGAAGGAGGCTTGAGGCCTAAGGGTAATGGTAGCCATGGCTTGCTTATTGCTTCTTTCACTACCTTGTCAACAACCTCCTCGGCCTGCGGCGCGTGTATATGCATGGAAACGCATTTTTATGAGTTAGAGTTGGACATCTTTGCATTTCATGGTTGGATCTTAGGGGAAATGGTTCCTCTTAAATTATTTTTCTCTCAATTGTGGTGGTAAAGTATAATTTCTTACCATGTACTCTCTTAAGTAGGACAAAAAAAAATATGTAAGAAGTTGAATGGTATAAAATTTCCTTTAACAATATCAATTGGAAGAAAATTTTGAGAGGATCCATCCGATTTTGAAATGATTAATTAAGAGATGGAAAATCATGTGATTCAGCAATAAATACATGCTTCATTAGGAAATTCATACTTTACAAGCAATTTAGTTAAGAATTTAATTTTCATATAATGTCATATTTAACTTTTTTACATTATCATTGAATACGATTTTATCATATATATATATATATAATAATGATGTATAGTATGTGATATGAAGTAGTCATTGTTAGGCCAACTATATAAAAATTCTTTACAATGTATTAAAATTGTGTAATTTATATAGGCAATTATAAACGAAATTTAACTACGATTGTTGTAAAATACATGATTAGTATTAAACGTGAATATAATGTACCAAAAACTAATGAACCGTGTTGCACATTCTGTCAATCAAGCGTATAGCACACAACTTTTCTTTTTCCTTTTCTAATAGATTAATCCTAAATGAGTTTCAAGCAGAGTGAGAGTTTCATCACAACATGTACATCAACTAAAGTCTAGGCCAACGAGAATTCAGAAACTGTGACTTCCCATTTTTCACTATGATCAAGTAGAAAGAAACCGAGAAAGAGAAAGACTTTTGTATTACCAGATGAAGATCAAGGGAACTCTGTGGCATGATAGACTTGTAATCCACAGCACTAGTATGGTGCATGCCGGGGACATTCTGCGTTTGACGAAAGCGACCGTATTAGCCTTTCTTCACTCTGTAAACAATTTGAATAACTAGAAAAGATGAACTGTACTCACCAAAGGGTAGGAAAAGCAAGGAAGAGGAGCCTGAGGAGGTGGCAGAACCGGGCAGCCCCATGCATCCGCATGCATCTGCAACTTCAAGAGATAACATATAACATGTTAAATATAGGTAAACAACTCCTAACCAGCTAACTTTAAACAATTGCAATTAATAATCATTAATTTGTACTTTTTAAAAAATAAAATTTAAATAATCACTAATTAATAACAATTAATTAGTATGGAGTGTAATTACATCAGAAGCCAGAGTACAAGGTAGCGTGAATTCTAAGCAACATTGTTATTACCCCGGGAAGCGGCTTCCAGTGCCAGCTTTCTGTAGGATGCCACAGAGGATAACCGGGAGGGCCCCAGACCGGCATAGCTGCTGCTTGACCGCCGGATTGCCTCCACATGGGATATATAGGAGCTGGCGAAAGGGTGTGATTGGAATGATTCGGTGGTGGAAACGCCATTATTGGTCGTTGTTGAAGACAATAGCTCCTTTGCATTTGATCCCTTTGATTCAGCCATTTCCTACCTTCTTCCTTGGGCAATATTTGTCTCTTATGCATTCTATATTTCTGTTAAAAGAAGGTGGAAAAAATTGTTGACTATGTCATACGCAATGGATGATGCACTTGGTTTAATTTGGTATAAGATTAGAATCATGAAAGAAAACTTAGAAACAATCAAATTTCTTGGAATCTTAAAAGCTAATCAACTCTTTCTCCATTCAGTAATTAGGATGGTGTTTAGGAGGATTGACCATTTGCGCATGATGCAACATGTTCATCCAAGCGCATCAAAGACATTGCATCATGCATACAGTTTTGGGAAAAAGAAGAGAAAACTTGAAACTTGAATGAGCACAAGACCTGAAGATGGCTTGCAACATTATGCCTTGTCAATCCCTCCACTTTCATTAGATCCAATATTCGAGATGGAATGGCCTGGTCAAGGCCTAGTTGTTCCACCGCTTTCACAAATTTTTTGTGCAGCTCGGGTGTCCAGTCTACCTGAGACGAGAAACAAGCATCAAAACAGTTTTTAAATGGCAGAAACAATAATAAACGACAAATACACTTTTGCTCAAGTATTTATTCAAACTCATAAGTGATAGAGCAACGTAACTTTAGAAATTACATTTCAAAAGTTTGAGAACCATGCTATGTTTGAGTTTGATTATAATTTGTTTGTGGATCTAAGCTGCCGCATTGTCTTTAGTTTCAACAATATGACAGAGTATTTTAACACAACCAGATAAAGATTGGTTAAGAATATGAAACTTTTGCATCACAAAATTTCTTTTAACAACTTCATGAACGCAGAGCAATGTGTAATATCCATGTATCTAACACGTTATTTGAATAAGACCAAACAGTCATAGATTAGCTTACTTTCATCTTCTTCCGATGAGCTTTTAACGTGCATGAATCCACTTTATTTGAAGACTTTGTATTACCATCATCGCTGCTAAGAACCTTATCATTTGTATGCTTATAAACAGAACTATCATGGTTCCCATCTCTAGAATCTTCCCTTAAATTCTTGACCAAAGTCTTTTCAGTGTTCATTGGTTCATTAGTATTATTACTTTCAAAATTCAAATTTCCACATGTAGTTTCGACGGATTTCGATTCTCCTTCTCCATCATGTTCCCCACTCTCCTTTTCTGTTGAGCAATTAGTCTGCTCTTGACAATCGCCATCGTCCATCAATCTCGATCCCTGATTCAATTGGGGGGTCGATGGAGCCGGATACTTATCGCTTCCAGGATCAGGATCATCATCAGTATATGTACTTTCTTGTTGTTCATTGTCTGTTTGGAGCTGCAACATGGATACTACAGATTCTTTGACCGGTTTTAGCGATTCGGACATAACACTTGCACTAGCATTGAATGCCTGCTCAAGTTTCAACCATATCAAAAACCACTTTGCTCATATTATATACTAATAATCAAAAACAAAAGTACATGTGAAAGAATTTGAAGTGGACAAAAATATACGTCAAGATTCGTATTTTTATCCACTCCAAACTCTTAGACATGTATTTTGTCTATTTACTCTGAAAGAAATGTAGTGTTACAAAATATTAACAGACCTTGTGAACCACATGCTGCCATATATTTCGAAGCTTCTCCTCGGAGAGAGGTTTGTGAAGGAACTCAACTGCACCGAGCTTAAAGAAGAGTGGAGCGAAGAGTCAAGAGTTGAGCAACACAAGCACAACAGACATGAAAATGTGCTAACTTTATGAAGCATTAATTTGAATGGAGAAGATCAAATTTGGTCTAGAATTAATAAAAGATAACCAAAAGCATGAATTACGGCAATGCAAAAAATAGTGGCAAACCAACGAAATAGAAAATTGTTTTGCTAAAAAAATATTTGCATAATCAGGGATATTAAACGAAATATTACCGCTATGCATTTCATCATGGTGCTCAGGCAATGATCGTTTGAAGTCACTGCACAAAAGATGTTGATATCATTGGTTAGAAAATTAACAGTCTTCCAATGTCATGTTCCATTGTAGACATTGATCAATTGGTGGAAGCTTCTTGTCGTGAAATCACTTTTGCGAGAAGTCGTTTTATGGTATAGTATCAGAGCTTTTATGACCTAAAAGTCTAAAGTTCGGTCTTTTGTTGACGGCAAAAGAAAGAATTTGAGAATAAAGCAAATAAAAAGAGAAAAAATGTCTATGCAAAAAAAAAAAAAATCACGCAAACCTAGACAAGGCTTTTGCGCAAGACCTCTTGTTAGATTAAACTTTTTAGAGAAATGGTTTTATGACACTGCTCAATGAGAAAATGAATTTTCCACCATATGAGAAATAGCTCCAAGCAACAATCACAAAAATCAAAAGCTTACAATTTTCCCGATTTCCCTAGACCTGCATAAAGTGATGGTGAAAACTGAAAAGGAAAATTCGCAATGATTTTTCTCTACTTATTTTGGAACTGATTTTTTCTAATTAATTCATTTGTCAGTGCCATTGAAAGCAGAGTGCTTATGCCATAAAAAATGGTTTTGGTTTCTTTACTTACTAATGGTTGGCAAATCCTTGGCATTCTCAAGAAATTTGAAACCTCCTTGGCCGCTGTTTATATTCACCTGCAATAATAATTGAAAGACAGCATCCCGCTCTTATGTTCCTTTCCTATTTGAACTTCACAATTACAACGATTATGATTTATAATTTGTTGTGATAAATGAAAGTTTGTTACCTCCACTATGGCAATGTGGAAGCTTTCGGATCTACTTGAGATCGCTGATAAGGCTTCATTCTCGTCGCAGAAAGCAGAAACTGCACAGAAAATTTCGAGTCTTAGTCACTAAGAAAATTTAACATAATGGGCTCGCTCAATTATCAAAATGAAAAATTTTAAGAAGAAGAAGGCATTCAATCAAATTTTATATTCTTTTCAGAGCATCTAAAATCTTAGACCAAAGTTTCCCAAGGAACCATATTAGGACTATATAAAGCCATGTTTCTTGATTTCTTAGAAATGGTGACCAACCTTAACCATCTAATTAAGGTAAAGTGGGAATATTTGCAACAAAAAAAGAATCTAATGTATAATGACGAATTTAGTATTAGACATGCCTAGACAATATAAGAAAGAAGGGATCCCAAAAGAAAGGGCTAGCTGTTGCTACCATTATAGTCCATGGCTTCAAGCTTTGGTTTTATCTCGGCCGCGGAAGCGGCGTCTCCTTCAAGGAGAAGAACCTTGAGTCCCTTTGGGAAATCCTTCCATTGTTGTAAATCATTGACAGTGCAAACCATTGCTTGCTTGGCATCGTTTCGCCGCACCCCACAGAAGAAGAAAGTGATGACAGATCAATATTACTTCTTAACCACCATCCAAATCCAATTCCTTCTGCAAATTAAGTTAACTGATCAATTGGTTCAAGGAACTATAGTAGAAACACCGTTGCATATTATGAAGCTTATAGCAGATAATAATGAAGAACATATTGTAGTGTGTAAAGATCTCATATGTTGATGGCACTTTCTAGTTTCAACAGAACAGCAATAAGACAAAGACCATGGTGATTGATTAAGATCTTACAGAAAAATAAAAATATAAAAAACACTCAAATTATTGTTGAATAATGAGAAAACGGATATAGTAGAAGAAAACTATGCGACAAAGCTAGCATTTCTTTTCAGGTAGAAACACCAGAAAATTTATAGAACCCCAGAAAGATAATAATAATAATAATAATAAAAAAAAACAAGATGATCAAACTAAAAAAGGTTAGGCATAAACATAAATATACATGATACATGCATGCACTATTATTCTAATCCAAAAGTAAACAAAAAATCCATAATCTAAACTTATCCGGAAATGAACATTTCGAAATAAAGTGAATTAGCATGCACCTAAGAATAGTAATGGAAAATCATTAAACTAAACAAACAAACAAAATAAATAAATAAATAAATAATGCTCTTTGTGAAGCCATTTTATATATAACTACCTTGACATAAATAAAGGATATTAAATATTTGATGCTTGAGATTAACTAACGCCAAAGCTAAAGTTTGTGTTACTTTTTTCTGCTCTTATTATTAAGAGGGGAGAGGGAGAGAGAGAGAGAGAGAAGAGAAGAAAGTAGAGGAAAGGGAAGAGAATTGAAGAGTATAAGAGAGGATGCCTGTGACTTTGTGAACAGTTGCTATCATGTAAGTTACGGACCACAGCAACTATGACTGAGAACCTTTCTCATAAATCTACCATTCTGCCACTTACTTCAGTGGTGAATATTCCAGCATTACATATTAATGTTATTATTCTACCAAAATTAAGACTTGTCTTTGGAGCGTAATAAGCAATTATAATCGGAGAAAAGTTGAAAGACGATTTAACTTAATATTTTTAGCCTAATAACTCAACAATATATTTTTAGTTTATGTTTTTTAACATTATTAATTAACTACTAACTAAAAATAATAAAATTTTCTAATTCTTTAACATTCTTTATTATCATAATAGTTCAACTATGGAGAGAATTTTCTTTCGGCCAATTAATATCGGCAAACTTTTTTAAATTATTTTTTATTTTAAATTTAAATATTAAATAACTATCAATTTTAAATTCTAAATTATATAAAAAATAGAATTTTATAAATAAAAATAAATTAACTAATATTAATTAATTAAAAATTAATTTTTCATATTTATTCTTTTCGTCATATTTCTTAAATGTTTATTAAAAAGACACACATAATGATAAGAAGGATTTATTAGATTATTTATCAATAATTTACTGAAAAAACTCTAGAGTAAAATTTGAATTTACTTTCTTAAAATATATTACTGAATCTGAATCTTTATTTTTATTTATTAGAGTTAAACTTGAAATTATTTTACAAGATATATTATTAATATAATATCTAAAATTTTATATTGCTAATAAAATAATTTCAAAATATACGAATAATAAATAAGCTCTCAAAATATTTTAAAACATAACCAAAAAATAACATATTAAATATATATTTTTTAAAAAAATTTTAGAGATTAGATTTTGATATTATTCTTTATAAACATTATTAAAAAAATAAAATAATTTTATCTTTAAAATTTGATGATTTTACACATTAAATAAATATTATTTTTTTATTTATAAATGACCAAAATATTTTTAAAAAATAAAAAATAAATAAATTAGAGCTCAAATTTTGCTATAATTTTTTATATGTACTAGAATTCTAAATAAACTAAATGTTTGCACGAAAATTCCAATCAAATCGAAAAATAGTTTGCCATTTATAAATAATATGATAACTTTAGTATTTTTGTCATAATTTTTAAATTATTCGTGAGGTTATTTATCATTCATCACTTTTAAGATTAATTTTATAATATATTTTTTAAGAAGAGATATATTAGAGTTAAACACAAAATCTCACACCAAAATAAAATACATAAACAATATTAATCCTAAACCACAAATTCTACTACTTTAAAATTGCGCTTAAATATAAAATTTATCTAATTATTGAAACAGATACAAACACACAAAATTCTTTCAATACTATTATTAATTGATTTTAATATCTAAGTCCAATTAAATTTGTTTAATAAATTAAAACAGATATAAATACACAAAATCTTTTAGTGTTATGAGTAAGTGGTTTTAAAATAAGTCTAACTAAATTTATTCAATGATTCATCGGCTCAAAGCCTACCATATTGAGGCGGTATGTCGACATGTACAAAATCAATCCAGACTTGGTATATCAATATCATGTTAAGATTTAGACGGTGTTGATTTGATTTTTATTTTTTTATTTTATTTAATTTTATTTAAATAATTTAAAATTTTAAAATTATAATTTTTTTAATTTAAATTATTAGACACAAGAGAGTAATATAAAGGAATGTATTATTCAGGTTGTGTGTAAAAATACAATTTACAAGAGGTATATATAGATGTTAGAAAAATTAGAATAATAAAAGCATAGAATCCTATAATTAATATACAGATATGTTATATAAATATAAATGATACTAATTATTCTCTAACATCCCCCTTCAAACTCAAGTGGGAGTTAAGGATACCATCTTGTGTTTGGATATCGGAGTCTAAAAATGAGTCGGATGATGAGTCTTCGTAAAGATATCAGCAGTCTGATCCAATGTTCCAACAGTAATGAGACGAACAACATTAATAATGATACCTTGCCGAACAAAGTGATAATCAATCTCAATGTGTTTGGTGCATTCATGAAACACACCATTATGGGCAATCTGAATAGCATTACGGTTATCACAAAAAATATTAGTCGGGGACAACTGAGAAGCACCCAAGTCTTTGAGAATCCAAGGAATCGAGACAACCTCAGCATTGGTGTTAGCGAGAGCACGATATACAGCTTTTGTGCTTGATCGAGTAGTGAACGTTTGCTTCTTAGCTCGCCATGAAATGAGAGAGTCACCAAAAGACAAATAATAACCAATAGTGGAATGACGATCAGTGGGATCACTAGCCCAATCAGCATCTGAGTACGCCTGAAGGGATAAAGATTAATGGGCAGAAAAATAAAGGCCATGAAAGAGGGTGCCTTTGATATAGCGAAGAATGCAAAGAACTGCCGCATAGTGAGTAGTACGAGGAGCTGACAAGAACTGGCTAAGAACATGAACTGGATAGGCGATGTCTAGCCGAGAGATAGTTAAGTAGACGAGTCCTTCAACTAACTATAGATAAAGAGTAGGATTATCCAAAACAATGTCATCCATAGGGGTAAATCGAACATTAGACTCAAGGGGAGTTGACTCAGTGCGGCTATCTGTAATCCCGGCGCGAGCAAGAAAATCTGAAGCATACTTAGCCTAAAGTGAGATAGATGTTTTCATCTGTGGATATGACCTCTAAACCAAGAAAATAACTGAGAGAACCAAGATCTTTCATCTCAAAAATATGGTGAAGGGAGGCTTTGAGAGCAGAGATACCATCAACATCATCTCTAGTAATGATCATGTCATCAACATACAAAAGTAGAAGAACAATTTTACGTTCACTTTTATGAGTAAAGAGAGCATTCTCATGAGAGCTACAAGTGAAACTAAGATTGCACATAGTGGTGCTGAACTTATCAAACCATTCACGAGGGTCTTGCTTGAGACCATAAAGTGCCTTGCAAAGGAAAGAGACATTGTTAGAAGGACAAAGATAATCCGGAAGTGGTTTCATATAGACCTTCTTTTTCAAATTCCCATTAAGAAAAGCATTCTTCACATCCATCTGACTGAGAGACTATTTTTTGGCCAGGAGAGCTCGAACTTATGTGAGATGAGCAACATGAGCAAAAGTCTCTTCATAATCAATACTATACTCTTGCGTACAACTTTGAGCAACTAATCGTGCCTTATAACGGTCAATAGAACTATCAGAACGAGTCTTGATCTTGTATACCCATCTACTACCCACAACTTCCTTATTAAAAGGAGGATCAACCAAGTCCCAAGTGTGTACTTTTTCAAGTGCCTGAATTTCTTCCTGCATTGCTTGCTGCCAACTTGGATTTGTGGAGGCTTCTCTGAATGACTTAGGTTCATGGAGATAAAGAATAGTAGAAAAATAATAATAATCAAGAAGATGAGGAGGTGGATTTCTTACCCTAGAAGAACGAGTGGAAGGAGGAGGCATTATAATAGGAATAGGATCATCGTCCGGTATGGAATCATCGGAAGATGGAGAAGGTGGAAGAGAAGGAGACTATAGAGGTTGACTTGAGATAGAACCTATAGAATCATCACTATAAAAAAGATCAACATTGGGGTTAGTGAAAAATGGTGACTGAGTAGGAGGAATGGACTCAAATGAGAAGAACTTAGAAAATATGTGATGCTCCTAGAATACAACATGACGAGATATACAAATATGTCTAGAGAGAGGATCCCAAAAACGATAACCCTTGTATTCAGTGCCATAACCAAGGAAACAACACATGCAAAACCGAGGTTCAAGTTTACTATGTTCATGAGGCTGAAGAAGAACAAAACAGACACAACCCAAAACTCGAAGAGAACTGTAATCTGGAGAGGTATGATAAAGACGCTCAAAGGGAGTAATGTTACCAAGGACAGAAGAAGAAAGTCTATTGATAACACGAACAACAGTAAAAATAGCTTCACCCCAAGTATGCTCAGGACATGAAGAGGAAATAAGAATTGCACGAACAGAGTTAAGAATGAGACAGTGTTTTTGTTCAGCTCAGCTATTTTGTTGAGACGTATCAGGGTAAGAAAACTCAGACAAAGTACCCTGTTCTGCAAGAACGCTTAAAATTTTGGATTCACGATATTCCATAGCATTATCACGTCGAAAAACTTTAATAACACTGAAAAACTGAGTTTTAATCATGGTGGCAAAAGTAATATAAATCTGGGGTAGCTCATAGTGATTAGCCATCAAATAAACCCAAGTAAAACAGGAATAATCATCAATGAAAATGACAAAATACCGAGCTTCTCCTATAGAAGTGGTAGGAGCGGGGCCCCAAACATCAGAATGGATAAGATTAAAAGGGGAGCAAGCAAGAGATGAATTATTGGGAAAAGATAAAGTAGGTTATTTGGTAGTTTGACAAGAAATACAATCAAAAGACTTATTATTAACCTAACCCAAAACACTTTGAGAAACAAGAGGATGTAATTTTCCTACGGAGCTTTGGGCAAGACGGTGATGCCACAAGTGAAGGGTAGATGGAGAAGAAGCAGCACAGAAATTTGTCTCAGGAGAAATATGAAGATTCTCAAGTTTAAACAACCTTCCCACCTTATGTCCAGTCTCGATGATTTGTCATGTCTGACGATCTTGTACACGACAACCAGAAATGGAGAAATTAACATCAAAACTGAGATCAACAAGTTAACCAACAGAAAGAAGATTAAAGTTCAATATGGGAATATAATAAGTATCAGGGAGAGTGAGAGTTAACTGAGAAATAGAAGCCTTGTGTATTGCGTACAAGAGGGAACCATCAGCAGGATTGACAGAAGGTGCATTTGTAATGGTAGACAAAAATGAGAAAAGATGACGCAAAGGAGACATGTGATTAAAGCAACCAGAATTAAAATACCATTTAGAATTACCTAGAGGAGTTGAAAAAGCAGTAGGAGTATTACCAGAAAGGAAAAGAAGATGCTGAAGAAGAGATGCAATATCAGATAGAGAGACAAGAGAGGGATTGAGAGGAGCAGAGGTGGTAGATTCAATAGTAGCAGCAACAGCAGAAGCAGGCACAATCTTGGAGAAGTTGGGACGAGAATGATACTTGAGTTGATCAGGACGTGGTGGGTGAGTAGAACAGGTAGTAATCAAATGTCCCGAGAGCTTGCAATAATGGCAGAACAGCTGTGATCAATGGTAGTTAATGGGACCTTTTTGGTGGCATGTGCGACATTCAAATAGAAGGACAGTCGGAGAAGAGGTACCCGGAACGGTTACAATTTCGACAGAGTTTACCCTTTATGTCTGTGGCAGCAAAATCATCTGAATTTTCCATAATAGTAGACACAGAGATCAAAGAGAGGAGAGAAAACTGCAATTTTGGAGGAAAATGAGAAATCGGAGTGCAAAATCAGAAAGAGCTCACCAAAAAACCTTAGGGAGGGTCCCACTGTTTGCCACGTCAATGCACATTAGCGCCACGTCAACATCCATGTCAGCAGATGGATGCCACATGGCAACGTCTGAGTGGAAGGGGAGGACACGCTGGCAAGTGAGCTGGAATGCGAGTCAATAGTCGACCCGGGTCGGGTCCAGGTGCGGGCTGTCAGGTCAACGCGGAGCAAATGGCGGGCGACACGTGGAGAGTGTTGGGCTGTTGATCACGACGCCCAATCTGACAGCGCAGGATGAATCTGGAAGGAGAAAAATACTGGTCGCGGCAGCGTCTTGCAGCGGCACGTGGAGGCACGTCTGGCGGTGGATGACGGCAAATCTGGATGCGTTGGAATCACGACGACGAGACGAACACGGTGGTAACGGCTATGACGAACCAAAGCGTCGGGAGAGAATAAAAAAATGAGGCTAAAGAACCCTGTTGGAGGAGAAGAAACAAAGGGGCTATAAACAAATTTACATGGAAAAACAAAACCTATGCTCTTATACCATGTTAGAAACAAGAGAGTAATCTGAAAGAGTGTATTATTCAGATGGTGTGTAAAAATACAATTTACAAGAGGTATATATAGGTACTAGAAGAATCAGAATAATAAAAGCATATAATCTTACAATTAATATATAGATATCAGATATGCTATATAAATATAAATTATACTAATTGATTTAAATTAATTCTAATTATTTTCTAACATAAATATAATTTAAATTAATAATTTAATTCAATCTAATACAAATAAATGTACTCGTATTATTATATTTATATTTAAAAATTTTAAAAAATTAATAATACAAAATTCTTAAATTTTAAATTCAAAATTTTGTAATTTTTAAATTTTAAATTATTTAAATAAAATGAGATAAAATAAAATGAATAATTTATCTCCAGTATATTGAATTAAATTTTTTTTGTATGTATTTCAGATGCACCGAAATCATTTTTTTAAGGTATTACACATCTTAGATACATCGTGCTTATTTATCTTCTATTCTTTATATTTAAAATGATAAACGTTTTAACTTTTAAGCGCTGTACATTTCACTAAATAAAATGTTTAACTAATTTAAAAATAAAAAAATCCCTCCCGGTGCCCCTACCCCTAACCCCAATAATAATAATAATTAATAAGAGAGAAAAAGATGAGTCATCAGACTGGTATAACTGCATAATTCAACACCGCGCCCGCTGTTTTCTTTTTGAGGCTGATCTTTTTTATATGGATTTTCATATTATTACATAGGAAAATATGACGTATTTATTGAACCATCCATTGTATTTTGCATTTATGCATGTTGGTTTGATATTTTAATCCCTCTATTTCATTGTTCTTAATATATATATATATATATATATATATATATATATATTGAATTAGTTAATTATGTTTTATTTTAGAGAAAAAGATAAATATGTCTCTGATTTTTTGTCCACGTTAATAATATAAATATGTTTTTTTTATATATTAATAATACAAAAGGTTAGGGATCTATTTATTCTGCAAATAAAGTAAGTAGACGCATTTTGCATATTAATTGATGAACCACAAAAGATAATAATACAAAATAAGATGAGAAGACACCACATTTACCTCAAAACCTTAAGGTTTTGAGTTAGATATGGTGTCATCTCATCTTATGTTTTCTTGCTTGATTCCTTTCTAAAATCTCTTCGATGGGTTGAGAGCTTTCCATAGTTGGTCCAACAAAAATTTGTGTAAAATGCGTATTTTGTTAGTAGGGTGTTAATATTTTAGACATATAAACCTTTAAAAATATTTGTGTTGTGCACTAAAATTTATATATAGTGTGTATTTTGTTGATTGAAAGTTAATATTTTAAGCGTGTGATTCTTTAAAATTTTGTGTGTTGTATATCAAAATTTCTGTATTCAATAAATTTAATGATGAATATATATAAAAAAAGAAGAAGATAATAATAATAAAAAAAATAAGAAAAAAAAAAAAGAAGTGCACATAAGAAGACAACAAAGACGTTAAAGAAATATACAATAAACGAATTTGGTTTTAAAATCACTTCTATCTAACTTTATTTATATAATATGTTTGTTTTTTACACTTTTTAACACATAAAAATAAGTTTTGAGAAATGCGTTAAATATATTTTAAGATTTATGCAAGTATTTCTCAAATTTTATGATTTTAAAATAATTAAAATGATATAATAAATTAATTATTTAAAATTTAATTTGTTATACAATTATTTTTTTTAAATTTAAACTGATAAGAAGAGATACATAAATAATTATATATCAAATTAAATTTTAATTTTATTTTATGTTTTTTATTTGTCTTATTTTTTTTGTTCAACAAATAATAAATATCAAACTTTAAATTTTTAGGTCATACAAATTTTTATATATATAAAAAAATTACTTTTTCTAAAAATTTAAATGGAAAGAAATTTTTTTTAAATAGTTATATCTTTGTATAATTAATATAAAATAATTTTATACATGTATTTAATTATATAACATCACATTAATAAAAATTATTATATTTTATATTAAATGTATGAATAATTATCTAAAAAATAAATATAATTACATAACTATATAAAATACAAATACTTTATAATGTTAATATATTAAAATTTATATTCATCAAATAATATATTCAGAGAGAAATTGAATCCTCTCTATTTTTTCTCATTTAAAAGGATAAAGTGAGAGAATTTACTTATTTCTTGCGTTAATACGTGTACGATTAAACCCATTATTCAATAGTCACCAAAAAAAAAAAAAAAAAAACCCATTATTCAATAATACATGAGTAAGGTATAATTTATCCTTTAATTTTTAAAGGGTATACGCTATACACGAGAAATTACAAAGATAAAGTATTGAAGAAACTTTTTAAGTTCAAACACAAATATAACTGCCAGCATCCCCTAGAAAAAGAAACAACACCGATACTAATAATAGATCCTTCAAATCTTTGTAACCTTAATGAAAAAAATATTGCATGGTATTTGTAAATGAGCAATGTTAGGGCCAGTAACTTTTGTGATTGGTAGCCATCAAATAGTCATCAATAATAATTTAATGGTGTGTGATTGGTGTAAGATTTCATCCAATGACTCACATTTCTCTGCTGGTTACATGCTGGCCAAAATTCAACCAAACTGATAGTCTCCTAGACTTTTTCTTTGTAAATATGATTAATATATGTGTGTGCATCTTTTAAAATTAAATTATAAATAATTTATCAACTGATAAAATAAATATAACGATAAAAAATAACTTATTTTTAATAATACACAAGTGGTATATATTAATTCGAGTTAAAATACTTATTTTTAATTTCCAATAATTTTAGAATTGTACTACAAAAAAGTTTAAAAAATATTATTTGTAAATAGTTTTTTTAAGATATAATTTTTGACTCAAATTGTATTACAACATAAACTAAGAATATTTGATAATATTTTTTCATGTCTTTTTTTTTGTGAGAAAATACTTTTTTAAAAGATTTAGTTTCTTTAGTATGCTTTAAATTTAAATATTAAAAGTTGTGATACTTTTCTGAGATAATTGATTTTTTTCATTTTATTAGTTTTGCAAGTAGAAGTAAAATGATCAAGGTTCTTATATGTGCAAAGTCTTGCTTCTTAGGTAACTAGTTGTCTTTTGATGGACACAGTCTTGCACGAACTCGTTTCTGAAGAAGTAGCTACTTAATTTCTAAGATAATCATATCACGAAGCTTAATTCTAAAATTATTTCTCATTTAGTTTTGACTTACTCAAATTTATATAGTACTTTATTTAATTCTAATATTTAAAAAAAAAAATCCTTAATTCATTAACATACTTAAATAAACGTTAGATGATATATTAATAAAATTTTTAAATTATATTTAAATTTTTTATTTATAAAAATCCTTTCTGAAACATCGTGAAGTTAATATATATATGTGGATTTGACTAACCGTAAAAACATCTACTTTAAAGTTTTGTTCTTAAAAATCTAAAATACATCAAGTTTTTAGTAGGGTGAGCACTGTTTGCGGGTATCCAATTATCCGTTCGAATCCAAATTGAACTAATTAAATTAGCTCTGGAACTAATGGGTAATCGAGTTCAACTTGAACTAAATCAATGATTCTCTCTAGCAATTAATTCGAATAATGATTTTGGGAGTGCGGAATCCGAACTAATCCGTAGACCTAACTATATATTAATTAAATAAAAAAAATAAAAATTTAAAAAATATATATTCCTTTTAATATGTTTGGATTTTAATATCTTTAGTGTTTAATATGTTTGGATTTTAATGTGTTTAGTTTTTGTATTGGATGTCTCCAGTACGCGTTGTGAGATGGATAAGAGACTTGCGGGTCGGAACGGTGGTCGGATCGTCTGACTGGAGCAATGGAGGATGGTATCTGCAAAGACATTCCGACGCTCAAGTCAGAATAGGTCTGAGAGGTATATGTGCGAGGAATGAGTGACGTACCTGAAGAGGCCTGGGACTCCGTTTTATATAGGTGATGGTGATTATTTTATCTTATCTTATTTGACTAAGATAAGGGAGGTATTTGAATTCGAATGTTGGTTGGAGATTGTAGGGGCCGGTTTGAGCCTTCTAGAAAGACGAAGTGGGCCGAACCCGGGTAGCCGAGTTCGGGGCTGCACCAGGTGTAGGATCTAGAGGTTGGGTCCACAACAGTTTTAATGTATTTGGTGTTTAACATGTTTGGATTATTTCTATTAGTGTTACATGTTTATTGTATTTACAGAATTTTTAAGATAAAAATTTTATTTTTTTATTTTGTTTTATGAATTTCTGTTTTATCGGGTACCCAATTACCTAAACCGAACCAATCCGTTTTTAATCGATTTGGTTTGGTTCGGATATACACAAAAAAAATACAAATCGACCAATTACAATTCAATTAATTCGGTTTTAATTTAAGCTTAAACTTGAACCAACCTGACCCGTGCTAACCCCTAATTTTTAGTGCGTGTATTGAATGAAATTTTATTTTCAATATTTTAATAAGTATTTTTATATTATTTATTAGCAAAATCATATATATAATGTATGTTGATTTTCTTGTGTAATTTTACTCTACATTTAGGATTGAACAAGTTGTGATTATGTATCCCTAATAATTAGGGTTGTTGTTGGACTCTTTTTTTTTATTATTACAAAAGATAGAGAGACTCGAATTCACAACTTCTTAGATGAATATGAAGAGACGGAGACTAAGTTATTTGAGTTATAACTCATTGATATTGTTGTTGGACTCTCTTAAATAATCTTAATAAACTATATGTATATTATGATTATAAGAAGTAGATTAAATCGATTAATTTTATTGGATTAATAAAAAATAGACTGTCAAATCAATTCGATTTAAAATAAAAATTGATTGTCAACGAACTAGTTAAAAATTTAAAAATTGATTAAAAACCAATAAATTAATTCGATTTTTTGCGGTTAATCAATTTAAAATAAAAATATAATTTTTTTAAAAAATATATATTTTATATATAAATATTTTATTATATTCAATTCAATTCGGTTAAATTTCAGTTTAACCTAATTTATGATTAAATTTCTAATTTTACTGAATCAATAACGGACTCGATTTTTAGAACTTTGATGCATTCTATTATAACATAAATTATTGAGCTTTATTTAGCCCTTGTATTTATAGAAAAATTGAGAAAAGAAAAAGTTATACTAAAAACTAAATCTATACTGCCATTTGTAAAATAAGATTTGAAAAATAAAAAAGCATGCATATGCGCCAGAGTAGTACGTTAACTAAAAGATTAATATATATAAACTTTTAAATATTGGATATTTGGATTGAATGTGATGTGGGTCCGTGTGTCTCCCCTGTATATGTATCTTGGACACAATATACCTACGGAAATTAATTTTGTAGCTAATTTAAACCATACCCCATTTTATATAGAGAGTAATTAGCCCTTATCTTGTTTAAAACGAAAGCAAAGAAGGGAAGGGATGAAACTTGGTCTGATGTTGACAACTGATTTTTTTTTTTTTCTAATGCAGAATTAGATTTCGTTGGAAATGGCGAATGCAATTAGATAAATTAAAAAATAATTTGTTTTCCAGCATATGTTTATTAGATAAGTTCGTTTTTCTTGCTATTTAAAAAAACGATTCACATGTAATAAATACAAAGTTAACACTTAATTATAGTCATTCATTTCGATACATGTATAAGTTTTGTAGAGAAAAAAAAACAATTTTTTATATTTTTTATATTGAAGAACAAGTTTTTTAAGATTCTGATGGACGACAATATCATTTATATTATTATTACAATAATGTTAAATGGCTTCAGGTTAGATGGTTTAAAATATTTGCGACTTTCATTAGTCCCACTCAAAAATATTTTTACAAGTTATTTTAATAATTGCCAAAGAGTTATTTTTTAATTTTACTTATTAATTAATACTTATTATTTAAATCAAAAATTAATTTTTATTCATTATTTATCCATCTTCTATTTACAATCTTGTTATTAACAATCTTATATTTTATCTATATACATACTCAATTTTTTTTAATTTTTATTTAAAATTTAAAAATTCTACAAGAAAATCAAATAGCGGTGATTTATTGTGAGAATTGTAGTGATTTTAAACCACCATAAAAATTCTTACTGGCAGTTGGACAACCGAATCTTTTAAGCTAGAAATTAAGATTTACCACAATTTTCATCAGATTGATTCAATAAATTAATTTGCAACAATTGAGACCTCTAAACCGCTACTAAATTATATAATTTTATAGCAGAAGCTAAACTGCTAGTAGAACTGCCGCTATCCTTTCAAACTGTCGCCAATTTTTTTACCATTATTTTTTACAAGTGTTAAATTTAAATTTAGTTTTGACTCATTCTTACTAATTCTCGACATTCTCTGTAATTATTTTATCTATCCTAGTTTTCTTTTTTATTAAGGGGTTGTTTTTGCCATATCGTGGCATTCTAATGTAAATAATGATGAAAACAAAATATATTGAGTTTAGAGAGATTGCAAATAGTGATATATTCTGGTTCGGCATAATCTCTTTATCTATATCCAGTCCTCCTCAAGAAGGTGTTGGAGATTTTCACTATATCACTAAGCTTCTAGGGTGCTTGACATCCCCGTACAACAATGAGCATTTGATGTACACCTCACGGTTTATGATTACTGTAAAATCCGGTAATTAACGGCTAATTAATCCATAAATGAGAATTTATTCTAGAAAGCCAAAAATGTGATTTTTATGGCTTAATATGATAGAGGAGATTGAGACGAAAATTTCGGTACCAATTTTATAAAAATCAGACCAAGATTGGACGAACGGGCCAAACCGGACCAACCAGACCCATATTGGGCCCTTGGCCCAACTAAACTAAACCTAATACACTCATTTCAGCACTCTCTCTCCTCACTACACTCAAGAAACACGCTGAAATGGAGGTCAGGGGGGGAGGGGAAGAACACTCTCTCAAGTTCTATCTTTCCTCTGATCTTCAAACCACCATAACTTTTGATCTAGAGCTCTGATTGCCGCACCGTTTGCGGTCACGCATTCACCGTGGAGAGCTCTACAAAACTCATACAATCAATTTTGAGGTAAGCCACGTTTTGTTCTTCGAATTTCAGCCCTTGTTTTTAAGTTTCATGAGCAAAAATATTGAGATTTTGGGCTCTTTAATGTTATAGGACCCAACTCTCTTGAAGGAGAAGGTTAATCTTGTCTTCTTATACCTTGGGTGTGATAAGATTCTCAACTCTAGTGTAAATTGTTGTTCTATGATGTTTGGGTATTGAGATGTTGTGTATGGGTATGATGATTGTGGCTTAGGTTGCGTATATGTGGATATTGGAGCTTGATTGAGACTTTGAAAAGCTTGAAAAGGGATTTTTGGTGATAAAAATCTATTCTTTGAGGTGTTGAGACCTTGAGAGCTTGTGCACAAGTGATTTGGAAGTGCTCCGGTTGAGCTTAGAAAATCGGCTAAGGTATGGTCTCGGTTTCTCGTATTTAAAATGTAATGTGGTAGGAAATACTTAGGCTAAAGGCCCTAAGATAGGCATTGAATTGTTGATTTTGTTGAATGATTGAGATATATGATGTGGTCATATATGTGATTATGAATATTGATGCCTTGATGGTGTGATCTATGAGAAAATGCATGTTGTGATATATGCTTGATGAATGATTGAGGTTGAATTTTGTGGGTAGAACCATGTTGATGATGAGTATGATATTGATTATGCATAATTATGGTTGATTGAAAATGGTATTATTGGAAATTGGGATGAGGAAGGATGTATGACATGTTATTGTGTTTGTCCTTTAGCCATTTGGTTGAGAAGTGTTAAAATGGTTAAATGGTGGTTTTGAGAATTTTGGTAAAGTGTTAATGTGTGAGTTGAAGAGGCTTGAGTTGATTTTTGGCATACTTTCCTTGATTTCAAAAAGGGTTGAAATTGGTATGATTTGGTTAATTTCAAAAAGGGATGAAATTGGGATGTTTTGAAAATGGCACATTGTGGTTTTGAATGAAAATGTGGTTTTTGGACATACTTTGATGGGACGTAACTTGAACTTCGGATCTCCGCTTGTGCCAAATCTGTTTAAAAACTGAAATTGGATCCGGGTGGTTATTCCGTTCGTAGAACGGGCGAAAAACATTTTAAAACGATGAATTTATGTCCGTTGGAAGATTGGGGGTTTAATCTGTGAATTCTGCAGCTTTTAACTTAGAAAAATTTTTAGCAGAATATCCCCCCACGCGTAGGCATGCTTGACGCGTGCGCGTTGTTTTTGGAAAAATGCCATCCACGCGTGCGCTGGCTCACGCGTACGCGTCGATGTGCTAAAATGGTTGCCCAGCCAAATTTCCCGAGAGTTGTGCGAGCACTCTGCTAGTTCTGTGCGTGGGGCACAAACGCACCCACGCGTGCGCGTGGCTGACGCGTAGGCGTCCCTTGACTGTTTTCCCATCCACGCGTGCGCGTGGGCGATGCATACGCGTCGATGTACTTTTTGGCCATCTGCGCGTGCGCGTGTAGGACGCGTACGCGTGGCCCTGTTTTCATCCCAAAGTTGATTTTTGAGTTTTAAAAGCCAAATTTCATACTTCTAAGCTTCCGATCTCACCACTTATGTCTTAAATCATTATGATATGCCTAGCAATGAGAAGAAGAGCTAGGGGATGTGGTAACTTACGAGGGAAGCAAGGGAAAAATGAATGATCAATGAGGATCAAAGATGACTATATGAGATGCGGAGGATGGCGGTGGAAGTGCTGTATGTGCCATGAGCCTAAGGGCTGCAACTGTTATGAATTGGTTGGTTATGGATTTAAGCGTGAGCCGAATGGCTGGATTATGGTCGTGTTACGGCGGTGCCATTATTGATTATGGCCGTGTATAAATGCATATATGCTATTGAATGAAATGTTAATGTTGCACTTCCACTATCTGAGACACGAGTTTCCCTGGAAGAAATCAGTGGCTAGCCACCACGTGCTCCAGGTGGAGACTCGAGACTTTGTTGACCCTATGTCGTAAGGGTGGCCGGGCACTATGAAAGCCCCGGATGAGCTCGCCCCCGTGAATATACACCATTGAGGGTGTTGGATATGGATCATAATTATGATCACGATTATGTTAAGTATAACTCGAGTTGGGGATGTGCGACAGAGGGATAGTCCAATGGTTAGCTACTAGGACTTGTCGGGTTGGCTATATAACCGACAGATGATATCATCAGCCATTAGGGACATGCATTCATCATATTGCATATTACGTGATTTGTTTGAGATTGTCTAATTGACTGCATATTACTCGCTAATTGTCTAAATGCCTTATCTGTTCCTATTTGTATATCTCTTGTCTGATATAACTGTGTTTGCCATATTATACTCCTGCTGATGGTTGGGAGGTTTGAAGGATTTGAAAAGGGAAGTATTAGTTAGACTGAAGAATCTTTAGTCAGTTGTCAATTATGGTTTAGCTTGTTTATAAGCTTTGAATTGATCTGGTGGAAGTTCTAGGATTGCCTTTGGCTTTTCTCTGATATTGCATGTTAAATATGTGGGAACTGTTACCATGCTGGGAACCTCCGGTTCTCACCCATGCAGATTTTGTGGTTTTCAGATGCAGGACGTAAGGCTTCTCGCTGAGACGTGCTGGAGACTTTTGGATTAGCGAAGATCTTTTGTTCTTAGGTCTCTATTTTTGGTTTATATGTTATGCTTAGATACCTTTATCTCCACTGAATAATACAAACTGTGATGACTCCTCTTAGAGGGGATTTTGGAGAATAGGTTTTATTGTATTTATGTCCCTTTGGGTTTCCTTGGGGTTTCCTATTTTATTTAGTTGTATATATTGCTATGCTCGGACCGGCTATCTTCGCAACCGGATTATGAGTCTTGATATTCATGTTTTTGACACTCCTTTGTATATATATAATCTCGCGTTGGTTTATCCTTGTTAGTCACGTTTTTGATCGGAGTGTTGCATTTTCAAGTTGCGATTTTGTTTTACCCCTTTTTCTTCAAAGGCTCCTAGTTATAATCTTTATTCACACTACTATATGTACTAAATTTTAATTTTTAGAGGTCGTAATGCCTTGCCATCTCTGAATTATGACTTAAGCATAAGACTCTGTATGGTAGGGTGTTACAATGACCACTCGTATATTAGGCCATTCCACTTAGAAACACCTTCTTTAAGAATTCTCTTGAGTGCTTAACATACCTCTTTAGTATCCTTACTCAATATAGTGTATAAACAAGCCTCACAAATTTCGAAGAATCACACTCTAAATCACTCAACAAAAAGAACTACAAAATTTTTCTTTCGCAATTTAAAAAGACAAAAATGGAATACTCTCAAGAAGAGTGAGTAAATACAAATCAACTCTAATGAATACAAACTTGTTTATCTATCAAATTGTGTATAAATCACTTTGAAGTTGTATATAAATTGATATATGAACTCAAGAAAGCTTAGAAGAAGCGTTATATATCAAATGAAGCTTCAACATTCATATTTATAACATTCTCAAAGCATTGGAATGTTAAAAATTAGATAGAATGGAACTTGTTTTTGGTCAAAACTAGCCCTTACAAACTTTTGTCACTGAAAGAATCGATTCTTTTACAAGAAAAATAATTTTTATTAGCAATTATATGATAAATTTTGAAATTTTAAATGAAAGATTTGATTCTTTTACAAGGAGAATCGATTCTGTGTGCTAGAGAATTGATTCTTTGGGCCACAAAATCGATTTCAGAACTTTACAAAACCAAGCTTCAATTTTGTAAGGCTAGAGAATCGATTCTTTGTTGAAGAGAATCAATTCTATGCTTAGGAGAATCGATTCTTTTTTCTTTGGAGTTATTTTAAATCAATAAAACAGTCAAATAATCGATTCTTGGATTTACAAAATCAATTTTATCCCTTAGTTTTAGCATAAATTATTTTTTTTAAAACATTTAGGCTAGTGTTTAACAAAATATTTTGATTTTAATCAATTTCTATCATCATTTTCATAAAACTAAGTTTTTAAAATCATTTTTAAGTGTGTGAGAGAGAGATATGAGTTTGGTTCTTACATAAAGAAATTAGACTTAATCTATCCTTGTTTTTGGTCTTGATCTTCATGTTCTTTTCAATTATTTTTCTTTGTTTGCATACATTGTCATCAATCATCTAAACTTGATTTGTCATCCATCAAAACTATAATAATTAACTCATGTATATAGTTAAAAAATTAGGATTGGTGCTATATGTTAATGTGCCTATTATAGTTTTTTTTACCTGAACTTGTTCTTGGGTCGTGTCCATATGCCTTATTTTGCCTCATAGTTGGATATTTATAATTTGTAATTTTTTTAGGCCTTTGTTTGCCTTTTTTATTAGCTTTCTGATGCAAAAATTTCTTTGGTTGTTAAGATGTGGGTATGATATACATCTTTTGTTTATATTTATTGATATTTTATGGTTTTTATTCATACCCTGACCCAAAACATAAAATCAGACCCAATAAGGAAGAAAGATCCACCTAAAAAGGATGGCCTTCACCACATACCCAACCTCTCTTAAGAGTTTGGACATGGTGAAAGAGTTTGGATAAGTGCTTACAAGTAACTGCTTTTCCGAATCTCTCCTACTATCTCTATCTTCCTTAAAGATAGATGATAAACCACTATTTTATTTATCTTGTACTAAATTGAGTGGTTTTTATCAAGTCTTTGCACACTTATTCATACAATCTGCATGGTTTTACAAATCCTTCCTAATTCTGTTCTATGATTGAAAACTTGCTTCCTAAGCCTCTAAATTGTGATTTTTAATGTCCTTTTATACCATTCGATGATGTGATCTGTTTGTTAAGTGTTTTCAGGCTTTATAGGGTAGGAATGACTTAGAGGATGGAGAGGAAGCTTGCAAAAATGGAAGGAACACAAGAAATAAAGGAGATGACCAGCGAGGATCGATGCGCACGCATGGCTCATTCATATGCGTGATTTGGAGATTTTCACAGCGACGTGTACGCGTGACAAGCGAAATTACACAACGACGCAAGCGCGTGACTGACGCATACGCGTGACATGCGCCATCTGCAGAAATTGCAGAAGACGCTTGGGGCGATTTTGGGCTGAGTTTGGACCCAGTTTTTGGCCTAGAAACACAGACTAGAGCCAGGGAACAAGCAGAGACTCGAGACACATACACATTTACACAGTTTTTAGTTTTAGTTTTTGAATCTGGGAGAGAAAATACTATTTCCTCTAAGGTTCTTCATATTCATAGTTTTTTTTAGTTTTATACTTTTTATTGGGATATTGAGAAGAGTTACTACCTCCGTCAAGTTTCCATTATTCTAGCTTGTTTTCCTATTTACTTACTCTTTTAATCACCCATTTACCCTGTTCAGAGTTACATATGGATATCTTTGATTTTGGAATTTATTAATGCAAGAATTTTTTTTATATTTAATTTCATTATTGGCTTGAGTATTATCTTTCTTTAATTTATTATTTCAGAATTAACTTTTATTAATTTAATTTTAGTTACCATGTCTCTTCTCTTTTCCCTTTACATGTCTGCGAAATTGGCATCCATGTCAATGGAGTAGGCTCTTAACTTGACCTTGGAGTTGATTAATAGGAGACCCTTGAGTTGGAATACTCAAGTGTTAATTTGTAATTGGAAGTTGTTGGCTAACTCTCTAGTCACTAACACTAATCCTTCCATAGGAGAGGATTAGGACTTGTGAATTGGAGTTGGCACAATTACTTGACTTTCTTTTATTCGGTAAAGGTTAACTAAGTAAAAACAACAACCTCTTACTATTACAGCTGGAAAAATTCAACAAGGATAGAACTTTCGATTAATCTTCTCCAAGTCAAGGCTTCTTTATTTCAATTACACAGAACCTCTTGTTAATTTTCATTGCCTTAAATTATAATCATTTATTTTTCTGTTCTTCAACTCTAAAATTTCTCAACAAATTCCTGACCAATAAAATAGCACTCTTTTGTCAACTCGTTGGGAGACGACCTGCGAATTCTACTCCCAGTATTTTATTCTTAAATTGTGACAACTCTTTTTAAATTGATAAGCGGAATTTTCGTCAGTTAAGAACTGTACTTGCAATGCTGTTCTTATTATAAATTTCTTAATCGGCAATTTTCTGCCTGTCAATTTTTGGCGCCGTTGCCCGGGAGTTGCAACAGTGTGCTAAATTATTGGTTGGTGTAAATATTTTTAATTTTTCATATTTGCATATTTTATTTTATTTTATTACCATGAGCTATATGTTTCTTTCATTGAATGACGCGTTCACTACCTGATCCGAGCTTAGCCGCGTTTGATCCTGAAATTGAAAGAACTATTTCATGTATTAGGCGAGCTCGGCATCAGTTAGCCTCTGAGGGTGGTGAAGTGGTTACTATCAATTCACCAGTCTCATCTGAGGGTGAATCTGAAGCACCATTTGAGGAAGAAACAAGCTCCACTTCTACTGATTCTGTTGATTTATGCACAGGTAATATGGCGGAGCCTAGAAGGATTACTCTCCAGGAAGCAGAAGCTTCGAACTTTACACTGCAACCGTATCAAGCGCGTCACCCAAATATGGCTACAGATTTTAAACTGAAGACCGCGCTAATCAATCTACTGCCTAAGTTTCATGGCTTACCTGCTCAAGAGCCTATCAAGCACCTCAGAGATTTTTAGATAGCCTGCTCAACTACTAGACGTCATGGTGCAGATGAGACTACTATTTGGCTATATGCTTTCCCATTTTCTCTTGAGGAAAAGGCAAGGGAGTAGTTCTACACTCAACCTGAAGAAGTTGTTACTAATTGGGATCTGCTCAGAAGGGAATTCCTGGACAAATACTTTCCAGCTGAAGTTACAGATAGACTAAGGAAAGAAATTTCCTGCATTATCCAAGGCGAGTCAGGGACTCTCTACGAGTATTGGGAACACTTCAGGAATCTCCTAGACTCATGTCCCCACCACAAGATTGACCAGTTGGTATTGATTAGCTATTTCACACAAGGCATGAAGCCTCAAGACAAGACCACATTAGATGCTGCGAGTAATGGCTCTCTGAAGAAGTACAAGATGGCGACAGAAGCGTGGCAACTGATCACCGATCTAGCTGAGTCTACCCGAAATGCAAAGCACAGGAACAACTATCCCAAGGCTATTGCGGAGGTTTCCTCTAGAAGTGAGACTGCTGCTCTCACACAGACTCTGGGAGAGATGACCAACATACTGAAGCAGCTACAGCTGAATCAACAACAACCTCAGCCTCCCCCACAACAACAGTGTCAACAGTTGGTTCCTCAGAGAGTGTGTAGAATATGTGCCTGCTATTCCCATTACACTGATGAATGTCCCCAACTCCAATAAGAAGACAACACCTTGGCAGCTACTAGCAACTACTATAACCGCCCGAATCAAGGGAATTATCAACAAGGTGGTAATTATAACCAAGGTGGGAACTACAATCAAGGTTGGCAAGACAACTCCAACCCGGGATGGAGAGATAATTCAAACCAAGGCTGGAGAGACAATTCCAACCAAGGATGGAGGGACAACTACAATCAAGGAGGCAGAGACAATGGTGGAAATCAGAGGTGGAACCACAACAATAACTATCAGCAGAACTGGTATCAGCAGAACTTCCTTACCAACAGCAGAACCAAGGCCAGACTTACCGAGCACCTCACCAAAGGCAATCCCAAGTGCCTCAGAATAACCAACAGCAAGCCCGTCAAATTACTTATCCCCCTTCCTCTTCCAATGATGAGATGCTTCGCTCTATTGCGCAAGGACAAAAAGACATTCAGAATACATTTAACTCTACCATAAACGGTCTTAACTCCATTCTACAAGCACTCATATCTCGCTTGGAACCACCCTCTACTCCCAACAATCAACTTTCAAGCTCTAGTGTACTACCTTCTCAACCTCTACCCAACCCTAAGGGTGGACTCAATGCCATTACTTTGAGGTCTGGCTGCAAGAGAGGAGTCATGAAGAGCCAAGCTCAAAAGAAAACATTCATGTTGAAGACATTGTTGAAGTAGAGGATGCTGAAGGAGAGGATGAAGTACAAGACATGGTTGAAGAAGAGGAGGCTCAACCAAAGAATGGAGTACCAAAATAAGATGAAGTTACAAGAGAAGCCATTCCCATTCCATTTCCACACCTTGCTAGGAAATCCAGAAAGCAGATGGAGCTAGATCCCAAGATGGTGGAGATCTTCAAAAAGGTTGAGGTAACGATTCCCCTTTTTTATGCCATTTGCCATGTACCTAAGTACGTTAAGTTTATAAAATATTTATGCATGAATAAAGATAAAATACATGATTTAGAAACTATTCCCCTAGGTAGCTCTATTTCTGCTTTAATGGGTGCTGTACCGAAAAAATGTAGTGATCCGGGTCCATGCATGGTTACTATTACTATCGAGGGTGTACAATTTTTTGATTGCATGTGTGATTTAGGTGCATGTGTTAGTATTATGCCATTATCTGTATATGATGCCTTGAGGCTCCCTCCCTTAAAAAGGTCGGCAGCACGTTTTGTTTTGGCAGATAAAAGCATAATCTCGGTGGTTAGAGTTGCTGAGGACGTGCTGGTGAGCATTAAGGGGATAACATTCCCTATTGACTTCTACATCTTGGAGATGCCCCCTAATGACTCAGGAAGACCATCATCCATCCTGCTTGGAAGGCCATTGCTAAAGACTTCAAGGTTCAAATTGGATGCCTTCTCAGGAACCTACTCTTTTGAGATAGATGGCAGAGCAGTGAGTTTCAACCTGGATGAAGCTATGCAGTATCCTCCGGAAGATCATTTCATCTTCCAGTGCGACATCATTGATGAGACAGTGGCTGCAGTTCACCAAGAAGAAGTAGAAGAGATGCACATGGAGCAAGGTACAAGTGTGGGAAAACCCTCTGAGCTTACTGAAGATACCTTGCTACCATCAATGGCTCTAGAAGATCAAGTGCCAAGCCATGAGCAGCAACTGGAGTTGAAGTCCCTTCCACCCCACCTCAAGTATGCTTACCTTGAGGATAATCAGAAGGTCCCAGTTATTATTGCAAGAGAACTCACTTCCCAACAGGAGGAGCAGTTGCTTAGTGTGCTGAGAAGACACAAGAAAGCTATTGGGTGGAGCTTGGCAGATATAGTAGGCATCAGCCCTCAAGTCTGTGAGCACCGGATATTCTTAGAAGAGGGAGCAAGGCGTGTCCGTCAACCTCAAAGGCGGTTGAATCCCACCATCTTAGAAGTTGTCAAGAAGGAAGTGACCAGACTGCTTGAAGCTGATATTATCTATCCAATCTCGGATAGTGAATGGGTTAGCCCAGTACAGGTGGTGCCCAAGAAATCTGGAGTCATAACAGTGAGGAATGAGCATGGAGAGCTATTGACAACAAGAGTGCAGAACTCATGGAGGGTATGCATTGATTACAGGTTCCTTAACTAGGCTACTCGCACGGATCACTACCCCCTGTCCTTTATCGATCAGATGCTTGATCACCTGTCAGACTGTTTTCTAGATGGTTACACTGGCTATTTTCAAATTCATATAGCTCCTGAAGATCAGGAGAAAACTACTTTTACATGTTTGATAAACCACTATTTTATGGTTTATCTTGTGCTCAATTGAGTGGATTTTATCAACTCTTTACCCACTTATTCATACTATTTGCATGGTTTTACAACTCCTTCCTGATTTTGTGCTATGATTGAAAACATGCTTCTTTGATCTTATATTTGCTTATTATTAATCCTCTCTTATTACCATTAGATGCCTTGATATGTGTGTTAAGTGCTTTCAGAGATTATAGGGCAGGAATGGCTTGGAGGATGGAAAAGAAGTATGCAAAAGTGGAAGGAGTACAAGAAGTTGAAGAAACTGCAAAGCTGTCAGCCTGACCTCTTCGCATTCAAACAGTCATAACTTGAGCTACAGAGGTCCAAACAACGCGATTCCAGTTGCGTTGGAAAGCTAACGTTTGGGGCTTTGATTTGATAGATAATATGCCATAGTTGCCCTAACGCTAGGTGACGCGACCGCGTGCTCCATGCGGACGCATCGCAGTGACAGAAATTCAGCATGTTGAATTCGCAACCAGCAAATTCTGGGTTGTTTCTGAACCAGTTCTCGCCCCAGAAAACACAGATTAGAGGCTATAAAGTGGAGGAATGCATCCATTCATAATCATGCTCTCATATTCACAATTTTAGGAGTAGATGTAGTTTTTAGAGAGAGAGATTCTCTCCTCTCTCTTAGGATTTAGGATTTAGGACCTCTCTTAGTTTTAGGAGTGACTCTCAATCCCAGGTTCAATGTTCCTTTTTTATTTATTTTCTCAATTTAATTTATGAACATCTATGCCAGATTTAATTTCTTTTGTTAGTGCAATTCGAGGTATTTTCAGATTTAAGATTGCTTTGCTTTATTTATATTAATGCTTTTAATTTAATTTAGATATTTTTCTCCCTTTTGGCTTTGGTCAAGTGATTGGTAGTACTTGAGTTATCAAACTCAGCAAGTGATTGAAATTGGCAGATTCTGCTTGAGCTAGGATTGCTCTAACACTAGTCTCTCCACAGGAGTTGACTAGGACTTGAGAATCAAGCTAATCAGTCCACTTAACCTTCCTTTGTTTAATAAAGGCTGACCAAGTGGGATTAAAACCCAATTCTCTTCACACCTGATAAGGATAACTAGGATAGGAATTCCAATTCTTATACCTTGCTAAGAGATTTTATTATTATTATTTTATTTTACTTGTCATATAACATATTCCCTCCTTACTTCCAAAACCCCAATTTACAAACTCATAACCAATAATAAGAACATACCTCCCTGCAATTCCTTGAGAAGACGACCCGAGGTTTAAATACTCGGTTATCAATTTTAAAAGGGGTTTGTTACTTGTGACAACCAAAACGTTTGTATTAAAGGACTTTTGAAGGTTTAGAAACTATACTTGCAACGAGGATTTATCCGCAAATTTCTAGACTACGCAAAAGTTCCTCTCATCAAAATGGCGTCGTTGCCGGGGAATTGCAAACGTGTGCCTTATTATTGGTTATTGTAAATATTTGCTTTTTACTTGCTTATTTGTTTTTATTTTTATTTTTATTTTTTTGCTTTTTCGTAAATTAAGAGGTTATTGGTTTTTATTTAGTTATTAAAAATTTTTCAAAAATTTTTTTTCTTGGTGTTCATCTTGATCTTCAAGTTGTTCTTTGTGTTCATCTTGACCTTCAAGTTGTTCTTAGTTGTTTTTTTCGTTTTGATCTAAAAATTTAAGTTTGTTATCATTTTATTATTTTTATCTTTCCTTATTAAATTCAAAAATTCAAAAAAAAAAAATTCAAATTTCAAAATTCAAATTTCAAAATTCAAAAATTCAAATTTCAAATTTCAAAAATTTAATTTTCAAATTTCAAAATTTAATTTTTAAATTCAAATTTTAAATAACCTTTTAATTTAAAATTGCTTTTATTTTTGTTTTTAATTTTTATTTGCTACTATGAACTCTCACCCCTTCGGCTACGAGTCTGGTTACAATTATATTACAGGAAGAGGAAATTACAAGGAGAATAAGCATCAAGGTTGGGACAATCAAAGATGGGAGGAGCCACAATGATTTGAACAACCCTCATGGCAACAACCACTTCCAATGGACTATCAACAACCACCACCATATGCCTATAAACCCTCTCCTCAACATAGATTTGGATAGTACGGAGCATGACTTTGTACTGGAACAAGTGGAGGAAGCTGTAATTATTGAAGAGGAAGAAGTGGTTGAAGACTCAGGAGATGCAGAACCTCCATGGGAAAGTCCAGTCATAGAACCCCCTTTCAAAACGTTTGAAATTGATGCTGAGGAGGGTGTACAACCTCCAAGGTATATCACAGTTGAAGACTTGGAAGAGGTTGATCAAGAGATAGAGATTCAAGAAGAAGAAGCACAACATCCCATGCCCTTGGAAAGCAATGAAGAGGTGATTGAATTGGAAGAAAGCTACCAAGAGGAAGATGTTAAAATTGAAGAAGCTTGCAAAGAGGTGGTAATTATCAGAGAAGAGCACAAGGGAGTGGAGCTTGCAATTTCATTAAAAACACCTCCCCCTAAGTTGCCATCATCCTTCACAACATTCAAGTGGGTAAAATTCATATCCCTTAGCTTTCTAATTCCACTTGAATATGGGCTACTGGAGACGGATGGTCAACTTAGAACTCTTTGTGGCATTAAGAGTAAGAGGAAGATGGTCAGTGGTAAGAACTGTCCTGCAAGGTTCATTATGGTTGGAAGCTTTAAGTTTAAACACAAAGGTTGGTGTAGAGCTCAATTGAATGGGTCTAGGAAGTTGTTTGGACGCTTCAGTGAGAATTCTAAAGCTGAATCACCCGGATGGAATCATGATAATCAACTTGAAGACGGGTGCAAAAGCAAAATTTGGGATCCCGGAATTCATTCTGGCAATCAACACTCTTGGGGCTTTGTAACTTGCTTTAACTTACTTGAAGGCTTTCTGCGCCTAGTTTGGGACCCCGGAGGTTACTGGAATCACAAACATTGGTGGAGATTTCTGGATGAGTTCAAGCACAAGCCACCATAACAGGGAGCTCACCAAATGTCAAACTTAAGGACTTTAACTAAAAGTGCTATGTGGGAGACAACCCACCATGGTATGATCGTTCCTTTTTCATTTTTATTTAGTTTTATTTGTTTTCGAGTTTTATTTTATTTTATTATATTGAACCTGGAGTTTTGCATCACATTCATATTAACACTGCATTCTGCATTTTTTTTCAAAAAAAAAAGCACGCATGCGACGCGGCAGCATCGTTGACGCGTCCGCGTCACCAGTGCAATGGGTAGAAAAGAAAACGAACAGAAAGTCACGCGAGAGCGTGGCTGGAGGCGTGCCAATGGCACAAATCGTCCCACGTGACTGCATCGCTGATGCGACCGCATCATATGGGAATAATGGCCTCCCACGCGACCGCTCCCCACGCAGCCGCGTGACCAAGATTTCGACGTCAAAGTGGTGCACACCCGAAAGTTGTGCGAGAGTGGTGCTGGATTGGTGCTGAACGCATAATCCTTCCCACGCGGCCGCGTGATCCACGCGACCGCGTCATATTCCTTTAAAGCCTACTCACGCGATTGCATGCCCCATGCGATCGCGTCACTTAAAATTTGGCACTAATAATAATTTGAACAGAGAGTTGTGCGAGCGCGAGGCTGCCCTCGCGCCAGTAGCATGAATTGTGTCACGCGACCGCGTGACCGATGCGACCGCGTCAATCAGTATAAGTGCAAGTCGCGCGACCGCGTGCCCCACGCGATCGCGTCGCTTGCGCCGCACAACTCAACCTAAATTGCTAAAATATCTTATCTTTCTCTTCCCCAAATCCTATTTTCTCTTTTCCCTCCTTATTTCTTCCTTACTTCTTCTTCCCTTCTTTTCCTTCTCATTCTTCTTATCTTTTATTTTATTTTACTTAATTTATTTGAATATTTCATTCATTGCATTTTAATTTAAGTGCATATTTTTATTTTTCTTTCTAAATTTATTATTTTTTTCTTTGGTGTTGAATTTTCTTATTTCACTGTTGCATCTTCTCTTGAATTATTTTGGGTGCTTAGTGACTTATTTTTATTCTGGTTAGGTAATATTATTTATATCAATGCCAATCTTTCATACCTGTATTACTTTTACATCGACATGAATTTATATTATCTCTCCTTACCCACACTCTCTTCCCTATTGTTGCAACTTTTTGCATTCTTGATTTGCCATGTACTTCTACTATTTTCTCACTTGCATGTTGTAGCTACCATGTAATTGGGACCCTTTTCATTTGGCATTAACCCAACCATACTTCATTTATTTTCTTATCTCTATTACTGGGTTACTTTTTCTCCCCTTTTCTTTCAGGATGGCCACCCGGAAGGGAACCGGAAGACGTTTGCATGGGGAGACAGACAAGTCCATCTGCAAAATCTTGAAGAAAAGCATCAGTTGGAGCAATCCGTCCACCTGCACATCTCAGCATGCACCGAGGACGGTGCAATCTTTAAGTGTGGGGAGGTCGATACCGATCTCCATGGGTTAGTTATTTCCTGACTCAACACCAAAATTTTTATTTTATTTGTTTGTTCATTGTTGCATTTGCATGTTTGATTGCATATTTGTTTAATTTTGTGCATATTTTACCACTTGGTTGAAGTAATATTTTCTTTTTCAAGAAACCTTTTTAGAGCATTTCACTAATTTGAATAAAATTTAATGTTACACTTGTTTGAAGAGATATTATACTGGAACATGGTTTAGAGCTCGAACATACAAAACCAGTGAGATTTTTGAGCCTATTTGAATTGGATGCATTTTACCAACCAATATTTTATTTTTGGTGTGTGTTTTTCTCTCTAAAATTGTGATCTTTGTCTTGTTTAATTCTATATTTCCATGGTTTGATGTATACATGCACTTATATGATTGAGGCCTTTGTTTCACTGAGCTTACATACCCATATGGCCTTACCTTTCATTATCCTTTGCAAACCAATTTGAGCCTATTTGACCCCTTTTATTCTTTATTTTAGCTCATCACTAACTCTAAGCGGAAAACAATAATGTCCTTAATTTGAATCCTTGGTTAGCTTAGACTAGTGAGGGTGCTTATGATTTAAGTGTGGGAAAAGTGGGTTTCGAAACATTTGGTTTGAGAATTGGGTGTTATATATCTTTATGAAAATGTGAAAGAAATGTTTAGGACATGTTCATGCATTCAATAATTTAATCATATGCATTGAAAAAAACAAAAGAAAAAGAAAAAAATATATATATAAAAAAAAGAAGAGAGAGAGAAAAAGAAAGAAAAAGAGCAAATAAGTAAAAGGGGACAAAATGCCCCAAAGTAAATGGTGAAAGCAATGCATATGTACTGTACTTGAAATTAGAATGCATGAATATGTGGAAAATATGGTTAATGGATAGTTAGATGTGGTATTATGATTACATGGATTGTCTAAAGTTAGGTGGAAAGTTTAAGTTAATTAAGGATTCAGATTTTAGTCCACTTGGCCAAATACAATCCTACTTTGACCCTAACCCCATTACAACCCTTAAAAGACCTCTTGATATGTGTATCTGTGCATTAAATTTATGTTGATTGTTAGATGAAGAGCAAGCCTTAGAAAGAAAGGTTAGAGGAGAATTGAGAGAATCGAATCTTAAACACTTGAGTGATTAGAGTGTATACACTACCAGTGAGGGTTCGATGCTCAATCCCTTGTTCCCTGCTTTCATGAGCTATCTTCTTACAAGTTTACTTGTACTTTATTTTGTATAATTTGAATTAGTGGAATCTGATTTATATTTGTCTTGGAGAACATATTTTACTTTTAACCAAGTAGGTAGAAACATTCTGCATATAGTTGCATTCATACAGATAGGTTGCATTTCATACATTCTACCATTCCCCTTCACCTTTATAGTTTCTCTTGAGCTTAGCATGAGGACATGCTAATGTTTAAGTGTGGGGAGGTTAATAAACCACTATTTTATGGTTTATCTTGTGCTCAATTGAGTAGATTTTATCAACTCTTTACCCACTTATTCATACTATTTGCATGGTTTTACAACTCCTTCCTGATTTTGTGCTATGATTGAAAACATGCTTCTTTGATCTTATATTTGCTTATTATTAATCCTCTCTTATTACCATTAGATGCCTTGATATGTGTGTTAAGTGCTTTCAGAGATTATAGGGCAGGAATGGCTTGGAGGATGGAAAAGAAGCATGCAAAAGTGGAAGGAGTACAAGAAGTTGAAGAAACTGCAAAGCTGTCAGCCTGACCTCTTCGCATTCAAACAGTCATAACTTGAGCTACAGAGGTCCAAACGACGCGGTTTCAGTTGCGTTGGAAAGCTAACGTCTGGGGCTTCGATTTGATATATAATATGCCATAGTTGCTCTAACTCTAGGCAACGCGACTGCGTGCTCTATGCGGACACGTCGCAGTGACGGAAATTCAGCATGTTGAATTTGCAACCAGCGAATTCTGGGTTGTTTCTGACCCAGTTCTCGACCCAGAAAATATAGATTAGAGGCTATAAAGTGGAGGAATACATCCATTCATAATCATGCTCTCATATTCATAATTTTAGGAGTAGATGTAGTTTTTAGAGAGAGAGGTTCTCTCCTCTCTCTTAGGATTTAGGATTTAGGACTTCTCTTAGTTTTAGGAGTGACTCTCAATCCCAGGTTCAATGTTCCTTTTTTATTTATTTTTTTAATTTAATTTATGAACATCTATGCCAGATTTAATTTCTTTTGTTAATGCAATTTAAGGTATTTTCAGATTTAAGATTGCTTTGCTTTATTTATATTAATGCTTTTAATTTAATTTAGATATTTTTTTCCCTTTTGGCTTTGGTCAAGTGATTGGTAGTACTTGAGTTATCAAACTCAGCAAGTGATTGAAATTGGCAGATTCTGCTTGAGCTAGGATTGCTCTAACACTAGTCTCTCCACAGGAGTTGACTAGGACTTGAGAATCAAGCTAATCAGTCCACTTAACCTTCCTTTGTTTAATAAAGGCTGACCAAGTGGGATTAAAACCCAATTCTCTTCACACCTGATAAGGATAACTAGGATAGGAATTCCAATTCTTATACCTTGCCAAGAGATTTTATTATTATTATTTTATTTTACTTGTCATATAACATATTCCCTCCTTACTTCCAAAATCCTAATTTACAAACTCATAACCAATAATAAGAACATACCTCCCTGCAATTCCTTGAGAAGACGACCCGAGGTTTAAATACTCGGTTATCAATTTTAAAAGGGGTTTGTTACTTGTGACAACCAAAACGTTTGTATGAAAGGACTTTTGAAGGTTTAGAAACTATACTTGCAACGAGGATTTATCTGCAAATTTTTAGACCATGCAAAAGTTTCTCTCATCAATGTCCCTTTGGAACGTACGCATACAAGATGATGCCTTTTGGTTTATGTAATGCACCGGCTGTTCCAAAGATGCATGATGAGCATTTTCTCAGATCTTCTTGAGAACTGTATGGAAGTTTTCATGGATGACTTTAGTGTGTATGGTGATTCATTCAACCTTTGCTTAGATAGTTTAGCTAGAGTATTAGACAGGTGTGTTAGTTCAAACCTTGTACTAAATTTTGAAAATTGTCATTTTATGGTAAAACAAGGTATTGTTCTAGGACATGTTGTTTCTAATACTGGTATTTATGTAGATCCAGTAAAGGTAGATGTCATTTCTAGTTTACCTTACCCCTCCTCCGTGAGGGAAGTTCGTTCGTTCCTTGGTCATGCAGGTTTCTATCGGAGATTTATCAAGGACTTCAGTAAGGTAGCATTGCCTTTATCCCGATTGCTGCAGAAGGATGTTGAGTTTGAGCTGAGTAAGGACCGCATGGAAGTGTTTGATAAGCTGAAGATTGCCTTGACTCAAGCTCCGATTGTGAGATGACCAGACTGGAGCCAGCCATTTGAGATTATGTGTGATGTCTCCAACCATGCAGTAGGAGCGGCGCTGGCTCAGCGCGAAGGTAAGGACCCTTTTATAATTGCATATGCCTCTAAGACCTTAGACACTGCTCAGTCTAATTATACTACCACTGAAAAAGAGTTTCTGGCTATTATTTTTGCTCTGTATAAATTCTGAGCCTACTTACATGGTACTAAGGTGGTAGTATACCCAGACCATGCAGCTCTAAAATATTTATTAGCTAAAAAAGAGTCCAAACCAAGGTTAATACGTTGGATATTGTTGCTACAAGAATTTGATTTAGAAATCAAAGATAGGAGTGGTTCCCAGAATTTAGTGGCAGACCACTTGAGTCGCCTAGAGCACATTAAGATTGACTCCACTCCTATCAATGATGCTTTCCCATTTGATAGCTTGCACGTAATATCTGAGGTAGTTCCTTGGTATGCACCTATAGCTAATTATCTAGTTAGTCATACCTTCCCTCCTAATTTTACTAAGCATCAAAGGGACAAGCTTAAAAGCGAGTCCAAATATTATATATGGGATGATCCATATTTATGGAGGTATCGTGCTGACCACATAATTAGAAGGTGTGTGCCACAATCAGAATTCCAATCAATTTTAGAGGCCTGCCACTCTTCAGAGAATGGTGGACATTTTGGTCCTCAAAGGACAGCTAGAAAAATTTTAGACTGTGGATTCTGGTGGCCCACTCTTTTTAAGGATGCCACTTCCTTCTGTAAATCTTGTTCTCCATGCCAAAGGTTTGGGAATATATCCAAGAGGGATGAGATGCCCCAACAACTTATGTTGTTCTGTGAAATTTTTGATGTTTGGGGCATTGACTTCATGGGTCCATTTGCAAACTCTAGTGGTTTCTTATACATATTGCTAGCAGTTGATTATGTCTCTAAATGGGTGGAAGCAATTCCTACCCGTACTGATGATGCTAACGTTGTTGTCTCCTTTGTTAGAAATCATATTATCTGTCGCTTTGGATCACC
Organism: Arachis ipaensis; assembly: GCF_059453495.1. Lineage (NCBI taxonomy): Eukaryota > Viridiplantae > Streptophyta > Magnoliopsida > Fabales > Fabaceae > Arachis > Arachis ipaensis. The sequence goes on from NC_142436.1 coordinate 36,564,439, forward strand.
ACGAGCAATCGTGAGTGATCAAGGCACGCATTTTTGTAACAGGAGATTGACAGGTCTACTGAAGAAACATGGCATTGTGCACAAGGTAGCAACGGCTTACCACTCTCAGACCAATGGGCAAGCCGAAGTGTCTAACAGAGAGATAAAGCGCATACTGGAGAATATTGTCAAGCCTCATAGGAAGGACTGGAGCACCAGACTTGTAGACGCACTTTGGGCTTATCGAACAGCATATAAGACACCAATCGGAATGAGTCCCTTCCACCTAGTCTACGGAAAGGCTTGTCACCTCCCAGGGGAGGTGGAACACAAGGCTTTCTGGGCTGTAAGGGAATGCAACATGGGATTTGAGAAAGCCGGTGCTGAAAGGAAGTTGCAACTAGCAGAACTGCAGAACCTTCGATTCGAAGCATATGACAACTCCAGGCTATACAAAGAGAGGGTGAAGGCTGTGCATGACAAGCATATCAAGAGAAAAGAGTTCAGACCTGGGGAGTTGGTTCTCCTTCAACGCTAGATTGAGGCTCATGCCAGGCAAGCTGCGATCAAGGTGGAAAGGTCCCTATAGAGTAGAGAAGGCAGAGCCATACGGAGTCTTCTACCTGAGTCATCCTTCAAGCTCCAAATTCATCAAAGTCAATGGACACCGCTTGAAGCTATATCATGGTGAGAAAATGAAGGAGAATAAAGTGCTGGAGGTCTTCCTCTTGGAGGATCCATCAACAATAGAAGACTGAGCTTGTGGACTGTCCAACTTAAGGACGTAAAAGAAAAGTGCTAGGCGGGAGACAACCCACCATGGTATGATCATCTCTTTTCATTCTTAGTTTTATTTTATTTTGTTTTTATCAGTGTTCTGCATAATCACCTGTATTCTGCATAAAAAAAAAGAAAAAAATGCATTCGATGCACAAGCGTCCCCGACGCATACGCGTCATATGTGAATGCGAGAATAATAGGAATTGAACAGAGAGTTGGGCAGGAGTGGCGCTGGAACCATGCATTGCGCACAAACAAGCCCACGCGTACGCGTACTTCACAAGTGCGCGTCGCTTGCGTTTTCAGCCGCCCACGTGTCAGCGTCCTTGACGCGTATGCGTGACCTTGGAAATCGGCGTAAATGGGTGTTCTACCAGAGAGTTGTGATGATTTGGGGCTGGAATTGTGCTAGAAGCACAAACTTAATCACGCGTCCGCGTCCTTGACGTGTGCGCGTCATTTTCACTTAATCGCCATCCACGCGTGCGCGTACCTGACGCGCACGCGTCGTATGCAATTATGGCTCTAACCCAGAATGAACAGAGAGTTGTGCATGCGCGGGGCTGGCTTCGCACGATTCGCACAACCAAGGGCACGCGTGCGCATGCCAGACGCTTACGCGTCACCTTCGATTATGCGCAATACACACATACGCGTGCAGTACGCATACGCGTCGCATGCGCCGCCTCACCTACACAGTACGCCGCCCAAAATTTATCTTTCCCCCTCCCAAATCCTAATTCTCTTTCATTCCTAATTCTTTCTTCTTCCTTCTTCCTTCCTTCTTACTTCTTACTTCCTACTACTTTCTTCTTCCCTCTTTCATCTTCTCCCCCAGGTTCCTTTTCGCCCTCTCCTCTAATCTTTCATTCTTCTTTCATTATTGCATTTCATAGTTTATCTTTCTTCTCAATTTTATATTAGCTTAATTATTTATGGTTTCTTTTGCATTCTTTTTCCATGCATTTTTATATTTGTGTTGGAGCTTTATTTGGGCATTACTTTATTATTCTTAAGCTTGCGGATACTATGAGGAGTGATTTGACAATTGACATTAAATTTTGGCTCTCATATACATTTGGATCCATTATTTTAATTCCTATTTTAACTTGCACACCAAGTGTTTGTGAAAAAGCTCTCATGGCATTTTGAACTCTTTTCTACTTTACTCTTACACTTTAATGCCTCTCTTTTTCACAACACTTGTAATCCACATGTATTGGGATTATCATTCACAATTGTCATCATACTAGTGCTCTTTAATTTGGTACATTTAATAATTGATGCTTGAGTTATGCTTCTCATGCCTATTATTTGCATGCTTTTAACCCTCTTGCATCTAATTGTTATGAATTGCCTTTCTGAATTTTACTTAATGTCTTCCATGCATCTTGTAGCTACCATGTATAGGACATCATTACTACTTTGGCATTCATTATTACTTGGATTTCCCTCCTTCCAATGGTTAGTACTCTATATTTGAATTTTATTCTCTTTCTTCCTTCTTTTTAGGATGGCCACTAAAAAGGAAAAGGAGAAAGCTTCTAAAAAGCCACCGGCAAGGAGAGGAACCAAGAGAACTTTGGCAAAAGCACCACCATCTACTAGCGTCAAGCCGCCAACAAAGCGGGTAAAGAGGATCATTAAAGTTGATGAAGCAGAGAAAGTCTTTCCCGCACGGGACTCCACCCGGTTCACCAACCGTTATTGCGAGCAGATGTTCCCCATCCTAGCTGAGAGGAACTACAATAATGAACATCTACTCATTGTCCCTACTCATTTTGTTGATTTTGTGGAGTCCCACATCGAGAGGAGACAATGGAAATTTTTGAGGAGGCAGCCGCAGGAGGCCAACTTGTCATGGGTAGTTGAATTCTACTCCAACTTCTACTCGCCTACTAAGCAGTCTGTCTATGTTCGTCAGAAGCAAATCCCTGTCTCTGAGGGTGCCATACAGAGAGCATTGAATCTTCCATCTAGCCCAGAGGGACTGGACGCCTATTAGGAAGCCTCTCTTAAATGCCAGATGTATCAGTTCGACTAGGCCAGTGTCCTTGGAGTTATAGCCCAACCTGGCAACACCTGGATTTATGGGCAGCACCGATCAAAACCCAAGAGCATCTCAGCCCAATCACTTACCTTGGAGGCTCACGTGTGGGCACAATTATGTCCCACTATATCTTTCAGAGCACTCATGAGTCCACCTTCACTGCGGACATGGCTGTTCTCATCTGGTGCATCCTGACAGAGCAACCTCTCAACCTGCCCCATCACATCCGACAGGCCATGGGACACGTGCAGATTGTGAGCAACCTAACCTTTTCCGCCTTGGTTTCAGATTTAGTCTCTGCAGCAGGTGTTTCACATACGGCTGGGGATACCAAGACCAAGATCCCAAGGGCCGATCAGTATGTCCCGAATGGAAAGTACATCAGACCCCCAGTTCCTTCTCCGAGCCGGCCTCCAGGCCCATCTTTGGACACTCCTCCTTCTTCTACTCCACCACCATCCACACCACAAGCACCATCCACCCATCAGATGTTCCTTCAGATCCTTGAGAGGTTCGACCGGCAAGACCGGTGGATGGAGCAATTGGAGCGCTGCAATGAGCACCGATACAACTATCTGAAGGAGCTCATTGTTGGTACTCACCCACCTCTGGGACAGAAGGACACCGCCGGACTCCCTTTCAACTAGTAGCACAGGGAGCCATGGCGAGCCAGACAGCGGAGGCGATGCTTCTAGCCCCACCTTGCTCCTTACTGATGGCACGGAGGACCGTGCCAAGCCTTAAGTGTGGGGAGCTTAGTCCCTGACTTCCGGAGGTAATCTCTCTCTCTTAACACCAACATTTTAGTTTTTATTTTGTTAGATAGGATAGATTGCATGATAATAACTGCTTGCATGTATGTTCTGCTTGGTTAAAGTAATTTGTTTCTTTTCAAGACCCTATTTTATAATATTTCACTAATTTAAATCGAAAATTTGTGCTAAACTTGTTTGAAGATTGTAATTTGGAACATGGTTTCTAGCTAAGAACACACAACCTATGAGATTTTGAGCTTAATTATATGGTTACATTATTTAACCATGATTTTTATTCTTGTGTGTTTTCTTATCTATGATTGCAATCTATAGTTTGCTCCATTCTATATGTCCATTGTTTAGTGTATTTGCATGCATACATATGATTGAGGCCATTAATTGTTATTAGCTCACTTATCCCAAATAGCCTACCATTTTAATTATCCTTGTTTGCCACTTTGATCCTATTAATCCCATTCGTTCTTTATATTACCACATCACTAGCCTTAAACGGAAAAACAATTAACTATCCCATTTGAATCTTTGGTTAGCTTAAGATAGAGATTGTGTGTCAACGAAGTGTGGGGAATTGTGGAAACTTGGGTTGATAAGAATGTGTTGTGTTTTATTGATAAAAATATTGGGAATTTGGGTGCATACTCATGTGAAACCAGAAAAACCATATGCATTGACATGTTATGTTTGCTTTCATGTTCATGAAAAAAAAACTTATTACAATATAAATAAATAAATAAATAAATAAATAGGGGACAAAATTACCCCAATATTAAGTTTAATAAAAGATCAATGCATATGTGGTGAAATTAAAGAAAATTTGATACATGACCATGTGAAACATACAAAAGTGAGATTATGGGTAGCTAGGCATGATTTTAGAATTATATAGAGTGTGTGTGTGTATTAAGTGAGAACTTAGGTTAGTCAAAGATTCGTATTATAGCTCACTTGGCCATACATATATCCTCACCCTCACCTTAGCCCCATTACAACCTTGAAAAGACCTCATGATGTTTGCATTTGTACACTAAATATTTGTTGATTAGTTAGATGAAGAACAAAGTTTTAGAAAGCATTATTAGAGAAGAGTAGAGTGGATTAACCTTAGACACTTGAGCGATTAGAGTGCATATACACTTCTAGTGAGGGTTCAACGCTTGATTCTATGTTCCCTGCTTTCATGAGTTATCTTCCTACAAGTTTACTTGTCTTTTATCGTGTGATCTGAATTAGTGAAATCTGATTTATGTTTGTCTTGGGGAACTTGTTTACTTTTAACCAAGTAGGCAAAAACATCTTAGCATATAGTTGCATTCATATATAGGTTGCATTTCATGAGTCTTACTTCCCCCCATTCATTCTATTAGTCTCCTTGAGCTTAGCATGAGGACATGTTAATGTTTAAGTATGGGGAGATTGATAAACCACTATTTTATGGTTTATCTTGTGCTAAATTAAGTGGTTTTTATCAAGTCTTTGCGCACTTATTTATACAATCTGCATGGTTTTACAAATCCTTCCTAATTCTGTTCTATGATTGAAAACTTGCTTCCTAAGCCTCTAAATTGTGTATTTTTAATATCCTTTTATACCATTTGATGTCGTGATCTGTTTGTTAAGTGTTTTCAGGCTTTATAGGGCAGGAATGGCTTAGAGGATGGAGAGGTAGCTTGCAAAAATGGAAGAAACACAAGAAATAAAGAAGATAACCAGCGAGGATCGACGCGCACGCATGGCTCACGCATGCGCGTGATTTGGAGATTTTCACAGCAACGCGTACGCGTACCTGACACGTACGCATGACATGCACCACGTGCAGAAATCGCAGAAGACGCTGGGGGCATTTTGAGCTGAGTTTGGACCCAGTTTTCGGCCCAAAAACACATACTAGAATCAGGGAACAAGCAGAGACTCGAGACACATACATATTTACACAGTTTTTAGTTCTAGTTTTTGAATCTGGGAGAGAAAATACTACTTCCTCTAGGGTTCTTCATATTCATATTTTTTTTTTAGTTTTATGCTTTTTATTGGGATATTGAGAAGAGTTACTACCTCCGTGAAGTTTCCAGTATTCTAGTTTGTTTCCCTATTTCCTTACTCTTTTAATCACCCATTTACCCTATTCAGAGTTATATATGAATATCTTTGATTTTGAAATTTATTAATGCAAGAATTATTTTTATATTTAATTTTATTATTAGCTTGAGTATCATCCTTCTTTAATTTATTATTTCAGAATTAACTTTTATTAATTTAATTTTAGTTACCATGTCTCTTCTCTTTTCCCTTTACATGTCTACGAAATTGGTATCCATGTCAATGGAGTAGGCTCTTAACTTGACCTTCGAGTTGATTAATAGGAGACTCTTGAGTTGGAATACTCAAGTGTTAATTTGCAATTGGGAGTTGTTGGCTAACTCTCTAGTCACTAACGCTAATCCTTCCATAGGAGAGGATTAGGACTTGTGAATTGGAGTTGGCTCAATTACTTGACTTTCCTTTATTCGGTAAAGGTTAACTAAGTAAAAACAACAACCTCTTACTATTACACTTGGGAAAATTCAACAAGGATAGAACTTCCGATTAATCTTCTCCTGGTCAAGGCTTCTTTATTTCAATTACACAGAACCTCTTGTTAATTTTCATTGCTTTAAATTATAAACATTTATTTTTCTATTCTTTAACTCTAAAATTTCTCAGAAAATTCCTGACCAATAAAATAGCACTCTTTTGTCAACTCGTTGGGAGACGATCTGGGAATTCTACTCCTAGTATTTTATTCTTAAATTGTGACAACTCTTTTTAAATTGATAAGCGAAATTTTCGTCGGTTAAGAACTATACTTGCAACATTGTTCTTATTATAAATTTCTTAATCGGCAATTTTTCGCCCGTCAATAGATCCCAAAAAACTCCCAAGATAAAGGGAGCGATCATCCATAAACAAAGGTAGAACTACACCAAAAAGGTGGTTATTAGCTCTACTATAAATACACTGACACTCCTCAGATATACACACGTTCTAATTTACTAAAAACCTGCTTAAAGCCCTTACTAACTTAAGCATCGAAGTCTCTTGTAGGTACCACGCCCCACCTCCTCATGAGGAACTTAGACGGCGGCACATCGGCATTGGAACAAGTCGGGCGTTCCCTCAGAAGGAGTCTGGGCCTCACGCTTAGGCCCAAATCAACGTTTCAGGTAACCCTCGGAACATTGGCATTGCTGCCGGGGACTTGGAATTCAACCGACGACAATGGCGGACTATCACTACGAAGATGATCATAGAACATCCGAATCCAAACCAAAGCCCCACCATGATGATCTCACACTTGTAATACCCCCTCCCCGAGAAAGAACTCACATTCCCCATAGAGAAGGGACTTTAGGAAACCCCCAACCACGGCAAATCTAGTTAAAGTTCTATCCACCGGAAGACGAAGAACCTCCACATCCAACAGAGATATTAGGTCTAGTTCATGGCCACAGTAGACAACTAGAACATCTTGAGTAAGAAGCTGAACGACACTGGGAAGCAGAACGAGAACTACGGAGAGAGGTGCGATGACGAAAGGAGCTAGAAGAAAAGATCTCAAGATTAGAAGTTGATATATGAAAATGAAGCAATTGAGCAGATCGGGAAGAAAGCCCTTTGGGGGTAAGGATCCATTTGTGGAAGAGATCATGCGGGCCAAAGTTCCAAAGAACTTCAAATCTCCTGACATGGATCTCTACAATAGAACAACCAACTGAAGCACTATCTCAGCAACTTTAAAACTCGGATGTATCTAGCTGACACCTCTGATGCTACCCGTTGCAAAGCATTCCTGACGAATTTGACCAAAGCTGGGATAAAGTGGTTCGACAACTTACCACCCAGGTCGGTGACTTGTTTTGACGACCTGGCAAGGAAGTTTCTAACAAGATTCTTGATTCAGAAGGACAAGGTGAAACACGCACCAAGCTTGCTAGGAGTTAAGCAAGAGGTCGGAGAAATTCTCCGAGATTACATGAAAAGATTCAACAAAGCATGCTTGGAGATTCAAAAGTTACCCACTGAAGCAGTGATAACGGGATTAGTTAACGGCCTTAAAGAAGGACCCTTTTCTCAATCCATATCCAAGCGACACCGGCCTCCTTGTACGAAGTACAAGAACGAGCAGAGAAATATATCAACATGGAGGAGAACTCACGACTGAGAGAACCACTTCCAAGACCCATCCTGCCTTATCCATCTCGGAAAAAAGATAAAGAAGCTAAGAAGAAGGAAGAGTACAACCCGGAGAAACCTCGAAGATATGATAACTACACTCCCCTCTGGGTTTCTCTTGTAGATGTTTATAGAGAGATATGTCACACCGAGAAGGTTCCACCTCCTCGTCCGATTAAACACAAAAAGCTAGGAAGCCAGACAGAATACTATGAACACCACTAACAATATGGACATTCTACCGATGACTGTTACGATTTAAAAAATGTCATAGAAAAGTTGGCCAGAGAAGGCCGACTGGACAGGTACCTAGCGGATAGGTCGGACGACTTGAGGAAGAGAAAAAGAGATGAAGAAGGGGGACGACAAGAACGTCCACCTCAACCTCTCGAGCGACACATACACATGATTAATAGGAGATTTGCTGGAGGAGGGATATCTAAATCATCACAAAAAATGCATCTTAAAGAAGTGTACCAAGTCAGGGAAGATAGCAGATCTCCCGACTTGCCAACAATTTTGTTCACTAAAGAACATGCTCAAGGGGTAACACCCGGCCATGATTACTCCGTGGTGATAACTATGATCCTCACCAATGCAAACCTCTATGGAACATTAATAGATTAGGATAGCTCGACAGATATACTGTTTAAACCCGCTTTTGACAAGCTCAGATTGGAATAAAAATGATCTAAAGGCATACCTAGATAACCTCTTCGGATTGGGGGACACATCGATCCGACCTCTCAAATATATATCTCTATACACCACTTTTGGGAAGTGTGCAAAGTCAAAGATATTGAGTATTGACTACATTGTGGTTGACGTCACCTCAGCATACAATGCCTTAATAGGTCGGTGATGAACGAAAATATTCTTATACCGGTTAGAAACTAGTAATGAATCCGATTGTGAGTATAGTCTAACCAACACGCGAATACCGCATCAAACAATTCTAAATCTATGACCGAGAGTATTAATCGCGGGTCGTTATCCCTAGAAATTGCCTTAGAATGTGCATCATTGATTAGGAAAGCTTTTATGGCTTTGAGAGTTGGTGCAAGAGTTCAAGCTAGCAAAGCAAACAACAATTAATTAAGCTAAAAGCCTTGGCTAAGGGTAAGCGTTGGAAGTTCCATCATTATAGTTTCCCTCAATTTTGATAAGAATTGATTATTACTTCACTTACTTAACCCCCTAACAATGGAGGAAAGTCAAGTGAGAGTAACTAACTTGAGTCACAAGTCCTAGTTTCACCCTAGGAAAGTCTAGCTTTAGTGCACTCCAAGTCAATTAGCAATTCTCAATTCATAATCTACAATTGATATCCACTATTCAAGTGTCTCCAATAACTCAACCCCTAAGCCAAGTGAGAGAAGTCTACTCCATAGCTAAGGTTGTCATTATCACAAACAATTGGTAGGCAATTATAAAAAACATGATGCAATTGAGAGAAGAGAATTGAATTAAAGCTATCTAATCCAAACAATCATCAACAACTAAGGAATTGAATGAAATTGCATAATTCATTAATCCACATTCAACGTAACAAAGTGAACCAAATCTAGATCTAAGAAATTGAACCAAAAGAACATCAATTAAGAGTAGAAGAAGAGTAGATCTACACTTGTATCAAAACAAAAAGTCAATTAGCAATAGATCTCACCAAGAATTCAAAGAAAACTTGCAATGGAGGAAATGAAAACCTAGAGAGAAGTTGGAGTTTCTCTCTCTAAAAACAAAATGTAACTAACTTCCTAAAATATCTAGAATTATAACTAATTTCCCAACACTCCTAATCCTTGGTCTTCTTCAGCTTTTCTCTCCAAAATCTGCTCCAAAATAGGGCCTGGGAACCCCTTGAAATCGCTGGGCACGTGTTTCATTTAAAAAATCATGTGCGCACATCGACGCGTACGTGCACTGCACGCGTACGCGTCCCTGGGGTCTTTTGCGATCTGCGCGCAGGCGTAAGGTGCGCGCGAGCGTCATAAGGAATATGGCCCAGCCATATAAGCACGCCGGCTCCTCGATCGGCTCCACAGTGCTGGCTCTGGATGAGCGCATCCACGCGTACGCACACGGTGCGCGTGCGCGTGCATGTCCAAACTTCAATTCTTTGATTTGTTTCATGCTCCTTCCATTCATGCATGCTTCCTTCATTTCTCTTGGCCATTTTTGCCCTATAACTTCTGAAATCACTTAACAAATGGATCAAGGCATCTAATGGTAATAGAGGAGGATTACAATATCTCAATTTTGATGCAAAAGAAGCATATTTTTATCTATGAGGTAAAATAGTAAAGAGACACGAAATCATGCAGTTTTATATGAATAAGTGTGGAAGATCATTGATAAAACCCTTAGATTCTATGCATGATAAACCCTAAAAACGGGATTTATCAGTCGGACAACCTTGAATTGACTTGCACCCATTGTCTCTATACCCCACCTAGGCATGAAGTTTTCCACAGCAGAAGGATTTCTACCATAAAGGGAGATCAGAAACTAGCACTCAAGTGCTATAATGAAAGTCTTAATTTAAAAGGCAGTCCTGGGAGAAAAGAAGTCAATACCATCGAGTTCGGAGGTGTTCAAACTCGGGAGGAATTGTATCCCCAACCCGAAGGAAAAGTAGAAGAAGTACAAATTGGAGATCACCCTGAAAAAATAATGAATATAGGGGCTAACTTGAAAGAAGGTCTAGAAAAGCAACTCATTGACCTCTTAAAATTAAATTCCAACCTCTTCCCTTGGAAAGCCTCTGACATCCCTGGCATAGATCCCGACCTAATGTCCCACAAAATCGCCGTCTACCCAGGTTCTAAACCTGTCCAGCAAAGGTGGCAAAAGCTCAATATCGAAAGGACACAAGTCATGGAAGAACAAGTTTGAGCCTTTTTAGAAGCAGGATTTATAAGAGAGGTAAAGTATCCATTATGACTGGCCAACATAATTTTAGTAAAGAAACAGAACAGAAAATGGAGGATGTGTCAATTACACTGGCCTCAATAAGGCTTGTCCCAAGGATCCATACCCTCTTTCCAGCATCGATGCCCTGGTCGACTTAGTCTCGGGCTACAGATACCTGTCCTTCATGGATGCCTACTCGGGATACAACCAAATCCCGATGCATAAACTGGATTAGGAGTAGACCTCGTTCATAACTCCAAATGCTAACTACTGCTACGTGATAATGCCTTTTGGGTTAAAGAAGGCCGGAGCAACATACCAGAGACTAATGAATAAGGTGTTTTCCTCCCATTTAGGAAAACTCATGGAGGTATACATGGATGACATGCTCATTAAAACCAAGGTCGACTCGGCACTCTTGCCTGCCTCTTTGAGGTGTTTTCTACAATAAAAAAGCATGAAATGAGGCTAAACCCCTCAAAATGCACCTTCGCAGTAGATACGAGAAAATTCTTAGGCTTCATGCTTACTCGAAGAGGCATAGAAGTAAACCCGGATAAATGTAGAGCCATACTCGACATGAAGACCCTGACCTATCTCAAAGAAGTTCAACATCTAAATGGAAGGTTGGCGGCCCTATCTAGATACCTAGCAGGGTCAACACTGAAATCACTGCCTCTGTACTCAATTCTCCGTAAGGCGAAGCAGTTTGAGTGGACCCCAGAATGTGAATAAGCCTTTCAAGACTTCCAAGCCTTCCTAGCACAACCCCCCATACTCACCCACAGTGACGTTTCCAAGTGCAGTGGTGTGGGGGCAAGCGCCCCCACTTCAATTTGGAATTTTGTTGAGTAATATATGATAATAATATTTATTTGCCTCATTAGATTATTAAATTTAACCCCACAATAATTTTTTACTCAACTTTTGGTACTTAATCGTCAATTTGAAAACTTTATATTAGATATTCGTTAGAATGTTCAATTCTCAGATTTAAACAAAATTAGTGTTCTTTTTTAAAAATCAACTTAAAAGAATATTATTTATCTTCTTTTCAAATTAGCTTTAATTTTTGCGTAGCAACTATATTAATTGAAAGAACTTTTTTAACTATGAATATCAATAAGAGACGGATTCTAATTGTGTTGTGAAGTGAATTTTTAAATAATTGTTTAGTAATATATATGGAAAGAGAAATTTTGATGGTAGTGTTAAGAGAAAAATTACTTAATTTTTTAAAAATATAAAATCTAAAAGAATAGAATTTTAAATTATATATTATTATTTAAATTACTATTTTAGTGTTTTAATTTGTATATTAGATATTTTGAAGGTCAATCATATTTTACAATAACAAAATATAATCATAACAATAATTATGCTATATGTACATAAAAAATAATTATCTGTATAAAATATATATTAAAATATAAAATACACATTGAAAATAAGTTAAACAATACATGTATTTATACACATATATAATGGTTAATAGATAATTTAATATTTAATTTTTTATATACACATATTATTTTTATTATAAAAATTATTATCATGTTATATAAATTTTGCCCCACTATCAAAATTTTTTGGATCCGTCACTGCTCACCCGACCTGTAGTAGGAGAAGAGCTCGTCCTCTAATTAGCAGTGACGAGCCGAGCTATAGCTTCAGATTTAATCGGAGAAGATAAGGGCAGACAACAACCCGTCTACTTTGTCAGCAAAGCTCTACAAGGGGCAGAGCTAAACTATCAAAAAATAGAGAAGTTCGCATATGCTCTCATCCTGACTTCTAGAAGGCTCCGACCTTACTTTCAAGCTCATACCATAAAAGGTCTGTACTAATCAACCAATAAAACACATTCTACAAAAGATGGACTTGGCAGGGCAGATGTTGCAATGGGCTATGAAATTGTCCGAGTTTGATTTAAGATATGAAGCTCGGACAATAATCAAGTCCCAATATCTCATAGAATTTCCAATACCCAAGCACAAAAAGAAGAGCTTGACCTCCTTCCAAAAGTCTGAGAACGAACACGGATTAGAGAAGAAGCACTAAAACAAAGGATAGCCCTACGGTATAATCAAAAGGTGATCAAAAGAAGCTTTGCCATTAACGACCTCATACTGATCCAAAACGACATCGGAGTTTAGAAGTCGGGTGAAGGAAAGCTAGCAGTAAATTGGAAAGGATCCTACAAGATTGTTGAAAGTCTTAGGAAAGGGTTACTATAAAGTGTCTGACCTGCAAGGACGGGAGCTCCCGAGGTCTTGGCACGCATGCAACCTAAAGAAGTACTACAGTTAGGGAGTAAACCTTGTTCCCTGATGTACTCTTTTTTCAACCTAAAGATTTTTTTCCATAAAAAGGGATTTTTCTAAAGGTGGTTTTAACGAGGCATCACAGCAAAGGCTAAGGGTGCCCAAAACCCTTAGTAGTAGGTTTATGTAAAGGAATTTCTTATTCATCAATAAAATTCTATTTTCTCTTAAGGAAGTTTTCTATAAAAATGCATTAATTTAAGCTCGATAAATCGCAAAAATGGTTGTCCGACCTAAAATGGTCGGCAAGATGAAGCAACGAGGTATAAATTAATATAAGAAGTTATGTAAATAACTAGTGAAAATTGACCTCAATAGGGCGGGATAAAATCCAAGTGTAAAAGTAACTTAGTAAAGACCGATTACACGAAGTCAGAACTTATAAAAGGAACCTAAACAATACCCCATTACCACTAGAAAGTTGTCAAAGAACAACCTCCAATTAAAAATGAGCTAAAAGACTAAGATTTAGAAAACCATTACTAAAAGACCTAAAATCATTACCAAAATGAAAAAAGGTTCTTTAAATTTCCAAAAGTTGTTTGTAAACAACTAAAAGGAAAAGAAAGTTTGTCTAAAACTACTAACTATTATAAATTAAAATTGTTCATCAAGACCCGCAAGTCGGGCCATCCAACAGCAAAAGAAAAAACTACAAAAAGCTATGAAAAGGGGTCAAGAAAAGGGTCAAGATACTCCCCAGTCACAACATCTTGACCTCGGGTAGGAGGGGTCAGAGGATGAATAGAGATCGGTATGGCAGGAATAGCACCAGGAGGTGAAGGAGGGAGTTCAGCATTAGCTACCTCGGGGAGAGATTCAGGAGCTTGTGAAACTTGCCTGACCCCAGTACTTGAAGACTTCGGGTCAGGTAAAGGCTCTTCATCATCCTCAGGAGCCGAAACGATCTTTCCATCATCTACTATGTTGTCCTGGATATATAGGGAGAGATTGACCTTGAGGGCAAGGACTTGGACTTGAGCCTTCAGGTTGTTAAACATTTTGTCCATCCCCTCGACAGTGGACTCTTCAAGTGTGGCGTACCTCTCTTTTGTCTTCTCCAAACTCCTCTTGAAGGTCAAGTTTCTTCGCATATATTCTAGTGTAGCTCTCCTCCGCTCTCTTCTTCATCCTCTCTGCCATAGCTGCAGCTGCCTCCGCCGTCTTTACTCATGTCTGAGCTTTTTCTAAATTGGACCTTAGTCCGACTCTTTCCTCCTCTAACTCCTTTAGCCTCTCTACCTCCGCTCGGGTAGCCTCAAGAGAGTTTTGAGTGGCACTGAGGGGATTCTTTTTCAACTCCTTAGCTAGAGACACACACACTCTTGCTATCCGAATGTCGTTTGGGCCATAAGATTGAAATGGTTTTGAAGAGCCATATCATCCATACTGATGCGACTATAAGGGAGGATATTCCTCTCACTCCAAGAGATCCCGTCAAGCTTTTATCGTAAATGCTCCCCTCTACAGCAGTCTTTTGTTTCTTTGGGGAAGGTTCTGAAGACGAAGGAGAAAGAGGAGCAACCGAGCTCTCTGGAGGCGGGTCAAGAGAGACCAATCGACTTGATGGAGTGGGAATGATCTTCTTTTGAGCTGAAGAACTTGAGTCCGACTTCCTTGGGAAAGATCAGGCAGAAGCATCCCCGGTCTCTTTTTCCTTAATACTACAGGCCACGATAGTTTTCCGAGTTTGGCGCAGTTGTTTCATCACTGCAGATGTTAGAGCCATTGTCTCTAAAAATAAAAACAAAATGGACACCTTAGTTAAACAAATTACAACCAAGAACCATAAAGCCAAAGGTCTAAAAGCTACCTAGCTTGGACTGAAGCAGACTGGAGTCCCCTAAGAACTTTTTAGTATCCAAGTTAGGAGCCTAAACCCAACAGTCTTCCAACACGTTTAACTTACACTTCTCAAGTTTGTCTAGGGTATCTACATTATACTTGGCTATCATGGGTTTTTCTTGCCAATATAATAGAAAGGAAGGTTCGTCATTCTCATCCAGACAGAAAGGTCGGACACCCTCTACAACTCAGACTTTGAAAAAATAGTTTTTGAAGTCATAAAAAGATTCATCAAAGATGAAAAAAACCTTTCTACCCTGAACAACGCGAAAGAAAAACCAAGACAACTTCCCTTTCGAAGACCTGGATTTGGTCAAAACAAAAAGGTGAAAAAAGACCTTGAGAGAAGGCCGAATATCGAGTTCCTTGCACAAAAATTGGTACATTTTGAGGAAAGACCAAGAATTTGGGTGAAGCTGGGTAGGAGTGACATTACAAGACTAGAGGAAATTTGTCTCAAAGTCAGAAAAAAAGGAAGTTTAATGCTTGATTTTTTAAAGAAGCAATCATATGCATATACAAAGGGGCATTCCGAGTTGTCTAAAGGAGGAAAACACACTCTCTCCTCAGGATCTGGCACCATTAATTCATAATTCTGCTCATCTTCCCGACTTTCACATATTCTATAGTGTCTACGGAAAATATCAATGTACTCTTAGTCAACTACGAGAACAGAAAGAAAGACAATACTATCTACCCAAGATAACAAAGAAGGCGGGACCTTTAATGACATGTTGACAATTACAATCACAAACATTAGGGGAAACACAAACAAAATCAATATTCACAAACGGCTACAGTCCCTCAAAATTTTTAGAAATGCAGCCAAACATTCAATAGTAATCTTGATCAGAAAAACGGTTCAAAAGGAAAAGGATTTTTTAGCAATAAACAAGGCAACAACAGTTAAACAAGCCATCAAAGAAAACCTAAAGCACAAGTATTGACAACAAAAAAAGTAAAACCCCAATGTCAACGCTACTATTCAGGGACCATTCAGAACAACTGCATGACAATAGAGTACACGATTACTGGCAAAAGTAAAACAAGACACCAACGTTGATGAGATTCGAAAAAAGGAAGGGCACGTCAAACAGCAAATCACGGAGGATCCTCTTTGCCAAATAACTCTTCCAAAGAAACCAAGATAAAGAAAATCTTGAAAAATGAAAAACGATTGCGAAACGAACAAAAGAGAGTCTTTGCGATGAAGGGAGCAAATGAAGCACTTTCAGAAATGAGAAAAGGAAGAAGAAGAGGAGCAAGGTTTTATAAAGGAGAAGGGGCAAAAAAGGTAATTCCATACCCTTCTTTATAGCTATGCGCGGATTCCAAGAAAACTGCCGCGCAAAGCTTGCCCCTCATTTAATACAGTAATGCTAAAAAATTTGAAATACGTCGAGTACCCGACCTCATGAAAGTAGGGGCACCCGATGACGAAGCTGAGGTCTTAAATTGCTTGAGCCCGACCTCTTGAAAGCTCGGACTCAAGCAGGAAAACTGTTCATACTCTATTCCAAAACATAAAGTCAGGCTTAATAAAGAAGAAAGGCCCACCCAAAAAGGATGGCCTTTACCACATACCTAACATCTTTTAAGAGGTCGGACACATTGAAAGAGAACGGATAAGTGCTTACAAGTAACTGTCTCCCCGAATCTCTCCTACTATCTCTATCTTTCTTAAAGATAAATCCAAACAAACTCCCAAGATAAAAGGAGCGGTCATCCACCAATGAACTACTCCAAAAAAGTGATTATCAGCTCTACTATAAATACACTGATACTCTTTGGGTATACACACGTTCTAATCTATTAAAACCTGCTTAAAGTCCTTGCTAACTTAAGCATCAGAGTCTCTTACAGGTACCACCTTCCATCTCCTCACGAAGAACTCGGCCAGCAGCACCTTGGCATTGGAACAAGTCGGGCGCTGTCTCTTAATATGCAAATTAGTTATTTTATTAAAGAAATTAAAGTTCTGTTAATCATAAAATCTCTTTTGTGGTTAAGTATTTTTTTTATTGAAGAATTTCTTATTTTGGTGTTGAACAATGTATTTTAAATGTTATCTTTTATCATTTTATTTTTTGAGAACTATTATAGAGATTTGAATTTTTTTAATGGGAATATCATGTTACTCAGCATTGTGAAAGTTATTCTCTTTTATAATTTGTATGATCAAGATTCTGATTATTATCATTAAGTCTGGGTTGATCCATTACTTTAGTTAAAAATTTTATATAAGAATATCCTATTTTCACAAACCAAACAAAAATAAAATTTCTAATATATATTGTAATAAATATGTACTGAACATAAAAAATAAAACTGCCTTAATTAATAGATTTTATGTTTATAATTAATTTGTTTTGTTTTAATTATTATCAATATTAATTGTATTATTCATTTATTCATATCATTAATTCTGTATACATACAGAAATGTATTTCAATTAACATTCTCAGATGTAAATATTACGGAGATTTTTCAACTTATTTCTTGAAATAGAGTATATATATGATTTCGTGCAGTTGCACGGGGCTTGGAGTAGTATTGTCAAAGATATTTAATTTCATTTTGACTTACAAAAATTGAGATGGGGTTCATGGGAAGTTCCTCCACCTACTTTAAGACCTTCGTAGATGATTGGTCCCATGAACTCAATTAACCCACGTCTTCATCTAACTTATCCATATCATATCAAGCATTTCAAATTGTCAGCATTACAAAGACGTGGAATCAAGAGAAGATAATTACTATACACACATACACTCCCCAACACTCAGAATAATACCAAAGCTAGATTTTATTATTTATTTATGATATATATAATATTGCATTTGGAGGAGAATATCTCCAAACAGAAATTCAATGATATTGGATAAATAATCAGTTTAGAAAATGAAATATGGGACAATCAAAATTAAATGTGTTCTAATATGCTTTTGGTAATATATAGTAGTTCGTTTATATTTACAATTTTAGCATATCTTTGTATTTTGTGTGAAAAGATAATTGTAAAATTTTATTTAATATATAGAAATATGTTGTACATCCAATTTGGCAACTAGCCTACTACATCAAACCGGGATACAAATTCAGTATAATACTTATTCAGTTAATTTGACCGTACAAAATGCCAATAGTCGATAATGAATTTTTCGCCGCAATAAACTCATCCATGCTAGAAACACAGAAAAAGCCACAAACACAATAGCAATCCACATCACAGAAATTACAATATCAACAATCGTACATCAAAATTTCAACCAAAATTTAAAACTTTATATCAACCAAGACATTTATCTATTTTTTCTAAATTTTTTTATAATATTTTTAAGTCCAAAAAATTAAAAATTAATTTGCTGCAGATAAAAATTTAATTTAAGAATTTATTATTGACTAATAAATAATTATCATATAAACAAAATAGAATTCGAACTTTCTAACATTTATTTAAAAGATAGATGAGTTAAATATTAAACCAACTCAAATTGGTTAGACATTTATCTATTTACAAATAAAATGTGAAGTCTTTTATATATATGGAATAATCTCACAAAAACAAAATTGTGTCAATTTGATAAATCTATAAAAATAATATAAATTCAAAAAATAATAAATTATTATTTTCATTATGAAAGATCTAAATATTGATCATTTCAATCATAAAAATATCCACTAATTTGATATCCATTAAATATTGGGTTACTTCAATAAAATTATCAAAATTTAAATGGATATTGAATTAGCTTACATCTTTTATTATTTGTATTGTTAGTGTTTAAATTTTTATAATTAGAAACAATCCTTAATTATACAAATAACACTTGACAATTGATATATAACATTTCTCCAAGTATGAACACCTCAACACTACACAAAAACAAAGATCATATATATCTTTTACTTTTCCATCTTGGTGAGGTAGTGGAAAGTCCCACATAATCGCACCATAGATATCTTTGTCTCCTTGCATTCTTAGTTTTCGTTGTCCATGAATTCTCTCTCTCTCTCTCTCTCTCTCTCTCTCTCTCTCTCTCTCTCTCTCTCTCTCTCTCTCTCTCTCTCTCTCTCTCTCTCTCTCTCTCTCTCTCTCTCTCTCTCTCTCTCTCTCTCTCTCTCTCGTATTTTCTGATCATTCTAGCAAGCCCCCAGAATTCAAAAACCACCTAATGTCATTGTCCTTGTGTCCATGGCTAAACAAATAATGGAGAGTCCCACCTTGTTTGTTGAATTTATTAGATAGTTCCTCACCATATTTTGATATCCCTCTTTTTAGGCCCTTGGTTCCAACTTATTCCTTTCCTTTTCTTTATTTATTTTTTCCACTTTGATTGAGAACCACATTTTTGCTGACATGGGTTCATTTATGATCACGAGTTATAGCTTCACTTTTGTTGGCTTCTTTTTGGAAATATCCTGTAAGGTTCAAAGCTTGTATTATTGGCATAATTATGAATCCTAATTGTTCTCATATGGAAATAATTATTATGGTGGCTTTCATTATCCTTAGCTAGCAAGAATTAAAGTTTTTGGGTTAATAGTCAAATTAGTCCTTAAAAAATGAAACATTCTTTAAATTTATCTCTGAATTTTTTTTTTTTTCAATTAAATGGATTCTTCAAAGATTACAAATTAATCATATTTGTCCTCCAATCACTCTATTAACAATTTTTTTCAATGATTGATGTTGTAAAATGTTAATTCATAACATATATAAAACTTAATATATCTAATTGGATATTGACCAAATATGTTTATAAAGATTTATTAATTTAGTCATTTTCTCCAATTATAAAAATCCTATTCCTAATATGACCTAGTGACTAAATTAATAGATTTTCGTAAATATATTTAGTTAACGTCTGATTAAACATGTTATGTGTTACGTATGCTATCAGTTAACATTTCACATCATCAATCATTGAAAAAATTATGAATGGTGGAATAACTGAAAGACAGATATAATTAATTCGTAATTTTTATAGGACCAATTTGATTAAAAAAATCTTTCAAAGACTAATTTAAAAAATATCTTATCTTTTAAAAACTAATTTGACTATTAACCTAAAGTTTTTCTTAGAAACAAAAAAAAAAGTTTATGTTTTGCTCGCTGTTGTGTGTATCATCAAGAATAGAGATTGTAGTTAGCCCATAGAATACAATATGCAGCTATATAGAGAAATTAATCAGACCCAAATTTCTTTTTTCTATATTCCTCTTCTAAGTCAAAATATTTGCTCCTAATAAAATCTTAATATTGGACAGACATATTTAATTTATTACCATCAGTTATAAACAATTATCCAATTTTAATTGTATCCTTAGTTATCACTTGGTGGTATATAATATGCACTAGTTTTAATTTTAACAACATGATTGCATTCTTGGTTTATCTGAATTTTTATGCGATGTACTTAGCATTTAAATGTACATATACATCATTACCTTTATACTTATATATAGTAGATTGAATTATTAAAATTTGAATAATTGTTGATGAAAATGATTAAAGTGTTATTTCATAAATATTTTTAAAGATTGAAGTATAATTTACCGTAAATTCTCATCAAAGACGAATGTAATTGCATAGTAGTTTGTAATTTTTTTTTAATATAATTTGAAGCACGCATACCTCCAACAAATTAAAAAGTGAGAGTACAGTTCTAAGTTGCAACAAACCAAAACAAAATAGTACTAAGACAAATACATAACAAATACAACTATTTTTTTTTTGACAGAAAAAACATTTTATTATTAAAAAAAAGTCATCCTACACTTTCTGAAATTTTTTTAAATAAATAAAATAAATATTTTAATTACGAATATACGTTAATTTAAAAATATTTATCGATTTTCATCAAGTATCTTATCTCGTTTACAGTGTAAACAAGATAAGTTTAACCATATCTCAAGACATAAACACGTGATAATGTATCATGCATGTTTACAAACGTGATACGTGGGAAATAGCTTTTTAGTCATATCTCGTTTATACTGTAAACAAGATATAACCAAAGGTATCTCATTTACAGTGTAAACGAGATACGTGAGAACGAAAAAATATTTACACAGTAAACAAGATAGAATAGGACAAAAATATACCCTTATAAAAGGACCAGAAAACCATTGGTATTCCACAGAAGTCTCTCAGATCTTTTTTGTCTTTCGTTTTTCTTTGAAAAACTTAGCAAAAATGTCTAGTGAGGGTGGTTTCTTTGTTGTGATGGTGTATCTCAACTGTCAGATGAGAAACAGTGACAGCGAGGTTATATTTGAGTGTGAGAGTTCTGTACTATTCCGAACTCGAAGAGCAAATTTGGCGTCCGAGTTAAAGAGTATGATATTGACGCACGTCGGCAATGATGAGAGAAAAGAGGTTGGTAGAGTTGGGTATAGGATACTACCATCGATGGAGAATGATGTATTTCGGTTTCGTCTATTTTGACTCGATGGCGATGAGCATGTGCGCCTCATGTTTGACATGCACGACAGAATTTTGGTTGAACAAGTGATGAAGCTTTCTGCGGAGGTTCGTGATGTTGGTGGTGCTGGTGCTGGTGGCCCAAATTTTGTACTGGATGACCCTCCGCTCGCACCATGGCTATTGCACTGTGCTAGTCCAGTCCATGACATGGACGTTGAGCATGAGGAGTCTGACGAAGAGTACGTTGCCAATAGCCACAAAAGTGGTTCCTCTGACGATGACAACGATGATGAGTTCATACCTGAGAAGGAAGAAGGATCAATAGTTAGAAAGTGAATTTGAATGTAATTTGAATTTCATTTGAATTTGTAATTTAGGATAGGTTATAAATAGAGGTTGAGAGAGTCTCACAACACACTTTTTGGGAGGAGAGGTCTTCAGACTCTCTTCCTCTCTTCTTCAATTCCATTTTCTCTCTTCTCCTCTTCTCATTCACTTTCATACTCATTTTGTAATTTTTTAAGCTATTAATAGCTAATTGTAATTTTCTATTGCAATTCAATGGATTAATATATTTGATTCTTCATCTTCAATTCTTCTTTCATTATTTCTTTAGAAAGAGTTTTTGTTCTTCATCAAGGATCTAAATCTATCAGAAGATAATTTAGATCCAATTTGAGTTTTATGATCACTTGGAAAAGTGGATCCATGAAATCAAGTTTGAAAACTTTCTCTCAATTCTCATGTTACAAATTTGAATTGTCTAACTAGAATAATCACTTGATCATTGCTTGCTTAATCCATTAATCCTCATGGAACTGATAACTCACTTACCGTGGTATTACTTGATGTGACTCGGTGCACTTGTCGATTTAAATTATTTTAAGTTTTTGAATCACCGTTAATCTCCAGAAACGATGCTAAAAACTTGATACACATATAAAATTCGGCAAGTACATCGAGTCGCATAAAAAAATACCACGGTGAGTGAGTTATCGTTCTCACAAGGATAATGGATTAAGCAAGTAATGATCAATTGATTATTCTGGTTAGATGATTCATATTTGAATGATGATTAATCAAGAGAGATAAACTGAAAGTTAAATGACTTGAGAAAGTAGTAAATAAAAGCAATAAATGACTTGAATGTAAATGATGAAAATATAAATGACAAGAATTAAAGTAACTAAAGGCAATAGAAGAACATAAACAAAGAATTAGATAAAGTGGCAATGAGGTAAATGTACTGGCAATTAATTAATTGGAACCAAGGAATGAAATAACAATAAAGCTTATAAAGGAATTAAGACTTAAACGAATGAATGAAGTGCAAGCAATAATGAATAAATTAAAGAAATAAGATGAGAAAGAATGTATCACCAAGCCCACATTGCATTGTTGAAGGATTGAATCACTAAGCTTTGGACCAGAATCACAATGGGAGTGGAAGATTAATTGGGAAAGATTTGATTTGGCTTTGTCTTAATAAATATTGAATTTGAATTTTAGGTTTTGGTTGAGGTTTAGTATAAAGGCTCCTAAAAAACTTTGATGGGACTTTTTGGCCGTTTTTCATACTTTGTTGGTGATTTTAAAGCTTAGCATGAGTTACTAATTTTCTTAGTTAAGGTTAGGAGTTCTGTTGATTCTAATGGACTAATGTTATAACTTTTCTACTTTTGATTAATGTATTGAGATTTTCTCAAGAAAGAGTTTTCGTTCTTCATCATAAATGTTTGAATCTATTGGAAAATAGCTCTAATCTTAACTGAATTCTAATTATCATATTGGAAAAGTTTGTTTTTTGGAATTAAGCTTGAAAACTCTTATCACAATTCATTAAGTTTTGAAACTAGACTTGATAAGTGACATCAAATCAGCTAAGGTTAACTCTTGTGAATTGTGTGGTTTCTAAATCAGTGAACGCACTTCACCTCTTTTCATAATCAATTAATCAAGGAATTGATGGTTTATTAAGTTAACAGAAATTGAATTATCAAGGGATTGAGATTTGATTACTAATTATTTGCCATAGATACATATTGCATGATTAAAGTAGAGAGCGAAAAGCATTCTTCCTGAAATTCTAAAATCCTAAATTCTGGTTGTCTGACTAGATTAATCAATTGACCATTGCTTTCTTAATCCGTTAATTCTTGTGGGAACGATAACCCACTCCTTTGGTATTACTTAATATGACTCGGTGCACTTGCTGATAGTGGTTTGTGAAATTTGTATCAAGTTTTTGGCGCCATTGTCGAGGATTAATTGAGATTAATAACAAATCAATTAATTGATTACCTAGATTAGACTTTTTTTTTGTTTATTTATCGTTATTTACATCATTGGGAATTTTTTTGTTTCCTAAGTGTTTATGCAGAAAAATAAGGATAAAGAGCCTCTTCAATGCAATTCTAAAATTGAAAGGACCCTTTGGCAACTGATGAGCGAATATTTTATACGCTTTTTGACATCATTTTCATATAGTTTTTAGTAGTTTTTATTTAGTTTTTATTAGGTTTTTATAGGTTTTAGTATTAAAATCACATTTTTGGATTCTAATATGAGTTTTTGTATTTTTGGACAACTTCAGGTATTTTCTGGCTGAAATTGAGGAGCTAGAGCAAAAGTTTGATTTAGAGACAGAGAAAGCATTGCAGATGCTGTCCGGATCTGACCTGCCTGCATTCAGATGAGCTTTTCTGGAGATATAGAAGTCCAAATGTAGCGCTCTCACTGGATATGGAAAGCTGACTTCTAGAGCTTTCCAGCAATATATAATAGTCCATACTTTGCTTCGGATTGAAGGCCCAAAACTGGCGTCCAACGCCAGCTACCTGCCCCCTTCCATGCGTCCAGCGCCCAAAGAGCAGAGACCAATGTACAAATGCCCAAAGAGGACTCCCTAGCTGGAATTCCATGCCCAAGAGACCTCAGCACGTGGATCTCATCAAAGCTCAGGCCAAACACTCACCAAGTGGGCCCCAGAAGTGGATTTTAGCATTAAATAAACTATTTTACCCTTACTAGACATTTGTTTAGTATTTAAGGGATTTTATTTATGTAATTCAGAGTTTTAGAGACACTTTCAGTTGTCATACACATTTATCATTGTTTTACTTCAGTATGAGTTTCTAAACCTCCTAGGTTGAGGGGAGGAGCCCATCTAAGTCCTATGAATTAATAAAAGTACTACTGTTTCTTCTTCGATCTGTGTTTGATCTATCTCTAAGATGTATATCCGATCTTTATTGTGGTGAATAGGATGATCTGACAAATTAGCTCTGTTCATCACATTAAGACAAACGTGCCTAACAAACACCCGCGTCTACTTAGGTTCGTGTGAATACTTGGAAGGAAAGCACGAGCCAACAGCTATGTTTATACATCTCTCAGACGGTTAATCCACGACTTCATTGGGGACTTTTCGAGACACCAGTTCATCCGATTTCCAGGGAGATTAGGGTCTCCTGGGTATAGGCTAGAACCCAAAGAAGCAACATTCTCTGATCCAGAAGATTCGACCTTGTCTGTGGCGTTTTGAATAGGATCGCCAAAAGAATGACTTGGTAAGAGCTTCACCCTCCATCAGATTGAATGACCACGGGCAATGGCGTTTGACCTGTAGCAGAGGAGATCAATGACCACGGACAATGGCTTTGATCACTTACAGCCTGCCATAGAAGAAGATCACTCACAAGTAAGGAAGACAGTAATATCAGAGTTTATTCAGAAAGACTAATCAACTCCAACTCTCAACTCTATTCCTATTATTGCTTTCATAGTTTCATGATACTTCATCCAACTCCATATACAAACTTCTGATTCCCCCTGACTAAGACCTGCAAGACAACCATTGCTTGCTTCAAGCCACAATCCTCGTGGGATCGACCCTGACTCGCTCAGGTATTACTTGGACGACCCAGTGCACTTGCTGGTACTGCTGCTGTACGAACAGTGTGGGGTTTGCGTACACGCGCACCAAGTTCTTGGCGCCGTTACCGGGGATTGTTCGAGTTTGGACAAACTGAAGGATTGTCTTGCTCCCTAGATCAGGTAGTTTATTTTACATTATTTTAATTGAGTCTTTTATTTTTATTTTCCTCTTCTCAATTTTCAAAAATCATTGAAAACCTTTTTCAAAAATATTTTTCTTTTCTTTGTTCAATTTATGTTCTTGTTGAGTCTTTGATTTTTGCAAGAGTATAACTTTGATTAAAGTCTTATTTTTATTTTCTCCTTCTTCTAATTTTCGAAAATTTAAAAACCTTTTTCAAAAAAATATTTTTATTTTTGTAGTTCAATTGGCTAGAGCGTTGTGTTCATGTTCTTGGTAATTGTTGTTTCTTTGAGTCTTTCTTTCTAAAAAATTTTCAAAAATAATTTTTCTTTGGTTAAATCTTGTTTCAATTTTCAAGTTTGGTGTTTCCTTGTTATTTTTCTTGTGTTTTTTGAAAATTTTGTTTTGGTTTTCTAAAAATTTTAAGTTTGGTGTTCTTTTTATGTTCTTGTGTTCTTTGAGTCTTTAAATTTTGTTCATTGTGTTCTTGTGAGTCTTCAAAGTGTTCTTGAGTCTTGTTTGTGTCTTGATCTTAAAATTTTTAAGTTTGGTGTCCCTTGGTGTTTTCCTCCAAAAATTTTCGAAAAACAAGGGTGCTAGATCTAAAAATTTTAAGTCTTGTGTCTTTTTTGTATTTTTTTCTTTCATCATAAAATTCAAAAATAAAAAAAATAATATCTTTTCTTATCTTTTCACATTATTTTCAAAAATTTTAAAATAAAATTCATATTTCAATTTCAAAATTTTATCTTATCACATCTTAGTTGTCAAGTTTTTAAAAATCAAAATTTTCAAAATTAAAAATCATATCTTTTTCAAAAATCTTATCTTTTTCAAAACTTATCATATCTTTTTCAAAATTTAAAAATCTTATCTTATCTTTTCCAAAATTTAAATCATATCTTTTTCAAAAACTTTTTAATTTCTTATCTTATCTTATTTTTAAAAATTCAAACCTTTTCTCATATTATCTTTTATTTTTATTTTTGTTTTTATCTTTTCTCAATTAATATCTTATCTTCTCTCTCATCTTTTTCAAAACCACCTAACTAACTTTTCCCTCTCTCAATTTTCGAAAATCATATCTCCTTCTTCTTTCTCTTTTTCAAAACCTCCTAACTAACTCTTCTCTTCCTTAATTTTCAAAAATCATCTCTCTTCTTCTCTCTATTCTTTTTCTAAACTACGTAACTAACTCTCTTCTCTCTTAAATTTCGAAAATTTGTCTCTCATCTCTCCCTTCTAATTTTCGAAATTTAACATTTAAATTTTAAATTCTTTTTAAATTAATAACTTAATTTTCAAAAATAATTAAATAAATAAAAACAAAAAAAAACTATTTTAATTATTATGTACTTTTTTTATTTATACTTCTTCTCTTCTCATCTCTATTTATTCGAACTCTACTTCCTTCTCTTGCTCTACCTCAACTTCTTTATCTTCTTTCCTTTCTTCTTCACATATAACTGGAAGCTCTTTCATCCAAGTGGCACAAAAATCTTTCTTCTTTTCTCTTCTCTTTTACTCTATCTTCTTTTATTTACTCTTATCTATTATTTCTAAGGTATTTTTCTTCTACTTCTTTTATTTATTTTTATTTTTATTTTTTATCTTCTTCTTTTTCTACTTCTGACTTTAAGGAGGAGCTTCTTGTCTATTGGAAGTCTCTTTCTTTTCCTTCTTTTTTCTTTTCTTCTTATTTATGACCAGGAACAGGGATAAAGAACCCCTCTTGACTCCTGATCCTAAACCTGAGAAGACTCTAAGGAGGTGTCTACAACTAGCTAAAGCCCAACACTTCGGAAGAGACCTTTCAGAAAGTTTTGAACAAGAAATACGGGACATGGCCGAACCAAAAAAGGAGCCTAGAAAGGTCCTCGGTGACTTCACCATGCCTACCTCTGACTTTTATGGCAGAAGCATTGCTGTACTTGCCATTGGAGCTAACAATTTTGAGCTTAAGCCTCATTTAGTCTCTCTTCTGCAGCAGAACTGCAAATTCCATGGACTTACACTGGAAGATCTACATCAGTTCTTAGCAAAATTCTTACAGATCTGTTATACTGTAAAGACTAATGGAGTTAATCCTGAAGTCTACAAGCTGATGCTCTTTCCCTTTGCTACTAGAGAGAGTCTTGACTCTTGAAAAAAGCTGGTTAATGATTTTTTGGCTAAGTTATTTCTTCCTCAAAGGATGAACAAGATTAGAGTGGAAGTTCAAACATTTAGACACAGAGAAGGTGAATCCCTCTATGAAGCTTGGGAAAGATACAAGCAGTTGATCAGGAGATGTCCTCTTGACATGCTCTCAGAATGGTCCCTCATAGGCATGTTCTATGATGGCCTGTCTGAGATATCTAAGATTTTCTTGGATAGCTCTGCAGGTGGATCCATCTACTTGAAGAAAACACCTGCAGAAGCAAAAGAACTCATTGAAATGGTTGCTAACAACCAGTTCGTGTACACTTCTGAAAGAAACCCTGTAAATCATGGAATCTCTCAGAAGAAAGGAGTCCATGAAGTTGACACTCTGAATGCCATCCTGGCACAGAATAAGATCCTGACCCAATAGGTCAACATGATCTCTCAACATCTCACTGGGATGCAAACTGCACCTGGTAGTCATCAGGAAGCTTCTCTTGAAGAAGAAGCTTATGATCCTGATCAACCAACCATGGAAGAGGTGAATTACATGGGAGAACCCTATGAAAACACTTACAATCCTTCATGGAGGAACCGTCCTAACCTCTCATGGAAGGATCAACAGAAACCTCAACAAGGTTTCAATCACAACCAAGGTGGTAGGAACTAGAATATGTTCAATAACAGACCACCATTCCCATCTTCTCAAGGGAATATAGAGACCTCTAAGCAGAGCATTTCTGACTTAGCCACTCTAGTCTCTAGCCTCACTAAGACCACTCATAGTTTCATGAATGAAACAAGGTCCCCCATTAAAAATTTGGAGGTACAGGTTGGTCAATTGAGCAAGAGGATCCCTGAGATTCCTCTTGAAACTCTTTCCATTAATACTGAGGTTAATCATAGAGAAGAGTGTAAGGGCATAACCATGGAGGTTGAGGCCGAATTAGAGGAGAATGGGAAGGCGTTGAATGCCAATGAAGAAGCCTTCACTGGGCGTTCAATGCCCACAATGGCAGCAAGCCTGGCGTTAAACGCCAGTGAGGTAGTCCTCACTGGGCATTTAACGCCCATCCTGGCAGAAAAGCTGGCGTTGAACGCCAGCCAGGGAGCACTGGCTGGGCATTCAACGCCCAAATAGGAAGGCTTTCTGGCGCTGAATGCCAGTGAGGAATCCCTCACTGGGCGTTCAACGCCCAACCAGGCAGCCATTCTGGCGCTGAACGCCATTGAGGAACACCTCACTGGGTATTTAACGCCCACCAGCTCAGGGAAGCTGGTGTTGAATGCCAGCAAGGACATCCCTGCTGGGCGTTCAACGCCTAGAATGCTAGAGGGACTGGCATTTAATGCCAGTCAGGGTAAACAGCAAGGGCGTTCAATGCCCAATAAGCTAACAGAGTTGGGATTGAACGCCAACCAAAGCACACCCTTTGAGTACCTAAATCCCACTCAAGAACCCTCTAGCCCAGAACCAAAGGAAACCATAAAGACTACAGAGGTTCCTTTGAATGTACTTATGCAATGCATGAGTTCTGATGACTTCTCATCCTTAGATAAGGATGAAGACACTAGGGAAGAGCAAGTTGCTCGTTTCCTAGGAGCTCTAATGAAGCTGAATATCAAGCTATTTGGTACAAAGTCTTTGGAGGAAGAACCTCCACTGCTTACCAAAGAACTCCATGCTTTGGTTCAGAAAGAGCTACCTCAGAAGCTTCCAGATCCTAGATGCTTTCTGATTCCTTGTACCATAGGCACTATGACTTTTGAAAAGGCTCTATGTGACTTAGGGTCAATCATCAACCTCATGCCACTTTCTGTAATGGAAAAGTTGGGAATCCTTGAGGTACAAGCTGCACATGTCTCTTTAGAGATGGTAGACAAGACCATGAAGAAGACATATGGCTTAGTAGAGGATGTCTTGGTTAAGGTTGAAAACCACTACATCTCTGCAAACTTCATTGTCCTTGACATAGGAGAGGATGAGGATGACTGTGTCATCCTTAGAAGACTTTTCCTAGCCACAGCTAATGTTATCATTGATGTGGCTAAGGGAGAACTAACTCTAAAGTTAGGGGAGGATCACATCTTATCCAAGATGCCTCATCCTAATTCTCCCTTTAAGAGAGAGATAATAGTGCAACACCTAGTGTGCCAACCCTCTCTTTCTGTGCAAAGCTCTGCAGAGCCCCCAGACATCAATTCTAAGTTTGGTGTTGGGCAGCCCTCAACAAGCTCTAAGTACAAAGGTACTAAGAAGAAAGTACCGAAAGGCTAGAAGAACAAGAAAGTTCCTACTGAAGGCCTCTCACCTGGCATGAGAGTTGTCTTCACTAAGAATCCAGTCCTACCACACACAGTGAGTCGTGTCCTATCTCTAGAGCATGTAGAGCTCATTCATGAGAGGACAGGAAGAAAATTCACTGTCAAGGGCGAAAATCTGAGCCCATACTCTCCTCCATAAGGAGCTAAAGGTCAAGCTAGTGACTTTAAAAGAGCACTTGTTAGGAGGCAACCCAACTTTACTCAATTTTTTATTTTATTTTTATTTTTATTTTTCTTTCAGTCTTAAAGTCATGATCATGTGCATCATTCCAGAGACAGAATTCACAGCAGTGAAAACAGAATACTCCAGAAAGAGTGTTAAAGTTGAACGCCAGTGAGGAAGCCCTCCTGGGCGTTCAACACCCCAAGAGGGAAGCATTGCTGGCATTCAAACGCCAGTGCAGAAAAACAGGGAATCTTGAATTCCCTAGCCTCTCAGAAATTGTGGGTCCCACAAAATCTTCACCTACCCCACTTAACCCCACCTACTTTCACACTTCTCCATACACACTTTCCAAAAAACCCTAGCCCAATCATATCCATTTCATTTCCATAAACCATCATAACTCCCACCTACCCCACCCACTTCAAAAATCAAATTTTCCACCCAAACCCACCCTATGGCCGAACCCAAGCCCTACCTATTCCTATAAATACCTCTCTCCATTCCCCCTCATACACACACCTCTCATACCTTCTCCACCCCACAAGGCTGAGCCCCCTCTCTCCCTCTCCCTCTCTCTATTTTCTTCTTCTTCTTCTTCTTCTTCTTCTTCTCCATTCTTCTATTTTTGCTCGAGGACGAGCAAAGTTTTAAGTTTGGTGTTGGAAAGGCATAGCGTTTTTTCTTTCCATTACCATTCATGGCACCCAAGGTTAGAGACTCCTCTAAGAAGAGGAAAGGAAAGGCAGTAGCTAATCCCTCTGAATCTTGGGAGATGGAGAGATTCATCACCAAAGCTCACTAAGACCACTTCTATGAAGTAGTGGCTGAGAAGAAAGCTATCCCTAAGGTCCCTTTCATGCTCAAGAAGAATGAGTATCCAAAAATCAGAAGAGAGATCCGAAGAAGAGATTGGGAAGTCCTAACTAATCCCATCCAAGATGTTGGGATTCTCATGGTGCAAGAGTTCTATGCTAATGCATGACTTACCAAAAACCATGACACTAGTGTGAACCCAAATCCAAGGAATTGGATCACCATGGTCCGAGGAAGAATCTTAGATTTCAGCCCGGAAAGTGTGAGGTTGGCATTCAACTTGCCTCTATTGCAAGGAGACCTTCATCGTTACACTAGGAGAGTCAGCCATGATCAGAGATTGGATTAAGTGCTCTCAGATATCTGTGTAGAAGGCACATAGTGGAAAAGAGATTCCCAAGGCAAGCCCATTCAGTTAAGAAGGGTTGACCTAAAGCCCATAACTCGAGGATGGTTGGAGTTCATCCAAAGATCCATCATCCCTACTAGCAACCGGTCAGAAATGACTGTTGACAGAGCCATCATGATTCATTGCATCATGATTAGAACTGAGGTGGAAGTTCATGAGGTAATTCCTCAAGAACTGTACAAGGTAGCTGAGAAGCCTCACACCAATGCGAGATTAGCATTCACACACCTCATCTGTCACTTATGCAATTCAGCTGAAATTGTCATAAATGGAGATGTCTCCATTGGGGAGGATATGCCCATCACTAAGAACCGAATGGAGCAAACTAGAGAGCATGCACAAGAACATGTGCATCCATCTCAGTATGAGATCCCTGAGATGCCTCAAGGGATGTATTTTCCTCCCCAAAGCTATTGGGATCAATGGCAAACTTCTCTTGGAGAATTGAGCACTAATATAGAGCAATTGAGGATAGAGCATCAAGGACATGCCACCACCCTTAATGAAATCAGAGAAGATCAAAGAGCCATAAGGGAAGACTAAAGGGCTATGAGGGAGAGCAACAAAGGCAAAGGGATGACATAGAAGAGATCAAGCAGCACATTGGATCCTCAAGGAGGAGCACTAGGCACCACCATTAAAGGTGGATTCATTCTCTTTTTATTCCTTTCCTTTATTATTTTTCTATTTTCTGTCTGTTTATTTATCTGTTCTCTTGTCCGAGTTGCATGATCATTTGTATTTGAAGTCTTTAAGTTGTAAAATATTCCATATATCTCTCAGCTTGCTTAAATAAAAATTTTTATTGAAAAGAACTGAGAGATGCATGAATTTCAAGTTTAAAATAAGATTAGTTTAATTAGTTTGATGTGGTGTCATTTGCTTTTGTTTTCTGAATATATGATTAAACAGTGCATATTTGAAGTTGAAATTTTAGAATGTTGACTCTTGAAAGAATAAGGAAAAAGGAAAAATATTATTGATAATCTGAAAAATTTGAAAATTGATTCTTGAAGCAAGAAAAAGCAGAAAAAAGCAAAGGAAAAAGCATGTTGCAAAAGAAAAAAATTATATGCATGCAAGAAAGAAAAAAAATGGCAAAAAAAATAAAAAGAAAAATCCATTGCTGCCCAAAAATACAGGAAAAGGAAGGCAAATTGAAAAATCCAATAACCATTTAAACCAAAAGGCAAGGGTAAAAGGATCCAAAGCTTTGAGCATTAATAGATAGGAGGGCCCAAAGGAATAAAATCCTGGCCTAAGCTGCTCAAACAAGCTGTCCCTAACCATGTGCATGTGGCGTGAAGGTGTCAAGTGAAAAGCTTGAGACTGAGCGGTTGAAGTCATGGTTCAAAGCAAAAAGAGTGTGCTTAAGAACTCTGGACACCTCTATCTAGGGACTCTAGCAAAGCTGAGTCACAATCTGAAAAGGTTCACCCAGTTAAAGTTTCTGTGGCATTATTGTATCTGGTGGTAATACTGGAAAATAAGGTGCTTAGGGTCACGGCCAAGACTCTAAAAAGCTATGTTCAAGAATCAAGATAAGCTTAACTAAGAGAGTCAATAATATCATCTGAATTCTAAGTTCCTAAGGATGCCAACATCTCTGAGTTTCAATGGATAGTGAGATGCCAAAACTATTCAGAAGCAAAAAGCTACTAAGTCCCGCTCATCTAACTGTAACTAAGCTTCATTTGAAACTTAGAAATTTATTGTATCTTAATTTTCTTTTCTATCCTACTGTGTGTTTAGTTGCTTGGGGACAAGCAACAGTTTAAGTTTGGTGTTGTGATGAGCCGATATTTTATACGCTTTTTGACATCATTTTCATATAGTTTTTAGTAGTTTTTATTTAGTTTTTATTAAGCTTTTATAGGGTTTAGTGTTGAAATCACATTTTGGATTCTACTATGAGTTTTTGTGTTTTTGGACAATTTCAGGTATTTTATGGCTGAAATTAAGGAGCTGGAGCAAAAGTTTGATTCAGAGACAGAGAAAGCACTACAGATGCTGTCCGGATCTGACCTGCCTGCATTCGGAAGAGCTTTTCAAGAGCTACAGAAGTTCAAATGGAGTGATCTTAATGGCTATGGAAATCTGACTTCCGGAGCTTTCCAGAAATATATAATAGTCTATACTTTTCTTCGGATTAGAAGGCCCAAAACTGGCGTCCAACGCCAGCTACCTGCCCTCTTCCAGGCGTCCAGCGCCCAAAGAGCAGAGACCAATGTACAAACACCCAAAGAGGACCCCCTAGCTATCGTTCCATGCCCAAGAGACCTCATAGCACGTGAATCTCATCAAAGCTCAGCCCAAATACTCACCAAGTGGGCCCCAGAAGTGGATTTTAGTATTAAATAGACTATTTTACCCTTACTAGTCATCTATTTAGTATTTAAGGGATTTTATTTATGTAATTCAGAGTTTTAGAGACACTTTCAGTCATCATACACATTTATCATTGTTTTACCTTAGTATGAGTTTCTAAACCTCCTAAGTTGAGGGGAGGAGCCCTGCTGAGTCCTATGAATTAATAAAAGTATTACTATTTCTTCTTCGATCCGTGTTTGATCTATCTCTGAGATGTATATCCGATCTTCATTGTGGTGAATAGGATGATTTGACAAATTAGCTCTATTCATCACATTAAGAGAAACGTTCCTGACAAACACCCGTGTCTACTTGGGTTCATGTGAATACTTGGAAGGAAAGCACGGGCCAACAGCTATGTTTATACATCTCTCAAACGGTTAATCCACGACTTCATTGGGGACTTCTCGAGAAACTAGTTTAGCCAATTTCCAGGGAGATTATGATCTCCATGGAATATGCTAGAATCCAAAGAAGCAGTGTTCTCTGCTCCGGAAGATTCGACCTTGTCTGTGGTGTTTTGAGAAGGATCGCCAAGAGAATGACTTGCTAAGAGCTTCACCCTCCGTCAGATTGAATGACCACGGGCAATGGCGTTTGACCTGTAGCAGAGGAGATCAATAACCACAGGCAATGGCTTTGATCACTTACAACATGCCATAGAAGAAGATCACTCACAAGCAAGGAAGACAGTAATACCAGAGTTCATTCAGAAAGACAAAGCAACTCCGACTCTCAACTCTATTCCTATTATTGCTTTCATTGTTTCATGATACTTCATCCAACTCCATATACAAACTTCTGATTCCGCCTGGCTAAAATCTGCAAGACAACCATTGCTTGCTTCAAGCCACAATCCTCGTGGGATCGGCCTTGACTCGCTCAGGTATTACTTGGACGACCTAGTGCACTTGCTGGTACTACAACTGTACGAACAGTGTGGGGTTTGCGTACACGCGCACCAGCAACAAAGAAAGCAAGATAGAGACCAGAGAATTGAAGAAGACATTGAGAGAGAAATTGAAATAATGCCATGGCACACAATGTCATTAATGCCCATCCAGCTAGGAGGACTCTTGAGTTTTTTACTATTCCTAATCCTGGGAATTGTGCAGTAGCATTGTAACACCTAATGTGAATGCCAAAAACTTTGAATTGAAGCCCCAACTTATTACCTTTGTACAATAAAACTGTTAATTTTGTGGGAGTCCTCAAGAAGATCCTAACCAGCACATCTCCAACTTTCTCCAAATATGTGACACGGTCAAAACTAATGGAGTCCCTGCTACGGTCTACCGGTTGTTGTTGTTGTTCCCATTCTCTGTAAGGGACCGGGCCAAGCACTAGCTTGAAACTCAACGAAATGAGAGCATAGCAAGATGGGATGATTTGGTAAGCAATTTCTTAACCATATTTTTCTCACCTCAAAGGTTGACAAAGCTGAGAACGACGATCTAGACATTCAGATAGCAAGATGGAGAATCTCTCTATGAAGCTTGGGAGATGTACAAGGAAATGTTGAGAAAGTGCCCCCGGATATGTTCTCTGACTAGGTGTGTAACACCCTACAATTCATATTCTTATGCTTGAGTCATAAGTCTACGACAATAAATTGGTATGACTCGAGGTAGAGTTATGATACATATATAGTTATAAGAAATTATTAAACGAGAAGCCTGAAAAGGAACTAAAGAAAATTGCGAGCGTAAACACACACATCTCGAAAGATATAACGCGTTCGGAAAAGCGAGGTAAAATAAAAACTTAAAGGAAGAATAGAGTAAAACAGAATATATATATATATATATATATATATATATATATATATATATATATATATATATATATATATATATATATAAAATAAGGGTTATGTACTTTTTTCGTCCTTAACGTCTTGGGTGAAAATCAAAATCGTCCCCAATTTTTTTTGTTATTAAAATTATCCTCAATGTTACAAAACGTTATAAAATTATCCTTTTGTCCATAAAAAATATTTTTTAGACAATTTTGCCCTTAAACAAAAATTGAAAAACCCTCTCTACCCTCACCACTAACCTCTGCATCATCATCACCGTTGCTAGGCATCTCTTTCTCCCTTTCCTTACAGCCACCACCACTGTCACCATAACCATCACCATTGGCGTCATAACCATCACACCTTTTTCTCTATTACCAGTTCATCATCCTAAATCACTACCATCCACCCACTACCCCCAACCTTTTTCTTTCCACCTAAACCCTTTTCTTTGTGCAACAATTCAACAATTTAATAGAAATCATCAACCGCAATAATTCAGCAATTTAACAGAAATCATCAACCGCAATCATCAATAAAATACATTTAACAGAAATTTTAAATTAAAAAATAATTCAGCAATCATCAACTGCAATTTCAAATCTAAAATCAGCAACAACAGATATTAAAAGAATTAGAAAGAAAGAAATGATGTTTATGTTCTTCAAAAATTAAAAAACTTAAAAAAATGAAGAACGAAACCCTTGCCAGCGATAGTACAGACAGAGCAAGTGTACATCAATGATAGGGGAGCAAGGAAACCCTTGCCCAGCGACGACGGAGCGGTTGAAACTCTAACGATGGCGGCGCAGCAGAACATAAGGTGACGGGAGAGGAACCAGAGCTCAAACCCCGCGACGGCGAAGAGAAAACCTTCGGATGCATAGAGTAGATGAGAGGAGCAGTAGAGGGTTGGCCTAGCAGCGACGGAACGGCTAAACCCCGGTGACGGCGGCAATGGGGAACACCGGCGACGGCGGCGATGGAGAAGACCAGCGACGGCGGTGCGACAAGCCCCAGCAGAGAGAGAGAGAGATGAAGAACGATGGAGGCGTGACAAGCCCCAACATTTTGGTTTTTCTGTTTTAGGTGGAAAGGGGTGGGGTAATGGGGGTGGGGGTAATGGGTGGGGTACTGCGGGTACTGGGTAGTAATATTAGGAAAGGATTTTTATGTCATTTCAAAAATTATTATGGACAAAAGGATGATTTTATAACGTTTTGTAACGTTGAGGATGATTTTAATAACAAAAAAAAGTCAGAGACGATTTTAATTTTCACCCAAGACGTTAAGGACGAAAAAAGTACTTAACCCTATATAATAACCACTAGTCACGACTTGCGAATTTTAGGTCAGCTAGGGTTACAGCAAGAAAAATAGTTGATAGCAATTCCTATTTCTCCCCAAATAAATCAAATCCTCTGTAGGCAAGGTTTCAAAAGAAAATGTATACATATACATCATTAAATTTTTCCAAAATAACGGGGGATAAATCTAAGCAAAATACAAAATAGAATTCAAACAAAACTTCACCATCTCCAGACATACTCTAGCTTACTACAGAGCACTAGGACCTACATCTGAAAAATAAGGAATATATACGGAATAAGAACCCCCAACCCATGCATTTTTAGCATAGTAAAAATGGCAAATAGATTCGATATAAGGTAACAAGAACTCTCTAAGCAATCTTAAACTCTCATATATCAGTCGTTCCATCTCAGGTTCTCACTAATCCATAATTAGGTAACTATTATAGGGGATTATAATCTACTTCACCTTCTTTAAAGTTTCATAACTCTCCAAACTCCAAATAGAATAGCCCTCAATGTCAACTGACACCAGCATGAGGGACCTCTCAGATGTTCAAACACAAGCAAGACAAACAAGTAATACACAAGTAGATCCAGGTAAAACAATTAGCACATAGTCACTTAATATACACAATTAAACAAGCCAAGACAAGTAGCAATCCCAAATAATTCAATCAAATACAAATGATGTATGCCTGCCCTATGGCCGATGATATCATCTGTCAGTTATACAGGCAAGTCCGACATGTCTGGTAGCTAACCCTAGACAGTCCCTGCATGCACGCATCTCTCAAGAGGGATTTACATCTCTTGAAGGAATAATATCCGGAAAGGTCAAAGTGTTCGGCCATATCTTGCGACGGAGGGTCAACTTTTAGGAGCAAGCGGGATAAAACCACCATCCTTGCATCTACCCTAGAAGATCAAATACAAATTGGGAGCAAGCGGGATAAAGCCACCATCCTTGCATCTACCTCAAAATCTCAAATCATAACCTGGAGTAAGTGGAATAACGCCACTACATCTACCCACGCAGGTATATCTCAATCCGAGTCAATTTCATTATCAAATTCCCCTCAATCTCATTTTAATTCATTCAAAATCATAATTAAAATTAATCATCATCATCCTTCATTATCAAAATCATCCTCAATCAAAATCAATCATCATCATTTCGGATTACATTCAATCTATCTTTCTTCACTTCATTGTATCGACTCATTAGGTCTCATTCCTAACTCCTATTCCTTCTATTACACTAGCTCTAGACTCATAACAGGATTTACAGAGGTTTAGAAGCCTAGAAGAATGGTCGAGAACTTAAAAATTTATTTCAACAAAACAGGAGGTCATGCGCATGCATGCCTTCCGCGTATGCATGAGTTCAAAATTTTAAAAAGTCGCGTATGTGGACCACCTTCGCGTACGCGAGGATACTTGACGAAAAACTTGCTGGCGTTGCGTGACATTGCCGCATACGCATGAGTTTCAAAAATGGCATTGTCGCGTACGCAGATCACTGTTGCGTATGCGAGAGTACTGGCAGAACCATTTACTCACGTACGCATGACAACTTCGCGTACGCATGCATACCAGATTTTCAAAAATCTGATATACTGCAGAAATTCAGTTTTTCAACCCAATTTTGAACTTTTATAACGTTTTATATAAAACTCATTTTTCAACCATTCTTGATCCATTGGAAAGATCATTAAATAAATTTTCATAAAAATATAATTTCATTGAATTTCCAACTCTGAGGACCGAGTTATGACCCGCTGAAGTTGGCCAAAAATTAGTTTTTATCCAAAAATAGAATTTACTAATTTCCAAGAGGTTCACAAGCCACGTCAGTTTTTTACATCAATATAATACCTCTGAACTATCCCAATTCACTCGTTTACTATCAACCAAGTTCAAGCCTACTTAATTTACACATTACAATACTAAATTATCATTTTTACATCTTAATTTCATGCATAAACATTCAATGCATTTCATCAACTTACCAAGCTTACCTTTCACGGCCTCCGGCCCAAAATTTATCAACTCAACTCATAATTCATAAATGCACAATCACCAACCAAAATTAAATTCAACAATGTATCAATTTAACATATCAATTCTATCCAATTACACAATTCAAGCTTATTCCTCCGGACATCTAGCCTAGGATTTCATATCATATTACATGGTATTTAAATAAGACTTAAACCGTACCTCTAGGAAGCCAAGATCAAACCCTCAATTCTTGAATTTCACCAAGTTTAGACTCCAAGTTCACCTCCACCAAGCTCAAGCACCACCAATGATCAACTTAATGCCTCTAATACCAATCCATTCTATTTTCACATAACATACACAATATTCAATGACTAGGACTTCATAAAACTTCATGAACACATGGGTAAAGTGTCTCTTACCTTTATCCACTGAAATTAGTGATGAAACCTAGCTAGAACGCAAGCTAGAGGTCCTCCTAAACACAAGAATCACCAAATTTTATAAAGATTTAATTACTCTGCTGATCCCTATAGTTTTGCAAAATTTTCAATTAGGTCCCTATACTTTTTTTTCTTTTAATTGAGTCCTTGCACCAGTTTTTTTTTAATTAGGTCCCTACACTTTTTTTTCCTTTTATTTAGGTCCTTGTACCAATTCTCTTTTTTTAGTTAGGTCCCTATAAAATTAAGCCAATTACTACTAAGAGGGACTTAATTGAAAAAAAAATTTGGTGCAGGGACCCAATTAAAAAGAAAAAAAGTATAGGGACCTAATTGAGAATTTCACAAAACTATAGGGACCAACAGAGTAATTAAACCTTTTATGAACACAAAAGCCAAAAATATGATTATCATGGGAAAAATGAAACTATAGTTTAGTGAGGGAGATGTTTATAAAATTTCTGGATAGAAATGAAGATGAGGAGACGGGCTTCGTGTGGCCGTAAATGGTGTGACAATCGGAACTCCAAAGAGAAAGTTACGACAGATTGAAGATTAAAGAAGTTAGGATTTCTCACTCTCTTCTTCTCCTATTCGTCTCTCAATGGGAAGTGTGTTGAGTTTGGAGTGTTATACATATATGGACTTGGGCCCACTTGGGCCCGGTTTACTCATTTTAGCCCAATGGCCTGATTTTAGGATAAAATCTTTAAGATTAGCATTTTAATTTGTATTCCAATTATTTCTACTTTCTGAATTATAAAGTTTAAATTCCTTAACTATTATTGGCCATATTTAATTAATTACTTATTTAATTACTATTTAACTGAATTTTACTGGGTGCAACTCCAGATCTTCTATGATGGGATTACCCTTGCTTCAAGGAACTCATTGGACAACTCTACTGGAGGATCTATGTATATGAAAAAGACCACTGATAAAACCTTGGAATTAATTGAGATGGTGGCCCATAATCAATACCTATATTTCTCCGAAAGAACAATGAAGAAAGGAGTGACGGAGTTGGATACACTGGATACTATTCTAGCACAAAACAAGCCTATGTCCCAACAAATCAATGCAATTACTCAGCAACTAGAAAATATGCGAGTTTCAACAATGAGTACATAAGGTATTTTCTATGACATAGGTGGAGGAGTCCTTCAAGATAAAAGTTGTGAGCTTGGCCAATCCTCTATTGAGCAAGTAAATTACATGGAGAACTCTTCTAGGCCACTTTCCAATTATCCATTCTCTAAAACCTACAACCCTGGATGGAGAAATCATCCTAAATTTGGATGGGATAATCAAGGTCAGAGACAAAATAACTTTAACAACAACTCTCATCAAAACAATTTCAATACTCTTTACTAATCATCATAATCATCACAACCATCCCAAATTTCTCAAAAGCCTTCCCCTCTTAAAGTTGTCCTAGAAAAAATCTCTCAACACACTTCTAATTTTGTTCAATCCAACACAAATTCATACATGAGACCAAAGCCTCCATCCAAAACTTGGAAGTTCAAATGGGCCAATTAGCCAAGAAAATTACTGAGAAGCCCTTAAATGCCTTTGTCAGTGACACAATTCTAAATCCAAGAGAAGAATGTAAGGCTATTAATTTGAAGAGTGAAAAAGTGGTAGGTAAAGAAGCCACAAGCAATAACAAGCAAGATGAAGAAGCCATAGAAAAAGTCATTCCTCAAGAGAAATACAACCCTACAAACTCCCTTGCACAACCAATTCAAGCTTCAAAAGAGTAACCCATAGACAAGGTTAAAGTGCCAGAATACAAGCCTAGAATTTTATACCCTTAAAGACTACAAAAAAAAAATCAAGGAAAAGAAATTCTCTAAGTTCTTAGAGGTTTTCAGAAAGCTACAAGTTAATATTCCTTTTGTTGAAGCCCTGGAGCAAATGTCTCTCTATGCAAAGTTTATGAAGGAGTTTCTAGCAAAGAAGAGAAATTGGAAGGAGGATGAAACAGTAGTCCTCATTAAGGAATGTAGTACAATCATACAAAATAATTTATCCCAAAAGTAAAAGGATTCTGGGAGTTTCTTAATTCCTTGAACCATTGGTGAGATTACCATTAAAAGAGCTCTTTGTGACTTGCAGGATAGCATTA
Organism: Arachis ipaensis; assembly: GCF_059453495.1. Classification (NCBI taxonomy): domain Eukaryota; kingdom Viridiplantae; phylum Streptophyta; class Magnoliopsida; order Fabales; family Fabaceae; genus Arachis; species Arachis ipaensis. Next base: position 36,605,716 of record NC_142436.1, read on the forward strand.
ATCTCATGACACTCTCCTTGATGAAGAAGGTGCAAATTGATGAAGTAAATCCCACAAAGATCTCTCTTCAACTTGTAGATCGTTCCATTAAGTTCCCACATGGAGTAGTTGAGAACTTGTTAGTGAAAGTGGGTAAATTCATACGCTCTGCTGATTTTATAATCCTTGACATGGAGAAAGATACCAATGCCTCTATTATATCAGGAAGGCCATTCTTTACCACTAGAAAAGCTATAATTAATGTACAAAAAGGTGAGTTGGCACCCAAGTTTGAGCTAAAGCCTCTGCCTCCCAATCTTAAATATGCTTTTCTTGGTGACAACAACACATATTCAGTAATTATAAGCTTTTTTCTAAGATTTAATGAGGAAAAAGATTTGCCCAAGGTGTTGAAAGATCATAAAAGTGCTCTTGGGTGGACCATTGGTGATCTTAAAGGAATAAACCCAGCAATGTGCATGCATAAAATCTTACTTGAAGAAGACTCCAAACCATTAGTGCAAGCACAGAGGCGGCTGAACCCAATCATGAAAGAGAAAATGGCATTCACTTTCCCGTTTGATGTCTTTGCCTACTGTCTCATACCTTTCGAAATTTTCAATGCTCCTGCCACTTTTCAAAGGTACATGCTTTTCATTTTTATGACATGGTTGAAAAATTCATTGAGGTATCTATGGATAATTTCTCTACTTTTGGTGATTCTTTTGAAGCTTGCTTGCAACATCTAGCTTTAGTTTTGAGAAGGTGCCAAGAAACAAACCTTGTTTTGAATTGGGAGAAATGTCATGTTATGGTAAATAAAGGTATTATTCTTGGACACCTCATCTCAAGCAAATGCATAGAAGTTGACAAAGCTAAGATGAAGGTAATTGAGAAATTACCACCTCCTATGAATGTGAAGGCAATAAGAAATTTTCTTGGTCATGTTGAATTTTATAGGAGGTTTATGAAGGATTTTTCAAAAATTACTAAATCATTGAGCAATCTTTTGGTTACTGATATTCCTTTTATTTTTTTTATCATGAATACTTGCATGCTTTTGAAACTCTTAAAGCTAAGCTTGTCTTTGCACCCATTATTGCTCCACCAAATTAGACTTCACCTTTTGAGTTAATGTGTGATGATTGCAATAGGAGCAATTTTAGGGCAAAGACAAGAGAAGTTATTACATGTCATATATTATGCAAGCCGTGTTCTCAATGCATGATACCCAAAAGAATTATATCACACAACAGAAAATGAACTTCTAGTTGTGGTTTTTGTATTTGATAAGTTTAGGTCCTATTTAATTGATTCAAAAGTAATTATCTACACTGATCACTCTGCTCTTAAGTATCCTTTGACCAAGCAGGATGCTAAACCAAGGTTAATGAGATAGGTGCTTCTCCTTTAGAAATTTGATATTAAAATTAGAGCCGAAAGGGTTCTAAAAGTCAAGTAGCTAACTATCTTTCTAGACTTGAACCAGTGGAAGCTCAAGCTCATCAAATTCCCTTGAATAAAGGATTTCCTGATGAGCAACACTTTGTAATACACAAGGCACCTTGGTCTGCCGGCATGGTAAATTATAAGGCTAGGAGGATCATTCCAAAAGAATTTACTAAGCAACAAGCAAAGAAGTTACATCATGATGCTAGGTACTTCTTATAGGATGATCCTTACTTGTTCAAGAGGTGTTTGGATGGCATAATCTGAAGATACATCTCGGATGAAGAGACTAAAGAATTTCTCTTGCATTGATATGGTTCTGAGTACGGTGGACATTTTGGTGGAGAAAGGACTACAATACAGAGATAGAGAATTTGTGAAACATTGTGACTACTGTCAAAGAGCTGGGAATTTTCCCAAAAGGAATAAAATGCCCCAAAATTTCTATCCTGAAAGTAGAGTTGTTTGATATGTGGGGAATAGACTTCATGCGACCATTCCCTTCCTCTTACTCCAACAATTATATCTTGGTGGCTGTTGATTATATTTCCAAATGAGTGGAGGTCGTACCTTTGCCTACTAATGAGGCTAGATTGGTGCTTAACTTCCTCAAGAAGTATATATTCAGTAAGTTTGGTGTTCTAAAAATTTTGATTAGTGATGGAGGTTGTCACTTTTGCAACAAGCAATTGGGTACGCTTCTCCAAAGATATGGAGTCAAGCACAAGGTGGTCACCCCTTACCATCCTCAAACTAGTGGTCAAGTGGAGATCTCAAATAGAGAACTTAATAGAATCCTTGAGAAGACGGTGAGAGCTTCAAGAAAAGACTGGGAAAATAAGATTGATGATGCTCTCTGGGCTTACAAAATGGCCTTCAAGATCCCATTGGGATGTCACCTTATCAGCTTGTCTATGGCAAAGCTTGTCACTCGCTAATGGAGCTAGAGCATAGAGCATATTGGGCAACAAAGTTTCTTAAGTTTGATACAAAGGCTGCGGAGGAGAAGAGGTTACTTCAACTACATGAGCTTGATGAGTTTAGAGTGGAGGTTTATGAGAATGCCAAGCTTTACAAGGAGAAAACCAAAATGTGGCATGACAAGAGGATCTCCACAAGAACATTTGAGCCTGGACAAATGGTGCTTCTCTTCAATTCAAGGCTAAACCGCTTCCCAGAAAAGTTGAAGTTTAGATGGTCTGGGTTTTTCACTATCACCAAGGTGTCACCATATGGTTATGTAGAGATTATGGAAGAGAGTTCTAGGAGGAAGTTCATTGTCAATGGTCAGAGACTTAAGCACTACCTTGGAGGCAACATAGATAGTCAAAGAACTATTCAACTCATCACCTAAAGGAGTCGCACCGTCAAGTTAGTAACGTTAAAGTAGCGCTTAATGGGAGGTAATCCATCATTCGGTAATCTCTGCTCTTATTTAGCATTTCATTCCTTTTAGTTTGTATGTATTGCATATAATAAGTTTGGTGTTCTCACACCGAGGTTGAATGTCAATCTCACTGGTTACTTGGCCCAACTTTATAATGAATGTGGCAAACTAAGCATGGTATTACCATACTAAGTTTGGTGTTGACACCTTTCATTTATGCATATGATATTCATTACTTGCTGATGCACCACTATTTTGTGGTACATTTTCTACTTAATTGAGTGGATTTTATCCACTAAACTCACACTTATTCATAAAATTTGCATGTTTTACATTTTCCTTCCTAATTTTGTGCTATGATTGAAAACATGCTTCTTTGGCCTTAAATTTGCTATGTTTAATCCCCTCTTATTACCATTCGATGCCGTGATATGTGTGTTAAGTAATTTCAGGGTTTATAGGGCAGGAATGGCTTAGAGGATGGAAAGGAAGCATGCAAAAGTGGAAGGAATACAAGAAATTGAAGGAATTGCTAGCTGTCAAGCCTGACCTTTTCATACTAAATCGATCATAACTTGAGCTACAGAGGTCCAAATAAGGCGGTTCCAGTTGCGTTGGAAAGCTAACATCCGAGCTTCGAAATGATATATAATTTGCCATAGTTGCCATGCTGTTAGGCGATACGCACTCATGGATCACACGTACGCGTGACCTTGCGAAAGTTCAATCGACGCGTACGCGTGACAGAACCACGTGCTGGACGCATCAAAAAACGCTGGAGGCGATTTCTGGGTTACTTTTGGCCTAGTTTTCGGTCCAGAAAACACAGATTAGAGGCTGCAGAGTGGGGGAATCACACATCATTCATTCATTCATCAATTCATTCACAATTTAGGTTTTATATGTAGTTTTCTAGAGAGAGAGAGAGGCTCTCTCCTCTCTCTAGGTTTTAGGATTTTAGGTTTAGCTTTTCTTAATTTTAGATTCTACTTTGCGTCAATTTAGTTTCTCTTCCACTCTTAATTGTTCTAGTATTCTAGTTTATTTAATTCCTTTGTTGATTACTTTATGTTGCTATTTGGTTAATGAATTCTCTTGTTAGATTTGATTTCTCTATTTAATGCAATTTGAGGTATTTCATATTTATGATTGCTTTCTTTATTTGTTAGTCATTGATGTTTGAAATTGGTTATTTAGATTTCATATTCCTTGTTAGTTTTGTATGTTTTTATGTTATCCCTTCCAAGTGTTTGTTAAAATGCTTGGGAGGGTTTTAAGTTAGACTTTTATGTTCTTGGCTTTGGTTGAGTAATTGGAGACTCTTGAGTTATCAAACTCCTTTGTTGATTGATAATTGAAAATTGCTGGTTGATTTGGATCCCTCTAAAGCTAGTCTTTCCTTAGGAGTTGGCTAGGACTTGAGGAATCAAATTGATTTGTCCACTTGAATTTCCTTCATAGTTAGAGGTTAACTAAGTGGGAGCAATGGACAATTCTCATAACAATTGATAAGGATAACTAGGATAGGACGTCTAGTTCTCATACCTTGCCAAGAGCCTTTTCTTAGTTATTAGTTTAATTTCTTGCCATTTTATTTCCTTGTTCCTTATTTCAAAAATCCAAAAAGATACTTTTCCATGACCAGTAATAACTACACCTCCCTGCGATTCCTTGAGAGACGACCCGAGGTTTGAATACTTCGGTTATTACTTTTATTGGAATTGTTACTTGTGACAATTGAATTTTTGTATGAAAGGATTCTTTGTTGGTTTAGAAACTATACTTTCAACGAAATTTCATTTGTGAAATTCTTTACTAGCAAAAATCCGTTCATCACTTGCACCACATTTTTTTCACGCAATCGCAATAATTAGGTCATTCTTTTATGTAGTTTTTAATGCTTACTATGCATTGCATTTTATTTTTCATATTGCTTCAACTATTTTTACATTCTATTTAGTATTTTTCATATGCAATTGTTGCAAGAGAAGGTAGGTTATGCATGCATGGCTTAATTCATTCCTTAAGTACATGTAACTCTTGGCTCACTTCATGCCACATTTCTAGCTTTATATTGCATTCCTCATGAACCTATATAACTGAACCATAGCCATTATTGCGTGCATGCACAATTCACTTGCACATCCTTAATTGCACTACTCACATGCATTTATAATTCATCTACCAAGAACACATGCATTAGTCTTTCATTGTCATCATACATCTACATGCATAGGTCCTCTCTTGCATTAATACCCCTTTGACCATGCCAACTACTCACCATCTCTTTATTCTTACAAATTTTATCTTCAAGCCTTCTTCCACTTACACATTTTGTCCTTTAGCCTTCCAACAAATATACACCACTCACCATCACCAAAACCATATCCAATACCACTCTCTTACACACTCTTACATCATCTTACATTCTCTATAAAGCTCCTCGGTTACAACCAATGCATGCAAACTATTGGATCTCCATTCTCATCTCTCACCACATGATCCACACCACCACAACCCTATAAATTCATGCAACGCACACTCTTCATTTTGCACTCATTCCCCACTTCTTTAACCAACTGAAGCATCACCCCTCTTCTCTCTCTTTTCTTCATATCATAACCTTCTTCACCTTTACAATCTATACTCCTTCCCTATTTCACCCTCTCTTTGTCCCTCTCCTTCCTTCTTATATTCATATTCTTGCTTAAGGACAAGCAACTCTCTAAGTTTGGTATTGCGGTTCTACTTCATTCATATTTATTCATTCCATGTCTTCCAAAGTTGATGCCTCTTTATCAAGAAAAAGAAAGGGCTAGGCACCCGTCGAACCTCAACATGATGAGGAATGGTTCCGTTCTCCCTTCCATGAGCATCAATTTTATGGGTGGACAACCCATAAACTAGTGATACTCGAGGTGGGATTTGAGATAAAAAGAGGGTTTTACCTAGGTATCTGCAAACAAAGCCAAAGGCAAAAATGGGCAACTATGTGTAACCCACCTAGCCAAGTGGGGCTCTTACTAGACCAAGAGTTTTATACAAACACCGCAATGGAAAGACAACTAGAACCCACCTATATGAGTGGTATGCACATGCAAACCCCACACCTTTTCGTACGGGCAGTACCAGCAAGTGAACTGGGTCATCCAAGTAATACCTGAGCGAATCAGGGTCGATCCTACGGAGATTGTGGTCTGAAGCAAGCTATGGTTATCTTGCAGGTCTTAGTCAGGCGAAATCAAAAGGTTTATATTTAGAACTTTGTATAAGTACTTGTTATTCTAATTGGAATAAATGATAGGAATAGAATTGAGAGTTGGAGTTGCTTTGTCTTTCTGAATTAACTCTGGTACTACTGCTCTCTTTGCTTGTGAGTGATTTCTTCAATGGCAGGCTGTATGTGATTGACACTCCTCCAGATCTGAACCCCAGGTTTAGTGTGGATCCATCTCTACTTGAGGGTGAAGCACGTACAGTCTATTCTCCTTTATGATCCTACTCAAAATGCCACAGACAAGGTCGGATCTTTCGGATCAGAGAATGTTGCATCTTTGGGTTCTAGTCTCTACCACAGAGACCCTAATCTCCCCAGAAATTGGCTGAACTGATGTCTCAAGAAGTTTCCAACGAAGTCATGAATTAGCCGTCTGAGAGATGTATATTCAAGCTGTTGGTCGTCCTTGTCTAGTGAAAGACATATTCTAACCCAAGTAGATGTGGGTGTTTGTCAGGCACATTCGTCTTAATGTGATGAAATTGGTTAGATCATCCTATTCACCACGATGAAGTACGAATATACATCTTAGAATTAATCAAACACGGATCGAAGAGAAATAGTAGTACTTTTATTAATTCAAAGGACTCAGCAGGGCTCCTCCCCTCAACCTATGAGGTTTAGAAACTCATACTGAAGTAAAATACAATGTAAAATGAAAAATAGGGCTGTAAAGTGTGCGTGATGTCTAATGATTATGTAAAATACACTTTAAATACTAAACAGATGACTAGTAAGGGTAAAACAGTCTATTTAGTGCTAAAATCTACTTATGGGGCCCACTTGGTGAGTGTTTGGGCTAAGTTTTGATGAGATCCAGTGCCTTGGGGTCTCTTGGGCGTTGAACTCCAGTCCTGACACCTTTTTGGGCGTTGGACTCCAGCTTGGAATCCCTTTTTGGCGCTGGACGCCAGAAATGGTCAGATGGCTGGCGTTGAACACCAATTTTGGGCCTTCTAATCCGAAGCAGAGTATGGTATTATATATTGAAGGAAAGCTCTGGAAGTCAGCTTTCCATAGCCATTGAGAGCGCTCCATTTGGACTTCTGTAGCTCCAGAAAAACTCTTCTGAATGCAAGCAGGTCAGATCTGGACAGCATCTACACGGCTTTCTTTGTCTTTGAATCAGACTTTTGCTCCAGCTCCTCAATTTCAGCTAGAAAATACCTGAAATTGTACAAAAATACAAAAACTCATAGTAGAATCTAAAAATATGATTTTAACACTAAAACGTATAAAAACTCAATAAAAACTAAATAAAAACTACTAAAAACTATATGAAAATGATGTCAAAAGTGTATAAAATATCCGCTCATCAATGAGTTATGTGAGAGGTAAGCCTGTGGACTTCAGACCCGATGTGATCCAAAGAGTTCTAAAATTGAGAGATCCATCTCCTTTCTCTTCTTCTATAATAATCTATAAACAGAGACTAAGTACTTGTCCAAGGTACAATAATATCATAAATGATATTTTCATACTGGGGCCCAATAGAAAAATGATTCTAAAGGAAACCTAAATTAGTTGAAAAGAAGTGATCTCATTCTGGCAGTAAGAAGTTGGTTTGAATTTGTGAGGAGGTCCATCATTCCCTCTTCTAACAACTCCGAAGTGACAAAAGAAAAAGTCATTCTTATTCACTGTATCTTGACCAGAGATGAGGTAAATGTGGAGGAAATTATTCCCCCTAATATCCAACGCATAACTGAGAGTGTGTTAAAGAAAATAAGGCTTGGATTCCCAAGCCTCATTCATAAGCTTTGTGAAGAAGCAGGGGTTGAGTTTGATGAAGATGTGTAAATCAAGGTGGATCACCCAGTTAACCCAAAAGAATGGAAAGGGTGATGCTCAGTCCATGTATGCAAAGGTCAAGGCCACTAAGAAAGAAAGCTCAACAACCTTCTCCACCTCAACCAATTCAAGAAGCACAATCCTCTATCCCTCAAGTTTCATCTCTATCCCTTAATGAATATTGGCAACAACTGACCACATCTCTTGAGAAACTTAGGATGGAACAATTGAACCAAGGGAGTCTCATCAATCATCATGCATGAATAAGAAAACTAACGGGTTGTACTCGGAAATTTCAAGCAAGCTATGGAGTGCAAAGTGAACTACCTATTTGTGGGAACACAAGTATCTAATCCAACAATGGCACCATATCCGAAGGTTGGTGAGTGGATTCATAATCAACTCCTCCATGGGAATGTTACATCAACTAACAATCTCTTGAGCAACAACAAGAGATGTGGAGAGCTAGAGAACCACACTAAGATGATGAAGATAATAAAGACGATGAGGAAGATGATGGAGATGATGGCAATAACAATTAAGGTGGTTGAATTTTGTTCTATTTGCTATATGTTCCTTTTTCCTTTAATTGTTTGCATGTGTGTTATTTTTTTATCTTATTTGATGCATTTAGAGTCAAAACTAAGCTCAAAGGTACAAGACACCTCATAAAAGAAATACACTGTGAAAGAAAAGAAAATAAGCTTGCTTCAAGGTGCTGCTTCAAGGAAGAATTTTATAATATAATCAGGATAGAGGACTTGAAAGATCATAACTATTTGTGTTGTATTGTGAATAAGTGAAACAGCTAACCAAAACCATTTTATTTGCTAACATTTACCCCTGAATTTTAAGCTTAAACTCTTTAATGTTGAATGCATGATTCTTTGTTGAGTGAATATTTTATACGCTTTTTGGCATTATTTTTTATAGTATTTTGGTTATGTTTTGTTAAGTTTTATTAAGTTTTAGTAGGTTTTTATGCAAAAATCACTTTTTGGATGCTACTTTGAGTTTTTGTGTTTTTCCTATGTTTTTAGATGATTTTTGGATGATTCTAGCAAGTTTTGAAAAAGCCTGACTCAAAGACAGAGAAAGGACTTAGGTGCAAATAACTTTGAGCTGAAGCCTCAATTGGTCACTCTAGTTCAAAGAACTGCCAATTTCATGGACTTCTACAGAAAGATCCCAACAGATTCATCTCTGATTTCTTGCAGATCTTTGATACTATCAAGACTAATGGAGTGGATTCAGAGATTTACAAGCTTATGCTTTTCTCCTTTGCTATAAGGGATAGAGCTAGGCTCTGGCTAGATTCTCAGCCTAAGAAAAGCCTAGACTCTTGGGAGAAGGTGGTCAATGTATTCTTGATCAAGTTCTTTCCACCCCAGAAGTTGAGCAAGCTTAGGGTGGAAGTTCAAACCTTCAAACAGAAAGAGGGTGAATCCCTTTATGAAGCTTGGGAGAAGTACAAGCAACTGATCAGAAGATACCCTCCTAACATGATTTAAGACTGGACCATGCTAGATATCTTCTATGATGGTCTCTCTGAGATGTCCAAGATGGCATTGGATCACTCTGCTGGTGGTTCACTCCACTTAAAGAAAATGCCTAAAGAGGCACAGAAACTCATTGATATGGTTGCCAATAACCAATTCATGTACACTTATGAAAGGAACCTTGTGAACAATGGGATATCTTAGAAGAGAGGAGTCCTGGAGGTTGACACTCTAAATGCCATATTGGCTCAGAACAAGATCCTGACCCAATAGGTCAACATGATCTCTCAGTATCTGACTAGATAGTAAGCTACAGTCGACAGCACTCAAGAGGCCTCCTATGAAGGAGATGCCTATGATCCAGATCAACCCATGATGGAGGAGGTTAATTATATGGAAAATTCCTCAGGGAATCCCAACACTGAACCTTATAGAAATACCTACAACTCATCATAGAGGAATCATCCTAGCTTTTCATGGAGAGATCAACAGAAGCCTCAGCAAGGCTTCAACAACAATCAAGGTGGAAGAAACCAGACTAGGTTCGACTATTCCTACCTTCTCAGCAACAGATAGAGACTTCTAAGCAAAGCCTTTCTGACTTAGCAACTATTGTATCTGATCTCTCTAAGACCACTCACAGGTTCATGACTGAAACAAGATCCTCCATTAGGAATCTGGAGGTACAGATTGGTCAGCTGAGTAAGAGGAACCCTGAGATCCCTTCTAATACTCTTCTAAGTAATACTGATGTAAACCCAAGAGAAGAGTGCAAAGCCCTCACTGTAGGAGCTGAGGCCAAATCTGAAGAGGAGCTTCTGGCGTTGAACGCCAACAAAGGAGTAGCTAGGCATTCAACGCCGAAAGAGGAGCAAGTTGTGGCGTTGAACGCCACAATGGGAGAGGTGTTCAACGCCCACCAGGGACCCTCCTATTGAAGAACTGAAGGAAATCAGAGCTTATGAGAAGACCATAGAGGTCCCCTTGAATGCCCTATTGTAGATTATGGAGTCTGAAGAATACTCCTCCTTTGCTGAGAAAGAGGAAACTAGAGAAGAGCAAGTTTCTCGGTACTTGAGAATTCTCATGAAGCTGAATGCAAAATTTTATGGAACAGAGGCATTGGAAGAAGAACCTACAGTACTTATCCAACAGTACAGTGCCCTGGTTTAGAGGAAGCTGCCTCAGAAGAGGCCAGATCTTGGAAGCTTCCTGATTCCCTGTACCATAGGTATAATTACCTTTGAGAAGGCCTTGTGTAACCTTGGGTCTAGCATCAACCTCATGCCTTTCTCTGTGATGAGAAGACTGGGAATTCTAGAGGTGTAAGCTGCCAACATTTCATTAGAGATAGCAGACTGGTCACTGAAAAAGGCATATGGCATGGTGAAGGATGTCCTAGTGAAGGTTGAAGACATTTATCTCCCAGCTGATTTTGTAATTCTTGACACTGGAGAGGACATGGATGAGTCTATCATCCTTGGAAGGCCATTCCTTACCACTGGAAGAGCCATGATTGATGTAGAAAGAGGAGAGCTAGTCCTGCAACTGAATGAGGACTGTCTTGTGTTCAAGGTTCATAAATCTCATTCTACATCAGTTGGAGAAGGCACCATTGACAAGCACTTAGTGCTTCCACCATCTCTCTCATACAAAGCCTAACAGAGCCCCCAGACACCAACCCAAAGTTTGGTGTGGGGTAACCATCATCAAGCTTTGAGAAAGACAGCAGAAAGAAGAAAGTGCCTAAAGGTTGGAGGGGAAAGAGGATCCCCACTGAGGACCTCTCACCTGGAATGAGAGTGGTCTTCACTGACAGTCTAGTCATTCCACACACTGTGAACAGAATCCTATCTCTAGAACATATGGAGCTCATCCATGAGAGAACAGGGAGAAAGTTCACTGTAAGGGGTGAAATTATGAGCCCTTATTATTCTCCGCAAAGGAGCTGTCCCTCAAGCTAGTGACGGTAAAGAAGCGCTTGTTGGGAGGCAACCCAACCATGAGTAAAGTATTTCTATTTTTCTTTCTTTTGGTTTGTTTTCATTTGAGTTTTGTTAGTTATTTTCATAGTTGTTTCCTTTACTTTCTAATGTTTGTGATTGATGAGCGGATAATTTATACGCTTTTTGGCATTGTTTTTAGTATGTTTTTGGTAGGATCTAGTTAATTTTAGGTATGTTTTTATTAGTTTTTATGTTAAATTCACATTTCTGGACTTTACTATGAGTTTGTGTGTTTTTTTGTGATTTCAGGTATTTTCTGGCTGAAATTGAGGGACTTGAGCAAAAATCAGATTCAGAGGTTGAAGAAGGACTGCTGATGGTGTTGGATTCTGACCTCCCTGCACTCAAAGTAGATTTTCTGGAGCTACAGAACTCCAAATGGCACGCTCTCAATGGCGTTGGAAAGTAGACATCCAGGGCTTTCCAGCAATATATAATGGTTCATACTTTGATCAAGTTTAGACGACACAAAAGGGCATTAAATGTCAGTTCTACGCTGTAGTCTGGAGTTAAACGCCAGAAACACGTCACGAACCAGAGTTGAATGCCAAAAACACGTTACAACTTGGCGTTCAACTCCAAAAGAAGCCTCTGCACGTGTAAACTTCAAGCTCAGCCCAAACACACACCAAGTGGGCCCCAGAAGTGGATTTATGCATCAATTACTTACTTCTGTAAACCCTAGTAACTAGTTTAGTATAAATAGGACTTTTTACTATTGTATTTACATCTTTAGTTTCATCTTTAGATCACGTTTGGGGGCTGGCCATTCGGCCATGCTTGGACCTTATCACTTATGTATTTTTCAATGGTAGAGTTTCTACACACCATAGATTAAGGTGTGGAGCTCTACTGTTCCTCAAAGATTAATGCAAAGTACTACTGTTTTTTCTATTCAATTCAAGTTATTCTGCTTCTAAGATATTCATTCGCACTTCAATATGATGGATGTGATGATCGTGACAGTCATCATCATTCTCAACTTATGAACGCGTGCCTGACAACCATTTCCGTTCTACCTTAGATTGAATGGATATCTCTTGGATATCTAATACAGGGGACCGAGTCCGAGTTATTAGTGTCTTCATGGTATAAGTTAGAACCCATGGATGGCCATTCCTGAGATCCAGAAAGTCTAAACCTTGTCTGTGGTATTCCGAGTAGGATCTGGGAAGGGATGGCTGTGACAAGCTTCAAACTCGCGAGTGCTGGGCGTAGTGACAGACGCAAAAGGATCAATGGATCCTATTCCAGTATGATCGAGAACCGACAGATGATTAGCCGTGCCGTGACAAAGCATTTGGACCTTTTTCACAAGAGAGGATGGGATGTAGCCATTGACAACGGTGATGCCCTACATAAAGCTTGCCATGAAAAGGAGTAGGATTGATTGGATGAAGACAACAGGAAAGCAGAGATCAGAGGAACGAAGGCATCTCTATACGCTTATCTGAAATTCTCACCAATAAATTACATAAGTATCCCTATCCTATTTTAATTTTCGTTCACTATAATCTCTTTATACATTTGAATCCGCCTGACTGAGATTTACAAGGTGACCATAGCTTGCTTCAAGCCGACAATCTTCGTGGGATCGACCCTTACTCACGTAAGGTTTATTACTTGGACGACCCAGTGCACTTGCTGGTTAGTTGTACGAAGTTGTGAAACAGATATAAGATCATAAATGTGCGTATTGAGTTTTTAGCGCCGTTACCAAGGAATGGAATGATCACGATTTCGCACACCAAGTTTTTGGCGCCGTTGCCGGGGATTGTTCGAGTTTGGACAACTGACTGTTCATCTTGTTGCTCAGATTAGGTAACTTTATTTTAATTTTAACCTTTTTGTTTTTATTATTCCTATTTTCGAAAAAAAAAATCAAAAAAAAAATTTCCAAAAAAATAAAATATATTTTTCTTCAGAATTTTTAAGAATGAATTCTAGTGTTTCATGAAGCATGTTGAAGCCTGGCTGGCTGTAAAGTCATGTCTAAATTCATTTGGACTGAGGCTCCCAAATCATCATTACAAGAGCAAGCTAGTTGTTGCTAATCAAATTTGTTATTGTATGACTGATTTGTATCTTCTAAAGCTTGGCTGGCCATTGGCCATGTCTAGTGTTTTGGACCGGAGCTTTCATTGAAAGCTTGGCTGGCTGGTGAGCCATGTCTAATTCCTGGACTGAGGCTTTAGACTAAGAGTGCAAGATTCCTGGAATTCATATTAAAAATTTTGGAATCCTTATTTTTCTTTTTCACATTAATTTTCAAAAAATCCAAAAAAATTAGAAAATCATAAAATAAAAAATATTTTTTATGTTTCTTGTTTGAGTCTTGAGTCAATTTTAAGTTTAGTGTCAATTGCATGTTTTAAATTTTGCATAAAATTTTCGAAAAATTGATGCATTCATAGTGTTCTTCATGATCTTCAAGTTGTTCTTGGTAAGTCTTCTTGTTTGATCTTGATGTTTTCTTGTCTTGTATCTTTTGTTGTTTTTCATGTGCATTTTTGCATTCATGGTGTCTAAGCATTAAAGAATTCTAAGTTTGGTGTCTTGCATGTTTTCTTTGCATAGAAAAATTTTCAAAAATATGTTCTTGATGTTCATCATAATCTTCAAAGTGTTCTTGGTATTCATCTTGATATTCATAGTATTCCTGCATGCATCACATGTTTTGATCCAAAATTTTCATGCATTGAGTCTTTTTGATGTTTTTCTCTTTCATCAATAAAAATTCAAAAATAAAAAAAATATCTTTCCCTTTTTCACTCATAAATTTTCGAAAATTTGAGTTGACTTTTTCAAAACTTTTTAAAATTTTGTTGTTTCTTATGAGTCAAATCAAATTTTCAATTTAAAAATCTTATCTTTTCAAAATCTTTTTCAAAAATCAAATCTTTTTTCATTTTTCTTATTTATTTTCGAAAATTTTTAAAAAAAATATTTTTCAAAAATCTTTTTCTTAGTTTTATCTCATAATTTTCGAAAATATTATCAACAATTAATGTTTTGATTCAAAAATTTCAAGTTTGTTACTTTCTTGTTAAGAAAAATTCAAACTTTAAGTTCTAGAATCATATCTTGTGATTACTTGTGAGTCAAGTCATTAATTTTGATTTTAAAATTCAAATCTTTTTCAAAACTAAGTTTAATCATATCTTTCTATCATATCTTTTTAAATCATATCTTTTTCAAAAAAAATTTTGATTTTAAAATATCTTTTCTAAACTTCTTATCTTCTTATCTTTTCAAAATTGATTTTCAAATCTTTTTCAACTAATTAATTGTCTTTTTGTTTGTTTCTTATCTTTTTTTAAAACCACCTAACTACTCTTCCCTCTCTAATTTTCGAAAATACCTCCATCTTTTTCAAAAATTCTTTTTAATTAATTAATTATTTTAAATTTTAATTTTAATTTTAGAGTAAAGTATCGTTTTTGTCCCAACGTTTGGGGTAAGTCCCAAAGTTGTCCCTAACATTTCAATCATCCTATTTAAGTCCCTAACATTTCAAAATTGACTCAATGTTGTTCTGCCGTTAGGGATCCATTAACAGAATTGACGGCGGGACAAAATTGAGACGATTTTGAAACGTTAGAGACTTAAATAGGACGAAAATGTTAGGGACAAAAACGATACATAAAAATAAATTTTAATTTAATTTTATCTTTTAATAATATTAATTTTTTACTATACATAGTATTCAATTATTTTTTAATTACATCTAAATAAATTACACTTAATCACATTACTTTGATTTTAAATAAATTTATTTTTTTATAATTTTAAAGAATTTTGATACATTAGAGACAAAAGGTATAATTTATATTTTATTGTATATATATTATTTTTTTCTGCAAGTTTATATACTAGTCATTTTACAAACATTTCATGATAACTAAAAATCTTTAAGAGTAAAATCATAAAAAATTAATTTATTTAAAATGAAAGTAATATGATTAAGTGTAATTTACTTAGATGTGATTAAAAAAAAACTACTATGTATAGTAAAAAATTGATATTACTGAAAGATAAAATTAAAATTTATTTCTATGTATCATTTTTGTCCCCAACATTTTTGTCTTATTTAAGTCCCTAACGTTTCAAAATCGTCTCAATTTTGTCCTGCTGTCAATTCTGTTAACGGATCCTTAACGGCAGGACAACATTGAGTCAGTTTTGAAATGTTAGGGACTTAAATAGGACGATTGAAACGTTAGAGACAACTTTGTGACTTACCCCAAACGATGAGGACAAAAATGATACTTTACACTTAATTTTATTTCTCCTTTAATTTTCGAAAATCATCAACCCCTTTTCAAAAATTATTTTCGAAAACTCCTCCCTCTCATCTTCTTCTATTTATTTAATTCATTCACTAACACATCTCCTCATCTCAAATTACCGCTCCTATCCTCACCCTTGTGTTTGGATTATCCATCCTTCTCCACTCCTATTCCCTTTCTCCTTCTACTAACAACAAGGAACCTCTTTACTGTGACATAGAGGATTCCTCTTCTTTTCTTGTTCTCTTCTCTTTCTTATGAGCAGGAACAAGGAAAAAGGCATTCTTGTTGAAGCTGATCCAGAACCTGAAAAGACTCTAAAGAGGAAACTAAGAGAAGCTAAATTACAACAATCCAGAGACAACCTTACTGAAAAATTCGAACAAGAAAAGGAGATGGCAGCCGAAAATAATAATAATGCAAGGAGGATGCTTGGTGACTTTACTGTACCTAATTCCAATTTACATGGAAGAAGCATCTCCATCCCTGCTATTGGAGCAAACAACTTTGAGCTGAAACCTCAATTAGTTTCTCTGATGCAGCAGAACTGCAAGTTTCATGGACTTCCATCTGAAGATCCTTTTCAGTTCTTAACTGAATTCTTGCAGATCTGTGATACTGTTAAGACCAATGGAGTTGATCCCGAGGTCTACAGGCTTATGCTTTTTCCGTTTGCTGTAAGAGACAGAGCTAGAGTGTGGTTGGACTCTCAACCCAAAGATAGCCTGAACTCTTGGGATAAGCTGGTCACGGCTTTCTTAGCCAAGTTCTTTCCTCCTCAAAAGCTGAGTAAGCTTAGAGTGGATGTTCAAACCTTCAGACAGAAAGAAGGTGAATCCCTCTATGAAGCTTGGGAGAGATATAAGCAACTGACCAAAAAGTGTCCCTCTGACATGCTTTCAGAATGGACCATCCTGGATATATTCTATGATGGTCTGTCTGAATTAGTTAAGATGTCATTGGATACTTCTGCAGGTGGATCCATTCACCTAAAGAAAACGCCTGTAGAAGCTCAAGAACTTATTGACATGGTTGCCAACAACCAGTTTATGTACACTTCTGAGAGGAATCCTGCGAGTAATGGGACGCCTCAGAAGAAGGGAGTTCTTGAAATTGATACTCTGAATGCCATATTGGCTCAGAATAAAATATTGACTCAGCAAGTCAATATGATTTCTCAAAGTCTGAATGGAATGCAAGCTGCATCCAACAGTACTCAAAGAGGCATCTTCTTAAGAAGAAGCTTATGATCCTGAAAACCCTGCAATAGCAGAGGTGAACTACATGGGTGAACCCTATGGAAACACTTATAACCCCTCATGGAGAAATCACCCAAATTTCTCATGGAAGGATCAACAAAAGCCTCAACAAGGCTTTAATAATGGTGGAAGAAACAGGTTTAGCAATAGCAAGCCTTTTCCATCATCCACTCAGCAACAGATAGAGAACTCTGAACAAAATACCTCTAATTTAGCAAACTTAGTCTCTGATCTATCTAAGGCCACTCTGAGTTTCATGAATGAAACAAGGTCCTCCATTAGAAATTTGGAGGCACAAGTGGGCCAGCTGAGTAAGAAGATCACTGAAACCCCTCCTAGTGCTCTCCCAAGCAATACAGAAGAAAATCCAAAAGGAGAGTGCAAGGCCATTGAATTGACCATCATGGCCGAACCCACAAGAGAGGAGGAGGATGTGAATCCCAGTGAGGAAGACCTCCTGGGACGTCCAGTGATCAATAAGGAGTTTCCCTCTGAGGAACCAAAGAAATCTGAGACTCATCTAGAGACCATAGAGATTCCATTGAACCTCCTTATGCCATTCATGAGCTCTGATGAGTATTCCTCTTCTGAAGAGAATGAGAACGTTACTGAAGAGCAAGTTGCCAAGTTCCTTGGTGCAATCATGAAGCTGAATGCCAATTTATTTGGTAATGAGACTTGGGGAGATGAACCTCCCCTGTTCACTAATGAACTAAATGCATTGGATCAACTGAGATTGCCTCAGAAGAAACAGGATCCTGGAAAGTTCCTAATACCTTGCACCATAGGCACTATGACCTTTGAGAAGGCTCTATGTGACCTTGGGTCAGGAATAAACCTCATGCCACTCTCTGTAATGGAGAAACTGGGAATCTTTGAGGTGCAAGCTGCTATAATCTCATTAGAGATGGCAGACAATTCAAGAAAAGAGGCTTATGGTCAGGTAGAGGACGTGTTAGTAAAGTTGAAGGCCTTTACATCCCTGCTGATTTCATAATCCTAGACACTGGGAAGGAAGAGGATGAATCCATCATCCTTGGAAGACCCTTCCTAGCCACAGCAAGAGCTGTGATTGATGTGGACAGAGGAGAATTAATCCTTCAACTGAATGAAGACTCTCTTGTGTTTAAAACTCAAGGATCTCCTTCTGTAACCATGGAGAGGAAGCATGATAAGCTTCTCTCACTGCAGAGTCAACCAAAGCCCCCACAGTCAAACTCTAAGTTTAGTGTTGGGAGGCCTCAACCAAACTCTAAGTTTGGTGTTGAACTCCCATATCCAAACTCTAAGTTTGGTGTTGGGAGTCTATAAAATTGACCTGATCACCTGTGTGGCTCCATCAGAGCCCACTGTCAAGCTATTGATATTAAAGAAGCGCTTATTGGGAGGCAACCCAATTTTTATTTATCTAATTTTATTTTTATTTTTATTTTTATTGTTCTTTCATGTTTTATTAGGTTCATGATCATGTGGAGTCACAAAATAAATAGAAAAATAAAAAACAGAATCAAAAACAGCAGAAGAAAAATCACACCCTGGAGGAAGGGCTTACTGGCGTTTAAACACCAGTAAGGAGCATCTGGCTGGCGTTCAACGCCAGAACAGAGCATGGATCTGGCGTTGAACGCCCAAAACAAGCAGCATCTTGGCGTTCAGACGCCAGGAATGCACACTGAGGAAAGCTGGCGCTGAACGCCAGAAACAAACATAGAACTGGCGTTCAACGCCAGAAACATGCTGCATCTGGGCGTTGAACGCCCAGAACAAGCATCAATTCGGCGTTTAAACGCCAGAATTGCATGCAAAGGCGTTTTACATGCCTAATTGGTGCAGGGATGTAAATCCTTGACACCTCAGGATCTGTGGACCCCACAGGATCATCTCAGCATCTATGGACTCCACAGAATCCCCACATACCTCCACTCACCTTACCTCCTCATAATCCTATATTACCCTTTCCCAAGAACCCTTTACCAATCACCTCCAATTCCCCTCCAAAACCATCATACACCCACCTACACCCACCCACTCAAAATTCAAACCATCACTCCCACCTTTTCACACATCATAACCACCTTAAACCCCAGTGGCCGAACCCTTCCCACACCTCCATCTCCTCCATCTCTTCTTCTTCTCCTCCTTCCTTTCTTCTTTTGCTCAAGGACGAGCAACCATTCTAAGTTTGGTGTGGAAAAAACATTGCTTTTTTGTTTTTCCATAACCATTGATGGCACCTAAGGCCAGAGAAACCTTTAGAAAGAGAAAATGGAAGACAAAAGCTTCCACCTCCAAGTCATAGGAGATGGAGAGATTCATCTCAAGGGTCTATAGCTCAGTTGTAGAACATTTGACTGCAAATCAAGAGATCCCTGAGATACCTCAGGGGATACATTTTCCTCCACATAATTATTGGGAGCAACTAAGGGTGGAACATCAAGAGCACTCCATCATCCTTCATGAAATTAGAGAAGATCAAAGAGCAATGAGGGAGGAGCAACAAAGACAAGGAAGAGACATAGAAGAGCTCAAGGACATCATTGGTACCTCAAGAAGGAAACGCCACCATCACTAAGGTGGACTCATTCCTTGTTCTTAAATTTTCTGTTTTTCATTTTCTTATGTTAAATATTTATCTATGTTTGTGTCTTTATTACATGATCATTAGTGTCTAAGTGTATATGCCTTAAAGTAGTGAATATGAATCCATCACCTCTCTTAAATGAAAAATGTTTTAAAAACAAAAGAACAAGAAGTACATGGTTTCGAATTCATCCTTGAAACTAGTTTAATTATTTTGATGTGGTGACAATACTTTTTGTTTTCTGAATGAATGCTTGAACAGTGCATATGTCTTTTGAAGTTGATGTTTATGAATGTTAAATATGTTGGCTCTTGAAAGAATGATGATAAGGAGAAATATTATTTGATAATCTGAAAAATCATAAAAATGATTCTTGAAGCAAGAAAAAGCAGTGAATACAAAAAGCTTGCAGAAAAAAAAGAAGAAAAATGGCGAAAAAAATAGAAAGAAAAAGAAAAAGCAAGCAAAAAAAGCCAAAAGCTCTTAAAACCAAAAGGCAAGAGCAAAAAGCCAATAGCCCTTAAAACCAAAAGGCAAGGGTAATAAAAAGGATCCCAAGGCTTTGAGCATCAGTGGATAGGAGGGCCTAAAGGAATAAAATCCTGGCCTAAGCGGCTAAACCAAGCTGTCCCTAACCATGTGCTTGTGCCGTGAAGGTGTCAAGTGAAAACTTGAGACTGAGCGGTTAAAGTCAAGGTCCAAAGCAAAAAAAAAAAAGAGTGTGCTTAAGAACCCTGGACACCTCTAATTGGGGACTTTAGCAAAGCTGAGTCACAATCTGAAAAGGTTCACCCAGTTATGTGTCTGTGGCATTTATGTATCCGGTGGTAATACTGGAAAACAAAGTGCTTAGGGCCACGGCCAAGACTCATAAAGTAGCTATGTTCAAGAATCAACATACTGAACTAGGAGAATAAATATCACTATCTGAACTCTGAGTTCCTATAGATGCCAATCATTCTGAACCTCAATGGATAAAGTGAGATGCCAAAACTATTCAAGAGGCAAAAAGCTACAAGTCCCGCTCATCTGATTGGAGCTATGTTTCATTGATAGTTTGGAATTTATAGTATATTCTCTTCTTTTTATCCTATTTTATTTTCAGTTGCTTGGGGACAAGCAACAATTTAAGTTTGGTGTTGTGATGAGCGGATAATTTATACACCTTTTGGCATTGTTTTTAGTATGTTTTTGGTAGGATCTAGTTACTTTTAGGGATGTTTTTATTAGTTTTTATGTTAAATTCACATTTCTGGACTTTACTATGAGTTTGTATATTTTTCTGTGATTTCAGGTATTTTCTGGCTGAAATTGAGGGACTTGAGCAAAAATCAGATTCAGAGGTTGAAGAAGGACTGCTGATGCTGTTGGATTCTGACCTCCCTGCACTCAAAGTGGATTTTCTGGAGCTACAGAACTCCAAATGGTGCGCTCTCAATGGCGTTGAAAAGTGGACATCCAGGGCTTTTCAGCAATATATAATGGTCCATACTTTGCTCAAGTTTAGATGACGCAAAAGGGCATTGAACGCCACTTCTACGCTGTAGTCTGGAGTTAAACGCCAGAAACACGTCACGAACCAGAGTTGAACGCCAAAAACACGTTACAACTTGGCGTTCAACTCCAAAAGAAGCCTCTGCACGTGTAAACTTCAAGCTCAGCCCAAACACACACCAAGTGGGCCCCGGAAGTGGATTTATGCATCAATTACTTACTTCTGTAAATCCTAGTAACTAGTTTAGTATAAATAGGACTTTTTACTATTGTATTTACATCTTTAGTTTCATTTTTAGATCACGTTTGGGGGCTGGCCATTCGGCCATACCTGGACCTTATCACTTATGTATTTTTCAACGGTAGAGTTTCTACACACCATAGATTAAGGTGTGGAGCTCTACTGTTCCTCAAAGATTAATGCAAAGTACTATTGTTTTTTCTATTCAATTCAACTTATTCCGCTTCTAAGATATTCATTCGTACTTCAATATGATGGATGTAATGATCGTGACAGTCATCATCATTCTCAACTTATGAACGCGTGCCTGACAACCACTTCCGTTCTACCTTAGATTGAATGGATATCTCTTGGATATCTAATACAGGGGACTGAGTCCGAGTTATTAGTATCTTCGTGGTATAAGTTAGAACCCGTGGATGGAAATTCCTGAGATCTGGAAAGTCTAAACCTTGTCTGTGGTATTCCGAGTAGGATCTGGGAAGGGATGGCTATGACGAGCTTCAAACTCGCGAGTGCTGGGCGTAGTGACAGACGCAAAAGGATCAATGGATCCTATTCCAGTATGATCGAGAACCGACAGATGATTAGCCGTGCCGTGATAGAGCATTTGGACCTTTTTCACAAGAGAGGATGGGATGTAGCCATTGACAACGGTGATGCCCTACATAAAGCTTGCCATGGAAAGGAGTAGGATTGATTGGATGAAGACAACAGGAAAGCAGAGATCAAAGGAACGAAGGCATCTCTATATGCTTATCTGAAATTCTCACCAATGAATTACATAAGTATCCCTATCCTATTTTAATTTTTGTTCACTATAATCTCTTTATACATTTGAATCCGCCTGACTGAGATTTACAAGGTGACCATAGCTTGCTTCAAGCCGACAATTTCTGTGGGATCGACCCTTACTCACGTAAGGTTTATTACTTGGACGACCCAGTGCACTTGCTGGTTAGTTGTACGAAGTTGTGAAACAGATATAAGATCATAAACGTGCGTATTGAGTTTTTAGCGCCGTTACCAAGGAATGGAATGATCACGATTTCGCACACCAGTGATCATGTACAATCTTTATAACAGAGACAGAGACATTCAAAGATGGAACCAGAACACCCTAAGAAGATCCCCTTGTTGGCGTTAAACGCCAAACAGGAAAATGGTTGGGCGTTCAAATGCCCATAAGGGAGCAAGAGCAGGCGTTGAAGGCTAGAATGGGACCATTCTGGGCGTTCAACACCCTACAGGGAGTAGAGACCTGGCATTGAACGCCAAAAAGGGAGTTCCTGGGCATTCAAATGTCCCATGGAGAGCAAAAGTTGGCGTTGAATGCCAGCCAGGGAGCAAGGCTGGGCATTCAACGCCCACAAGGGGGCAAGAAATTTGAATTTCCAAGCCTCTCAGGACCAATGGGCCCCACAAAGTCTCCACTTATCCCATCTACCCCACCCTCTATCTCTCACCTTTCTATACCTTGAACCCACACACCACTTTCTCTCTTCCCAATACACACACTTTTCTAAACCTATCATAACTCCCATCAACCCCCACCAAATTCAAATTTAAATATTTTCCCACCCATTTTCCGCCCTATAAATAAGCTATTATACAACCCTTCTAACACACACCTTATACACAATAACCCCCACTTGGCCGAAATCCTCTCTCTCTATCTCTAGTATTCTCTTCTTCTTCTACTCTCTTCTTTTCTTTTATTCGTCTTTACTCGAGGACGAGCAAAATTCTTAAGTTTGGTGTTGCAAAAGCTTTGCTTTTTGACTTCTACCATTCCTAAGTATGGCACCCAAAGTGGGAGAGTCCTCTAGAAAGAGGAAGGAAAAGCCATAGCTTCTGCCTCCGAACCTTGGAAAATGAGGAGATTCCTCACTAAGGCTCATCAAGACCACTTCTATGAAGTAATAGCAAAGAAAAGGGTGATCCCCGAAGTCCCATTTAGGCTAAAAAAGAATGAGTACCCAGAGATCCAACAAGAAATCTGGAAAAGAGATTGGGAAGTCCTAACCAATCCTATCCCGGAAGTTGGATTACTAATGGTGTAAGAGTTCTACGCCAATGCATGAGTCACTAAAAGGCATGATACAAGTGTGAACTCAAGCCCCAAGAATTGGCGTACCATGGTCCGAGAGAAACTCTTGGATTTCAGTTCGGAGAGTGTAAGAGTGGCACTCAAATTGTCACAAATGTTGGGAGACCCACACTCTTACACTAGAAGGGTCAATACCGACTAAAGGTTAGACCAAGTGCTTGCGGACATTTGTGTGGAAGGAGCACAATGGAGGAGGGATGCGCAAGGTAGGCCATGCCAACTACGTAGGCTTGACCTTAAGCCCATGGCAAGAGGATGGTTAGAATTTATCCAACGCTCTATCGTCCCAATAAGTAACCGTTCTGAGGTTACCATAGACCGAGCACTAATGATTCACTGCATTATGCTTGGGAATAAGGTGGAAGTACACGAGGTGATACCTCAAGAGCTATACAAAGTGGCAGAGAAGCCCTCCATCTAAGCGAGGCTGGCATTCCTACAACTCATATGTCACTTATATAATTCAGCTGGAATTGTCATAGAAGAAGACACCCCATAGAGGAGGACAAGCCCATCACGAAAAGAAGGATGGAGCATGTTAGAGAGCCTGTGACGCACCACAAAAAGAGCATGTGCAGCCACCTCAACAAGAAATCCCTGAGATGCCTCAAGGGATGTATTTTCCTCCCCAAAACTATTGGGACCAACTTAACACCTCCCTGGGAGAATTGAGCTCCAATGTGGATCAGCTGAAGTTGGAACACTAAGAGCAATTCACCATCCTTCATGAAATAAGAGAAGATCAAAGAGCCTTGAGGGAAGAACAACTAAGACAAGGGTAAGACATAGAGGAGCTTAAACGCTCCATTGGATCCACTAGATGAAGCAGTAGCCGTCGTCAATAAGGTGGTCATGTTCCATTACCCCCTTGCTTATGTCATTTTTCTGTTTTCCATTGTATTTCATTGTCTGTTTCCTGTTTTTAGTGCATGATCATCTTTTTGTTTTGTCTTAAGCTATGAAATATTCCATATATCTCTCACCATCTTAAAAGAAAAATTTATTTGAAAAAGAGAAAAGTGAGATGCATGAATTTTAAGTTTATCATGAATCATTCTAACTGTTTTGATGTGGTGGCTTTACTTTTACTTTCTGAATGCATGAATTAACAGTGCATATATATTTAATGTTGGAGTAAAGTGTGTTGTCTCTTGAAAGAATGATGAAAAATGAGAAGTATTATTGGTGATCTGAAAAATCCAAAAAATTGATTCTTGAAGTAAGAAAAAGTAGCAAAGAAACAAAAAGAAAGAAAAAGAGAAAGAAAAAAAGCAAAAAAAAAAACAGAGAGAAGAGAAAAAGGAAAAGAAAAAGCCAATAGCTCTAAAAACCAAAAGCCAAGAGCAAGGATCCAAGGCTTTGAGCATCAATGGTTAGGAGGGTCTAAGGAAACAAAATCTTGGCCTACAAAATTCAAATGAGCTGCTCCCCCTAACTAAATGCTTGTGGTGTGAAGGTGTCAAGCGAAAAGCTTGAGACTGAGCAGTTAAAGTCGTGATCCTAAAAGCAAAAGAGTGTGCCTAAGAACTCTGGGTACCACATTCTGGGGATTCTAGTAAAGCTGAATCACAATCTAATTGGGTTCACCCAGTTAAGTGCCTGTGGCGTTTATGTATCCGGTGGTAATACTGGAAAACAAAATGCTTAGGGTCTCAGCCAGGCTAAAAAAGAAGCCGTGTTCAAGAATCAAGAAAAGCTTAACTAAGAAAATCAATAATATCATCTGGATTTTGAGTTCCTAAAGATGTCAATGCTTCTGAGCTTCAAAGGAAAGTGAGATACCAAAACTATTCAGAAGTAAATGCCTACTAGCCTCGCTCATCAATTGGAACTAAGCTTCATTGAAAACTCTAAGATTTATTGTATCCTTCTCTTCTTTTTAATCCTACTTTGTTTTTGGTTGCTTGGAGACAAGCAACAGTTTAAGTTTGGTGTTCTGATGAGCGGATATTTTATACGCTTTTTGGCATTATTTTTATAGTATTTGGTTATGTTTTGTTAAGTTTTATTAAGTTTTAGTAGATTTTTGTGAAAAAATCACTTTTTGAATGCTACTTTGAGTTTTTGTGTTTTTCCTATGTTTTTAGGTGATTTTTGGGTGATTTGGCAAGTTTTGAAAAAGCATGATTCAGAGACAGAGAAAGGACTGCAGATGTTGTCAGATTCTGACCTCCGTGTATTCAAACGAGGATATCTGGCGATATAGATGTTCAAACGATGCGCTCTTAATGGCATTGGAAAGCTAACATCTAGGGCTTTTCAGAAATGTATAATAGTCCATACTTATTTTTGGAAATGAAGGCCCAAAATGGGCGTTGAACGCCCATCTGATCCCCTGCCTGGCATTTCAACGCCCTAGAAGGACCAAGATGGCATTTGGACGCCCAAAAGGGAGCAAGCCTGGCGTCCAACACCCCAAGAGGAGTCCTAGCACGTGGAGTCACCCCAAGCTCAGCCCAAACACTCACCAAGTGGGCCCAAGAAGTGGATTTTCGCACCTCTAAGTCTAGTCTATCATATTTTTGTATTCTTTTTATTATTAGATTAGTATAAATAGAACAAATATCACATTTGTTCAAGACCTTTTGACTTTTTATCTTTGCTTATTCGAACCTTTTACTATTATTTTCTGTAAGCTATGAGCAACTAACCTCCTAAGTTAGGGTTAGGAGCACTGCTGAGAACTGCTGATTCTCATGGATTAATAATATTACTATTTCTATTTCAATACGTCTGATTCTATTCTCTTATGCATTCTCGTTCTTCAATCTCAATGAATTGGGGATGAACCGTGACATTCACCCTTGTTTTACATGGGTTCCATGCGAGTCCAGATCCGGATAGTATTGAACTAAAGCTAGAGAATGCATTGCGGATTCCAAGAGCGTGCCTGGGCAACTTTGGAGACATGACATGAAATCCCGTTGATCGTGGGTTATCGAAGTCTCTGTGGCACTATGGCTAGGGTCAGTGAAGTAGCACTTTTTGATCCGGAAGATCCGACCTTATCTGTAGCGTTGGGAAGTGGATTGCTTAGAGCTTCATCTTCGGCTACAGTGAGAAGCCATGAGTCAACTTGATGAAAGGACATGAGTTGCTTGGATATGGTAGACTGCTGCGGTTAGAAGAGATTAACTTGATGAGAGGACATGAGTTAGTCACCTATGGCTGCCATTGAATGAATCATTCGTTATTGAAGTAGACAGTAAGAAAAGTTAATCCGGAAAGAATACGCATCTTCGAAGCCTTAACTGAATCTTTATAACTGTTTTCGATTCAATCTGGTATTTCATTCTTTACTATTTCATTTATGCTTTCAAACAAACAATCATATTTTCTAATCGCCTGACTAAGATTTACCAGATAGCCATTGCTTGCTCAATCCGACAATCTCCGTGGAATTCGACCCTCACTCACCTGAGGTATTACTTGGACGACCCGGTGCACTTGCCGGTTCAGTTGTGCGGAGTTCAATTCCGTGCACCAATACCTTCTGGTACTCTTCAAAACTAATTGAGCAATGCATCATGTTGATTGCTTTAGTGTTTAACTCCACTTTTTTCTTGTCTTCATCATTCCATTCAGTTTCTTCTTTGGGTGTCACAACTCCTTCTGCACTTATTTTTGTGGAAACTTGTGGACCATTTATGATAATCTTCCAGATATTGTAGACAACTAATTAGACAAATATTTGCATTCTTTTCTTCCAGTAGTTGTAGTTCTCGCCGTTGAAGAAGAGAGGTCTGTTGTTGGACTGTCCTTCAGTGAGTGTGTAAGCCACGACATTCGAACCCATGTTGTTGGCCATTAGATCTTTTCTCCAAACTGTGAAGCTTGATCTCTTTGAGACTAACCTTTGATACCGATTGAAGGTTTGTGAATGGTCTAGAGAAGAGGGATTGAATCTATGGCCTCATTGTTAAACTTCTTTTTGGTTTTTGCTTTTGATTGAATTTGGAACTAAGTTGCAGTTGAGTCTGTCAAGTTAAAATTTCAAGAGGCGATTTCACTTTGTCTCTTCACGATGCTATTAGGAACAGAGCAACCCTTTGTTTTTGTATAGCTAGGACTTCTGTGAAATAGACAATGCTGGAGACCTTTTTTATTTTGTCTCATATTGAAAAAAAATATAAGAAGAGTAGAGAAGAGAAAATTAAACAGCCATATATCCTGATTTAGTCACCATGTGCAATCTGACTTACATTTAGTCTTCCCACAACAGTAGTGGAATTTTCATTATCATTCACAGTGATTACAAATATCAATTTTCTTAGCATTCAATCCAATCCTATCTGGGACAAACCCAGCTTCTACCAAAACTAGATTTGGCTAGGTTCACTTTCTAGACTTGCAACCAATAAGTGTGCACCCAACTTAGTAAGAAAATCCTCTTAAGATTATGTGTACAAACAGAAATACAAACAAAAGAGTTTGACATAATTTTTTGACTTTTTCTAAGTAACTCTCTTTGCCTTTTCTCTCAATGGTTTTTACTGATACTTCAATTAATGCCATTTTTTCATTGAAAAATACAAAAAAAGATGAACACTGAAGAACAAAAAATTTAATGTAAACTCATGAAGAAAAAAAAGGGATAGCTTGAAAGCTATGAAGACCCAAACTTGTGTGCTCACTCCTTACTTTAATCTTTGTCCCTTTACCTCTTTAATAGAAAAGTAAAGCTTCCAAAGCTTAACCTTAGCTTGAATAGTTGACTTCTTCTTCTCTAAATACATCAGCAACAATGCAGAGAAGATATGGGACAATAGTAGTGAATAAAGCAAACATACATTCTTACCTAGCTGCTTCTCTTTCTTCTTTTTTCAAATTTCTTCAAGGATCTAAGCAATTCATCAATGCTTTGGCTTTAAGTTTTATTCTTGACCCTTGATTTATAGCAGATCTTTATAACCTCCATTTTCTTCAAGTTTTCCATTTGATGCATGAAGGAGGAAAGCATCTTCAACAAGCATCTGAATCACCTTTTTTATTTGATCTTTGCTTTTTGCCCTAGCCTCTAGCTTTCTTCTTCTTATTCTTTTGTTTTTTTTTTTGGTAATCACTTTTTCTTCTTGATTTGAACCCTAATTAGAGCTATCGTTTCTTCTTACTCTTGGAAGTAATCATGTGGATAGAGAAGAGAGAAGAGAGAAGAGAGAAGATAGAAGAGAGAGATTGAGTTCGGTTATATTAGCTTTGGTTCAAATAAAAATGTGTTGTTATGGTTACTGATCAGCAACTATTTCCTTGGGCTATGAATAAGTGAGTTGAGTGCTTATAGGCCTGAACGATTATTGGGCCTTATAAGCTTAGTATTGGGCTTGCTTTGATTTCTACAATTTTTTTTTGCATAATAAACAAATTAATCACACACATAATTAGACTTTTAACCCAAAATAATAATGTTTAGTCATTATCAAATAATTGTTCTTATTTTCTTAAACTCCATGTATCTAAAAGTGCATTTTAATTTCTATTTCAATTACAATATAAAAGTAACACAATCCTTATACTCACATCTTAAATTTTTATCACAACTAATGCGATATATATTTTCCTATAATAATATTTTTAATCATGCTAAATGTAGATTAAAATCCACTATTAAAATTAATTAGGATTAAGTACGATTTTAGTCCCTAACGTATAGGCCGAAATTTTTTTTTTGTCTGTGGCCCTTTTTTGCCTACAAAATGGTATCGAAAGTTTAACTTAGTTTTAAAATCGTCTTTTTTACCAAAATTTTAATTTTTATTACCAAATTATCCTTAATTAAAAAAATATAAAAGAAGAAAAAAGAAAAATAGGTTAAAGGGTTGGGGAACAGGGAATTGGAAGCACGCAAGGGGTGTCAGGGAAGAAAAAGGGGGAAGGCAAGGTGTAGAAGGAAAGAGGAAGGGAATCCACCACCGCTACTCCTCACCGCCGCCACTGCTCGTCGTTGTTTGGTCGCTAGATCTTGCCGCTGCTCCTCTGGGCTCGGCAGAGGTACTCGATGGCGATGGGTTCTGGTTTGAGGCAAGAACAGGGAAAGGCTTCGGTGATTTTATGATGGTGGGTGGAGGAAAGGCCGATGATGATGATGGTGCTGAAAGAAGATGGCACGAACTGGAGGTGAGTCGAGGGAGGATAAGAGAGCTTCTTTCTATGACGATGACGCTAGGGTAGCACGAAGAGAGAAGAAGAAAATGGTGGTGGCGCTGTGATGGCGGATCGGCCAGGGGACAGTGAAAAGAGGAGAAGAGAAAAGAGGATAGGAAAAAAAAAAGAGAAAGGATGGTGGTTCAGGTGGCTCGCCGGCTTCTACTTCTGCTTCCATTCTTCTTCTATTTCTGCTTTTATTATGTTGTTGATTTCTGATTATTGTTGTTTCTGGTTATTTCTGCTTCTAGTTGATTACATTGTTTCATTGTTGTTGTTGTTCTACTCCTGCTCCTGCTCCTACTCCTGCTTCTTCTTGATTACATTGTTTCATTGTTTCATTATACAGATTTGTTGATCCATTATCCATTTTTTTAATGTTTATTATATTATTTTATTGCTGTTGTTTTTGGTTTTGGTTTTGCTTCTGCTTCTTCTTCTACTTCTACTTCTACTTCTGCTTGATTTTGGAAAAGAAAGAGAAGGGGTATTTTGGTTCGAATGATGGTTTTAAAACTAAATTAAACCTTCGGGACCATTTTGTAGGCAAAAAAAAGTCGAAAACGAAAATAACTTTTAACCTCTACTTTAAGGACTAAAATCGTACTTAATCCAATTAATTATTAGTAGATAATATATATTAAAATATAAAATATATATTAAAGATAAATATATATAATAATTGTCTGTGATTAATTTTAATATATAAATAATATTTTTATAATATTTTTCATTTACACATTCAACAATCAATTTGAAACCACGTAAGCTATTTATTAGTTCTTACATGAAATAAGATTTTTTTCTTTCTTTTCCTTTTGTATTAGTGCAAGTCAACCTTCCCGATGTAGCTGTAGCCGCGTATGTATAGGACGTGATGTCTAATTTTTCAACTATTTAATATAAAAATAAAAAAAAAATTCTACATACAACCATTTTATCATATAAATAATATAAGTTTATATATTCTATTTATAAATAATATTTTTATGATATTTTTCATTTACACATTCAACAATCAATTTAAAACCACGTAAGCTATTTATTAGTTCTTACATGAAATAAGATTTTTTTTTTGCTTTTCCTTTTGTATTAGTGCAAGTCAACCTTGCTGATGTAGCTGCAGCCGCATATGTATAGGACGTGATGTCTAATTTTTTAACTATTTAATATAAAAATAAAAAAAATAATTCTCTACATACAAATATTTTATCCATATAAATCATATAAGTCTATGTATTTTATTTCACGTCAGACGCGCTTCTTCTAACACCTCAATTTTACACGCATTCTAATTTAACAGATTTTTCAATCAACGCACGCACGTTTTTCTTTGTGCTGTTACTGCACGTTCTCTTCTTCTACGTTATTTTCCTCTTTAATTTTTTTGTTAGTAGTTTACGATTCTGTAGGTGAATAATGTTTCATCGTTGATGGTTTAAATTGAATGTAATGTAAACTTCTGCATTGAATAAAATATTTTTTTGTATTTGCAGTAAATTTGGGTGTAACACGAAGATATTTGGATGTATTTTTTAAGAATTTTTGGTATATGTGTGCTGATAAATTTTGAATAATTCAAACCTCTTCTTCCGCTGCTTGTTTTTCATCTTTTTCATCATCATCATCTTTTTTTTTTTATTCATCTTTTTTTTCTTGTTTTATTTTCTCAAGTTTCTTCTTGTTTTACTCTTTTAACAAGAATAAAAACAAAAAAAATCAAACAAAGAAGAAGAAGAAACACATAATAGTACAAAATTACTTGAAAGATGATGGACTTACATTCATTCAACTAAAAAAAAGAAAGAAATAAGGAAAAAAAGAAGAAAAAATGCAACATTAAAGGAAACATTTTTCTATATTTGCAACAAATTTGGGTGTAACACGGATATTTGGGTGTAACACGAAGATATTTGGGCGCATTGTTTAAGAATTTTTGGTGTATCTGTGCAGATAAATTCTGCATAATTCAAAACACTTCCTCTTCTTCCTCCTCATATTCTGCTGCTTCTTCTTCTTTTTTCATCATCATCATCACCATCTTCTTCTTCTTTTTTTCTTATTCATCTTTTCTTTTTTGTTTTACCTTCTCAAGTTTCTTCTTGTTTTACTCTCTCACCAACACCACCTCCTCTTCTTTCTCCTTCTTTTTTTATTGGAATTTCTTCTCTTCCTTCCTTTCCTCCTTCTCCTCCATCTTCAGTTATCTCGTTGTTGAAAGATAATAAATAATTCAAATTCAGATTGTCAATTAAACCAGAACGAAATTAATTATTTTGAATCCAATCAAGTGGTTGAGGTATGGTTCGATTCTAGTTAATATTTTCGTTAGTAGTTTATGATTCTGTAGGTGAATAATGTTATTTTTGTTTGTGAAAATTATTGTTCATCGTTGATGGTTTGAAATGAATGTAATGTAAAAGTTCTGCATTAAAGAAAATATTTTTCTGTATTTGGGCGTAACACGAAAATATTTGGGTGTATTATTTAAAAATTTTCGGTGTATGTGTGCTGATAAGTTCTGCATAACTCAAAATTCTTCTTCTCCATCCTCCTCATCTTCTGCTGCTTCTTCTTCTTCTTTTTCATCATCATCATCATCATTTTTTATTCATCCTTTTTTTCTTGTTTTATCTTCTCAAGTTTCTTCTTGTTTTACTCTTTTAACAAGAATAAAAACAAAAAAATCAAACAAAGAAGAAAAAGAAAGACATAATGGTACAAAATTACTTGGAAGAGAATGAACTTACATTCGTTCAACTAAAAGAAAGAAAGAAATATGAAAAAAGAACAAAAAAAATGCAGCATTAGATGAAATATTTTTCTGTATTTGCACCAAATTTGGGTGTAACACGAAGATATTTGGGTGTATTATTTAAGATTTTTTTATGTATGTGTGCTGATAAGTTCTGCATAATTCAAAACTCTTCTTCTTCCTCCTTCTCATCTTCTTCTTCTGCTTCTTCTTCTTCATCTTTCTATTTCATATTCTTATAATTCTTTTTGGGATAAAAAAACAAACAAAAAAGAAAAATACACAATGTTGCAAAATCAATAGAAAAAGAAGAGAAAAAATGCAGCAACAACAACAGTAATAAAAAAACAACGATAAAAATGAAACACGTGAAAAAAAAGGAGGAGAAACGCAAAAAAGAATGAGAAGAAGAAGAAAGAGGAGGAGGAGGAGAAGGAGGAACGCGAAGCGCACTATGGAAACCATTGAGTAGCGCGCGTGTTGACACGCTCTTATAGATGGGGTTTGGCCCAACTTATATGACTTATAAACCAAAATAACTTGTATATGTAGCATTTCTCAAATAAAAAATAGAATCTATCATACAGTTACTCTCCCCTTTTAGGCAATTTGAATACCAATAGGTTAGGCACTCTAAAATTTTCCATGTATATATGCCACAGTGCAATATTGCGACTACATCAGCAGAATAAATGATTAATGGAGTGCATTATTTTTCAGAAAAAGAAATATTCATCATATTAGGTGTATATTAAGGTTTTGTTTGGACGCTATTTTTGAAAAACATCTTTTATAAAAGTAAAAGTAATTTTATGTTTTGATACTTTATTTAAAAGTACTTATTTAAAAGATGTTATTATTTAGATACAAAAATACAAAAGTATTTTTATAATAATAAAATTTCTTAAAAGAACATTCAATCATAAAAGAGTTTATTAATAATAATAATAATAATAAAAGAAAAATAATTACTTATACTAATTCATTTGATTCAATAATTGATCTCTTATATTATCTCTTATTTTTTTCATTGCTCGAATATCTTCTTGTGTTAGTTCCTCTTATTTATTAATTTCAGAATTTGTTGAACCATTTTTTACAGTAGTACCATCATTTTCATTGCCTTGTAACGAAACAATATTTTCAAACTTTTGCAAAATACTTATGTCATCAGAATCCATCATTCTTATAAAATTTTGAAGGGTGAAACATGCAACAATAATATCATGTTGGCAGTGACGGACCCAGAAAATTTTAGGAGTGGGAGCAAATATATATATATATAATAAATTTTGTTAAATATTATTAATTATATGGAGATATAAAAATTAAAAAGAGTTAGCGAACATTTTTATTCTTAAAATACTATTTATTATATATAATTTATAAAAAATATTTTTTTATTTCTAAAATTTAAAATTAAAATATTTTAATTAAATTATAGATAATTTATTATCCTAACTAATCTTTTTATACACATTTAATAATAAAAGACTGAATTAACTGGCATATTAGCGCCTAATAATACATTAGTATTTATAATTTGAAGTTAGAATTATATATAAATACTAGAAAAATTAAATCTTTATATGAAAAGTATGTTTATATAAAATAATAAAAATATAATTTTTTTATTTTTTTAAATAATTAAATTTGTTATATATTTTTTAACTTAATTTTGATATAATGTTAGATAAAATATTTTATGTATCTGTTTAATTATATATTATAATTAAAATATTTTTTATCATTATTTTTTAAAATAAAAAATATATTCTAAATTAGTAAATTAATTAGTTCATTTTAAAATTTTATATGCAACATAGGTACATATAATAGAACAAAAGATAAAAAATAAGTAATAAGGATGAATAAATCGAGAATAAAATAAAATATATAAAGTCACGAAAAAAATAAAATATTAGATTGATACCTAAACTATAATTGTTTGAATTAAAAATTGTAATTGAAAATATCAAAAAGAAAAATAATGAAATTGAAAGATACATAGAGTCATGGAGAGCTATATAAAAAAATTAGAGAATTTAAAATTTACTTTTTGGTGAAGAGAAGATGACTATTAGACAAGAAATATAAAAAGAAGGTTGAAAATATAAAAATAAGAAGATGGTTTAAGAGAATAAAGAATTGACGGTACAATAATTAAATTTGATTAGGTTAAATAATAGTTAAATTGATAAAAAAAATAAAAAAATAAATTTAAAATTTTAGCTAATTAAATTTATTTTATTTGTAGTGGGGTCATTTAAAATTTGAAGTGGGAGCATATTATATATAACTATATCTTTTAAAACAAAAATTAAAAACATCATGGGGGCAAGTGCCCCCTCATTTGTATGCTTGGGTCCGTCCCTGCACGTTGGGTTTTAAATTTAGCTCTTAATGGCATATTTTGTAGTATCTTCTATCTTGCTTTGCATACTCCGAAGATCCTTTTAATTACTGTCCTTAAACTTGAATGACAATAGTTAAACTTTTCATTGTTTGATCTAAAGTTTTGTGCTAGTCTAAATTGTAGAATATGATACTTTGTATGATGATAAGGTCCTAAAAATTCCTTAAAAGTTGGATAACCAGCATCAACTAAGTAATATTTACCTGAAATACATTAAAAAATATACACAAATCAAGTCAAATATTAGCATGAAAATGAATGTAACCTCAAAATAAACTTAAATGACATAACTAATAACCTTCTGGTGGATGTGAAAAATTTAGCTGTTTTGTTCGAAGAGCCTTCATAAAAATTCTTCTATCATGTGCAGAGCCTTCCCAACCAGCTCATATAAATGCAAAACATATATTAAAATCACACACAACCATTACATTTGTTGTAGTATTTTTTTTTCTACCAATAAATCGCACTTGCTCATCTTGATGAACATGAATTGCTATATGCATAGCATCTATAGCTCCAATACAATCTTTGAAATATGGTCAATATCTATCATTATTTATAATATATTCAGGTGTGTATCTAAAACTAGGGTCAATAGGTCTAATTATGTTTTCTGATAATTTCTTCACACATGATAGAATATGATAAAAATGACGAAATATAGTTTCACTTGAATGCTGAAATTGCTCCTCTAACATTCTGTAAGAAGCTCCTTGCCCAAACATGTATAAGAATGTTGCTACCATCTCTTCTCCACTAACACCTCGTGTGGATTTCAAGCTATAATTGAGAATCAAGTCATTATATAAATGGTTAAACACTGATTTCTCATTCTAAATTGTTCAAAAAATCACATTTCATTCTCTTCCTTTAATTCTGATAGCTATTGATATCCTGATAGTTTTAAAGTTCTTTTTTCTTGTTTGAGGACATATCGCAAGTAATAATTGGTAACTCCACAAATAGCTAATATAGCAGCTGATTCATAATCATTTTCATGTTCTTCATATTCAGTATCATTATCTGTTTCATAATCACTCATCCTATATAATTTAAATCAACAAAAAAATAAGATAACAAAGCAAAAAATACTATCCATAATGTCATTATTAAATAAAAGTTGCAAAATATAAAATTAAAACATAAATTATAACATTGTCACTAAATTAAAGTTCAACAATAACAATAATAAGAATTCATGCAGAAAGAAAAATTTAAAAATAAAGTTTAGAGATGATTCATGTTGTAACACCCTACCATACAGAGTCTTATGCTTAAGTCATAATTCAGAGATGGCAAGGTATTACGACCTCTAAGACCAAATTTTAGTACGTATAGTAGTATGAATAATTAATTATAACTAGGAGCCTTTATAGAAAAAGGGGTAAACAAAAACCGTAACTCAAACGCGCAACACTCCGATCGATAACGTAACGAACAGGGATAAGCTAACGCGAGATCATATATGTACAAAGGAGTGTCAAAAACAGGAATACCAAGACTCAAAATTCGGCTGCGAAGATAACTGGTCCGAGCATAGCAATATATACATATAATAAAATAAGGAAAACCCCAAAGAAAACCCAAAGGGACACAAATACAGAAACCTATTCTCCAAAACCTCCTATAAGAGGAGTCATCACAGTTTGTATTATTTAATGGAGATAAAAGTATCTAAACAAGATATATAACCCAAAATAGAGTCCCGAGAACAAAGGATCTTCGCTAATCCAGAAGTCTCCAGCATGCCTCAATGAGAAGCCTCGCGTCCTGCATCTGAAAACCACAAAATCCGCATGGGTGAGAACCAGAGGTCCTCAGCATGGTAACAGCTTCCACATATATAATACATAATAATAGAGGAAAGCCGAAGACAATCCTAGAACTTCCTCCAGATAATATCAAAGCTTATAAACAAGCTAAACCGTAAGTGGCAACTGACTACAGATTCTTCAGTCTAACTAATACTTCCCTTTCCAATTCCTTCAGACCTCCCAACTACCAGCAGGAGTATAATATAGCAAACACAGTTATATCAGACAAGAGATTTACAAATAGGAACAGATAAGGCATTTAGACAATTAGCAAGTAATATGCAGTCAAATAGGCAATCTCAAACAATTCATGTAGTATGCTTATGATGCATGCCTGTCCCTAGTGGCTGATGATATCATCTGTCGGTTATAGAGCCAACCCGACAAGTCCTGGTAGCTAGCCATTGGACTGTCCCTCTGTCGTGCATCCCCAACTCGAGTTATACTCATCATAAACTTGATCATAATCATGATCCATATCCATCACCCTCACTGGTGAATATTTATCCATCACCATCACTGGTGAATATTTATCCATCACCATCACTGGTGAATATTTATGGGGGCGAGCTCATCCGGGCCTTTCACAGTGCCCGGCCACACTTACGACATTGGGTTAACAGAGCTTCGAGTCTCAACCTGGAGCACATGGTGGCTAGCCATTGCTACTACCCAGGGAAACCCTCATCTCCAATGGTGGAAGTGCAAACATTCACAATTCATTCAATAGCATATATGCATTTATACTTAGCCATAATCATGGCTCCACCGTAACACAGCAATAATCTAGCCATCCGGCTCACGGTTAAATCCATAACCAGCCAATTTGTTAACAATTACGGCACTTCGGCCCATGGCATAACAAGCACTTCCACCGCCATTCTTCGCATCTCACATAATCATCTTTGATCCTCAATGATCATTCATTTTTCCCTTGCTTCACTCGCAAGTTACCACATTTACTAGCCCTTTTCCTCATGCTAGGCATATCATAATGATTTAAGACATAAGCGGTGAGATCGGAGGCTTAGAAGTATGAAATTTGGCTTTTAAAACTCAAAAATCAACTTTGGGATGAAAACAGGGCCACGCGTACGCGCACTCCACGCGCACGCGTGGATGGCCTTAAAACTCATCGACGCGCAAGCGTCCGACACGCGAACGCGTGGGTTGAAAATTAGCCAAACGGCGCGCACGCGTCAGCCACGCATACGCGCGAATACATTGTGCCCCAGGCACAAAACTGGCACAACTCTGGCACAACTCTCTGGAAAATGGCTGGGCATTCGATGCAGAGCATCGACGCGCCCGCGCACACCACACGCACGTGTGGATGTTGCTTTCTCGAAGAACGGCACGTACGCGCCAAGTGCGCCTACGCGCGAGGGGTCATTCTGCTAAAAATTTTCTAAGTTAAAAGCTGCAGAATTCACAGATTCAACCCCCAATCTTTCGACGGTCATAACTCTCTCATTTTAAATCATTTTTCACCCGTTCTTCGAACGGCATGGACATCCCGGATCCAATTTCATTTCTAAACAGATTTGACGCAAATCAAAGATCCGTAGTCCAAGTTATGTCCCGTCAAAGTATGCCCAAAAACCATATTTTCATTCAAAACCACAAAGTGCCATTTTCAAAATAAGCCACTTTCAACTCTTTTCAAAATCAATCAAAACATGCAAATTTCAATCCTTTTCTTTGAAATCATTCAAAATGTACCAAAATCAACAACAAGCCATCCTCAACTCACACATTGACATTTTACCAAAATTTCCAAAACCACATCCAACCATTTTAACACTTCTCAATCAAATGGCTAAAGGACAAACACAATATCATGTCATACATCCTTCCTCATCTCAATTTCCAATAATTCCATTTCCAATCAACCATCATTATACATAATCATCATCATACTCACCATTAACATGGTACCACCCATCAATTCAACCTCAATCATTCATCAAGCATATATCACAACATGCATTTTCCCATATATCACACAATCAAGGCATCAATATTCATAATCACATATATGATCACATCATATATCTCAATCATTCAACAACATCATCAATTCAATGCCTATCTTAGGGCCTCTAGCCTAGGTATTTCCTACCACATTACATATTAGATACGGAAAACCGAAACCATACCTTAGCCGATTTCCCAAGCTCAACCGGAGCACTTCCAAACCACTTGTCCACAAGCTCTCAAGGTCTCAACACCTCCAAAAACAGATTTTATCACACAAAACCCTCTTTCAAGCTTTCCAAAATCACTAATCAAGCTCCAATATTTACATATACACAACCTAAGCCACAATCATCATACCCATACACAACATCTCAATACCCAAACATCATAGAACAAAAAATCACACTAGGGTTGAGAATCTTACCACATCCAAGGTCCAAGGAGACAAGATTAACCTTCTCCTTCAAGAGAGTTGGGTCCTATAACATCAAAGAACCCAAAATCTCAACATTTTTGCTCATGAAACTCGAAATCAAGGGCTGGAATTTCGAACAGTAAAACGTGGCTTACCTCAAAATTAATTGTATGGGTTTTGTAGAGCTCTCCGCGGTGAACGCGTGGCCGCAAACAGAGCGGCAATCGGAGCTCTAGATCAAAAGTTATGGTGGTTTGAAGATCAAGTGAGAGATAGAACTTGAGAGAGTGTTCTTCCCCCCTCCATCTTAATTTTCAGCGTGTTTGAGTGCTAAGTGAGGAGAGAGAGTGCTGAAAACTAGGGTTTTGGTTTAGTTTAGTTGGGCCAAAGGCCCACTTTGGGTCCGGTTGGTCCGGTTTGGCCCGTTCGGTCCAATCTTGGTCCGATTTCTATAAAATTGGTATCGAAATTCTCGTCTCAATCTCCTCTATCATATTAAGCCATAAAAATAATATTTTTGGCTTTCTAGAATAAATTCTCATTTATGGGTTAATTAGCCGTTAATTAACCGGGTCTTACATTCTACCCACCTAATTGGGAATTTTGCCCACAAAATTCAAATTCAAATTCAATTACCTGAGAATAAGTGCGGATAATCCGTTCGCATCTCCGACTCAAGTTCCCAAGTGTGTTCCTCAACACCGACTCGACTCCAAGCCACTTTGACTAATGAAACCTCTTTTCCACGCAACCGTTTGATACTAGTATCATCAATTCTAACTGGAGCCACTGGAAGCATCAAATCTTCCCTTAACTGAACCGATTCGGGTTCTAACACATGGCTAGCATCAGGAGTGTACTTCCGAAGCTGCGACACGTGAAATACGTCATGCAAGTTCGAAAGATGAGGTGGTAGAGCCATCCGATACGCCACCGGTCCAATCCTCTCCAGGATCTAAAATGGACCAATGTATTGAGGATTCAACTTCCTCGCTTTAATCGCCCTACATACTCCTGTGGTTGGAGTAACCTTCAGGAAAACATGATCTCCTTCTTCAAATTCCAAGGGCTTCCGCCTCTGATCGGCGTAACTCTTCTGGCGACTCTGCGCCATAAGCATCCTATCTCGGATTTTCTTAACTTGTTCAGTGGTCTCAGCTATCATCTCCGGCCCCAACAAGCCTTTCTCTCCAGCTTCATACCAACATAGCGGAGATTGACATTTCCTCCCATACAATGCCTCATACGGAGCCATTCCGATACTCGCATGGTAACTATTATTGTATGCAAACTCTACTAACGGCATATACCGATCCCAACTCGCCGGTTGGTCCAAAACACAAGCTCTCAACATATCCTCTAGTGTTTGGATCGTCCTCTCGGATTGACCATCTGTTTGAGGATGGTAAGCT
This sequence comes from Arachis ipaensis, assembly GCF_059453495.1. Taxonomy (NCBI): domain Eukaryota; kingdom Viridiplantae; phylum Streptophyta; class Magnoliopsida; order Fabales; family Fabaceae; genus Arachis; species Arachis ipaensis. Next base: position 36,646,014 of record NC_142436.1, read on the forward strand.
GTACTTAAGCTTAATCGGGTTCCAAAAGCTTTCTGAAATGCACCCCAGAACCTCGAAGTGAAACGAGGATCTCTATCAGAGATTATAGTAGCAGGTACACCATGGAGTCTCACAATCTCCTTTATGTATAACCGAGCTAGCTCCTCAAGGGTGTAAGTCATCCGAATGGGCAAAAAGTGAGCTGACTTCGTCAGTCGGTCCACAATCACCCAGATAGCATCCAAACCAGTCCTAGTCCTTGGCAATCCCGACACAAAGTCCATTGCAATACTTTCCCACTTCCATTGCGGAACCTCTAAAGGTTGCAACATCCTAGAAGGTCTTTGATGTTCAATCTTTACCTTTTGACAAGTTAAGCACTTTGAAACATATTCCGCCACATCATTCTTCATACCCGGCCACTAAAACATCGCCTTTAAATCATGGTACATCTTAGTACTTCCCGGGTGAATGGAGAATCCGCTTTTGTGTGCCTCCTTTAAGATATCTTGCCTCAAAGTACCAACATCCGGCACAATGATCCTACCATTGAATCTCCATAACCCATCTTTTTCTTCCGACACTCTCCACTATTTTCCTTGCTCGATAGCCGGTAACACCTTCCATAACGCTTCATCATTTTCATGAGCCTTTAGGAGTTTGGACTTAAAGTCACTTGAGATTTCTAATCGGCTCAAACACAAGGTTCCAGATACTTCTTGAGCACCAATTTTTAGACTCTCGAATCCCTTGAGCAACTTCTCCTCTTGAAGCATCATCCAAGACGCATATAACGACTTCCGACTTAACGCATCCGCCACTATATTCGCCTTTCCAGGATGGTAATTTAACTCAAAGTCGTAGTCCTTCAACAATTCCATCCACCTCCTTTGTCTCATATTAAGCTCTTTCTGAACAAAGAGGTATTTCAAGCTCTTGTGATCGGAGAAGACTTGGAACTTAACCCCATAGAGATAATGCCTCCACACCTTCAAGGCAAACACGACCGCAGCGAGTTCCAGATCGTGCGTAGGGTAACTAACTTCATGAGGTCTTAACTGTCGTGAGGCATACGCCACCACATTATCATGCTGCATCAGCACGCACCCTAGGCCCTTTAACGATGCATCACAGTACACCTCAAAAGACTCGTTCGACTTAGGTAACACTAACACAGGTGCAGTGGTCAACTTTTTCTTCAATGTCTGAAAGCTCTCCTCGCACTCAGGAGTCCAAACAAACGGAGTGTTTTTGCGAGTTAATTTTGTCAACGGCAAAGCTAATTGCGAAAAGCCTTTGATGAACCTTCGGTAATAGCCAGCTAAACTCAGAAAACTCCTTATCTCAGTTACTGTGGTTGGTTGCTTCCAATCCATCACAGCTTCTACCTTAGTTGGATCTACGGCTATTCCCTTCTTACTCACCACGTGACCCCAAAAACTTCACCTCATCCTTCCAAAACTCATACTTAGACAGTTTCACATAGAGTTTCTTCTCCTTTAAAATCTGCAACACGGTCCTCAAGTGTTCTGCATGCTCTTCTTCAGTCTTGGAGTAAATCAGTATGTCGTTGATGAGCGGATATTTTATACGCTTTTTGGGGATAATTTCATATAGTTTAGAGTATGTTTTAGTTAGTTTTTAGTCTATTTTTATTAGTTTTTAGGAAAAATTCATATTTCTGGACTTTACTATGAGTTGTGTGTTTTTCTGTAATTTCAGGTATTTTTCTGGCTAAAATTGAAGGAGCTGAGCAAAAATCTGATTCAGGCTGAAAAAGGACTACTGATGCTGTTGGATTCTGACCTCCCTGTACTCAAAGTGGATTTTCTGGAGCTACAGAACTCGAAATGGCGTGCTTCCAATTGCGTTGGAAAGTAGACATCCAGGGCTTTCCAGCAATATATAATAGTCCATATTTTGCACAAGGATAGATGACGTAAACTGGCGTTCAACGCAAGTCCTCTGCCCAATTCTGGCGTCCAGCGCCAGAAAAGGATCAAAAGCTGGAGTTGAACGCCCAAACTGGCATAAAAACTGGCGTTCAACTCCACAAATGGCCTCTGCACGTGAATTGCTTAATTCTCAGCTCCAGCACACACCAAGTGGGCCCCAGAAGTGGATCTCTGCATCATCCATCATAGTTTATCCAATTTTTGTAAACCTAGGCTACTAGTTTAGTATTTAAACAACTTTTAGAGACTTATTTTGTATCTCATGACATTTCAGATCTAAACTTTGTATTCTCTGACGGCATGAGTCTCTAAACCCCATTGTTGGGGGTGAGAAGCTCTGCTGTGTCTCGATGAATTAATGCAAGTATTTCTGTTTTCCATTCAAACACGCTTGTTCCTATCTAAGATGTTCATTCGCGCTTAACTGTGATGGAGATGATGATCTGTGACAATCATCACCTTCCTCAGATCATGAACGTGTGCCTGACAACCACCTCCGTTCTATATACGATTGAATGAGGATCTCTTAGATTCCTAAATCAGAATCTCCGTGGTATAAGCTAGAATTGATGGCGGCATTCATGAGAATCGGAAAGTCTAAACCTTGTCTGTGGTATTCCGAGTAGGATTCAAGGATTGAATGACTGTGACGAGCTTCAAACTCCTGAAGGCTGGGCGTTAGTGACAGACGCAAAAGGATAGTAAATCCTATTCCAACCGGATCGAGAACCAACCGGTGATTAGCCGTGCTGTGACAGAGCGCGTGAGCGTAGTTTTCACTGGAAGGATGGAAGGTAGTCATTGACAACGGTGATCCACCAACACACAGCTTGCCATAGGAGGACGTGCGTGCGTGAATCAGAAGACAGAGGAAAGCAGAGATTCAGAAGACAAAGCATCTCCAAAACTCCAACATATTCTCCATTACTGCACAACAAGTAATCTTTAATTTATGCTCTCTTGGTTATTCGCAATTCAACTGATAAACATAATTGACTTCCTGACTAAGATTTACAAGATAACCATAGATTGCTTCAAACCAACAATCTCCGTGGGATTCAACCCTTACTCACGTGAGGTATTACTTGGACGACCCAGTGCACTTGCTGGTTAGTGGTACGCGTTGTGAAAGGCGTGATTCACAATTCGTGCACCAAGTTTTTGGCGCCGTTGCCGGGGATTGTTCGTGTTTGAACAACTGACGGATTATTTTGTTGCTTAGATTAGGAAAAATCTTTCTTTTTTGGTTTAGAGTCTTTTATTATTTATCCCTTGTTAAAACACTTTAAATTTATAGCTCAGTTAATTAGAACGTGGTGTTTATGTTCATGGTAATTGGCTATCATATTTAAAAAAAAAAAAACCTTCTTCAAAAATTATTTTTCTATTAAATTCTGTGCCAAACTTTAAGTTTGGTGTTTTCTTGTTGATTTCCTTTGATTTTCGAAAATTTTGGTTTGGTCTTGATCTTGAAATTTTTAAGTTTGGTGTTCCTTGGTGTTTTCTCTCCAAATTTTTCGAAAACAAGGAGCACTAGATCTAAAAATTTTAAATCTTGCGCTCTCTTATTGTTTTTCTCTTTCCTCACTAAATTCAAAATTATCTTTTCTCTCATTTTTTTAAAAAAATAAATTTTCGAAAATTATATAAAAAAAAAATTTTAAATCTTTTCCAAATCATATCTTTTTCAAAACCTTCTAACCACTTTTTCTCTCCTCACTTTTTCGAAAATCATAATTTTTGTTATTTTTATTTTTGGTTAAGTTGTCCTCTTTCCATAAAATAAAATAATTAAAAAGGTAAATCAATCCAAGTTATATCCCTTTGTCCATCATGGACATAAGTGGAAATGAACAGTCCAGAAGGACTCTGGGGTCATATTCTAACCCCTCTACTGCTTCATATGGGAGTAGCATATGCATACCCTCCATTGGAGTTAGTAGCTTTGAGTTGAATCCTCAGCTCATTATCATGGTGCAGCAAAGTTGCCAGTATTCCGGTCTTCCACAGGAAGAACCTACAGAATTTCTGGCACAATTTCTACAAATTGCTGACACAGTACATGATAAGGAAATAGATCAGGATGTCTACAGACTATTACTGTTTCCATTTGCTGTAAAAGATCAAGCTAAGAGGTGGTTAAATAACCAACCTAAGGCCAGCATAAGAACATGGAAACAGCTGACAGAAAAATTCCTGAATCAGTATTTTCCTCCAAAAAGGATGACACAGCTAAGGCTGGACATCCAAGGCTTTAAACAAGGAGATAATGAATCTCTTTATGATGCCTGGGAGAGATACAGAGAGATGCTACGAAAATGCCCCTCTGAAATGTTTTCAGAGTGGGTTCAGTTAGACATCTTCTACTATGGGCTTGCAGAAGGAGCTCAGATGTCTCTAGATTACTCAGCTGGTGGATCTATCCATATGAGAAAGACAATTGAAGAGGCTCAAGAGCTCATTGATACAGTTGCCAGGAATCAGCATCTGTATCTAAGCAGCAACCCTTCCGTGAATGAAGAGGTTAAAACAGTAACTGCTGAATTCAGTACTGTAAAACAAGCTGCTGAATTCAATCAGCAATTGGATTTTCTAACAAAGCAGTTAGCTGAATTCAAAGACAGGCTACAGGAGACAAGGATAGCTAATATACATATGGACGAACAGTTTAAGCAAACAAAGCAGCAGCTATCAAGGCAAATAGCAGAAGAATGCCAAGCAGTTCAATTAAGAAGTGGGAAAACATTAAATACCCCACCTCAAGGCATCAAAAATTCAAGAAATGAGCAACCCACCAAAGATTCACCTGAGGACAGTAAGAGCCCAGGGAAAAATAATTCTGGCACTAAAACGCCAGAAAATGGGTGGAAGGTTGGCGCTGAACGCCCAGACCATGCCCAAAACTGGCGTTCAGCGCCAGAAACAAGGCAGGATTGGCGTTCAACGCCAGAAATGGGCAAGAATCTGGCGTTGAACACCCAAAATGGGCACATTTCTGGCGTTCAGGCGCCAGGAACAGACAGTGAGCTGGCGTCTAACGTCACTCCTGCTTCTGACTCTGGCACTCAATTGCCAGTGAGGGATCAGACACACACAAGTGCTGATAACAACCCCTCTAAAAAGGCTTCTTTAACCACTAAGGTTGAGGAATATAAAGCCAAGATACCTTATCCTCAAAAACTCCGAAAAGAGGAGCAGGATAAGCAATTTGCTCGCTTTGCAGATTATCTAAGGACTCTTGAAATAAAGATTCCATTTGCAGAGGCACTTGAGCAAATACCTTCTTATGCCAAGTTCATGAAAGAAATCTTGAGTCATAAAAAGGAGTGGAGAGAAACAGAAAGAGTACTCCTCACTGAAGAATGCAGTGCAGTCATTCTAAAAAGCTTTCCTGAAAAGCTTAAAGACCCTGGGAGTTTTCTGATACCATGCATATTAGAAAGTGATTGTACCAAGACAGCTTTATGCGATCTTGGGGCAAGCATCAACCTAATACCTGCATCCACTATCAGGAAGCTTGGCTTGACTGAAGAAGTTAAACCAACCCGGATATGTCTCCAACTTGCTGATGGTTCCACTAAATACCCATCAGGAGTGATTGAAGACATGATTGTCAGAGTTGGGCCATTCGCCTTTCCCACTGACTTTGTTGTGCTGGAAATGGAGGAGCACAAGAGTGCCACTCTCATTCTAGGAAGACCCTTCCTAGCAACTGGACGATCCCTCATTGACGTCCAACAGGGGGAAATAACCCTGAGAGTCAATGATGATGAGTTTAAGTTGAACGCTGTCAAAGCCATGCAGCATCCAGACACATCAACAGACTGCATGAAAGTTGATCTCATTGACTCTTTGGTAGAAGAGATCAACATGGCTGAGAGTCTCGAATCAGAGTTGGAAGACATCTTTAAAGATGTTCAGCCTGATTTGGAGGATTCAGGGGACATGAAAGAGCCTCTGAACTTTCTTCTGAAAGAGGAAAAATCCCCTAAACCCGAGCTCAAGCCACTACCACCATCCTTGAAATATGCATTTCTGGGAGAAGGTGACACTTTTCCAGTGATCATAAGCTCTGCTTTAAATTCACAGGAAGAGGAAGCACTTATTCAAGTGCTAAGGACACACAAGACAGCTCTTGGGTGGTCCATAGGTGACCTTAAGGGCATAAGCCCAGCTAGATGCATGCACAAAATCCTATTGGAGGACAATGCCAAACCAGTGGTTCAACCACAGAGGCGGCTAAATCCAGCCATGAAGGAAGTAGTGCAGAAAGAGGTCACCAAGTTACTAGAGGCTGGGATTATTTATCCTATTTCTGATAGCCCCTGGGTGAGCCCTGTTCAAGTCGTCCCAAAAAAGGGAGGCATGGCAGTGATTCATAACGAAAAAAATGAACTGGTTCCTACAAGAACAGTTACAGGGTGGCGCATGTGTATTGACTACAGAAGGCTCAATACAGCCACCAGAAAGGATCATTTTCCTTTACCATTCATAGACCAGATGCTAGAAAGACTAGCATGTCATGATTATTACTGCTTTCTGGATGGCTACTCAGGCTACAACCAGATTGCAGTGGATCCCCAGGATCAAGAGAAAACAGCATTCACATGTCCATCTGGAGTGTTTGGTTATAGAAGGATGCCATTTGGGCTATGTAATGCGCCTGCAACCTTCCAGAGATGCATGCTCTCTATTTTCTCTGACATGGTGGAAAAATTTCTGGAAGTCTTCATGGATGACTTCTCAGTATATGGAGACTCATTCAGCTCCTGTCTTGATCACCTGAAACTTGTTCTGAAAAGATGCCAAGAGACCAACCTAGTTTTAAATTGGGAAAAGTGTCACTTCATGGTGACTGAAGGAATTGTTCTTGGGCATAAAATCTCAAACAAGGGAATAGAGGTGGATCAAGCAAAAATAGAGGTAATTGAAAAATTACCACCACCTGCCAATGTTAAGGCAATCAGAAGCTTTCTGGGGCATGCAGGATTCTATAGGAGGTTTATAAAGGATTTTTCAAAAATCGCAAAACCTCTAAGCAATCTGCTAGCTACTGACACGCCATTTGTGTTTGACACAAAGTGCCTGCAGGCGTTTGAAACGCTGAAAGCTAAGCTGGTCACAGCACCAGTCATTTCTGCACCAGACTGGACATTACCATTTGAGCTAATGTGTGATGCCAGTGATCATGCCATTGGTGCAGTATTGGGACAGAGGCATGACAAGCTTCTGAATGTCATTTATTATGCCAGTCGCGTTCTAAATGATGCCCAGAAAAATTACACAACCACAGAAAAAGAACTACTTGCAGTGGTTTACGCCATTGACAAGTTCAGATCATACTTAGTAGGATCAAAGGTGATTGTGTATACTGACCATGCTACTCTTAAATATCTACTCACAAAGCAGGATTCAAAACCCAGGCTCATCAGATGGGTATTGCTTCTGCAAGAGTTTGAGATAGAAATAAGAGACAGAAAAGGGACAGAGAACCATGTGGCTGATCATCTGTCCCGGATAGAGCCAGTGGAAGGAACGCCCCTCCCTTCTCTTGAGATCTCTGAAACGTTTCCTGATGAGCATTTATTCGCCATTCAGGAAGCACCATGGTTTGCCGATATTGCAAACTATAAAGCTGCAAGGTTCATACCCAAGGAGTATAACAGGACACAAAAGAAGAAATTAATTACTGATGCAAAGTACTACTTGTGGGATGAACCTTATCTCTTTAAGAGATGTGCAGACGGAATTATCCGTAGGTGTGTGCCTAGAGAAGAAGCACAGAGGATCCTGTGGCATTGCCACAGATCTCAATATGGAGGCCATTTCGGAGGTGAGCGAACAGCCACCAAGGTCCTCCAATGTGGCTTCTATTGGCCCACACTCTATAAAGATTCCCGAGAGTTTGTATGTAATTGTGACAGTTGCCAAAGACCTGGTAATCTGCCTCATGGTTACGCCATGCCCCAACAAGGAATCTTGGAAATTGAGTTGTTTGATGTATGGGGAATTGACTTCATGGGACCTTTCCCACCATCATATTCAAACACTTATATTCTGGTGGCAGTTGACTATGTATCAAAATGGGTTGAGGCTATTACCACACCCACCAATGATACTAAAACAGTGCTGAAGTTCCTCCAGAAACATATCTTTAGCAGGTTTGGTGTCCCTAGAGTGTTAATCAGTGATGGGGGCACTCACTTCTGCAATAAACAGCTTTACTCTGCCATGGTTCGGTATGGAATTCGCCACAAGATAGCCACCCCATATCATCCACAAACCAATGGGCAAGCTGAAGTCTCTAATAGAGAATTAAAGAGAATCTTGGAACGGACAGTAAGTACCCGTAGAAAGGATTGGGCACGGAGCTTGGATGATGCTCTGTGGGCTTACAGAACAGCATTCAAGACCCCTATAGGGACCTCTCCATACCAACTTGTTTATGGTAAGGCATGTCACCTGCCCGTGGAACTGGAACATAAAGCCTATTGGGCAACCAGGTTCCTAAACTTTGATGCCAAATTAGCAGGAGAAAAACGATTGCTCCAGCTAAATGAGCTAGAGGAATTCAGATTCACAGCTTTCGAAAATGCCAAGCTTTATAAAGAAAAATAAAAAAAATGGCATGACAGAAAGCTGTCATCTAGAATCTTTGAACCAGGACAGAAGGTCCTGTTGTTTAACTCTAGACTCAGGCTATTCCCCGGGAAACTGAAATTCCGGTGGAGGGGACCATACGTGATTACAAGTGTGTCACCATATGGTTACGTGGAGCTTCAAGATATTGATTCTGATAAGAAGTTCATTGTCAATGGACAGAGAATCAAGCATTATCTTGAAGGCAACATTGAGCAAGAATGCTCAAGGCTGAAGCTAGATTAAAAGCTCAGCAAGGTCCAGCTAAAGACAATAAAGAAGCGCTTGCTGGGAGGCAACCCAGCCATGGGGCATCAATCCTCTAAGCATTTTTGCCCTATTTTTATTTTTATTTGTTTATATAAAGTTCACTGACACTAAGGTACAGAATCATTTGTATAAGTTTACAGGGTTACAGAAGGAATCCGCACACAAAACAGAGATAGGGAGCTCAATGGCAAGAAAACGCCAGTAAAGGGGCATTTTGGGCGTTCAGCGCCCAAAATGGGCATCCACTGGGCGCTGAACGCCAGTAAGGGCAGCAATCTGGGCGTTCAACGCCAGAAACAAGCACCCAATGGGCGTTGAACGCCAGTAATGGCAGCAACTGGGCGCTGAACGCCCAGGAGATCAGCATTTGGGCGTTGAACGCCCAAAACAAGCAGCGTTTGGGCGTTCAAACGCCAGGAAGACAGGGAGGAGCCAAATCCATTTATCCCACACGTATTTCCATTCTAATTTCAAATTTTATGCTTCAATGCATGATTTTTACATGAACATATCAAGAACCCTGATTTCTAAAATCCTTAAATTCTAAAAATCCATCTTTCCAAATTCAATCCAACTCTTTTCAAAATCTTTTCTGAAAACAAATCTATCTTTTTCACTCAAAAATCTTTTCAACTAATCCATATCTTTTTCAAATATCCATATGATCTTTTTCAAAATTCAGAGTTATCTTTTTCAAAAATCTATCATATCTTTTCAAAATTAAACTCTATCTTCTATCTTATCTTTTTCAACTCAATCTTTTTATCTTATCTCTTCCAATTTTTCGAAAAGCCACCCCCCCACCCCTTTAAAATTGGGTTCGGCCTCCCCCCTCCTCCATCAACAAGTGCACCTCGATCTCCTTCTATCCCTCTCCTTTCTTTTCTTTTGCTTGAGGACAAGCAAACCTCTAAGTTTGGTGTGTTTATCCAAGATCACTAAGATCATGGCTCCTAAAGGAAAACAACCCACTCCAAGAGGCAAGAAAGAGAGCATTCCAAAACCACTTTGGAATCAAGGGAAGTTCTTATCTAAAGAACATTCAGACCATTATCTGAAAGTAATGGGTCTGAGATCAGTGATCCCGGAAGTTAGATTCGATCTGAAAGAAGATGAATATCCGGAGATCCAGGAACAAATTCGAATCAGGAACTGGGAAGTCCTAGCTAATCCTGAAACGAAAGTAGGAAAGAACATGGTCCAGGAGTTCTATGCTAATATGTGGCAGACTGACAAGCAAAAACTATCTGGAACTGCCTACTATGAATTTCGGACCACGGTCAGGGGAAAGATTGTTCACACCACCCCTGACAAGATCAGAGAGATATTAAAGCTACCTCAGCTAAAGGATGATCCAGACTCCTTCAACAGGAGGATGATGAGAGCAGACATTGGCCTGGATAAAATTCTAGAGGACATATGTATCCCTGGAGCCAGGTGGACCACCGACACAAAGGGCGTCCCAAATCAACTCAAGAGAGAGGATCTCAAACCAGTTGCCAGAGGATGGCTGGACTTCATTGGGCGTTCTCTGTTGCCCACTAGCAACCGCTCTGAAGTCACAGTTAAAAGAGCAGTGATGATCCATTGCATCATGATGGGAAAGGAAGTGGAGGTTCATCAGCTGATTTCAACTGAGCTCTATAAGATTGCTAACAAAAATTCAAAAGAGGCCAGGTTGGCTTATCCAAGCGTGATTTCTCTGCTCTACAAGGACGCTGGAGTAAGGATGGGAATAACTGAATATATCCTAATTGAAAAGTCAATCACCAAAGCATCAATGGAGAGACAACAAGCACAGGAGGATCCTATCAAGAAGAGAGCACAGAAATTCCTCCCAGAGATTCCTCAAGCAGAATATTGGGAATATCTTGAGACGTCTGTCACCAAGATACAGGAAGCTATGGAGCAAATAATAAAACAACAGAAGGAACACAGTCAAATGCTGACCTATATGTTTAAAGAACAAGAGGAGCAGGGGCGTGACTTAAGGGAACTGAAGCGCCAAAAGTCTTCTCTTGTAGGACCAAGCATCCCAAGGATCAGAGGAACCCCCGTGCCCCCAGAATAAAGGTTTTTAACTTCCAATTTCTGCCTTAACTCTGTGACAGTGCCCTTATAAAAGTTTACCTTAGAAGTCATATAATAGTAATTAGTATTTATTTGATTTTATCTCCAATAAAGCTATAGTTTATTTTTCTCATCATCATTAAACATGAATAAAATGGAAGATCTTTTGAATAAGAAGCAATAAAATTTCGAGTTTAATAAAAGAAATTCTAATTGGTTAAATGTGGTGGCAATGCTTTCTGTCTTCTGAATGAATGCTTGAACAGTGCATATGTCTTTTGAATTTGTTGTTTAAGACTGTTAAATATGTTGGCTCTTGAAAGAATGATGAACATGAGACATGTTATTGATAATCTGAAAAATCATAAAAATGATTCTTGAAGCAAGAAAAAGCAGAAAAAAAAAGAGAGAGAAAGAAGAAGCAAGCAGAAAAAGCCAATAACCCTTAAAACCAAAAGGCAAGGGCAAATGAAAAGGATCCCAAGGCTTTGAGCATCAGTGGATAGGAGGGCCTAAAGGACTAAAATCCTGGTCTAAGCGGCTAAACCAAGCTGTCCCTAACCATGTGCTTGTGGCGTGAAGGTGTCAAGTAAAAAAAAACTTGAGACTGAGCGGTTAAAGTCAAAGACCAAAGCAAAAAGAAGAGTGTGCTTAAGAACTCTGGACACCTCTAATTGGGGACTTTAGCAAAGCTGAGTCACAATCTGAAAAGGTTCACCCAGTTATGTGTCTGTGGCATTTATGTATCCGGTAGTAATACTGGAAAACAAAGTGCTTAGGGCCACGGCCAAGACTCATAACGAAGCTGTGTTCAAGAATCATCACACTAAACTAAGAGAATCAATAACACTATCTGAATTCTGAGTTCCTATAGATGCCAATCACTCTGAGATTCAATGGATAAAGTGAGATGCCAAAACTGTTCAGAAGCAAAAAGCTACTAGTCCCGCTCATCTAATTAGGATCTGAGCTTCAATCAAAAAACTCTGAGATATTATTGCTTCTTAACCTATTAGTCTTCTATTTTATTTGTCTAGTTGCTTGAGGACAAGCAACAGTTTAAGTTTGGTGTTGTGATGAGCGGATATTTTATACGCTTTTTGGGGATAATTTCATATAGTTTAGAGTATGTTTTAGTTAGTTTTTAGTCTATTTTTATTAGTTTTTAGGAAAAATTCATATTTCTGGACTTTACTATGAGTTGTGTGTTTTTCTGTAATTTCAAGTATTTTTCTGGCTGAAATTGAAGGAGCTGAGCAAAAATCTGATTCAGGCTGAAAAAGGACTGCTGATGCTGTTGGATTCTGACCTCCCTGCACTCAAAGTGGATTTTCTGGAGCTACAGAACTCAAAATGGCGTGCTTCCAATTGCGTTGGAAAGTAGACATCCAGGGCTTTCGAGCAATATATAATAGTCCATACTTTGCACAAGGATAGACGACGTAAACTGGCGTTCAACGCCAGTCCTCTGCCCAATTCTGGCGTCCAGCGCCAGAAAAGGATCAAAAGCTGGAGTTGAACGCCCAAACTGGCATAAAAACTGGCGTTCAACTCCACAAATGGCCTCTGCACGTGAATTGCTTAAGTCTCAGCCCCAGCACACACCAAGTGGGCCCCAGCACACACCAAGTGGGCCCCAGAAGTGGATCTCTGCATCATCCATCATAGTTTATCCAATTTTTGTAAACCTAGGCTACTAGTTTAGTATTTAAACAACTTTTAGAGACTTATTTTGTATCTCATGACATTTCAGATCTAAACTTTGTATTCTCTGACGGCATGAGTCTCTAAACCCCATTGTTGGGGGTGAGGAGCTCTGCTGTGTCTCGATGAATTAATGCAAGTATTTCTGTTTTCCATTCAAACACGCTTGTTCCTATCTAAGATGTTCATTCGCGCTTAACTGTGATAGAGGTGATGATCTGTGACAATCATCACCTTCCTCAGATCATGAACGTGTGCCTGACAACCACCTCCGTTCTATATACGATTGAATGAGGATCTCTTAGATTCCTTAATCAGAATCTCCGTGGTATAAGCTAGAATTGATGGCGGCATTCATGAGAATCCGGAAAGTCTAAACCTTGTCTGTGGTATTCCGAGTAGGATTCAAGGATTGAATGACTGTGACGAGCTTCAAACTCCTGAAGGCTGGGCGTTAGTGACAGACGCAAAAGGATAGTAAATCCTATTCCAACCGGATCGAGAACCAACCGGTGATTAGCCGTGCTGTGACAGAGCGCGTGAGCGTAGTTTTCACTGGAAGGATGGAAGGTAGCCATTGACAACGGTGATCCACCAACACACAGCTTGCCATAGGAGGACGTGCGTGCGTGAATCAGAAGACAGAGGAAAGCAGAGATTCAGAAGACAAAGCATCTCCAAAACTCCAACATATTCTCCATTACTGCACAACAAGTAATCTTTAATTTATGCTCTCTTGGTTATTCGCAATTCAACTGATAAACATAATTGACTTCCTGACTAAGATTTACAAGATAACCATAGATTGCTTCAAACCAACAATCTCCGTGGGATTCGACCCTTACTCACGTGAGGTATTACTTGGACGACCCAGTGCACTTGCTGGTTAGTGGTACGCGTTGTGAACGGCGTGATTCACAATTCGTGCACCAGTCGTCAATGAAGACAACAACGAATTTATCCAGAAACAGACGGAATACTCTATTCATGTAATCCATAAACACTGCAGGAGCATTTGTCAACCCAAAAGACATCACAGTGTACTCGTAATGACCATAACGAGTCCTGAAAGCGGTCTTAGGGATATCCTCACCCCTCACCCTTATCTGGTGATAACCGGATCGCAAATCGATCTTAGAGAAAACCCCAGCTCCTTGTAACTGATCCATAAGATCATCAATTCTTGGCAATGGGTACTTATTCTTTATGGTGACCTTGTTCAGCTGCCTGTAATCCACACAGAGTCGCATACTTCCATCTTTCTTCTTTACCAGTAACACTGGAGCACCCCACGGGGAAACACTTGGTCGGATAAAGTTCTTACCCAACAATTCCTCTAACTGAGACTTTAGCTCGGCCATCTCTAATGGTGACATTCTATAAGGAGCACTTGAGATTGGTCCCGTCCCAGGCACCAATTCAATAGCAAACTCGACCTCTCGGTTAGGTGGAAATTCCTCAATATCATCGGGAAACACTTCCGGAAACTCACACACTACCGGAATCTGATCCAACCTTTGATCATCACCCGAAACACCCGCGGTTAACAACAGGATACCCTGACATTCGATTCCAGAACAGTTCACCATCATCGAATTCAAGTAATAATTATTCACCACAACCGGCCCTTCTGTATCCTCCGGCATAAAGTACACCGACTTGGTAGAACAATCAAGCAGGACATGGTTTTCGGATAACCAGTCCAATCCCAAGATAAGATCAAGACCGATCATCGGTAAGCAGATTAAATTATGGACAAAATCACGCTGCTTGAACCTAAACGAAACTTTCGGGAATCCTAGCCTAGTTACCATGGCTTCATGGGTAGCATTATACACTTTTAAGTCATAACCTAAGGTTACGATCTTCAATCCTAACTCATGGGCTTTCTCAAATGCAATAAATGAATGCGATGCTCCCGAATCAAATAAAGCATTTAAAGTTTGACCAGCCATTTCACAGTTACCTCGAATGAGTGTCTCGGATCCCTCTGCACCCACAGCTGAGGTGGTGAACACCCGACCAGTCTGTTGTGCTTTCCCAGCACCTTGCTTTTGCTTCTCTGGACAACTTGCGGCTTTATGCCCCGCCTTTCCACAATTGTATCACAAACCTCATCCGGCCTTGCATGGTACTCCCGGATGGTGACTCCCACACCTAGTACAAGCTTGATCATTCTGAGGCTGCTTCCCAAACCTTTTCCCTTCGGAGTAGTTGTTGTTGGGCCTCCTAAAAGAATCTTCCCTCTTGAAGGGCGGACCTCTAGGTGCAAAGCTCTTCCCTCGGTTTTGTAGAAATGATCCCTTGTGATTTCCTTTCTCAGTGGCTGCCCTCTTCACACACTCTTCAGCAACCCTGCACTTGTTCACCGATTCGGAGAAAGTCCTAATCTCCATTGGTCCCACTGAACTGAAAATATCGCTCCGGAGTCCTCCTTCGTACTTAACACACTTCCATTCCTCATATTCCACCGGAGTCCCTTGACACATACGAGAGAATCTGAATAGCTCCTCAAACTTGTCAGTATACTCAGACACGGACATAGTACCCTGCTTCAGCTGCAACAATTCAAGCTCCTTGGCTGTCCTAGCAGAAGTCGGAAAGTACTTCTTATAGAACTCCTCTTGGAAGACATCCCAGGTGATATAATCATCACCCTGCTGCAGAAGGCGTCGGATACCCTGCCACCAATGCGATGCTTCACCAGTGAGCAAATAGGTAGCGAACTCCACACGCTGCCCTTCAGATACCACCTGCGCTTGCAGTGCTCGTTCCATAGCTTGAAACCACGTATCGGCTTCAGTCGGGCTAGTAGTTCCCTTGAACTTCGGTGGATTAACCTTCAAAAAGTTCGCCAGTGTCATCGGACCCTGAACTCCACCTCCGTCATTACCATGGTTGTTCATCTGTTGGCCAAGAGCCTCAGCAGTGGCTTGCATAGCAGCAGCCATGTTCTCCAACGCAGTCATAAAGTTCACCTGGTCATTAGGGTTATTCTCCGGTGCGCGAGCATTCGTATGTCCTCTCCCACGGCCTCTACCACGTCCACGAGGCGCCATCTGGTTCCTATGCACACCAAACAATCGATATTAAGTTGATCAGTCTCAATATCGGAAGTTTAGTGCTTCAAAGTCCCAAATGCATGCTCATGAAAGTTTATGCTAACTATATCAAGTACATATACTAACAGCACACAACACACATACAGAGAATGCACAAAAGCATAGTCAGTCCATTCCTCAGGCTCTACAGGAACGAACTGCTCTGATACCATAATGTAACACCCTACCATACAGAGTCTTATGCTTAAGTCATAATTCTGAGATGGCAAGGTATTACGACCTCTAAGACCAAATTTTAGTACGTATAGTAGTATGAATAATTAATTATAACTAGGAGCCTTTATAGAAAAAGGGGTAAACAAAAATCGTAACTCGAACGCGCAACACTCCGATCGATAACGTAACGAACAGGGATAAGCTAACGCGAGATCATATATGTACAAAGGAGTGTCAAAAACAGGAATATCAAGACTCAAAATTCGGCTGCAAAGATAACCGGTCCGAGCATAGCAATATATACATATAATAAAATAAGGAAAACCCCAAAGGAAACCCAAAGGGACACAAATACAGAAACCTATTCTCCAAAACCTCCTATAAGAGGAGTCATCACAGTTTGTATTATTTAATGGAGATAAAAGTATCTAAACAAGATATATAACCCAAAACAGAGTCCCGAGAACAAAGGATCTTCGCTAATCCAGAAGTCTTCAGCATGCCTCAACGAGAAGCCTCGCGTCCTGCATCTGAAAACCACAAAATCCGCATGGGTGAGAACCAGAGGTCCTCAGCATGGTAACAACTTCCACATATATAATACATAATAATAGAGGAAAGCCGAAGGCAATCCTAGAACTTCCTCCAGATAATATCAAAGCTTATAAACAAGCTAAACCGTAAGTGGCAACTGACTACAGATTCTTCAGTCTAACTAATACTTTCCTTTCCAATTCCTTCAGACCTCCCAACCACCAGCAGGAGTATAATATAGCAAACACAGTTATATCAGACAAGAGATTTACAAATAGGAACAGATAAGGTATTTAGACAATTAGCAAGTAATATGCAGTCAAATAGGCAATCTCAAACAATTCATGTAGTATGCTTATGATGCATGCCTGTCCCTAGTGGCTGATGATATTATCTGTCGGTTATAGAGCCAACCCGACAAGTCCTGGTAGCTAGCCATTGGACTGTCCCTCTGTCGTGCATCCCCAACTCGAGTTATACTCATCATAAACTTGATCATAATCATGATCCATATCCATCACCCTCACTGGTGAATATTTATCCATCACCATCACTGGTGAATATTTATCCATCACCATCACTGGTGAATATTTATGGGGGCGAGCTCATCCGGGCCTTTCACAGTGCCCGGCCACACTTACGACATTGGGTTAACAGAGCTTCGAGTCTCAACCTGGAGCACATGGTGGCTAGCCATTGCTACTACCCAGGGAAACCCTCATCTCCAATGGTGGAAGTGCAAACATTCACAATTCATTCAATAGCATATATGCATTTATACTTAGCCATAATCATGGCTCCACCGTAACACGGCAATAATCTAGCCATCCGGCTCACGGTTAAATCCATAACCAGCCAATTTGTTAATAATTACGGCACTTCGGCCCATGGCATAACAAGCACTTCCACCGCCATTCTCCGCATCTCACATAATCATCTTTGATCCTCAATGATCATTCATTTTTCCCTTGCTTCACTCGCAAGTTACCACATTTACTAGCCCTTTTCCTCATGCTAGGCATATCATAATGATTTAAGACATAAGCGGTGAGATCGGAGGCTTAGAAGTATGAAATTTGGCTTTTAAAACTCAAAAATCAACTTTGGGATGAAAACAGGGCCACGCGTACGTGCACTCCACGCGCACGCGTGGATGGCCTTAAAACTCATCGACGCGCAAGCGTCCGACACGCGAACGCGTGGGTTGAAAATTAGCCAAACGGCGCGCACGCGTCAGCCACGCATACGCGCGAATACATTGTGCCCCAGGCACAAAACTGGCACAACTCTGGCACAACTCTCTGGAAAATGGCTGGGCATTCGATGCAGCGCATCGACGCGCCCGCGCACACCACGCGCACGTGTGGATGTTGCTTTCTCGAAGAACGGCACGTACGCGCCAAGTGCGCCTACGCGCGAGGGGTCATTCTGCTAAAAATTTTCTAAGTTAAAAGCTGCAGAATTCACAAATTCAACCCCCAATCTTCCGACGGTCATAACTCTCTCATTTTAAATCATTTTTCACCCGTTCTTCGAACGGCATGGACATCCCGGATCCAATTTCATTTCTAAATAGATTTGACGCAAATCAAAGATCCGTAGTCCAAGTTATGTCCCGTCAAAGTATGCCCAAAAACCATATTTTCATTCAAAACCACAAAGTGCCATTTTCAAAATAAGCCACTTTCAACTCTTTTCAAAATCAATCAAAACATGCCAATTTCAACCCATTTCTTTGAAATCATTCAAAATGTACCAAAATCAACAACAAGCCATCCTCAACTCACACATTGACATTTTACCAAAATTTCCAAAACCACATCCAACCATTTTAACACTTCTCAATCAAATGGCTAAAGGACAAACACAATATCATGTCATACATCCTTCCTCATCTCAATTTCCAATAATTCCATTTCCAATCAACCATCATTATACATAATCATCATCATACTCACCATTAACATGGTACCACCCATCAATTCAACCTCAATCATTCATCAAGCATATATCAGAACATGCATTTTCCCATATATCACACAATCAAGGCATCAATATTCATAATCACATATATGATCACATCATATATCTCAATCATTCAACAACATCATCAATTCAATGCCTATCTTAGGGCCTCTAGCCTAGGTATTTCCTACCACATTACATATTAGATACGGAAAACCGAAACCATACCTTAGCCGATTTCCCAAGCTCAATCGGAGCACTTCCAAACCACTTGTCCACAAGCTCTCAAGGTCTCAACACCTCCAAAAATAGATTTTATCACACAAAACCCTCTTTCAAGCTTTCCAAAATCACCAATCAAGCTCCAATATTCACATATACACAACCTAAGCCACAATCATTATACCCATACACAACATCTCAATACCCAAATATCATAGAACAAAAAATCACACTAGGGTTGAGAATTTTACCACATCCAAGGTCCAAGGAGACAAGATTAACCTTCTCCTTCAAGAGAGTTGGGTCCTATAACATCAAAGAACCCAAAATCTCAACATTTTTGCTCATGAAACTCGAAATCAAGGGCTGGAATTTCGAACAGTAAAACGTGGCTTACCTCAAGATTATTTGTATGGGTTTTGTAGAGCTCTCCGCGGTGAACGCGTGGCCGCAAACAGAGCGGCAATCGGAGCTCTAGATCAAAAGTTATGGTGGTTTGAAGATCAAGTGAGAGATAGAACTTGAGAGAGTGTTCTTCCCCCCCCCCTCCATCTTAATTTTCAGCGTGTTTGAGTGCTAAGTGAGAAGAGAGAGTGCTGAAAACTAGGGTTTTGGTTTAGTTTAGTTGGGCCAAGGGCCCACTTTGGGTCCGGTTGGTCCGGTTTGGCCCGTTCGGTCCAATCTTGGTCCGATTTCTATAAAATTGGTATCGAAATTCTCGTCTCAATCTCCTCTATCATATTAAGCCATAAAAATAATATTTTTGGCTTTCTAGAATAAATTCTCATTTATGGGTTAATTAGCCGTTAATTAACCGGGTCTTACACATGTCATCTAATTTAAAAGATTCTAGCCATTCAAGTTGTTGATTGGAATTATCACTCAATGTAATAAAAGTTTCTCTATATTGTGGCTTAGCCATTAATAATCTAATTCCCAAATAGAACTGTGGACTATATAGTTCTAGGCCAGGTAATTTGCGTAGCAACTTGATACAATTTTCTATGGAACAAGCATCATCTCTCTTAGTTATAACTTTTGACTCCACACCAACTAAAATACGATCAAGTGAGTCCTATAATTTAGATGCTATTCCAGCTTTTTTTTCAATTTTTTTGCTAGAAGTCTTCCTTCTTTTCTCTCTAGTAGGGTTTGAACAACTGTATAATTTAACGTCTTGTTCAATAAATTCGTTTGTATAATTAATATCACCTCTACTCTCAAAATCCTCATTATTCTGATTATTAAATTCTTCAGGATTTGGATCTTCCGATGGCGCCCAAGCACCATAACCAGTAGCTACGATGTACTTGAAACACTGTTCAAGCCTATCTAAAAATTTAGGACCTTCATTCTTAAACTTAGCGAATTCTGGATTAATCTGTTTAAAATATGCAAAAGAATAAATATAAAAGATATCTAATAATTAAATTTTAAAGATAAAATTAACTTATGTATTATTTTATAATGCAAAATTAACATACCTTAATTTTATCAGTCCACCAAGATTCAGAAGCTAACACTGTTTTTTTTTCATGATCCCAATCAAGATCAGTCTCTTGTCCAACTAATTTAGCCCATAATTGAAAATAAGATTTAAGAGCATCCCATCTATTTCTTAGTTGTCTATGCACATATGGGAGTCCTGTTCTCTCTCTAAATTTTTTTTGTAGATTTTTTCATCTAATTTTACTAAAATGTTTATTAGGCCTATTACTATCTCATATCTCTTTCACATAGATAGTAAAAAATAATTCAATATTTCAATCATTTTATTTTGCTTTTACAGTTTCTATTTCTCCTTCATTTATTATATTCTCATTTTCAATATTTACTTGACTAGAACTTTTTCTTAGATTTAGTTTTGAAACCATACTATATAAATTATAAATTATATCAAATTTTATAATGTATAATGTTAATGAAACCAAACAATAACAGTGAATATAATAACACCCTAAATAAAAATAAAGTACTATAATAATAAAAAATCAAATAATAATAATGTAAAGTAAATAATAATAACGTAAATGATAACAAATTAATAATATCAAAATGATAAATAAAATAAAATAAAAAATTAATACGAAGACAGAAATAATATGAAAAAATGATAACAAAAAAAAGGAAGTAAATAATAATAGCGTAAAGTAATATGAAGACGGAATCAATATGAAAAGAATGTAAATAATAATAACAATATGAAAAAAAAAGGGTAAAAGAAATAAAAGAAAGCAAATTGAAGACGAAAGCAATATGCAAAGAAAGCAAATAATAATAATATGAAAAAAAAGGGATAAAAGAAAAGAACTTGATGACTTGTTGTTGAATGTGTAGAAAAACAATACCAGAAAATAATATTCTTTCAACCTTCTTATATATATATATATATATACTTGGAAAAAACTCCCTTCATCTAAAAGGAAGGGGTGGCGGATGATTGGTATGTAGGATCGTCTTGAAGAGCCTTTAAAAAGGTCTTCTCTCTGTTGGACAACCTTCACACGATGAGGAAGTGATGAGCGGATATTTTATACGCTTTTTTGGGTTAATTTCATATAGTTTTTAGTATGTTTTAATTAGTTTTTACTTTATTTCCATTAGTTTCTAGGCAAAATTCATATTTCTGGACTTTACTATGAGTTTGTATATTTTTCTGTAATTTTAGGTATTTTTTGGCTGAAATTGAGGGAGCTGAGCAAAAATCTGATTCAGGCTGAAAAAGGACTGCTGATGCTGTTGGATTCTGACCTCTCTGCACTTGGAATAGAATTTCTGGAGCTACAGAAGTCCAAATGGCACGCTTCTAATTGCGTTGAAAAGTAGACATCCAGGGATTTCCAGCAATATATAATAGTCCATACTTTGCTCAAGGATAGACGACGTAAACTGGCGTTCAACGCCAGTTCCATGTTGATGTCTGGCGTCCAGCGCCAGAAACAAGTTACAAGTTGGAGTTCAACGCCAGAAAAGGATCCAAAGCTGGCGTTGAATGCCCAAAACAGCCCTATGCACGTGATTAGCTTAAGTCTCAGCCCCAGTACACACCAAGTGGGCCCCAGAAGTAGATTTCTGCACTATCCATCTTAGTTTACTCATTTTCTGTAAACCTAGTTTACTAGTCAAGTATTTAAACAACTTTTAGAGACTTGTCTTGTATCTCATGACATTTTAGAACTGAACTTTGTACCTTTTGACGGCATGAGTCTCTAAACTCCATTGTTGGGGGTGAGGAGCTCTGCTGTGTCTCGATGAATTAACGCAAGTATTTCTGTTTTTCATTCAAACATGCGTGTTCCTATCTAAGATATCCATTCGCACTTCAATATGAATGTGATGAACGTGACAATCATCATCATTCCCCCACAAACGCGTGCCTGACAACCACTTACGTTCCACCATAGAATGAATGAATATCTCTTAGATCTCTTAATCGGAATCTTCGTGGTATAAGCTAGATTGATGGCAGCATTCAAGAGAATCCAGAAAGTCTAAACCTTGTCTGTGGTATTCTGAGTAGGATTCAGGGATTGAATGACTGTGATGAGCTTCAAACTCGCGAGTGCTGGGCGTAGTGACAGACGCAAAAGGATAGTAAATCCTATTCCGGTACGACTGAAAACCTACAGATGATTAGCCGTGCGGTGACAGCACACCTGGACCCTTTTCACTGGAAGGATGGATGGTAGCTATTGACAACGGTGATCCACCAACACACAGCTTGTCATAGGAGGACGTGCGTGCGTGAATTAGAAACAGAGGAAAGCATAATTTCAGAAGACAAAGCATCTCCAAAACTCCAACATATTCTCCATCATTGCATACAAGTATAATTTGCGTTCTGCCCTTTTATTCCTTGCAATCAAATTTGATAAGTGAATTATTTTATTATTTTCCTGACTAAGAGTTACAAGATAACCATAGATTGCTTCAAGCCAACAATCTCCGTGGGATCGACCCTTACTCACGTAAGGTATTACTTGGACGACCCAGTGCACTTGCTGGTTAGTGGTACGAGTTGTAAAAAGTGTGATTTACAATTCGTGCACCAAGTTTTTGGCTCCGTTGCCGGGGATTGTTTGAGTTTGAACAACTGACGGTGAATCTTGTTGCTTAGATTAGGAAATTTTTGTCTTTTGGGTCAGAGTCTTTTATTTTCTTTTCAAAAATTTTCAAAAATAATTTTTCTATTAAATCTCGTGCCAAACTTTAAGTTTGGTGTTTTCTTGTTGGTTTTCTTTTGTTTTTCAAAAATTTTATTTTGGTTTTCTAAAAATTTTAAGTTTGGTGTTCTTTCTTCATGTTCTTGTATTCTTGTGAGTCTTCAAAGTGTTCTTGAGTTTTCCTTGCGTCTTGATCTTAAAATTTTTAAGTTTGGTGTTCCTTGGTGTTTTCCCTCCAGAATTTTCGAAAACAAGGAGCATTAGATCTAAAAATTTTAAATCTTGGGCTATCTTATTGTTTCTCTCTTTCCTCTTTAAATTCAAAAATATATTTTCTCTCTATTTTTAAAACAAATTTTCGAAAATTATTTTTAAAATTCAGATTTTTTTTTTCAAAATTTAAAATCTTTTTCAATTCATATCTTTTTCAAAACTTCCTGACCACTTTCTCTCTCCTCATTTTTTCGAAAATCTTCAGCTATTTTTATTTATTTTATTTTAATTTATTTTATTTTCGAAATAATTAAATAAATAAATAAATAAATAAAAATAAATTTTTTATTTTACATCATCTCCCTTTCTCCATCATGGATCTAAGTGGAAATGAACAGTCCAGGAGGACTCTGGGGTCATATGCTAACCCCTCTACTGCTTCATATGGGAGTAGTATCTGCATACCCTCCATTGGAGTCAGTAGCTTTGAGTTGAATCCTCAGCTCATTATCATGGTGCAGCAAAGCTGCCAGTATTTCGGTCTTCCACAGGAAGAACCTACAGAGTTTTTGGCACAGTTTTTACAAATTGCTGACACAGTACATGATAAAGAAGTAGATCAGGATGTCTACAGATTATTACTGTTTCCATTTGCTGTAAAAGACCAAGCCAAGAGGTGGTTAAATAACCAACCTAAGGCTAGCATAAGGACATGGAAACAGCTGACAGAAAAATTCCTGAATCAATACTTTCTTCCAAAACGGATGACACAGCTAAGGCTGGACATCCAAGGCTTTAAACAAGGAGATAATGAATTACTTTATAATGCTTGGGAGAGATACAGAGAGATGCTACGAAAATGCCCCTCTGAAATGTTTTCAGAGTGGGTTCAGTTAGACATCTTCTATTATGGGCTTACAGAAAGAGCTCAGATCTCTCTAGATTACTCAGCTAGTGGATTTATTCACATGAGAAAGACAATTGAAGAAGCTCAAGAGCTCATTGATACAATTGCTAGAAATCATCATCTGTACCTAAGCAGTGACCCTTCCATGAAAGAAGAGGCTAAAACAGTAACTGCTGAACTCAGTTCTGCAGAGCAAGCTGCTGAATTCAATCAGCAATTGAATTTTCTAACAAAGCAGTTAGCTGAATTCAAGGATAAAAACTACAAGAAACAAGGATGGCTAATATAAACATGGAAGTACAATTAAAGCAAACAAAGCAGCAGCTGTCAAAACAAATAACAGAAGAATGCCAAGCAGTTCAATTAAGAAGTGGGAAAGCACTAAATACCCCACTTCAAGGCAGCAAGAAACCAAGAAATGAGCAAACCACCCAAAATCCATCTGAGGACAGTAAGAGCCCAGGGAAAAATAATTCTGGCGCTAAAATGCCAGAAGTTGGGTGGAAGGCTGGCGCTGAACGCCCAGACCATGCTCAGGACTGGCGTTCAACGCCAGAAACAAGCAAGGATCTGGCGTTGAATGCCCAAAAGAAGCACAGTTTTGGCGTTCAAACGCCAGGAACAGATGAGGAGCTGGCGTCTAGCGTCACTCCAGCTTCTAACTCTGGCACTCAATTGCCAGTGAGGGATCAGACATACACAAGTGCTGATAACAACCCATCTAAAAAGGCTTCTTCAACCACTTATGTAGGAAATAAACTTACAGCAACTAAGGTTGAGGAATATAAAGCCAAGATACCTTATCCTCAAAAACTCCGCCAAGAGGAGCAGGATAAGCAATTTGCTCGCTTTGCAGATTATCTCAGGACTCTTGAAATAAAGATTCCATTTGCAGAGGCACTTGAGCAAATACCTTCTTATGCCAAGTTCATGAAAGAGATCTTGAGTCATAAGAAGGATTGGAGAGAAACTGAAAGAGTTCTCCTCACTGAAGAATGCAGTGCAATCATTCTGAAAAGCTTTCCTGAAAAGCTTAAAGACCTTGGGAGTTTTCTGATACCATGCACATTAGAAGGTAATTGCACCAAGACAGCTTTATGTGATCTTGGGGCAAGCATCAACCTAATACCTGCATCCACTATCAGAAAGCTTGGTTTAACTGAAGAAGTTAAACCAACCCGGATATGTCTCCAACTTGCTGATGGCTCCATTAAATACCCATCAGGCATGATTGAAGACATGATTGTCAGAGTTGGGCCATTCGCCTTTCCCACTGACTTTGTAGTGCTGGAAATGGAGGAGCACAAGAGTGCCACTCTCATTCTAGGAAGACCCTTCCTAGCAACTGGACGAACTCTCATTGATGTCCAACAGGGGGAAATAACCCTGAGATTCAATGATGATGAGTTTAAGTTGAATGCTGTCAAAGCCATGCAGCATCCAGACACATCAAAAGACTGCATGAAAGTTGATCTTATTGACTCTTTGGTAGAAGAGATCAACATGGCTGTGAGTCTCGAATCAGAGTTGGAAGACATCTTTAAAGATGTTCAGCCTAATTTGGAGGATTCAGAGGAAATGAAAGAGCCTCTGAAATTTCCTCTGGAAGAGGAAAAACCTCCTAAACCCGAGCTCAAACCATTACCACCATCCCTGAAATATGCATTTCTGGGAGAAGGTGACACTTTTCCAGTGATCATAAGCTCTGCTTTAAATCCACAGGAAGAGGAAGCACTTATTCAAGTGCTAAGGACACACAAGACAGCTCTTGGGTGGTCCATTGGTGACCTTAAGGGCATAAGCCCAGCTAGATGCATGCACAAAATCTTATTGGAGGATAATGCTAAACCAGTGGTTCAACCACAGAGGCGGCTAAATCCAGCCATGAAGGAAGTGGTGCAGAAAGAGGTCACCAAATTACTAGAGGCTGGGATCATTTATCCTATTTCTGATAGCCCCTGGGTGAGCCCTGTTCAAGTTGTCCCCAAAAAGGGAGGCATGACAGTGGTTCATAATGAAAAGAATGAACTGGTTCCTACAAGAACAGTTACAGGGTGGCGCATGTGTATTGACTACAGAAGGCTCAATATAGCCACCAGAAAGGATCATTTTCCTTTACCATTCATACACCATATGCTAGAAAGATTGGCAGGTCATGATTATTACTGCTTTTTGGATGGCTACTCAGGCTATAACCAGATTGCAGTAGATCCCCAAGATCAAGAGAAAATAGCATTCACATGTCCATCTGGAGTGTTTGCTTATAGAAGGATGCCATTTGGGCTGTGTAATGCGCCTGCAACCTTCCATAGATGCATGCTCTCTATTTTCTCTGATATGGTGGAAAAATTTCTGGAAGTCTTCATGGATGACTTCTCAGTATATGGAGACTCATTCAGCTCCTGTCTTGATCACCTGAAACTAGTTCTGAAAAGATGCCAAGAGACCAACCTGGTTTTAAACTGGGAAAAATGTCACTTTATGGTGACTGAAGGGATTGTCCTTGGGCATAAAATTTCAAACAAGGGAATAGAGGTGGATCAAGCAAAAATAGAGGTAATTGAAAAATTACCACCACCTGCCAATATTAAGGCAATCAGAAGCTTTCTGGGGCATGCAGGGTTCTATAGGAGGTTTATAAAGGATTTTTCAAAAATCGCAAAACCTCTGAGCAATCTGCTAGCTGCTGACACGCCATTTGTGTTTGACACAGAGTGTCTGTAGGCGTTTAAAACGCTAAAAGCCAAGCTGGTCACAGCACCAGTTATTTCTGCACCAGACTGGACATTACCATTTGAGCTAATGTGTGATGCCAGTGATCACGCCATTGGTGCAGTACTGGGGCAGAGGCATGACAAGCTTCTGCATGTCATTTATTATTCTAGCCGCGTTTTAAATGCTGCCCAGAAAAATTACACAACCACAGAAAAAGAATTACTTGCAGTGGTTTATGCCATTGACAAGTTTAGATCATACTTGGTAGGATCAAAGGTGATTGTGTATACTGACCATGCTGCTCTTAAATATCTACTCACAAAGTAGGATTCAAAACCCAGGCTCATAAGATGGGTGTTGCTTCTGCAAGAGTTTGATATAGAAATAAGAGACAGAAAAGGGACAGAGAACCAAGTGGCTGACCATCTATCCCGGATAGAGCCAATAGAAGGGACGTCATTCCCCTCTCTTGAAATCTCTGAGACCTTTCCGGATGAGCATTTGTTTGCCATTCAGGAAATACCATAGTTTGCAGACATTGCAAACTACAAAGCTGCAAGGTTCATTCCCAAGGAGTACAGCAGGCAACAAAAGAAAAAATTAATTACTGATGCAAAGTACTACTTGTGGGATGAACCCTATCTCTTTAAGAGATGTGCAGATGGCATAATCCGTAGGTGTGTGCCTAAAGAAGAAGCACAAAGGATCTTATGGCATTGCCATGGGTCACAATATGGAGGTCATTTCGGAGGTGAGCGAACAGCCACCAAGGTCCTCCAATGTGGCTTCTACTGGCCTACACTCTACAGAGATTCCCGAGAGTTTGTATGTAACTGTGACAGTTGCCAGAGAGCTGGTAATTTGCCTCACAGTTATGCCATGCCTCAACAAGGAATCTTGGAGATTGAGTTGTTTGATGTATGGGGTATTAATTTTATGGGACCTTTCCCACCATCATACTGAAATACTTATATTCTGGTGGCAGTTGACTATGTATCAAAATGGGTTGAGGCCATTGCCACACCCACCAATGATACTAAAACAGTGCTGAAATTCCTCCAGAAACATATACTCAGCAGGTTTGGTGTCCCCAGGGTACTAATCAGTGATGGGGGCACTCACTTCTGCAACAAACAGCTTTACTCTGCCATGGTCCGGTATGGGATTCGCCACAAGGTGGCGACTCCATATCATCCACAGACAAATGGGCAAGTTGAAGTCTCTGACAGAGAACTAAAAAGAATCCTGAAACGGACTGTAAGTACCCGTAGAAAGGATTGGGCACGAAGCTTGGATGATGCTCTGTGGGCTTACAGAACAGCATTCAAGACTCCTATAGGGACCTCTCCATACCAAATCGTGTATGGTAAGGCATGTCACCTGCCCATGGAACTGGAACATAAAGCCTACTGGGCAACTAGATTCCTAAACTTTGATGCCAAATTAGCTGGAGAAAAAAGATTGCTCCAGCTAAATGAGCTAGAGGAATTCAGATTCACTGCTTTCAAAAATGCCAAGCTTTATAAAGAAAAATAAAAAAAGTGGCATGACAGAAAGCTGTCATCTAGAATCTTTGAACCAGGACAAAAGGTTCTGTTGTTTAACTCAAGGCTCAGGCTATTCCTCGAGAAACTGAAGTCCCGGTGGAGTGGACCATATGTGATTACAAGTGTATCACCATATGGTTATGTGGAGCTTCAAGATATTGATTCTGATAAGAAGTTCATTGTTAATGGACAAAGAATCAAGCACTATCTTGAAGGCAATGTTGAGCAAGAGTGCTCAAGGCTGAAGCTAGATTAAAAGCTCAGCAAGGTCCAGCTAAAGACAATAAAGAAGCGCTTGCTGGGAGGCAACCCAGCCATGGGGCATCACTTCCTCTAAGCATTTTGCCCTATTCTTGATTTTATTTATTTATATAAAGTTCACTGATACTAAGGTAAAGAGTCAATTGTATAAGTTCACAGAGTTACAGAAGGATTCTGCACACAAAATAGAGAAAAAGAGCTCTCTGGCAAGAAAACGCCAGTAAGAGTCTGTTTTGGGCGTTCAACACCCAAAAGAAGCATCCACTGGGCGTTGAACGCCAGTAAGGATAGCCATCTGGGCGTTAAACGCCAGAAAGAAGCATCTTCTGGGCGAACGCCAGAAAGAAGCTCCTTCTGGGCGTTTAACGCCAGATTTACAGCGTCCTAGGCGTTCAGAAAAACGCCCAGTGACAAAGGAGTTCTTGGCGTTCAACGCCAGAAAGAAGCAACAGCTGGGCTTTGAACGCCCAGGAGAGGCAGCATTTGGGCGTTGAACGCCCAAAACATGCAGCGTTTGGGTGTTCAAACGCCAGGATGGTGGGGAGGAGGTGAATTCGTTTTTACTTCATATTTTTCATTCTAAATTTAATTTTCATGTTTCAATTCATGATTTCTTGCATAAACATGTTAAGAACCCTGATTTCTAAAATCTCTAATTTCTAAAAACCCTATTTTAAAATATCAAATGTATCTTAATCCATAAGCACAAATCCTTTTTTTTATCCAATTCAACTCTTTTTCAAAATTTTCAAAACAAATCTATCTCTTTTCATTCAAAAATCTTTTCAACTAATCAATATCTTTTTCAAATCTCCATACTATCTTTTTCAAAAATCCAAATCTATCTTTTTCAAATATCTTTCATATCTTTTAAATTTTAAATCATATCTTCTATCTTATCTTTCTTTGTATTTTCGAAAAAAACCCACCCCCTCTCCCTTTAAATATGGGTTCGGCCTCCCTCCCCTCCCATCCACAATTGCACCTAGCCCTCCTTCTCTCCCTCTCCTTTCTTTTCTTTTTGCTTGAGGACAAGCAAACCTCTAAGTTTGGTGTGCCTATCCGTGATCACTAAGATCATGGCTCCTAAAAGAAAACAACCCACTCCAAGAGGCAAGAAAGAGAGCGTTCTAAAACCACTTTGGAATCAAGGGAAGTTCTTAACTAAAGAACATTCAGACCATTATTACAAAATAATGGGTCTAAGATTAGTGATCCCGGAAGTTAGATTCGATCTGAAAGAAGACGAATATCCAGAGATCCAGGAGCAAATCCGAATCAGGAACTGGGAGATCCTAGCTAATCCTGAAACGAAAGTGGGAAGGAATATGGTCCAGGAGTTCTATGCTAATATGTGGCAAACAGACAGGCAAAGATAATCTGGATCTGCTATCTATGACTATCGGACCTTGGTCAGAGGAAAGATTGCTCATACCCACCCTAACAAGATCAGGGAGATCTTAAAGCTACCTCAGCTGAAAGATGATCCAAACTCCTTCAATAGGAGAATGATGAGAACAGACAGGGCCTGGATAAGATTCTAGAGGATATATGTATCCCTGGAGCCAGTGGACCACCAGCACGAAGGGTGTCCCAAATCAACTCAAAAGAGAAGATCTCAAACCAGTCGCCAGAGGATGGCTGGACTTCATTGGGCATTCTCTGCTGCCCACTAACAACCGTTCTGAAGTCACTATTAGAAGAGCAGTGATGATCCATTGCATCATGATGGGAAAAAAAGTGGAAGTTCATCAACTGATTTCAACTGAATTCTACAAAATTGCAAACAAAAATTCCAAAGATGCCAGGTTGTCTTATCCAAGCTTGATTTCTATGCTCTGCAAGGACGCTGGAGTAAGGATGGGAATAACTGAGTATATCTCAGTTGAGCGGCCAATCACCAAAGCATCAATGGAAAAATAAGCACAGGATGACCCCCTCAAGAAGAAAACACAGGAATTTCTCCCAGAAATCCCTCAGTCTGAATACTGGGAGTATCTTGAAACATCTATTACCAAGATGCAAGAAGCTATGGAACAAATAAAGAAAGAACAGAAGGAACAAAGTAGCATTCTTTGCTATATGCTTAAAGAACAGGAGGAGCAAGGGCGTGATTTAAGGGAATTGAAGCACCAGAAATTATCTCTTGAAGGACCAAGCACCCCGCAGATTAGAGGAACATCCACTTCCCAGAACAAAGGTTGTTAAATTTTAATTCTTGCTTTAACTCTGTGATAGTTGTCATTATAGGAGTTTACCTTAGAAAGTAGATATAAGTAATAGTAATTAGCATACCTATTTTGATCTTAACTTCAATTAAGTTATAATTTATTTTTCTCATCATCAGCAAACATGAATAAAATAGTAGATCTTCAAAATAAGAGGCAATAAATTTCGAGTTTTTAACAAGAAAAATACTAATTATTTACATGTGGTGGCAATGCTTTCTGTCTTCTGAATGAATGCTTGAACAGTGCATATGTCTTTTGAATTTGATGTTTAAGACTGTTAAATATGTTGGCTCTTAAAAGAATGATGAACATGAGACATGTTATTGATAATCTGAAAAATCATAAAAATGATTCTTGAAGTAAGAAAAAGCAGCAAAGAACAAAGCTTGCAGAAAATATATATAGAAAGAAAAAGAGAAAGCAAGCAGAAAAAGCCAAAGCTCTTAAAACCAAAAGGCAAGAGCAAAAAGCCAATAGCCCTTAAAACCAAAAGGCAAGGGTAAATAAAAAGGACCCCAAGGCTTTGAGCATCAGTGGATAGGAGGGCCTAAAGGAATAAAATCCTGGCCTAAGCGGCTAAACCAAGCTGTTCCTAACCATGTGCTTGTGGCGTGAAGGTGTCAAGTGAAAACTTGAGACTGAGCGGTTAAAGTCAAGGATCAAAGCAAAAGAAGAGTGTGCTTAAGAACCCTGGACACCTCTAATTAGGGACTTTAGCAAAGCTGAGTCACAATCTAAAAAGGTTCACCCAATTATGTGTCTGTGGCATTTATGTATCCAGTGGTAATACTGGAAAACAAAGTGCTTAGGGCCACGACCAAGACTCATAAAATAGCTGTGTTCAAGAATCATCATACTGAAATAGGAGAATCAATAACACTATCTGAATTCTAAGTTCCTATAGATGCCAATCACTCTGAGCTTCAATGGATAAAGTGAGGTGCCAAAACTGTTCGGAAGCAAAAAGCTACTAGTCCCGCTCATCTAATTAGAATCTGAGCTTCACTCAAAAACTCTGAGACATTATTGCTTCTTGACCTATTAATATTCTATTTTATTTATCTAGTTTCTTGGGGACAAGCAACAGTTTAAGTTTGGTGTTGTGATGAGCGGATATTTTATACGCTTTTTGGGGTTAATTTCATATAGTTTTTAGTATGTTTTAATTAGTTTTTAGTTTATTTCCATTATTTTCTAGGAAAAATTCATATTTCTGGACTTTACTATAAGTTTGTGTATTTTTCTATAATTTCAGGTATTTTCTGGCTGAAATTGAGGGAGCTGAGCAAAAATCTGATTCAGGCTGAAAAAGGACTGCTGATGCTGTTGGATTCTGACCTCTCTGCACTCGGAATGGAATTTCTGGAGCTACAGGAGTCCAAATGGCACGCTTCCAATTGCGTTGGAAGGTAGACATCCAGGAATTTCCAGCAATATATAATAGTCCATACTTTTCTCAAGGATAGATGACGTAAACTGGCGTTCAACGCCAGTTCCATGTTGCTGTCTGGCGTCCAGCGCCAGAAACAAGTTACAAGTTGGAGTTCAACGCCAGAAAAGGATCCAAAGCTGGCGTTGAACGCCCAAAACAGCCCTATGCACGTGATTAGCTTAAGTCTCAGCCCCAGCACACACCAAGTGGGCCCCAGAAGTGGATTTCTGCACTATCCATCTTAGTTTACTCATTTTCTGTAAACCTAGTTTACTAGTCAAGTATTTAAACAACTTTTAGAGACTTGTCTTGTATCTCATGATATTTTAGATCTGAACTTTGTACCTTTTGACGGCATGAGTCTCTAAACTCCATTGTTGGGGGTGAGGAGCTCTGCTGTGTCTCGATGAATTAATGCAAGTATTTCTGTTTTTCATTCAAATATGCGTGTTCCTATCTAAGATATCCATTCGCACTTCAATATGAATGTGATGAACGTGACAATCATCATCATTCCCCCACGAACGCGTGCCTGACAACCACTTACGTTCCACCATAGAATGAATGAATATCTCTTAGATCTCTTAATCGGAATCTTCGTGGTATAAGCTAGATTGATGGCAGCATTCAAGAGAATCCGGAAAGTCTAAACCTTGTCTGTGGTATTCTGAGTAGGATTCAAGGATTGAATGACTGTGATGAGCTTCAAACTCGCGAGTGTTGGGCGTAGTGACAGACGCAAAAGGATAGTAAATCCTATTCCAGTACGACTGAGAACCTGCAGATGATTAGCCGTGCGGTGACAGCGCACCTAGACCCTTTTCACTGGAAGGATGGATGGTAGCCATTGACAACGGTGATCCACCAACACACAGCTTGTCATAGGAGGACGTGCGTGCGTGAATTAGAAATAGAGGAAAGCAGAATTTCAGAAGATAAAGCATCTCCAAAACTCCAACATATTCTCCATCATTGCATACAAGTATAATTTGCGTTCTGCCCTTTTATTCCTTGCAATCAAATTTGATAAGTGAATTATTTTATTGTTTTCCTGACTAAGAGTTACAAGATAACCATAGATTTCTTCAAGCCAACAATCTCCGTGGGATCGACCCTTTACTCACATAAGGTATTACTTGGACGACCCAGTGCACTTGCTGGTTAGTGGTACGAGTTGTAAAAAGTGTGATTTACAATTCGTGCACCAGGAAGGCACCCTTGCTTTTTATCGTGCAACCGAACTCTGTAACAGGTAGCGCTCGTCAAATGAACGAGCCAGTGATGCAGCTCGTACCGAAAAGCAAGGAACTCAGTTTCAGGCACGGCTTCGCCTTATTACCAACTGTGCTCTATCCGACTTACCTGAAACTATTGGATATATATATATATATATATATATATATATATATATATATCACAAAAACTAAACGAACATGTTATATTTTTATTTGTGAATCATTCCAGATTTTTTACTTTTTTAGATTTTGATACTAGTATATTTTTTTATCTTTATATATGATTATATTTTATATCAAATCATTAAAAATTTTATCTCAAAATATTGCATGATTTGAATATTAATGTAGTACATTCATTAATGAAAAAAAGGAGGTAAAAGATGTCTTTTCAAAATTTTAGTAAGGATATTTTTGTCTATTAATGATTACAAACCATCTTTTTTTAAGGAAAAAAGATCTTTTAAAAAGAAGATGTAAATTGTAGTTTCTCAAAAAAGATATTTTTTATTTTTCTAGTACTTTTACTTTTACTACTAGAAATTTGCTAAACACACTAAAAAAGAAAAAAAAAGATATTTTTTCATTGAAAAATGATCTTTTTTTATCAAAATAATGGCACCTAAACAAGAACTAAATTAGTTATTAATATAAAATACATATTAAAAATAAATTTAATTATATATATAGTAATTCAATTTAGTAATTAATTTTAATATATACATAATATTTAAAAATATATATATAATAAAAATAAATCAAAATTATTATATGAAAAACTTTTTTATTTATTACTACCGATGTAAAAAGCGTTGTCTTAGATAAAAAATAATTGTTGTATAGTCAATTCTCCAAAAACGTTGTGTTTTGTTAAAAAATATTACTTTTGATCAAAGACATTGCTTTTCTTAATTATAGGTAACACTTTTTAAGGATCGTCTCAATCCGAATTTGTTGTGATACTAACTAGCTTATAACTACTCGTAAATTATTAAAATGGTATCCAAAAATTTATCTTGTTCACAAAAATATCTTTTAAATATACAAACCACAGATATGCTCTTAAATAATTTAAAAATGCGACAAAGTAATTTTTTCGAGGGTTACTTGAAACGTTGATTTGGGCCTGAGCGTGAGGTCCAAATTCCTTCTGAGGCAGCGTCCGATTTGTTCCAGTGCCGAGGTGCCACCGTCCGAGTTCCTTGTGAGGAGCTGGAGGCTGGTACCTGCAAGAGTCTCCGATGCTTAAGTTAGCAAGGGTTTTAGGAAGGTTTTAGTATATTAGAACGTGCATATACCTGAGGGGTGTCAGTGTATTTATAGTAGAGTTGTTAACCACATTTGTTGAAGTAGTTCCATCTTTATTAATGGATAACTGTTCCCCTTATCTGGGGAGTTTGTTAGGATCTGCCTTTAAGGGAAGATAGAGATAGTTGGAGAGATTCGCGAAGGCAGTTACTTGCTTGGGCAAGTAGAGCTGGCTCTTTTGCAGTGTCCGACCTCCTTAAAGAGGCCGGGCATATGGTATGTAGAGGCCTCCCCTTTGGGCCAGACCTTTCATCTTTATTGGGCATGACATTTGTGTTGGGTCAGAGTATAAACAGTGCCCCTGCTTTGCGTCCGAACTTTCAAGAGGTCAAACTCAAGCAATTTGAGACCTCAACTTCGTTCGTCGGGTGCCCCAGCTTTCATGAGGTTGGGTACTCGACGTGTTTCAAATTTTTTAACATTACTACATTAAATGAGGGGCGAGCTTTGTGTGACAATTTCTTTGGAATCCTCGCTTAGATTTAAAGAGGGGTATGGAATTATTTTTTGCCCCTTCTGCTTTATAAAAACGTTTGCATACTCCTCTTCTTCTTCTTTTTCTCATTTCTGTAAGTGCTTCATTTGCTCCTCCATTGTGAAAACTCTCTCTTGTTTGTATTGCAACCATCTTCCATTTTTCAAGATTTTCTCTACCTTGGTTTGTTTGGAAGAGTCTTGATCATCCGTGATTTGCTGCTTGACTTGCCCCTCCTTTTTTGGAATCTTATCAAGGTTGGTGTCTTGTTTTACTTTTGCTAGTAATCTTGTGCTCTGTTGTCATGCATTTGTTCTAAATGATCCATGAATAGTGGCATTGACGTTGGAGTTTTGCTTGTGTTGTCGATACTTGTGATTTAGGTTTTCTTTGAGGGCTTGTTTAACTGTGATTGCCTTGTTTGTTGCTCACAAATCCTTTTCCTTTTGAACCGTTTTTACTGATCAAGATTATTATTGAATGTTTGGCTGTGTTTTTGAACTGTTGAATATTTGGCTGCATTTTCTGAAAATTTTGAGGGACCATAGCCATTTCTAAATATTGACTATGTTTGTATTGTCCCCAATGGAATCATTGCCGGTAGTGTAAGAGGGACGTCATTTTTGTGCTTTTTGTTCTAAAAAGATCCTTTTGAAATCGCGCTTTATGTTTGTTTCCTTTTGTCCGACTTCTTTTTAATGTGGCCGAGCTCTTTAGTGATGACTTGTTTATTTTGTATTTGTAGGTGTAGCTTTTATGTCTCGGTCTGTAATTGTCAACATGTCATCAAAGGTTCCGCCTTCTTTGTTATCTTGGGTAGATAGTATTGTCTTTGTTCCTGCTCCCTTCGCCATTGTACCTCTCTTTACCGTTCCCGTTCTACTTTCCGTTGACGTTCAACTTCCTACTCCAAATGTTCTAGTCGTCCACGATGGCCATGGACTAAACCTAATATCTCTATTGGATGTGGAGACTTTTCATCTTCTGGTGGATGTACCTATGATCGAATTCGTCTTGGCTTGGGGTTTTCTGACGACCCTTCTCCATCGGAACCATGCGTTCTATCACGTGGTGGAGGTATTGCAAGCGTGAGTTCATCACAGTGAGGCTCTCGTTCAGATTCAGATGCCGTATGATCGTCTTTGTAATGATCTCCCGCCATTGTCAAGGATTGAGTCCCAAGTCCCCGACAACGGCGTCAATCTTCCGAGTGTTACCTGAAACGTTTATTTAAGCCTGAGCGTGAGGCCCAAACTCCTTCTGAGACAGCGTCCGACTTATTCCAGTGTCGAGGTGCCGCTGTCCGAGTTCCTCATGAGGAGGTGGAGGGTGGTACTTGCAAGAGACTCCGATGCTTAAGTCAGTAAGGGCTTTAGACAGGTTTTAGTAGATTAGAACGTGCATATACCTGAGGGGTGTCATTGTATTTATAGTAGAGTTGTTAACCACCTTTGTTGAAGTAGTTCAATCTTTATTGATGGATAACCGTTTCCCTTATCTGAAGAGTTTGTTAGGATCTATCTTTAAGAAAAGGTAGAGATAGTTAGAGAGATTCACGGAGGTAATTACTTGCTTGGGCAAGTAGAGCTGGGCTCCTTTGCGGTGTCCGACCTCTTTAAAGAGGTCGGGCATATGGTAGAGGCCTCCCCTTTGGGTCAGACCTTTTATCCTTATTGGACATGACTTTTGTGTTGAGTCAGAATATGAACAATAATCAATAAATATTATAATTTTTTAAAGGGTAAACTATAAAGATTGTATCCAAAATTTTATACCGCTGACAAAAATAATCCTTGACTATGCGAACGACAAATAAGCCCTTAATAAATAATTAGAAACTGCGACAAAAAGTAACTAATAAATATTATATTTTTCATAAATATAAAAAACTTTCATATATTTAACAAACGACTTCTCCATTTGATTCGAATTTTTGCGACAATATTTGAATAAAGATTTAGAAGTTATTTAAAAAATCGGGTGCAAAATTTTCTTTATTTTTCAAAAAAAAAATCATTCACAATAATATTTTTTAAAAAATTATTTAACATAAAATTATCAAATTTTAAAGATGAAAAAATTTATTTTTTAATAATTTTTACAAAAAATTATATCAAAATTTGATCTCTAAATTTTTTTTAGAATATATAATATTTAATTATTTTTGTTGCATTTTTAAACCTTTTGAGAGCTTATTTGTTGTTCGCATCTTTTGCAGTTATTTTTGTTAGCAATGCTAACTTTCTAAATTATTTTGGTGGTTTACTCTTTTTCAAGTGGCAAAAAAAATCTTTTGTATTTATTAAAAAATTTATCCATTTGATCCAAATTTTTTTGACAATATTTAATTAAATAACTATTTATTAGAAAATGCACAAAACATTAAAGCAAAAATTGACGTCTAGAATTTTTTTTAATTTTTCAAAAGAACTTGGTAATCACAATAAATTTGTTTTAAAAAAAATTCGCGTCACATAAGATTATTAAATTTTCAAAACCAAAAAATCTTATTTTTTTTTAATAATACTTAAAAAAAAGATTAAAATTTGATTTCTACAATTTTTTTTATAGATGTATATTTAATATTTAAGTATTTTTGTTGTATTTATAAATTTTTTAAAAATTTATTTATTATTTATATTTTTTAAAATTATTTTTATCAACAATATGAGTTTTTAAATACCATTTTAGTAATTTATCACCATAACATCACCTATGTATATAATTAATTTATGCATATTATGATGTCTATGCTACTGTTAGTTATGATAGCTATAATTTTTTTAAAAATATTTTTAAAATTAAAATAATAATTTTTTTGTTATTTATGAACACTTTTAAATTAAAAAAAAATTAAAATATAAAAAGATTAATTTTATTTTAATAATAATACTTGTATAACTACAATAACCACCGTAAATATGGACACCATAAACTCTACCTAATTGTATATAACATATGCATCATGTGAATGTTCAATCAAGGTTCAGCTAAAATGACATGCATATGCATCACCATTTGAAGACGCTGGGCTTTTCAAAATTTTATGTGCGCGGGCGTTGGCGGTGAATTTTGATTATGAATTCTCTCATGCATGCTTCATTATTCTTGAGATAAATCATTATACATAACAACTACTCTACTAATAAATTAATTTAGATTAGTCGAGTAATTGTTTATTTATTTATTTAAAATAAATTATAGAAATTTAAATTGTCATTTATATCTAATAATTTATTAATTAATAACAAATTTTTAGATAAAACTCAAATATGCAAAAATTAATCATTAACCTATATATCAAATAAAAAAAAGTGTGAAAAATAAAAAAATTACTCCAATTGATTGGTATTATTAAAGTTTAGAGTTTTAAATTAAACTATTAAAGAATGAATTAATTCACTCTTTTATTTATTTAATAAGTATAATAGTAATAAATTATTTAAAATAGTATATATTTTGTTCTTATAATAAATGATTTTAAATTCAGAAATCGAAACGAAGGTATTTTATCAAAAAAAATAAATTATATTAAATCCTTTATTTTGGTCTATTTTATTTATACATAGATAATTATATTTAGATTGTCTTTTGAGTTAATACTCAAATTTTTTTTAAAGACCCATTTTTTAAATTGGTCCTCGAAATATTTTATTATTTATATTAGTTTCTGAAAGATATAATCATAAGTCAAATTGATTTTTTTGTTAGATAAATAATAATATGTTACCTTAAATATCACGTAACAGAATGATATATCATCAGATTAATATAACATGTATCACAAAATAATTAGTTGTATTTTAGCATGACATAACATAATCGATTATTTTATGACAAATGGTATTAACCGACTATGTCATTATGTTATGTGACGCCTAACATAGTAAGTCTTTGTCTAACTAATAGAATGATTTATTTGATTTATAGTTATATATTTCAAAGTTTAATATATAACATTGTTTTTTATTGATATGCAGAGAGAGTTTCTTTTATTCATAGTTGTAAAAATTGGACTAGACTGACTGATTCATCGAGTCAGTTAAAGATTTGGACCGAAAACGAAATTAAACCGCCAAAAACTGACCAGTTCAATGCAAATTTGCGAACGGACCGGTCTTACGGTGCTCCCAGCATCCGCATGTCTTCGGTGTTTCAGCACTCCTCTAGCATTTGAATATTGAGTAAATTACCAATTATGTCCTCGAATTATAAAAACGCTGACAAAAATAACCTCCACTTTTATTAACGACAAAAATACACCTAAAATATTGGAAAATGCTACAAAAATATCCAACCGTAAATAAAACTCTATTCCGTTAACAGAGTTGGCTTAGCTGTTAAACGGATTCCGTTATACCCTTCTTCTACTTTTTCTTCATTCGTCCCCACTTCCTCCCTCTCCCAAACCTCTCAGAAAGAGCTTACGCCTCACCCTCTTCACTCTCATTCTGAATCTATGGCTGCTGTCTTCGGATCTTCTCTGTCTCGCGCCCTCACAGCCCATTCCTCTCTCCTTTTTTCTTCTCCCTTCTTCTCACTTTCATTTCTCCAACACACAGAATAGTTGCTCATCAACCCACACCACTTTCTCTTTGTCTTCAACGGCAGAACCTCGTTGTCGCTGCTGTTTCTTGCTCACCGCCCCTCCGTTGTCGTCAGAAACGAATCTCGCAGTTTCTTACCCTCTTCACTCTCGCAGCAGATCTCCCGATCTTTTCTACCAGATTCACCATCGCCGTTGCTTCTTGCTCGCCACCTCTCCATCACTATTAGAAACCTGTCTTGCAGCGCCTTACTCTCCTCTCTTGCAGTAAGCCAGCAGCGGACAGTCCCTCTCTCCAAAGTGATGAGAAGTTATCTTTTTAGCTCCCCTCTTTGTCATTCTTTCTCTTTAGATTCTATTTTTATTAGATTATTAAAAAAGCATAATGAGAAATTGTAAAATTGCTGATTATGGATGATTATTATTGATTATGGCTGATTATTGCTGTGGCTAAGATGAAGAGGGTGAGACATAAGGTCTATTTTGGGAGGTTTGGAGGAGGCAGGGAGTCACTCAGATGTTGCTTATTGTTGTTGTAGTTGCTTTGGAAAGTGAGGGAGGATGGGAGGAGATGGCAACATCACCGCAGGTGTCGTCGTTAAGAAGAGAGAGAAGAAGAACAACAATGAGAGAGAAAGAAAGAGGGGACAAGAGAGAAGAATCGAAGAAGGAGAAGTGGATGAGCAAGATGACACTGGCAAAGAGTAAGACCATTGTCATATTTGAGGGAGAGAAATTGTGGAAGAAGAGGCGACATCTTATTTGAGGAGAGAAATAGTGAGGAAGACGTTATTGCAGAAATTTCAGCTAGCTAGAAAGATGATGTTGTTGTCGTTGTTTCAATTTCTGGGTGACTGAGATATATTGTTGTTGCAGCTTGCAGCGGTTTCTAGGAGGTTTGGGGGGAGGAAAGAGTGACTGAGATGCTGTTTCTTGTTGTTGTAGTTGCTTTAGGGAGGGAGGAAGTGAGGGAGAATGAAAGAGAAGGAGAAGAAGGGGTGTAACGGAATCTGTTTGACCGTTCAGCCAACTCTGTTAACGGAATAGATTTTTATTTACGATCAGATATTTTTGTAGCGTTTTCTAATATTTTAAGTGTATTTTTGTCGTTAATAAAAGTGAAGGTTATTTTTGTCAGCGTTCTGATAATTTGAGGACGAAATTGGTAATTTACTCTTGAATATTAGATCCAATATTCAAAAATAAATGCAATGTGGTTCAAATTCATGTCCTCTTGTTGCATTCCAACAAGGTATGCCACCAGTTTGTTATATTCCTTTACTATTTTATGTGCTAGTTATTATATATATTATATAGATACACAACTAAATTATTTTATATTTATTTAATTTAATTTTAGTTTTACATTCATTTTTTTAAATTTATAATTCTTTAGAATTTATATCATTATTAAAATAAGTATTAAATATTTTAATATTTACATTTACATATTAAAATGTTAGTAAAAATATTTATTTTAAATCTTTTAAAGTATTGAGTTAAGTAGTAGACTAGTAGGTCTTTGAAGATTTCGATTTAGGACTAATTAGTAGGGACATATAAACATCACCATTAAATTTCACATGATAAATTAATAGAGAAATATAATGTGTACACTATTTACTATCATGGAGGACCAAATTGATACTTTATTTTTTTAATTTGACATCGAAAATTTTAAGAACCTAATTATCATTTTATTCAATTTTTTACTATTTTATATTTTTTATTTACGTAGAACTAATTTTACTAATTCAATCAATAATTTATCAATTAAATCAATAAACTAATAAATCAATAACTTTATCAATTCAATTATCGGTTCAATTCTAACAACTATGCTTCTATCTCAATTTTTCATAGAGCAAAAGAATTGTGAAAAATTGTATCCTACAAAACTTTGTTTTATTTATAGATTTATATATCTGATCTATCTTGGGTTGTAAATATATTTAGTTTGTTGTATTTATGTTCTATCCTGATTATCAAATATAGTTTCATAATGCCATAATGCTATACTCTACTTCAATAAGAATATAGAAGTAAATTTATTGAGATAAGACTCTTATAAATTTCCAATATATATAAATTTATTGAGATAAGACTCTTATAAATTTCCAAAATATATATATATATATATATCTCGAGAGACAGACTTAAAAAATATTATATTTTGAATAAATTATATTTTTTTATCAAGTATATATTTAAATAGATCTCTAAAAAATTTTGCATCAAACATTTTCATTTTCAAAACAATTTTATTAGATTGAGGTCATTAAATTTTACAAAAATAAAATATATAAATTCTTACCTTAGTCAAGTTTATTATTTTTATTTGAATAAATAAATTTTCGTAAGCGTGGCAAAAAAATTTATATGTTTTTTTTTTATAAAATTTAGAAATCTTAATGTAATAATTTTTTTTGTGAAGACAAAAATGTCCGATCCAAAATTTTTCAAGAATTTATTTGAATATATATTTTTTTTATCATGAAAATTATGACCATTGACGGTTGATAATTTTAACTATTATATAAAACTATAAATTAACTTGATATTCTTAAAAATTAGATTAATTTAATAAAATAATTCAAAATACCAGCATTCAAAATATTTAATTTCATGGTAAAAAATAATAGTTTAAGATCATATTTCTGTATCTCTAATTAAAAAGTTTCATTGAAGTTTCTGAATCCAAACATTAATTAAATCCGTACATACATAATCAGATTTAGAATATAAATAAGTGTAATAATTCGTGTCATGTACGTGATGAAATTGAAATTATAATTTTAAGTTGTTTTGTTACAATTAATTTGAATTATAATCATTTGATTAATAAAAAAAGGTAACATGTCATGCGTTATTCTTTTTTTTTAATTTGGTGTTAAGTGTATCAACTTTAATATAGTTATTAATCGTTTTTATTAATCTACTCTAAGCACATGACGGCGCGATGGGTGGACAGCGATGGTGAGCATGTGACGGCACGACGGGTATGTTCTTTTTGTCATTGAGTGGCCGCTAGAT
This sequence comes from Arachis ipaensis, assembly GCF_059453495.1. NCBI lineage: Eukaryota > Viridiplantae > Streptophyta > Magnoliopsida > Fabales > Fabaceae > Arachis > Arachis ipaensis. Next base: position 36,688,696 of record NC_142436.1, read on the forward strand.
TTGTTTACTTATTTGGGTTTAGGATTATTTGTGGATTTGGTTGTAACAAGTAGTAATTAGACCTCAATAATGATGAGTTTCATGATCCTAGTCAAGAGAAGAGAGAAATTGCTAGATAAATTTATGAAAGTAGGTGAGGTAGTTAAATGGGTGGTTTAGAAACAGTGACGGATCCAGAAAATTTTGATAGTGGGGGCAAAAATATATAATAATAATAATAATTTTTATAATAAAACTATTATGTGTATATAAAAATTAGTTATTAAATTATTTATTAATCATTATGTATTGGTCTGTAAATATATGTGTAACACCCTACCACACAAGACTTTACACCTAGGATGTAAAATAGAGGTGGTGAGGCGCTACGACCTCTAAAAATAAAATACATATATATAATAGTAGAAAGAATATAATAAACTAGGAGTCTTGAAAAATGGGTAAAACAAAATCACAAAATAAAAAGCGCGATGCTCAAGGAATAGGATTACTTGCGAGCTAAAAAACCTAAAAGGAAAATGATAAAGGTAAATCAAAGAGTAAAGGAAAGCCAAGGAATCAGCATAACTAGCCCCTGACTCAGCCTGCGAAGCTAAGGCTGGCCGGGGGATATATATATATACATATAAACATACATAGGTATCCCCAAAATACACCAAAACACCAAAATAAACTCCTATCTCTCCCTCAACCTCTAAGAGGAGCAGCATACACAAGTTACTTAGAGAGTAAGCTAAATACATATATACATATATACAAACAGAAATCCAAGATACACCCAATGACTACTTCACTTCAAGAATCCAGACGCCTAGCGAGGAGCCTCTCGACCTGCATCTGAAAAACAACAACACGGTTCTCAGCATGGTAAAATTGCCACGCGTATAATAAATAAGGTCTTGAGAATGCCATAGGCAATCCTAGAACTCCGTTATTCAGTTATCCAACTTAATTACTAAACAGAAGCCATAAACAGGGGTAGGTATTCTAAATCTTCCTAACTTACTCAATTTCAAACCTAACATAACACCAAACAATTTCATCTTTTCCTCCATCCCTCCATCGTCCATAATGCAGCAGAAACAAGCAACCAAACAAGTTCACGCACAAGTAATGAGCAGATAGTGCAAGTAACAAGTATAACAGGTAGCAGGTGGTATATATCAATTAGGCAAACCCAGAAAATGCATAGCAATCAAAACAAACAAATGCATATGATGCATGTCTGTCCTATGGCTGATGAGGCTCATCTGTCAGTTATCCAGCGAACCTGACAAGTCCAAAAACCTTAGACTGTCCCCCGTCGCGCATCCCCAAGAGTCTATGCAGAGATTTCACAATCAATTATCATTCAAATCACTCAATGGGGGCTATCCATACCCGGAAATTTATACGTGCCCAGTCACCCTTACGACGTAGGGTCAACAGAGTATCGAGATTCAACCTGAAACACGTGGTGGCGAGCCACGGTTCTGTTACCCAGGAAAACTCGTATCTCAGATATCATTCATAAGCCATTTCATATTTATAGTCATTATTTAATCATCCATCAAAGCCATGGCATATTAACTTCATTCATTGACTTTCTTTTCACACTTTTCATCACATTTACCTCTTTTTTCACTCCCAAGTTACCTTAAATTCCTAACTTCATTTATCTACTGGACTTAGTACTATACTTTAAGTCTTAAAAAGAAGAAAATGGAGGTTTAGAAGTGGAAGATTGGTTTAAAACAGTCAAAAATTGGTTTTTTTTGCAGCAGGCAGCAGCCACGCGTACGCGTAGGCCACGCGCACGCGTGGAGTGTACAGCAAGTCACGCGTACACGTGATTCATGCGTATGCGTGAATATGCACACACGCGTACGCATGCTTCTCGCGCATGCATCGTCAAAATGTCACACCATGCGCACGCGTGGGCCACGCGTACGCGTGGATTGGCGTTTTTCCAAAATTAGCAGAATGTCCAGAAGCTGCTTCAGACCTGTTTTAGACATTCTGTAACACAGATTTATATACCAAACTTTCAACGTCCATAACTTACTCTACAAATTTTTGTTTTTCACAAAATTGATACCAATCAAAAACTCATAAAACCATCTTTCATTTGCAATAAATCACAACTCAATCCAAAATTTAAGGAGTAAATTATGGACTTTCAAAGTTCATCAAAATTTACTTTTTAACCAATTCTCAACCAAATCTCATTTTCATCAACTCATATTCCTTACCATCAAGACTTGCATATTAATACCATATCAGCCCATTTCATTAACAATCATTACTAACATTACCTTTAACCAATTTAACAAACCTCAACCATCAATAAATATCAACATTTACCTCATATATAAATAACCCTTCACTTACTTATAACAACTCTTCACCTATACCACCCTTCATCATATATATCAACCCTCTATCAACATATAACAATTAAATTTCATTAACATAAATCAATCCTGCATTAACACATATCAACATCTTCATCAACCCCTCATGAATGATCTCAAGCACACATATTTAATACTAACAAATCATAACCATAATCTCCATTACTAACTCAATTTCAAGAGCACACAATTAACAACTTCAACACCTCATAAATTCCAATACATGTTCATCCATAATTTATTCCAACAACATCACAAGGCTAGTCATTAAATTTAATTAACCAATTCAACTTATCCTATGGTTCTTCTAACCTAAGTTTTTGCAACACTTTAAATATTAAATGCGCGAAACTTAAACCATATCTTGACCGATCACCGCGCTTGGACCAAGGCAGCCACAAGAACACAATCACATCCTCTCACAAGCTACAAAACAGCCCCTCTAGCTCAAAGAACCCAGCCACAATCCTAACTTTAATCACCACCAAGCCTCCAAATGCTCACATTTTAATTCCAATGCTTATATACAAACTTAATTCACACCTAATTCATATACATGTTCCAAATTCAGTTTCTCACAATAAATGGAAGGTTGAGCTAGGGTTAGGGTGTCCTTACCGTACCCATATACATAATAGCTCAAGCCCAATAAGCTCCGGAAACTAACTCGAACCTAAAACACAAAATTGGGCAAGATTTTACTATAGGATTTCAATTTCAACAAAAAAAGGGGTAGAGATTCTGAAACAAAAACGAAACTTACCGGTAAAATTGATCGACAGAAATGTAGAGCTCGACACGCTGGACGCGTGGCCGTGAACGGTGCGAAAATCGGAGCTCAAACGGAGAAGTCATGGTACCTTGAATCAAAACCTAGGTTTTGGAACCCATCTCTTCTCCCCTTCGTGTTGTTTCAGCGTGGAACAGCTCTGATCAATGAAGAATAAGCTGATTTCATTTTATTAAATGAAACGGTTGGACCTACGGGTCCGGTTCGGGTCCGGTTTGATCGGTTCGGCTCGTTCGGCCTAATTTTGGGCCAAATTTTTCGAAATTAGTGTCAAAATTCTCGTTTTGACGAGATCTATCCTATTTTGGTATTAGTTTTGTATTTTTAATTTTTCTAATTAAAATTCAAATTATTAACTAATTATTTACCGATTTTAGCGAGGTTTACAATATGTATTGTCTAATTTATTTTTAATGTGTATTTTTTATTTTAATATATATACACTGGTAGTTATTTTCGATGTAAATTTAACATGATTAGTTTTTATATTATCTAATTTTATAAATTAAAACATTAAAATAATCATTTATAAATAGGGTAAATATTTTTTGTCCTTAAAGTTTGACAAAAGTTTTAAAAATATCCCTAACTTTTATTTTGTTTCAATTTTGTCCCAAAAGTTTTTTATTTGCATCAAATATACCCCTGACGGCTAATTTTTCAAAAAATTTAAGATCGATTTAATAACAATTTCATAAGAACAACCCCTCAACATAAGCAAATCAAGCATAATTTTCAAGTATAATGGAGATAATATTATCTAAATAGTTAAAGAAGAGAAAAAAAGATATAATACTAAATAAATAAATAATGGTCAAATAATATAGAGTAAAAATTTTGTATTCTATAAAGAATGATATAATCTTCAATGTATTCATTATATAAAATAAATAAGTTAAACTTATTGTCAAAATTTAAACACAACTAAGAATATTTTTAGACGTGTAAAATTTTGAATAAATATTATTGTTGATTTATTTGTACCCAATTATTAATTATTTTATTATTTTTTTATAATAATTTTATATAGTTGATTAAAATAATTGTCATATAAAAAATAATACTTATTATTTACAGTTTTTTTAACTTAACTATTTTTTTTCTTTAGTTATACTGAGAGCAAATAAAAAATAGAAATAAAAATAACTTTAAAACTGAAAAAAAAAAAGAAAGAAACTTCATATTAAAAAATATAAGAATAACATATTAAAATAGAATAGTGTAATATATAAATTGAGGTAACAGTTTAAATTTAAATTAATCTAAAACTAATTTAATCAAATACCAATATTAGAACTAAATATTCAATCTATTATAGTCCTTAGACACGTATAGATTAGTGCCATTCTCGTAACAACAACCAACTGAAACAACATCATTAGTTTAAACATTTATAATTTGTGCAAATTCAGACCATCCCCTTGTTAAATAAACTTCATCATCCACTATCCATGCAATGCGGCAAGGTATAGAATTGCCACATCGAGAAACTAAACTGACTTTTATTTCCCTCAATGGCATTGCATTGATGCAAAAGAAGGCCGGTAATTTCTGAAAAAAATCACAATATGTTATAAAATTATTTTAAGAAAAGTTTAAAATAAGAAAATTTGAATATATTACCAATCGTTGAAATTGCATCTCTGAGTTTGATACGAATTTACCAAAACTAAACTTAAATTGAGAAAATTCAATCTCATTATGTGCTCCACTTCGAAGATTTTCAGACAAACATAGAAAGAATGGAGGGGATGGAACTTGAACATGGCGTACAAAGCTCCGTGGAAACAATTCCTCAATAAAAAATCGAGCTCCTTAAAAAAACTTTTACCTACATTCCATTAGATTGGTCATAATATGTGAGTAGATCCAACCATCCTTCGGTAAAATAGAGTTTATTACCCCTTCGTTGAACGCTTACATCCATGTAATTAGAACCCGAATCAGTGAATACAACTTGAGATGGTATTTGATGGATGTGGTGCATTGTAAAAGATTGCGACAAAAGACAATCGCACTGAAACATTAGACGAAAAGAATAAATTGGAGTAAGAACAATCATTAAATTATCAAAAGAATAATATAATAGAATGAGTATATAAAAAATATTGTAAAAAATTATAAATTATACCTTAAAAGGATCAACTTCAATGAAAAATGAATAATATATTCTTATTCTATGAAGTAGTCAATGAAGAATAATAAATATAAAAAAAAGAGACATCGCACTTATCCATACGTAAGATAAATCAAAATTGTAGGTGTCAAACTTAACAACCCAAAACTACGAGGAAGAGGCATGACACAAATTTAGCTTTTAGCTGCAAATTGCTCAGGTGGCGAGAGAGAGTGAGTAGTGATAAAGATTAGAGCCGAGGACCGAATCATTCTTGGTTACCTTGTGTACTATAACACCATTAAAATCGGCAAAGCTTGGAGAGCCAGATGAGATGGGTAATAGAAATGAAGTCCGTTCGATTAAGCGTTTCCAGTGATAAACACCGGTTATGTTAGAAAGACTTTTACATGAGGGACTACGTCAATGCTTCTTTGCAATCCGACCTAGCCTTTCTTTTATGACTTACATTAGAACTTCTATTTTGAATTCCTTTTTGAATCTTCAACAATCTATTAGATAGAAGATTTTTAGATAAACAACTTATTACAGTTCGATATAAGATCCAAATACAATATCACCATTGTCAAACCATCCGTATATCATGGTTACATTACAAATTAGTAGTCCAAACATTTCCATAATCATTGCTCAAACTTATTTCAACATTATTATAGTAGGCTATTCGGTATCCTTCCCGATCCTACTTCTTATTTCATAGTTTTGTTTACATTTGGAAGCCCTTTTAACACTTGGAGTTGATAATTCTTTTAAATTATTTAACCTCTCTATGCTTTAACTACACATTTTAACTTAGATACAACTGTGTCTTTGCTCTCGATTCACACACAGCCAGCTTTCATCACGATCAATCACGAATTCAACCCTTATAATGTCATCAAACGACCTATAACCAATCTCACCATAACCCTATTTGCTATCTCCAGTAATTTCCAACTTTATCAGCTCTCGTCATTTAGCCATACGAAACAATAATAAATAACCCGCGAGTACCCGGTAAGTTTTGAAACATTTGTAATGAATTGGCCATCTTTCCGAATTTTAAATCGCCACATTTAAAACACAGTGATTATTTGGATGCCCGAATATAACAAATTTTTGAACTTTGAGAAAAGAGAGCGACCTTTATGCCGAAATTCATCATACCAAACCTAATGACACGTTACCTAAGGACTTAGCATGAGAGTGGATGCGATGTCATGGCAGCGTGATGATGCCTCGCTAGAAAGACTCCGAGTAATGATTAAAGGATGTAAAACCATTAGGTAGTCATGAAATGAATGACGAGTTCACCTATTTTTTGTTTATCAGAGAAGACTAATTTATCAAAGAAGTTGGTAAGGTTGCATGGTGCATTGATCAGCCTTGTGTTATAATAATTCGAGAGTATTAGGTATTCTGAGTCCCAAGTTGAGATTATAGCTGTGCAGGGCCCATAAACGAGTTACGCATTCTTAGGAGTTACTTCAACAGACTAGAATCGGATATGTGGAAGGACCACCCACACCTCATTTCAAGTAATTAGATCTGAATTTTTGAGGACAAAATTCTTTGTTAGGTGGATAGGATGTAAACCCCGTTAAATTAGTGAATAATTAGTCAATAAGTTAACTTTTAACAAAAAAAAAATTAGAAATATGAATATTATATTAAATTAGGATAGAGCTCATTAAAACAAGAATTTTGACACTAATTTCAAAGAATTTTCTCTAAGATTAGACCGAACGGACCGAACCGATTGAACCGGGCACAAAATGGGCCCAAGGCCCAACTCAGCCCAAAACCCTTTAATGAACCCAGCCTCCCCCTTCCTTCTTCCTCTTCATTCACGCTGCATAACAAGAGGAGAAGGGGGAAAGCTTTCAAACCCTAACACCACCTTCAGGCTACCATATCTTGCTAATCCGAGCTCCGATCACCGCACCATTCGCGACCACGCATCCACCGGGTCGAGCTCTACGAATCCATTGAAATAATTTCATAGGTAACCACAATCTCATCTTAGTTTCTCTACCCCTTTTGATTTTTGAAAATTGTGAGTCTCTATGTTGAGGTTTGGTCAATTTTGGTAGTCTATGTAGGTGAGGTAAAGATCACTAACCCTAGTCAATTTCTTGATTTAGTATGTTAGATATTGAATTTGGGTATATGTGTTATATATATGAATTAGGTTTGTGCATATGCAATTGTAGCTTGAGTTGTGAACATTGGGATCTTGGTGGAGTTTGGGAGGCTTTACCTTGGAGACTTTGAACTTTGAGGATTGTTTTTGGTGCCTTGGGGGTGTCTCGGTAAATACGTGGAAATCAGCCAAGGTATGATTTAGGTTTCTTGTATTTAACATATAATGTCTTGTGAAAACTTAGGCTAGAGAACCATAGGATAGGTTGGAATGATTATGTAAGATGGATGCTTAGTATTAATGGTATTGATTGATGATATAAGTGAATTATGTGTTGGTGATCATGATTATAGTGAAAATATATGCATTAATTGGGTATGCCTAATTGATTATATTCTGTTAACTTTTGTAATTGTTACTTGAACTACTTGTTTTTTACCTGTGCTTGCCTTGCATGTTTGTTTGTCTATGCGAATTATCGGAGATGGAGGAACGGAGGAAAGGTGAAACAATTTAGTGTTTAAATTAAGTTTAACTTAGGTTGAATAACCCTTACAAGATCACCCCTCTCTATGGTTGCTGTTTAGTATTTTAAGCTTTATAACCTGAGTGTCGGCATTCTAGGATTGCCTCTGTCATTCCCAGGGCCTTATATCTTATATGCGTGGCACCTTTACCATGCTGAGAACCTCCAGTTCTCATTCCATAATGTGTTGTTGTTTTTCAGATGCAGGTCGAGAGGCCCCTCGCTAGGCGTCTGGAGTTTCTGCAGCGAAATGGTTTCTTTTGGGATTTCTTTTGATCTTTGATATATGTATACATAGATTCTCCTTTTATATACTTATTTATTTTGTCCCTCCTAGAGGATTATGGAGGACTAAGATTTTGTTTATGTATTTTAGATTTTGGGCTGTGTATATATGTATGTAAATATTCTCCGGCCAGCCTTGGCTTCACAGGCTGAGTCAGGAGCTAGTTATTTTGTATCCTTGACTCTCTATTCTCACTTTTTGTTTAAATATACTTATGAACTTTAGCTTTTTTAGCACGCAAGTTATCTCGTTTCCTGAGCATTGCGCTTTTATTTTCGCGATTTTTGTTTCACCTGATTTTTCAAGGCTCCTAATTTATTATATTCTTTCTGCTATTATATGTATATATTTTATTTTAGGGTTCGTAACACCACACCACCTTTGTTTTACGGCTTAAGCGTAAAGTTCTGTGTGGTAGGGTGTTATATTGACTCTCATATCTAGACTCACAAACAAAAAAAAAACACTATATATAGCTTTTTTTTTTTACCGAAGATAGGGAGACTCGAACTCGCGACCTCATAGGTGAGTATGGGGAGACTATGCCTTAGTTTGGTAAAACTTTTACTTTTTAAAAGTAGCTTATAAAAGCTAATTTTTAAAAGATGGCTTTTTGAAAGTTATAACATTTATGTTTGGTAAATCAAATTAAAATTAGCTTTCAAAAAACACAAGCAACAACAATTGTGTTTAGTAAAATAACTTTTAAAATTAAAAAATACTATAATAGACATTGTTGAGTTTGGAAAACTGAAATGATGATCAAACATTAATAAAATGTAAATTATAAAATTATTAAAATTATTATTAAGTATTTTATTTAATAATTTCCAATAGGTTGTTTGATAATTTGTGTTCAAGTGTGCAGGCAAGCAATTTAATTCCTATTGGGTCAAAGTTACACAAGCCCAGATTGATCTTTGAACAAATTCAACTTTGAGCAAAAATAATTTAAATGTTAGTGGTTGATTGTTTAAAGATAGAAAGAAATCCAAGGAGGTCCAAATCCATCAAAGTCCATCATAAATTAAAGAAAAGAAACAAATGGTCCAAAGTCTTGGAAGAAGCCTTTCAATTATCACAATGCAATCTCTTCAAGTGACCAAAGGCTCCATACGGTGATCACAAAAATGTTCACTTTCTCACATGCCTTGATTTGTTCATTTGGGCTAAAAACAACATAGTCCAAAATGATGAGAAAATATTCAGCCAATGTGCAAAAAGATTTCTAGGTGTGTGGCTGAATTATTTTGCAAAGGTAATTTGGGCCATATATCATGTGAGTAGCCCAAATTAATTTTTGTTGGGTGACCAACAAGACTTGTACCGAAATTAAAAGAAGAAAGGAAGCAATGAAGCATACTTTCCACGGTTACATTCCTCCATGGCTTATGGAATTCAAAATTAATTAACTTGATTTTATTGCATGCATTGGTAATAGGAGAGAAAAAATTAAAATTGATTTAATGGCATTAATTTCTCCACATGTTACTTTATGCATTGGGATTGTTAGTGGGATTTCAATTTTATTTCATCTAACAATCAATGCTTTGTTTCTACTCTCTCTTCTCTCTCTTATTTTGTTTGTCACATCCATCAGAAAAGAAGATGGAAGAAAGAAGAAGAAGAAGAAGTTATCAGAGAAATTACAGAGAAGCTAGGAAGAAGCAAAAGGCTAGGGTAATGACCTTTGCAAAAAAAAAAAAGAAGATCCAAAGTATGGCGTGGTTGAGATCTTTTTTACTAAAGGCAAGATGTGAAGAAGAAGCTTCAAGATTTCCATGCCTAAAGTAGAAGCAATCCGTTTCAGTCAGAGAAGAAGATCCCTGGGGTATGGCTCGTCTCTACTTTGTGTTCATCCATCACAGGAGGTAGCTACTGTAACAACGTGGGGAAGAAGCAGAAGATAGAGTACAAGGAGCTGTCAAGGATCAAGGGTTCATCAAGGGTCAGAAATCCTTCTTGGGGACCAAGTCAACATGGACGGCTCAGATTGATGAAGCTTGATGAGATGGGATAAGAGTGACGTAATTGCATATTGGATTTTGCATTCGGTTTCCTCTTCTCTCTCTGTCCGAACTGGTTTTGAAGTTGAAGAAGAAGAAGTTGGCTCGGTTGAATCGTTTCAACCTTGGAAGCTTCCCCTTCTATAATAAGGGTGAACGGCCAAGGCTTGAGACAAGGAGTGAGAGCACACGTTTGGGTTCCCAAAGCTCTTTGAGCTATTTATTCTTCTCCTTCATAGCTTTCATTGAATATTTCTTTTTCTCAGTGAGTCTGTCTCTATTTCATTGGTAAAAGGCAAAATGTGAGGTTTGTAAGAAAAAGCCAACGAGTGGAAAAACGTAGAGAGTTAAAGAAAAAGCCATTATTATCTCAAAAATTCTTTGTATGTATTTCTGTTTTGTTGTCATGATCCTGACGGGATTCCCTTGCAAGTTGGGTTAGAACTTTGCAGTTGAAAGCTTGGTAGGCGACCAAGTCAAGTTCAGTTTTGGGAATAGATTCTGGACTTGTCCCGGATAGGAATGGGTAGTTCCTAGGGAAGAATTGGTGTTTGTAATCAGTTTGATTATAGTAAAATTCTGTCACTGTTGTGATGGAGACTGGATATAGGCTGCATTGCACTTAGCAGCTGAACCAAGATACTTCTGGGTGTGATTCTCTCTTTCTCTTCTACTCCTTTATTGTTTCTGTTTGTGGGAGACAAAATTGGAAAAATCTCCTAACCGGTTACGAGACAAAAAGAAAATATCTCTTGACCAGTTATGAGACAAAAAGTAACATTCAGCAAAAAGAGGGCTAAGATTCAACCCCTTCTCTTAGCCACTGATAACCATCAATGGGTATCAGAGCTTGGTCTCAAAGAGATCAAGCTTTACAGCTTGGAGGAAAAAGATCCTAATGGCAAACTACATGGGTTCAAACACAGTGGCTTATATTCTGACAGAAGGACAGTCCAACAACAGATATCCATTCTTCAAAAAAAAAAGGAAGAATGAAGATCTTTTCTTAGTCAGTGGATTACAGCATGTGGAAGATAATCAGAAATGATCCTCAAGTCCCTACAAAGGATGGCACTGGTGGTGTTATCTCTCCCAAAGTCGAAGCAAAATGAAATGAAGATGACAAAAGGAAAGGAAAACTAAATGGCAATGTTGTCAACATGCTGAAATATGTAACCAACTTCAAGGAATACTAAAAGGATTCAAGATGTAAAACAGCAAAGAAAATCTGGGATAAAGTTTCAAGACACATCTGAGGGTATCACACAAGTAAAAAAATAAAAACCAGAAGTGACTTGCTGAGCAGAGAGTATGAGATGTTCTCTATGAAGGAAGGAGAATCAATTGATGACATGATTCTTTATTATCATTAATAGCTTGGATGCTATAGGGATTACTTATTCCGAACAGATGCTAGTGAGGAAAATCTTGAGAAGCTTGACAAGAGAGTGGAAAGTGAAATAACCTGTAATGAGTTGAGAGAAAAGTTACTAGCATATGAAAAAAATGATGATACAAAAAAAAGGAGAGGGGAGAGTGGCTCTTAAATCTTGCACTAAATCATTAGATGATGAATCCAGTGACTGTTTATAAGATTACGAGTTTGCATGTTTTGCTAGGAAACTTAGAAGGATGATGAAACTCAAAGGAAGAAGCAGAGGTGGCAACTCAAAAGAACCAAAAAGAAAAGGACTTATGGCTTCTTGGGAGGATCTCAAGATTGACTCAGATAAGGAAGAAGACTCTGAAGATAGAGCACGAATCTGTTTCATAACTGATGAAGATCAACAAGAAGAGGTAAATTTCTATGACTTATCTCTTGATGATTTGAATGTGACTATTGATGATCTCTCCCACCTTTCTGAAACATTGCTGAATAAATACAACAAATGTAAATCTGAAAATGAAGTTTTGAATGCTGAAAATGAGTTTTTGAAAGAAAAATGTGAAGGAGACCAAATGTGCTTTTGATTTCATTAAAGAAAATAGATTTTTTTAAATCTGAAAATGGTCAATGGAAAGCGCATTATTGATCTCTCTCAAAAATCTGTTGCTGAAAATAAAAGATTAAATGATCAAAGTTTGAATCATGATTTAGCAAAATTTGCACATAACTCAAACAACTTAGACAAATTACTTGCTAATCAAAAAACTTTGTTTAAAAAATTAGGTTTAGGGTATGTAATGAAAAATGATGCAATTTAAAAAAAATTCACTTGCAAATTCACAGCATCATCTTCAAAAATAAAATCATCTTTTGATAAATCTAGTCTTGAATATTCATCTAACATTGATGCTGATTTTGAAAAGCCATATTTTTTATAAGATTGCATCTTATTCAAAACTTGAACCTGCTTCAAATAAACTCTGATCTGGGTTACATCTCTAACAATGAGGACGTTTTTAGAAAATTTCTCTTTCATAAAAGAGTCTCACGTTCTAGATACCCATCTGTGTCAAGAAATTCTGGTTCAAGGTTTCTGGCAAAAGGAGGTACTAATGTTAGAGATGGATCTTTCAAAAGAAATGCACCCTTTCGATACCAGAAAATTCAAATCTTTTGCTCACCATCAGCATCATATCTTAAAGTATTTTCAGCAACATGCTCACACAAATTACTGTTTTGATTGCAATAAATCTAGTCACTCTTCTTCTTAATGCTTTATTGACAAAAGAATAGTAGGAAACAAAACATACAAGGCTGTTTGTGATTTTAATGTACTTGAGAACTAAGAAGGGTTAACTTCAAAGGATCCAAATTAGTTTGGATACCTAAGGTCACTTAAAAGATCTGTGCAGTTTTGCTTAGCATTCAAGAAGAAGAAAGACATGTGATACTTGAATAGGGAATGCTCTAGGCACATGACCGAAAAGTTCACTTTATTCATCAAGCTTGATAAATTCGATGGAAGCTTTGTGACTTTCGGTGACAATGGTAAATGAAAAATTGTGGCCGTAGGTAAGGTTGGTAAAAATTTCTTAACTTTCTTTGATGTTGTATTTTGAGTTGATGGGTTGAAACACAATCTTCTAAGTATTAGCCAATTGTGTGATTTATGTTGTTTGGCTATTTTCAAAAAATTGGAATGCTTGGTCGTGTGTGAAAAATCTGGTTAAATTTTGTATGAAGTTATAAGATGCAATAATGTGTATGGACTAACCTTAGAGGAACTAAAAGAACAAAAAGTAGCTTGTTTTATTTCCGTAGAATCTGAGAAATGGTTATGGCATAAGAAAATAGAACATACAAGCATGTTTCTAGTTTCTAAGCTTGTGAAAAAGAATTTGGTTAGAGATCTTCCTAAAAATAAAATTTGACAATGACATCACTTGTGATGCTTGTCAATTGGGTAAACAAAAAAAAAACTTTCAAACCCAAGGATGATATCTCAACCAAAAGAACATTGAAAATGCTATATATTGATCTTTTTGGTCCTACAAGGTCTCAAAGTCTTGGTGGTAAGCACTATAGCTTAGTGGTGTTTGATGACTATACTAAGTTTGGATGGATTCTTTTTCTTAGCTCATAAGAATGATGTCTTTCTTGTTTTTTTTTAACTCTATGCAAAAAGATTTAAAATAAAAATTGTTTTCTTAAGAAGTGATGATGAAAATGAGTTTGGAAAATAACACTTTGATGAATTTGGTATTTCATATAATTTTTCATGTCCTAGTATACCTCAATAAAGTAGAGTTGTTGAAAGGAGAAATAGAGGCCTTCAAGAAATGACTAGGACTATGTTTTGGTGAAAATGAAATTTCAAAAATCTTTTGGATTGAAGCTATATTTTGAACCAAATCATCATTAGAAAAGTTTTAAAGAAAATACCATATGAGCTTTGAAAAGGAGTACCACCCAATCTTAAGTACTTTCATACTTTTGGATACAAATACTTTGTGTTAAACACTAAAGATATTTTTAGAAAATTTGATCCAAAAATCTTATGAAGGTATTTTTGTTGGATTTTCGACCACTAGTAAAGCTTATAGAGTTTACATCAAGAAACATGGAATAATTGGGGAGTTCATACATATCATTTTCTTATGATTCTAACTCTATTTCAAGTGTTGTTGAGAAAATTGATGTAGGAACTAATATTGCACAAAATTCAGAAGAATTCAAGGAAAAGACAAATCTGAACCTTCAATGGAAGATGATGTTCACAATTCTGCAAAGCAGAATCTAGGAGACGATTCTATTTTGTCTCTTCCTGACACAGAGATTTCTGAAAATCTCGATGGAACTGATCATGTTCATACTCAACCTGAGATCACCTCACAAAAGCCAAGAGAATGGAAGTTCTTGAAGAACTATCCACATGAATTCATCATTGAAGATCCCTCTTGAATAAAAGCAAAGGAGGAAGAACTGGTCCAATTTAAGATCTTGTTGAGATCGTATGAATAGGAGCAGCATTTCAGAGATTTGTTGTTGTCTGAGAAAATCCATGTGTGGACAAGCATGAAGCAAGCTATTGTTGCTCTGTCAACGGCTAAGGCCGAATTCTCAACTTCCTCTTGTTCTCAATTGACTTGGTTTAAAATACATCTTGCACATTACAAATTGCAAGTCAATAGTATCCCTATGTTTTGTGACAACTTGAGTGCAAAAAATCTTTTTGAAAAATCATGTTTTACACTCAAGAACTAAGCACATTAAAGTAAGATTTTATTCCATAAAAGAACATGTGCTAAAGGGAACAATTGACATTCAATTTGTGAAATTGAGAACTAATCTAGGGACTGTTCATTGTTGAGTTTTTTAAATTAAATATGCTTAAAGATCTTTCTGGTTGTTTTTGTCTCATAGGTTACAAGGAGACAAATCTGGGCAGATGATGACTCCCTCTAGGTTCCATGAAGTTCAGACTGTGTTGATAATTTTAAATGAATTTGGATCTGAACAAAATCTTTGGTGGTCAAATGTGTTTCCTTAAAACCACCACTAAACCCAAGAGAAAGTTTTTTTGTTTTATGTAGTAGACCTCATTACTTGTTTTGATCACATACACCAAAAATGAGAGTATTTACATTCATCATTTTTCAAGTCAAATCAGTTTCAAAATATTTTCAATCTTTTATTTGACTTGTCATTTCAAAACTGCCTGTATTGTTTTTAAAATTCAAAATTCTTTAAATCTCGTTTCATTGAATTGGTTTGTGTTTTCAAAAGAATTTTGAACATTTAAAGCTTTTATTATGATACCTTCTCATCTTCTCCGCTACTCCTATTTTCCTTACATATAGAATGTTTTTAACTTGCATTTTTGAATATTTTGGTGTCGATCTGAGTAATGAAACCCAAGACAGAATTTTAAATCTTAAGGGTAGTGGTGCTATAAAGTAATCTTAGGAAAAAGCCACAAAGGTAGCCAAGAACATGGTTTTGAAAGAAGAAGATCCTCTTACAACCGAAGATGAGGAATCTGATATCTAGCCCAATTTGATGCAGCTGTTTTCTTATAATCTGTTTTTTTATGATACATTTTACAACTTCTGTTGACACTAACACTCATACTTGTTTTGCACTTGTGGATTGCATATTGAACTATTTTTGTGTGCAGGTTTACTATTCTTGATAACAACAGGGGGAGTAAGCATTGTGTGAAAATAAATTGAAACAGTTATAGTGAAACAGTTGAACTTATGATGTTTAAGACTGGTTGCAATTCTCTTTGTTTTACACTATTTTTTTCACGCAGCTATGATTATGCATATTGGTCTGATTGTGAATATTGCTTATATTTATTATAGTTTTTGTGTTGTTTTGGTATCTAAGTTTTCTTCTTTTAAGACTGCTCCATGATGTTGCTGCTAAAAAACTGTTTCTAAAACATTGGTTTATCATTATTTTTGTTCTATTTTGGATTTTAGTTGTGGATCTCTGTTGGGTGTCTGTAACTTAGCTCTTGCACTGTTACCTACTCTACACTTTTTGTATATATGTTAAACTTTTTCTTCATGCAGGTATCCCTCCTTAATGTAAAAAGGGGGAGAAAGAAAAAATAAATTGAAAGGCTGCTGTTTGTTTTTATTTATGATGATAATGTTTGAAGCTGCTGTTGCTGCTGTTTATTTTTATCTATGATGATGTTTGGAGCTGCTGTTTATTATTTGAATTTGTATTTAAAAATCTACAGTTTCATCTAGTTGTGAATATTGTTTATAGCTGAGTATCTGAGCTTGTGAATAAATAGTATTTAATTAACTTTTGGTTTAGCTCTGATTCATGCTTGTTTCAAGGATGGCTGATGATTTTTTGTGAATTGATAAGAGCCTTGCAAACTTTTGACATATGATGTGTCCCTCCTTGATGACAAAAGGGGGAGAGAAATGAAAGAAGGGGTGAATTGCTGAATTGAAACTGTTTCTTTGCTGTCCTGTTTGGACACGAGCATTCTGTTTGAACATGAGCATTCTGTTTCATATTTGTGCTCTGTTTAATATTTGTACTCTGCTTTGTGCTCTATTTTGGCTCATTGTTTTGAGCACTTTGTGTTAGAAAATTTCAACTTGAGCTCTGATTTTATTTTGAAAAATTTATTTGCTCAAGTATACATATATGTGCTGTCTGGATCAAGTTGTGAAAATAATGGCTCGGTCTTAAAGGTTCCATGTTTTGAAATCTTTATCTTCTTGGAACTCTTTAGAGCTTGTATACAGGTGATGGCCTTCTTGAATATTTTGTTAATCAGGCACACATTAAGGGGGAGCACATTGAACAAAAGAAATGGGGAGATTTTGGCAAACCTTCAAAGGGAAGTTATCTATCCTAACTCTTTCAATTCAGTTTAATAATGTTTGTCATCAAGGGAGAGATTGTTGAGTTTGAAAAACTGAAATGATGATCAAACATTATTAAAATATAAATTATAAAATTATTAAAATTATTATTAAGTATTTTATTTAATAATTTCCAATAGGTTGTTTGATAATTTGTGTTCAAGTGTGCAGGCAAGCAATTTAATTCCTATTGGGTCAAAGTTACACAAGCCCAGATTGATCTTTGAACAAATTCAACTTTGAGCAAAAATAATTTAAATGTTAGTGGTTGATTGTTTAAAGATAGAAAGAAATCCAAGGAGGTCCAAATCCATCAAAGTCCATCATAAATTAAAGAAAAGAAACAAATGGTCCAAAGTCTTGGAAGAAGCCTTTCAATTATCACAATGCAATCTCTTCAAGTGACCAAAGGCTCCATACGGTGATCACAAAAATGTTCACTTTCTCACATGCCTTGATTTGTTCATTTGGGCTAAAAACAACATAGTCCAAAATGATGAGAAAATATTCAGCCAATGTGCAAAAAGATTTCTAGGTGTGTGGCTGAATTATTTTGCAAAGGTAATTTGGGCCATATATCATGTGAGTAGCCCAAATTAATTTTTGTTGGGTGACCAACAAGACTTGTACCGAAATTAAAAGAAGAAAGGAAGCAATGAAGCATACTTTCCACGGTTACATTCCTCCATGGCTTATGGAATTCAAAATTAATTAACTTGATTTTATTGCATGCATTGGTAATAGGAGAGAAAAAATTAAAATTGATTTAATGGCATTAATTGCTCTACACGTTACTTTATGTATTGAGGATTGTTAGTGGGATTTCAATTTTATTTAATCTAACAATCAATGCTTTGTTTCTACTCTCTCTTCTCTCTCTTATTTTGTTTGTCACATCCATCAGAAAAGAAGATGAAAGAAAGAAGAAGAAGAAGTTATCAGAGAAATTACAGAGAAGCTAGGAAGAAGCAAAAGGCTAGGGTAATGGCCTTTGTAAAAAAAAAAGAAGATCCAAAGCATGGCGTGGCTGAGATCTTTTCTACTAAAGGCAAGATGTGAAGAAGAAGCTTCAAGATTTCCATGCCTAAAGTAGAAGCAATCCGTTTCGGTCAGAGAAGAAGATCCCTGGGGTATGGCTCGTCTCTACTTTGTGTTCATCCATCACAGGAGATAGCTACTGTAGCTACGTGGAAAAGAAGCAGAAGATAGAGCAGAAGGAGCTGTCAAGGATCAAGAGTTCATCAAGGGTTAGAAATCTTTCTTGGGGACTAAGTCAACATGGAAGGCCCAGATTGATAAAACTTGATGACATGGGATAAGAGTGACGTAATTGCATGTTGGATTTTGCATTCGATTTCCTCTTCTCTCTCTGTCTGAACCAGTTTTGAAGTTGAAGAAGAAGAAGTTAGCTCGGTTGAACTGTTTCAACCTTGGAAGCTTCCCCTTCTATAATAAGGGTGAACGGTCAAGGCTTGAGACAAAGAGTGAGAGCACACGTTTGGGTTCCCATAGCTCTTTGAGCTGTTTATTATTCTTCTTCATGGCTTTCATTGAATACTTCTTTTTCTCAGTGAATCTGTCTGTATTTCATTGGTAAAAGGCAAAATGTGAGGTTTGTAAGAAAAATCCAATGAGTAGAAAAAGGTAGAGAGTTAAAGAAAAAGCCATTATTATCTCAGAAATTCTTTGTATGTATTTCTGTTTTGTTGTCATGATCCTGAGGAGATTTCCTTGCAAGTTGCTTTAGCACTTTGCGGTTGAAAGCTAGATTGAGGTCTAGTCAAGTTCGGGTTGGGGTAGAATCTGGATTTGTTCCCTTACAAGTTGGGTTAGCACTTTGCAGTTGAAAGCTTGGTAGGTGACCAAGTCAAGTTCAGTTTTGGGGATAGATTCTGGAGTTGTCCTGGATAGGAATGGGTAGTTCCTAGGGAAGAATTGATGTCTGTAATCAGTTTGATTATAGTGAAATTCCGTCACTGTTGTGATGGAGACTGTATATAGGATGCATTGCACTTAGCAGCTGAACCAGGATACTTTTGGGTGTGATTCTCTCTTTCTCTTTTACTCCTTTACTATTTCTGTTCGTGGGAGACAAAATTAAAAAATATCTCCTAACTGGTTACGAGACAAAAAGAAAATGTCTCTTAACCAGTTATGATACAAAAAGCAGAAATATCTCCTAGAGCTATTCTAAAAAGCAGAAAGTAACATTCATCAAAAAGAGGGCTAAGATTCAACCCCCCTTCTCTTAGCCACTGATAACCATCAGACATAAATGTAAGCGTTAAATTTAAAAATTAATTAACATATGAGGTTATATTAGACTTTTAAATTTTGAAAAGTATAAGCCAATTTTGAAAAGCTCTATCTTAGGTACTTTTAAAAGTACCCCAATCTTTTAAAAGATGCAAGTATAAGCACATGATTTTTTTGATTTACCAAACATAAAAGAGGAGCTTAAGCTTTTAAAAAGTACAAGCACTTCTTCAAAAAATTTTACCAAACCAAGCCTATATATAGCCTTTATTAGAAAAAAATAATTATATAAATCAGTTATTATTAAGTTAATTTTTATTATTTACGTTATACATCATATATTTGTCATAATTGAGTAAGCCATTATCATATCATACACATTTTTATCATGATTAGAATCATAGATTTTTGTTTTAATTTTTTAAGGTAGATGATATCAATATCAACTTGTCGAAAATTTTGATTAATTTAAAATTATATTACAATGATTGAAAATTAAAATTATTGACAATTAACATAATTATGTATTAAATGCTAATTTGATGTATAATTATAAAAAATCATTGATAATTAACATAATTATGTATTAAATGCTAATTTGATGTGTTGAGTTTGAAAACTGAAATGATGTTCAAACATTATTAAAATGTAAATTAGGAAATTATTAAAATTATTATTGAGTGTTTATTTAATAATTTTTAATAGTTTGTTCGATGATTTTTGTTCAAGTGTGCAGGAAACAACTTAGTTTTTAATGAAGGACCAAAGTTACAACAAGTCCAATTTGAACATTGAACAAATTCAGTCTTGAGCAAAATTAATCCAAATATTAGTGGCTGAAATCTGAAGTAAAGGAAGAAAAAAACAAGCCCAAATCACAAGCCCAAAAGCCAAGTATAAGGAAGCAAAGAAAGAAACCAAGTCCAACTAGTATAAAACCAAAGTTTCATTCGAGTACCTACTCCCTTGGTTAAAGTGACACATTTTTCAAGTAACCACAAGCTGCATACATTACTCTACCTCTTGGTTACTGAAAATCAAATTCCAATTCATTTAATTTCACTCCTTGGTAACCAAAACTCCCAATTCAATTCAATTTAATTTGCATTGATTATTTCTATTGAAAGTTTCTATCTTCTCTCTCCTCTCTCTCTCTCTTTCGGTCACGTCTATCATCTTCCAAGAAAGAAAGAAAGAAAATTGAATGCACAGAGAGTGGGTTATGACCAAAGGCCACAAGCTCCATACGAAAATTATTCTCTCTTCTCTCTCTTCTCTCTTGCTTTCAGTCACTTCCATCAACAGAGAAGAATATAAAAGAAGATATATATAAAAAAAAGCTATGAAAAAGAAGGGCTAAGGAGGATCTTTACTACAGAAGGAAAGATTTTTTACTGCCAAGAATAGAAGCAATCCGCCTCTGTCAGGAAGAAGATCTAGTTTGATAAAAAGTTCATTTCTGTTTTTGTTCCACCAAGAAGAAGATAGCCTCTGAGTCTCAAGCTGAAAGAAGCAAATATGGAAAGCTTGAAGCTAGCCTGGGTCAGACACTCATCAACGATCAGAATCAAGACTTGGAGCTAAAGCAAAGTTCAACGACTCAGATTCAAGATGCGTGAAGAAAAAGGTTGAAAGAGAAGATTGAAGGTAGAGTTGCATGTTTGATTTAGTCACCGCTTCTACACTCTCTCTCCTCTGTCACGCCGCTGCTGCATGTGTATTGGGAGAAGAGAACCAACATGTGTTGAAGAAGGTTTCAAGTCCTGGAAGCTTCACTCCTCTATAATAGGGGTGAACGGCCAAAGATTGAAGCAAGGAGTGAGAGCACACGTTTGGGTTCCCATAGCTCTTTGAGCTGTTTATTCTTCTCCTTCATGGCTTTCATTGAATACTTTTTTTTCTTAGTTTAGTCTGTCTGTGTTTCATTGTAAAAGGCAAAATGTGAGGTTTTGTAAGAAAAAGCCAATGAGTGGAAAAAGACAGAGAGTTAAAGAAAAAGCCATAGTTATCTTAGAAATTCTTTGTATGTATTTCTATTTTGTTGTCATGATCCTGAGGGGATTTCCTTACAAGTTGGGTTAGCACTTTGCAGTTGAAAGCTAGATTCATGTCTAGTCAAGTTCAGGTTGGGTTAGAATCTAGACTTGTTCCCTTGCAAGTTGAGTGAGCACTTTGCTGTTGAAAGCTAGGGTGAATCCTAGTCAAGTTCAGGTTGGGTTCGAATCTGGACTTGTCCCAGATAGGATTGGGTAGATCCTAGGGAGAATTGGTGTTTGTAATCTTGAAAAAGAGATAGTGAAATTCTATCATTGTTGTGATGGAGACTGGATGTAAGCTATATTGCATCTAGTGGCTGAACTAGGATATATCTGGTGTCAATTTTTCTTCTCTACTCCTTTCTCTGTTTCTGTTAATCAGGAGAAGAAAACAAAAGTGTCTCTCAACTCGACACGAGACAAAAGTAGAAAAATCTCCTGAAATTCCTTTGAAAAATCAGAAATTAATATTCAGCAAAAAAGGACTAAGATTTAGCCTCCCTTCTCTTAGCTACTGATTACCATCATTATGTATAATGATTGACAATTAATATAATTATGTAGAAAATAAAACATAGCAACTAAAATTAAATTTGTTAACTAATTGAAGCTAGTACACAGTGTTTAGCAATTATTATTATTATTATTATTATTATTATTATTATTATTATTATTATTATTATTATTATTATTATTATTATAAATGGGTCACCATTAATGTAATAATTTACCACTAATAAAATTATTGCCTAATGAATGAGAATTAGAATTGTATCAATATAATTAAAATGATCATTAAAAATATTTTCGATTGATAATTAGCTTAATAATGTATTAAATATTAATTTTATATAATTATAATAAAGATATTTTTTTAAATTAGTGTAATAATGTATTATTCATTAAATGCTAATTGTAATATAATTATAATATTGTAATATAATTATAATAAAAATATTTTTAAAATAAATTTAAAAGAAAGAATAGTACTTTTATTTTAGAAGAAAAATAAATTCATGAAAAATTAACACCTCACTTTTATTAGTTGATAATGTATTAAATATTTATTTTATTTATTATAATAAAGCTATTTTTTTAAATTAGTATAATCATGTATTATTTATTAAATATTAATTTAAATTTAATTATAATATAATTATAATAAAAATATTTTTCTAAAATAAATTAAAAGAAAAAATAGTGTTTTTATTTGGAAGAAAAAAAAGTTTATGAAAAATTGACACCTCAATTTTAGTATATTAAGTAAATAGATTATAATGAATAATAAATTACACAAGTTTAAAACAACTCAGCCTAATTCACTAAAATTTGACACCTAGTCTTCTCCTACCTAGCTATCTAATAATGCTAGAAAGGAACATACGAACATAAACGAGACAAAGTAAACAATATTAGATGTAGTTTCACATAACTTCAAATTTAAACAACCCATTAATTAGCCTAACCCAAAAAAAGATTAAGAGAAGGTGCATTATTACACGTATAGAATGTAATGGCGAGTTGGTGACTCTAATTTGCTTACAACACAAGATAAGGGGGGGCATAGCGTAAAAAAGGTTAGCACTATGCACTACTATTAGAAGTGAACAACGTGGGTAGTGTCAAATCAGTCAGGAGGATTGTTTGTTTGTGCATTTGTCGAACATGCAGCATGCATGTGGTAAAATTGAAAATGGGTTAGTGGGAAAGAAAACAGATATGTAAGGACGAGTTAGCACGTAGCAGCAATAACAATACAGCCTAGATTGGTGCAGACTGCAGAGATCTGTTCACTGAGATGGGATTCAAACTCTTCATCAATAATGTTGGACTACTTTTGGCGTGTGCTGTGCACGCACCAAAGTCTCCTTCCTTCTCTTCTCTTCTCTTCCCTTCGCTTTTCTAAACTCGACCACAATTTTTGTTCCCACGACGTGGAACAATCTCCTCCATGAGTACGTAGACACACTAGTATGCTTAAATTTAATAGATAACAATTGCTTGTGTATATAAAAAATGAATTATTAAATTAATTATTATATATTTATAAATATATATATTATTTAATCTATTTTAATATAAATTTTATATTTTAACATGTATTATATAAAAATAATTGATTTAATAATTAATTTTTTATATATATTTAATACGATTGAATTCAGGAGGATCTACTCACTACAATAACGTAAATTATTTTTGAGGGTTATATGTGTCAAAAAAAAATTAAAATTCGTCAAAAAAATAATTTTTAACATTATTTTAACTATAAAAATATGTTAATAAAAATTTTGTTAGAAATAGTATTTTTAACATATAAGTAATTGTGAAAAAAACTTAATCTTATTTTGATAAATATTAGCCGTAAAAAATAATGTTAGAAAATTTTGAGAATATATTTTTTTTATACTTATTAACCGTCAAAAATATTATTTATTTTGACACTTATTGACTATAAAAAATTCTCAACAAAATTTTTTTACAATTATTAATTGTGAAATATACTATATCATAGACATTTTTGACAATTTTTTACCATAAAAAAATTCAATCGTATTTTTTTGACGTTCATTATTATAAAAGTTAAAGTTTCACCTATTATTAATTTTTTAAATAAAAATGACTATAACAATAGACAACACAAAAGTTCTACCACTATGATATGAATATGCTTTCACTTTATCATATATAATCGTATAAAATAAAAAAAATATCTTTGCAATTTTGATCATTCATCATGATTCAAAACTAGTACAAATAACATTTCTTATGTAGCAATTAACAAGTATATCAACAACAATTAACACCAAGTACCAAAATTAATACTCAATATCATAATATCATATTAATATTCTTTTTTGTATAATGCTATATGAATCACACTCATAAACTCATCAAAGTCTTGAGCCATTAATCAAGTAGTAAAGTAGGATTGTTCTCACTTTGAACTATAGACAACCTTCCATCCAATAGTTGCTCAAATATTCCTGCCATACGATTTATCTTTTTCTTCAAATCTTCCATTTCTATTTTATAGTCTTCATATTTTTTTCTGTACATTGAATCTTTATTTGGAGATCAGAAAATATAAATGATTTAGGACCCCATAATTTTGGAAGTGTCACGCCAGTCTCATAATCACGAATTCGTCCATGTTATTTAGGTCCAAATACTTCTACCATCACTTCATGTCCATTCATTTCTAATGTTCCTTCATTTATTTTATTTGAGATTATAATTCCTTAAGTAAATTCTAAAAGGAATCAAATCAACCTAATAAAATCAATAAGATCAATATATGTAAACATGAATATAAAATGTTTACTGTAAAAATTATTAATGCTTAAGTAATCCAATTTTTTCATTGCATAACAGCTAGATTAAT
Organism: Arachis ipaensis; assembly: GCF_059453495.1. Classification (NCBI taxonomy): domain Eukaryota; kingdom Viridiplantae; phylum Streptophyta; class Magnoliopsida; order Fabales; family Fabaceae; genus Arachis; species Arachis ipaensis. Next base: position 36,713,416 of record NC_142436.1, read on the forward strand.
GTCTCATTAGAATGACACAACAAAAATTTATCATAATAAATAATATCTACATTAAACTAGTTTTATATAAATTTTCTAACATATAAAAATTTAAAAATTTCAAAATAATTATAAAAATTTCAAGCTTCTAAATGCTATTTATTAAAGTCTGATTTAATAGTTAACCAATCACTAAAATCTGAAATATTAAACTAAGGATGAAACAAACACAATATTTCAAGACTTTCACAATAAAATCTGAAGCTTGCTCAGGTTGCCTATGGTGTTATTAGAAATAGTTCCAAAGAGGCCTAAACCTGAAAAGTTTAACTCAACAACATGTTCTTTGTTGTTGTCGCAGAAAACTCCTTGCCATGAACACACTGAAGCTGAGAAATTGTAGGTTTGTGAGAAGGAAAAAGAAGAATAATTGAAAACCATTTTCTTCAAGAATTCAGGCACATAGAACTCATATCACTAAGTCACAATTATCTTTTTCTCATTTTTTTATTATGAATAAAAAATAGAAAAATCAAATAGAAAAATGCAAATTATCGAATATATAGAATAGATTTACATAAATTATCAATTTAGATATGAGAAACAAATTCAAGAGTAATTAAGTATGACGAACAAATAAAAAATTACAAATTATACAATATATCAATAAGAAGTCAAATCAAAAAATATAAATTAGGAAATAGACATGAGAATATGAATACTTACCTTAATACGTTTTAATAATAAGAAGCTTGAATATAAAAATTTTAAAATGTGAAGCATCAAAACAAAAATTAAATCAGATTTATAAAAGAATAAAAAATCTTGAAAAAGGAAAAAAAAAATACCTAACATAACGAAGTTGATTTTGTAGCTGAAAAATGAGACGAGATCTTGAAACTGAAGTTATAGTAATTTATGTATGTTAATATGTATGTCTATACTTTCTCATTATACTGGAACTGATGAATGACTGAGAGCAGTGTGATCCTAAATTTGACGGAGCCAAGAGAAGAAGAATAATGGAATAAGTTGAGGACCATCAAAATTGAGGAGTAATTTTCTATAGTCAAATTATTCATAAAAATAAATAAAAAAATTAACATTTGTAATATTTGTCAAAAATATATATTAATTTTTACACTTAATTATAACTATTAAAAAAAGTGTTAAAAACTTAAAATAGTTCTCTTTTCCTATAGTGACTTTTATTGGTGTGGGGACAAGTGCCCCCACTACAATTTAGAATTTTATTGTGTAGTAAATAATAATAATACTTATTTGTCGCAACTAAATTATTAAATTTGACTTCACAATAATTTGTTATTCAACTTTTGATATTTGATAGTCAATTTGAAAACTTCGTATTAGATGTCTATTATAATAATTAATTTTTAAATTTAAATAAGATTAGTGTTCTTTCTTATAAATCGACTCAAAAAAATATTATTTATCTATTGGCGTGGTTTTTCTTTTGAAATTAACTTTAGTTTTTTCCATAACAACTACACTAATTGAATGAACTTTTTCAATAATAAATATCATTAAGAGCCAATTATATGAAAGTTGAGTTTTAAATTATTGTTTAACGATATAATGTAAAAAAGAGACATTTTAATTATATTGTCAAAGTTTTAAAATATAAAATATAAAAAATTGAATTTTAAATTATATGTTATTATTTAAATTACTATTTTAGTGTTTTAATTTGTAATTAGATATTTTGAAACCTAATCATATTTTACAATAACAAATATAATTATAACAATAATTATACTACGTATATATAAAATAATCATTTGTACAGAATAATTCTTAGAATATAAATCTTGAAATACAAAATACATATTAAAAATAAGTTAAATAATATATATATTTATACACAAATTTATAGTAGATAATTTAGTAACTAATTTTTTATGTAAACATAATTTTTTTATTATAAAAATTATGATCATATTATATATATTTCGTTCCCATTATCAAAATTTTTTGGATTTATCACTGACTGAATTAATAATTACAATTCTTCTTCCATCAATTAAATACGCTGAGTAAATAAACAAATATATATATATATATATATATATATATATATATATATATATATATATAAAGGACAAAATAATATACTTATAAGTTTTTTAGATAATTTAATAAAAGAAAAAAAAGAATTTTTTTTTGTTTAAATAAATGTGGAGTTTTATTAACTACATATATGTAATGAATTATCTACTAAAATGGACGTGGAAGAAATTTAGATCAGGCAAGAAAACAAACTCAAAAACATTGATAAAGTTTTGATATAATAGTCTAACTATCAACTTAATTAATATTTTGTTTTTATTGGCAAAGCGTGAATAATAACACGTCAATATTTATTTTACAGAGACGAGTTGACAATTGTACTATTTTGTCAAAAATTCATTATCTTTAAAAACTTTCTTATATTGTTTCAATCTTTTGGATTAATTTTTTGGTTCTATATTTTACTGATTTTGTCTTTATAAAATAAGTTCATTTGTTAAGATATTCTTTAAATATTCTTCCGTTTCATAATAATTATCCCAAAATAAAAAATACACCGATTAAAGAAAATAAAACATTTTGGTAATAGTGAAAAAAAACTTTTATAAATAAACAAAATTACCCTCTTAAAAAGAGATAGTTTAAATTAGGACAATTTAATATTACATCATTCTCTTTTTTAAAAATTATATCATTATTACGGATAAATTTATGAAAAAAGAAATTAATATTATATCTAAATATTATAAATAAAAAAATTATTTAAAACCTTATTAAAACTACAAATGGAACAGCATATATTTAAAATAGAAAATATAAAAATTTGTACGAATTTAATTATAATGAAACATGTGTAAAAAAATTTTATGTAATTATTCGATTAATGTTTTTATTTATATCATAATAAGATTTTAAATATTTTTTATAGTTGTTACACCAAATACTCATTCTCAAGAGAGAGAGTAGTAAAAAACAAAACAACAAAATATACATGACACATATTTATCGCAAATTTATCCTATTATATACACTAAAATTTAAATCATTAACTACACATGAATCTCTTCGACAATGCCATTAAGATTATTGTAAATTAAAATTTTTATTATTTTTCACCACATACAAAAAATCACCCTTATTCACTTCTAACAATTCTAGAGTCATTATCTACTTTGTAATATCTTTTTACCTTTAGATGAAAGTAAAATTTTTTGTATAAGTTTTTTTTTTAATTGAAGTGGTCTAACTTCTTGTAAAATTATTGAATTTATTTCTCTTAAAGTTGTGCTTTCATTGAGCTTTTAATAATCCTAATTATCATTCCAAAAAGTGTTAGTTCTGATGTTTTAAAAATTGTACTAAATGTATTTGGTACGGGTTATCAGATAGATCGGGAACTTGCGAGTTGAGGCAGTTGCCGGATTATCTAACTGGAGCAATGTGGTGGTACTTGCAAAGACACTCCGACGCTCAAGTCAGAATAGATCTGAGAGGTATAATATGTATAGAATGAGTGACGTACCTGAAGGGGCCTCTGACTCCGCTTTATATAGCTGGTGGTAGTTATCTCATCTTATCTTATCTGGCTAAGATAACTGAAATATTTGAATTCAAATGTTAGTTAGAGATAATGGGGCCGGTTTGGGCCGTCATCCTCTTATCTTATCTGGCTAAGATAAGGGAGGCCAAATCCTGAGTAACATGGTTGGAGGCCGTTTCGGTGTAGGACCCAGAAATCGGGTTCGTAACAGCTACCACCGGAGCGAGAGAGTGAGCATGCTCGGTCTTATCGCTGGAGGAAATTTTACTTGTCATTATGGCTTGGCAAGGAGCTCGTTGTTTGATTTTTCCAGTCGAGGTCGGAAATTCTAGGAGTTCCTAGCTGTTTCATGGTCAGGCGAGGAGTGCGTTGTTTGGGTGTTGCGCACGAGATCGGTAACCGTCGAGTGGTTTAGGTGTCTCTTCACACGTCCGTTGTTATTTTTAGGGGAAAGTTTGTCAATTGCATTCTCCTAGGTATCATAATGACATTTAATGTGAAGGAATATTTTGGTTTCTTTCCCCTTTTACACCTTGCCTTTTTGTTTTTGGGACATTTTGGTTTTTGATTTGTAGCCGTTTATATTTCTTTTTATTTCCCTCACCCATAGTTTCTCCCTTCTTCTTTCACTCTGCTTCATATTTCTTTTTTCTACCGTTTTGTATTCTTTTCTTTGCCGTTTCGAATTTCTGGCCAGTTCGTGCGTTCTGTGTGTCCATTCAGTGCTTTATGCTGCTCCCTGATTTTCATTTTACTCCATTCTTCTATCAAGTATTTTTCTCCTTCTTTTGGCACATGTTTTAAATGTCCGTTTTTGCATTTTCCTTTCATCTATTTTGTGTTCTGCATTTCTTCATGTTGGGGTTGTTTTTTGGGTAGGAGTAGTGAGTTACTAGAGGGGGTGAGAACCACTGTTTTGGGCATAGTTTTAGTTTGTGCTAGGTAGATTGGTATTTGCGTGATTTTCTTCCATTTGGTTTTGGTGGCTTGATAGTGGTGCCCCTCTTCTTTTTAGGTATGGCCCGACGGAGGAGTGAGGGTGTTGGAGCTCCCGTGGTCCCGACCGGTGGTTTTTCCGGACGTATTACTGGGTGACCTTTGATGTTTGGAGAACACCGTCTCAGGTGAATGAGGCAAATCTCTAGCGGTTACTTATGAGACACCTTCAAGGACGTATTATAATTTTGGGACCGGGGCATCGTACCTAACGCGCGTTACTTATGAGACACCTTCTGCCAAAAACAAAGAAATTGTTGATGTCTTGTAGTCGATCTTTGGGGAGCGACCATTGAATCCCCAGGACGTCATGGGTGACCCAGAGACGTACCGGACTCATATTGGTGTGTGTTGTCTGGATGTTTATTGATATGTCCCTTCTTCCCGAATTTAAGACTTATATTTCACTTTGCTTTTTCTTTTTTCAGTCCAGATGGCTGGTGGGTTGACTCAGTTGGCAAGGTTGAAAGTCGCTATAGCTCAGGAAGCTAGTTCGGATGCTTCTCCCTCGGCTTCTCAATCCCGTCTTCAGGCGAATTCCCATACCGTTTCTCAGGAGATAGTATTCGCTGGAGGTTAGGGTCCTGTTCCACCTGGGCCGGTCACCGCTGGGCCTGATGAGGAGGTGGTCGTGGTTTCGGCTATTGAGGCAAGTCGAAAGCGGAGGAGGTCGACGGATGGCAGCAGTGGTAAGAACTTGGAGGAGGAGGGACCGGTCCCGTCGGAGATGGATTGGAATTTTGATGCTCCGGCTTTTATTGACCAGTACCTCCTCCCGGGGTACCGAGGAGTATTTCCACGATGTGATGTCACTGGTCAAGCGAGATTGGCATATCGAGCTCTTCTTCGCACTGCCGTTATCATCCGCTAGGCGGAGCCGGTGTTGGCTTAGGTGGGTCTCTTGGACGGCAAGCTTCGCCAATCTCAAGCAGAGGTCAGGAAGCTAAAAGAGGATGCCAAGGATGCTGGTACCGAGCTTCTCTGTCTTTCTGAGGTTGAAACTTTTCTCCTCACTCAGCTTGCTAGTGAGCGCAAGTGCTCCTTCGATGCTAAATCCAAGGCTGCTGTGGTGCTGTCTAAGGCGGAGGCTTTGTGGGCCGAGGTGGCAAAGTTGAAGAAGGAGAAGGGGGAGCTACTGGAAGATGTTAATGACGCGATCTTGGCTGCCGAGGAGACGATGAGGGCCTAAGCCCTGGTCCTTGCTCCGGGTGTAGACGTCTTCGTGATAGGGTGTTCAAGACCGTCAAGGATGGCTAGATCGTAGATTTAGAGTGAATTTTCTTAAAATATCTAAGTTTGTAGGCTATTTTTTCGGCAAAACACTTTGTTTTTTAAGCCATTTGTGACTTTGCTTGTTTATTATTACGGGGATGTTTGGGCCGTTTTACTCGTGTTGTCATGAATATCTTGAGGTCTCTCGGTGGGCCGTGTTAGTTTTATTTATGTTGTGGATATCTGTATTTTGTTTGGCCTCAGGAGTGATCGGTCCCATGGATAGCCGCATTTAGTTCGTGTCGTCAGATAGGGCAATACTTTTAAAAAAGGAATGAGCTTTATTTAAAGTTTTGGGCCTCATTAAAACATCCTGATGCGGGTAGGAAAGAGTACCCGGTAAGAGTAAATGTGCAAAAATAGTAATAATTTAAATAAAAGGAAAACAAAGCAAAGTAAAAGACATCTTAAACAACTTTGGTATTGTAGCTTGAGATGTTGCTCCTACGTGTAGTAATGCCGTAAGTTGGTGGCATTTCAGGATCTCAGTCTCGTCTAATCGTTCGAGCTTGTAGGCTCCTTTTCCGATTATCGTCTTGATTTGGTAGGGGCCCTCCCTGTTGGGTGTGAGCTTCCCTTCTCCAGGAATGGGGGGACCGATATCGTTTCATCACAAGACGAGGTTCCCTGGTCTGAAGTCCCATCGTATCATGCCGTGATTGTACTTTATTCTCTGTTTTAGGGCTAGCTCCCGTAGGTGGACTATACTCCTGATGTCATCTGCGAGGTCTCGCTCTGCTTTTTCATCGTTCTTCCCATGGTTCTCCATGGGCTGGGGTCCCCAACTTCTACCAAGATGACGACTTCTACGTGGTATGTCAACCAAAAGGGGGTTTCTCCGGTCGAAGTTTGGGGGGAGGTCCGGTACGACCATAGGACGAATCCGAGTTCGTCGGACCAGAGTTCTTTGGCTTCGTCAAGCCACTTCTTGAGGTCTTTCACTATTATCTTGTTGGCCGCTTCTACTTGCCCATTTGTCTGTGGATGTTCTACCGAGCTGAACCGTTGGGAGATGCCGAGTCCTTCTAGAAATTCTCTGAATCGCTTGTTTGCGAATTGGGTTCTTTTGTCTGAGATTATGATATCGGGGATCCCAAATCGGGTTATGACGTGTCTCCAAAAAAATTTCCGGCATTGGTGGCCGTGATGGAGGCCAAGGGCTCGGCTTCGACCCACTTAGTGTAGTAGCCGATGGCAACGATGAGGTACCGGATCTGCACGGGAGCCGTGGAAAAAGGCCCAACGAGGTCGATTCCCCAGGTTTTGAAAGGTCGATCTGCCACTATGACACTGAGCTGATGCGAGGTGGGCTTGTGGAAACCGGCGTGGATTTGAAACTTGTCGCAAATTTTGACTAGTTGGAGGGAGTCCTTAATAATGGAAGGCCAAAAGTATCATGCTCGGATAACCTTTTGGGCCAGGATCTTCCCCTTTACATAGCTGCAACATCCCTCGTGGATTTCACGAAGTATGTAGTTCGTGTCACCGGGTTCTATGCACTTGAGGAGGGGCTGTGAGAGTTTGTGCTTGTATAATTACCCTGCTATTGTGGTGTAGTTCATGGCTTCCCACTTCAAGCGTTTTGCTTCCTTGGGATCTTTGGGTAATATTCTGTTCATGAGGTATTGGAGAATTGGGAAGGTCCAAGAGTGTTGGCTCATGACCGGGAGGTCGACCGAGGTCATGATTGAGACGGACAGTGTTTTGATAACCTCTTGAATTAGTGACCGATTTCCCGAGACTAGTGATTATCCAGAGTTAATCCCATTTATTAGTCATCTCCAACATCGGGAGAAAGTCAAATAGGCATAGTCAGTCTTATAATAAGAATAACTAACAACTCTAAATCTCCAATCAATATCAGACATCAAAGACTCTTGTATCACTAACCACGACATGACAATTATAAGAGCAAACCCAATTAGTCAACCTCTAATGACAAGATAAGTCAATTGGGCTTAATCAATATCAATCCATAGGTCTTTCTCGTTAATGGAAACGAGATTAATTAAAATCTCCAAATTGTCAATCAACTCAGACATTAGTAGAATCAAGGTCACCTAAATTACTCAATTCCAAGCCAAGAGTGTAGAAATCTATCCTAAAACTAAGAGAGACATTTCTACAAATACTTGAAAGGTATAAAATAAAAGTATGGTGAAATTGCAACAATAATAAAATCTAAAGCTACCAAATGCTAGATAACAATAAGAAAAACTCAATTAAACATCAATAAACATAAAAACGTCAAATGGAATTAATAGAAATCAAAAGTAACAAGAGTCATGAAACGAAAAGTGGCACAAATGAGAAATCAACAAGAAAACTAAGAGAATCAAGGCAATTAAACATAGAAAGGTAAAGGATATTAAATCAAAACAAGCATTAAAACCTAAATCTAAGAGGAACTAATAAATCTACCCTAATTCTAGAGAGAAGAAAGAGCTTCTCTCTCTAGAAAATAACCTAAAACATGTTACTAAACTAAACCTAATTGCTCTATCATGGTTCCCTCTTGAATTTTGCTTTAAATACTTCAGAAATAAGTTGGATTTGGGCTTGAGAGGGTCTAGAAATCGTCAGCGTACGCATGGCCATGAATTCTTCCAAAACCTCATTTCTTCATGAATTCTCCATTTTGCATGCTTTTTCTTCAATTCTTCAATTCAATATTTGCCTTCTAAGCCTGCAATCACTTAACAAACACATCAAGACATCGAATGAGATTAAAGTAAATTAAATTTGGAAAATTAAGGGACTGAAAAGTATGTTTTCACTCTTAAGCACAATTTAGGGAGAATTCACAAAACCATGCTATTTTAGTAAATAATTGTAAGAAAAGTTGATAAAGTCCACTCATTCAATACAAGATAAACCATAAAAGTGTGGTTTATCAGCCATTGGTCAGACAAAGACTAGCGACCAAGTCTGTGAGTCCGTCGACCATCAGGCACTCATCGTTGAACCTGTCGAGGTATTTCCTCGTGGATTCGTCTTCTATTTGGGTGATTTTGAGTAGGCTGATGGATGTTTTGCTTTGGTGATCCTGGTGGTGAACTGGACTATAAACTTCCTGGAGACGTTGTTAAAACTGGCTATAGAGCCGTTGGGGAGGGCGTTAAACCATTTGATTGTAGGGCCGGCTAGGATTACTGGGAAGGCCCTGCATCGGACCTCATCGGCAGCCCCTTCCAGGTTGGCCTCGAAGGCCGTTAGGTGTTCCTCGAGATCTTTGGTCCCATTATATTTCATATTAGTGGACTTGTCGAAGCCCTTCGAGAGTTTGGATCTCAGAATTTTCTCTGTGAATGGGGTGGCTCCCATTCACATGATCGCTTCGTGCTTGCTTGGCCTCTCGGCAGTGCGTTCGGTCGTCCTCGTCGCGCTGGTGTTCCGAGTCTCTGGAAACATTGTGCTCGTGTCGCTTGTTGTGTCGTCATTCAGGTGACCTATTGTTCCTGGTATCACGGTGCGATCGGGTCCTGGAGGTTGCTTGGCTTGCGTGTTCGGGATGGTATCACTCCTTGAAAGTAACTTGACCCTCGAGGTTTTCCATTCTAAGACAAAGCTCTTTGATTATTTGGATTGTTTTTTCTCCTAGGTCGTCGGGCGCTCGGGCTTCAGTGGGCGGCCGATTGCCTTTTTTGGTTGCTGCCGGTCCGGGGTCGGTAAGCGGTGCACGGTGCTGGTAATCCTCCCGTGGGTGGGGGGAAGGCTATCCCGAAGGTCGAGTGATGGGCTTTGCGGGTTTGAGTTGTGATGGTGGCTTGAGGATTGCTCCTCGAGGTTCTCCGTCATGCCGCTACAACTTAGTAGTCCTCACAGACAGCGCCAATGTACTAGATGTCTTTGGTATGGGTTATGAGATGGATCGGGAACTTGCGAGTCGAGGCGGTCACCGAATTATCTGACTGGAGTAATGGGGTTGGTACCTGCAAAGACACTCTGACGCTTAAGTCAGAATGGATTTGAGAGGTATAAGGTGTGTAGAATGAGTGACGTATCGAGGGGCCTCTGACTCCCCTTTATATAGCTGGTAGTAGTTATTTCATCTTATCTTATCTGGCTAAGATAAGGGAAGTATTTGAATTCGAATGTTGGTTAGAAATTATAGAGCCAATTTGGATCGTCAAATCTCGAATAACCGGGTTAGAGACCATTCTGGCATGGGACTCAAGAACCAGGTCCATAACAAAAATCAAGGAATCGAAAATGGTCTTAATGCTTTTTCCAACATTTACTATTGCCAACAACCTAGATCCTACACATACAAATATTTTAATAAGACTTTAATGTATTCAATTTTTATGCAATTAATAAGACCTTTAATTTAGTCGATAGTTAAATCAAATATTTTTGTTGATACTACTAGGTAGCGTTTGGTGGAGAGATAGAGACGGAAAGACTGAGACTGAGAGACAGAGACTAAGAGACAGATATTGAAATAAATCTCAGTATTCTGTTTGGTGCAAAATGGGAGACAGGAATTGAAACAAGAATGAAACTCTAATTTAATTTGTACAAAGGATAAAAATTGGAATTAATTAATTGAAATGAAAGTATTTTAGGTATAAAATGTTATTAAAGTTTCAATCTCCATCTCTAAAAATTTCAGTCCCATGTGTCCTTACTTTTTGGAGGTACTGAAATGCTGAAATTTTAGAGACAGAGACAGAAATTTTAGTACCAGTCTCTGAACTAACAAATACGATACTGAGTTTCAGTCTCTCAGTCTCTGTCTCAGTACCTCAAAACAAACGCTACCCTATAGATGATTAGATTTTTATAATGTATTATTTTTTGCACTAGAGGGGAATATAATCTTATTTTTAGGTTAGAATTAAAACGGAATTTTCTTACATATGCAATTTAGGTTAGAAATCCTATCTAGCTTGTTCACATAATATAGTAAAATGTATCTGAATTGGCTAAGAAATTTTGTGGGTATTGATAGATAGAGTATATGTTCCAGTTGCCATGATAACTATTATTCATATATATTCTTCCATTATTCTGGGGTTGTGACAAGAACCCTTAGATGCACTTAAAGAGGCATTATTCATGAAAACGAAACGAATTTTGTAGAAAGCAAAAATGGTGTGGATGATAATAATATGTTGGTGGGGATGAGGCATCCCATTAGCATTTAGTAAGGACCGCAGAAAGAGATTAAGGTAAGTTGCATTGTGATATGATGCACATAATCCATATGTTTTAACTATAATAAACTTTAACCTTTTGTGGTAGGTTTTGTTCATAATAACTAAAATAGGGCTCGAACGGTTTTGTTCATAATTAACTAAAATAATGCACATAATCCATATGTTTTAACTATAATAAACTTTAACCTTTTGTGGTAGGTTTTGTTCATAATAACTAAAATAGGGCTCGAACAGTTTTGTTCATAATTAACTAAAATATTTACGCCCACCGTGGGGCTCGAACCCACGACCACAAGGTTAAGAGCCTTGCGCTCTACCTACTGAGCTAGACGGGCTTCGTTATTAGTTTAACTTTCAATAATATTAATCTCTTGTTGGATTACTTTAACATATTCCACGTAACTTCAGATATATTCGGAGAAAAAAGGATCATGCTTTACAGAGTCTTATTAATTACTCCAAAGGGAAAATTTATAAACGTGGCAACTGGGAACCATATAATTCGCATTTAAAGAAGAATGTTGAGTTTATAATTACTATATATATGTACCACATCATCATATATTCAGTTGAATTGACCGATACTAATTATCTTGAATTCGATTGAGACGATGAACTAATTTCAAATATAATAAAACTATGATAGAACGAGAAAAAAATTATAAAAATAAAGTTAAATATATATATATAACATTGTCTATAAAAAATAAAAACAAATATAAATAAGATAACGAATAAAAATAAAATAATAAATAAAAATAAAATAAAAATAATAAAATAATAAAAATTAAAATTGTCATGGAATTTATATATTTTAATGAACTGAATTTAATAAAACACCATAATAAAATTGTCTCTTTTTTCGTATATAAAACTTTATATTGTATATAAAATATATTTTAAAACATAAAATATATTTTAAAAATAAATTAAATAATATATATATTTATATAAAAATAATTAAATATATAATAAATAATTCGATGACTAAATTTTAGTGTTCACGTACAATTTTTTATTTCATCCCACCTAGTAAAACAAAGTTTTCTTGTTCCAAGGTAACAAATTTAAGTTAGTAGATAGGCCTAGCTAGAGGGTAGAATTCTTGAGGTAATTGGTACTCTTCAGTTGCTGACCGAAATAAACATATTAGGAACGGAGGAGGATATGGGGAGTAACTATAATTTGTTTTATATTAAATAGGTACACAATTAAAATCAAAGCACTAATGCATGTTTGGTATTGTAATATAAGTTGCTAAACCATGAACGCAATGAAGTCACTTCCCTAACCATAAAAATACATAATGTGACCTTGACTAGGCATGAAATTATGTCAACTTTCAAATGCACCACAACTAGACCTTGTGTTGTCAGCACCTAGATACCTAATCCCTATGCTTAGCTTAAACCTACATTCCTAATCTGCTGCTTGTAGTAAAATTTTGAGCACATAGAATAAGATAATGATAATGTTTCGAAGGTTATGAAAATCCTATAAAGCACGGACGGACACGACACTCACTGACATTCGTCCGACACGCGTGTCAGCTGTGTCCAACTGTATCTTAATAAAAAGTAAAAAATTATTCTCCGGACAAGCTTGGACACACCTAAATACTATCACGTGTCAGCGTGTCTAGTCTTATTCTTAACATATATTCTTGAAATAAATTTAGATATAGTATATATTATTATTTATTAAAACAAAAAATATTTTAAATATTTGATATAATTAAAATAAGATATTAAAAATAATTATAAAAATTTATTTATATTTTAATATCAATAAAATATCAAAATATCATTACGATTTATCTAAAAAATAATTTATATTTTATATGTATGTGTATCCCCGTGTCTTATAAAATTTTAAAATTTGCGTGTCGGCGTGTCTCGTATCGTGTCGTGTCTCGTGTCCGTGCATCATAGTGAAAATCAAACTAATTGCTGAATTGATGATTAAAGGTTCTAAAAATCAAATCATTGATGAAATTAGAAGTTTAAAAATTTAAAGTTATAATTAAAATTTAACCGAAATTAAATTTGATATATTAAAACAGTATATTTATATATAAAATATATTTTTTCAATAAAAAAAAACTTTCTAATCAAATAACTGCAAAAAAAAATCATATCAATTTAACTGGTTTATTAACTTTTTTGACAAATATTTTTTATTTTTGGTTGATTCAGTCACAACCATTTTTTTTTGCCATGATCAGACCAATTTGGTGATCAATTTTCAGTTTAATCTGATTGAACTAATTAGTTTGGTCCAGCTCAAAACCATGGAATTTTCAAACGGATATGCATGTTCACAAGTTGATGATATTTTAGAACAAAGATTTTTTTTTTAAACTTAAAAAGTAAAAGAAAAAGAACGAGTGAAAAATAGGGAGAAATCTATTTTAAATTTTTAACCTTCAAGCCTCTCCTTTGCCTTTCTTTTTTTTTCCCTTTAATATCTCAACCCACAAACACGAGTTAAATCTCAATTTGACCCTGAAATTTAGTCCGATGCTCAAAATGATCCCCATAATTTCGTTGGCCCCAATTAGAACCCTCAAATTTGTAATCGTGGTTCTGGCTTGCCCTTGCGATCATTTCCGTCACCGGAATACTGATCTGACACAATTGCATGATTGGTGGACACTACTTAAACGATGGTGCATTGGTTTCGCGTTCAAACCCTTTGGAAACCACGTAGTGTAAGGGTTTTGTTGATGTTTTGCAACTTATGATCGTCGTAGTGAAAAGAAAGAGAGTTTTAACCCACAAAAAACTGAAACGACGCATTTTCCGAAGGGTTTGGGCACAAAACCAATACGCTGTCGTTTAAGTAGTGTCTACCGTGTCATGCAATTGCATCAGATCAGCATTCCAGTGACGAAAATAATCGCAGGGACAAGCCAGAGCCACGATAATAAATTTGGGGATTCTAATTGGGACCAACTAAATTATGGGGATCATTTTGAGCATCGAACGAAATTTTATGGGCCAAATTGAGATTTAACTCTACAAACACACTCTTAAAACCGAAAAACGAATAGTGGGATTTCAATGCTTCAATATTCCTTCACCATTATTATTCAACAGAATATCTTTAGATTAAATTATCTTGGTAGCCGAACTTGTGCTAATCTATATCTAAATAAACTTAATAAGACTAGTTAAGACCTATTTTATCTACACTTGTATAAGGCAGGCGTAGAATAAGCTTACATAACCAATCTTTTGCTTTTACTTTGCACTATAACAATTTCTATTTTTTTTTTCCTCTTTTTTTTTTTACCCTTTTCTTTTTGCACCATTCCTTAATGGCTCTGAAACCTTGATGGTTGCTGCATGCTGAGACCTGAGAGACAAGTTTCACTTTCATACCCCAAAACAATGCAATGGTTTTATTCCTCACTGGAGGTGCTGTTATTGCTGCTGGCAACCCAGTATTCTTTAACAGCAACCAATATCTTCTCAGGCACAAGAGGGCCATCCTCATGATCCACCATTTTGGCTTCCCATCTCATCCCCCCAACAATTTTCTTGACCTTGTTCAGGACATCGACTTCGTCTCTGATGATGACGACTCCTTCGGGTCTTAGGATTCGGTCCATTTCAATAAGGATGTCTTCCAGGTTGCACCTGTTCAAACAACTCATCAACATTTAAAAGTAAAAAGTAGAGATAAGGATAACCCTAAACCCTAAACACTAAAGGACTATTAAGGTTTGTCATCAACTTAATGGGATTATTATGATTTATAAAACAAGGTTAACATGTTCAAAGGACTAACGAATCCCAAACTAAAAGTAAAATATGTCCAAATTATGCTTTTAAAGATTTTTTTTTTTTTGGTGTCCAAATTATGCTTTTAAAGATTTAAAACCATATATTGGGCCTCCTGCAAAGGCCTGAAGCTTGAAATAGGTTGGTCCGTGATAAATGTTTTAGCTCATGGCAAATTGGCAATTAACAGGAGGAGCCTATTTAGCTTTTTCACATGGACTAGGCCTTGTGAATTGTTATGCATTTCAAATAATGGAATTTGGGCTCACCTAAAATGAGTGATGCAATTTAAGATCCTAAGGCCTGTTTGGTTTGAGAATTCGTTTTCTATTTTCGGCATTTTATGAAGAAAAAAATAACTAAAAGCAATAAAATCTTGTTTTCTAGTTTCATTTTTTTTTTTACAAAATCCTAAAATAGAAAACAATGAAAACACAAACTTAACAGGTCCTAAGAGTGGGTTTGTGAGTTGGAATTTTCGAGGGAAAGGTAAGAGGAAAGGAAGACTAGTGCTAAATTTTGAATTTTTACTCCCCTTCCCTCCATTATTCTAACTCACAAACAACCCCCTAAAGCGCATCCTCTAACTACCAACAAGGCCCTTTGAGGACAGCGCAGATGGCATTTGACAGTGCCTTGTGATAGGTATATCCGGGAAGTATGGTGAAACGTATTTAACAAGTGCACAATCTAAACATTTTACCAACAATTTAGAAATCCTCAATTTTTGAGAAACTACTGCATTGAATTACTGTTGCAAGATCCCAAAAGAAGAAAAAAAGTATTATATGTAACATCTAGAAAAGGGACTTGAGTTTGCATTATATGCCAAGAAAATCGAATCAGAGCTTGTTTCTACTTTCAATGAGATATAATCTTAGAATCCACATACTATGATTATGCACATGGAAGAGGAGGAAGAAACTTACGAGTCCTGGTACATGCTAAATAAACCATTTGCATGAATGAGATCATATGTCCTGGGGTATGTAGAAAAGCCTTCACACCTGAAGAAAGAAGAAAACTGACATTAAATAATGCATAGTCATAGTGCATAACTTGCTTCAACCAATAAACTGATTAGCAAAATTCATAGCATGTTCAATTATCTGTAGCCGTCATATGAAATACAATACAGCGACATACCATTATTTGAAGTAACAGTACCAATATCTATTTTCAAGTGGCTCCAGAATATGGAGAAGAAGAACAATATGCTAATTTGAAGCCCATTTTGCCTTGCAGTGGTCAAATGAATAATCATACAAAAACCCACCATGAAATGTCGAGATAAATAATTTTTGAAGTATAGGGAAGACAACTTGCATGGAAAAATTCACATGAAATAAGAATACTTGTAGGAGTATTAAGAGAACTCTTAGAAACTTACCAGTCATGGTAAATGCCAATCAGACCTCTCTCGTAAATAACACCTAAGGTGTTCTTAGCACTCGTGGGCACAACATTCATAACCCAGGATTTTGGTGATTCAAGTGCAGCTGCAAATCCTCCAAGCTCTGCATTCATGTCCATCACATTTCGATATCTGGTAGTGCCAATCAACTTGTTCATTCTTTTGTAAGCATTAACATGCTTTTTCCATAATTTGTTGTCCTCTTCATAAGATTCAGCTGTAACATCGGGAACAATGCCCTTAGCTATTCGAGGAGGGACAGCATAAAGCCTAGCAGGAAACTTCTTCAATTCACCTCCAGCAACTTCACTTTTGCTGGATACCTCAGGGAAAGGGGTCTGACAGCCCTCCATTTTTCTGTACCTATACATAAACACATCAACCCCATCCAAATGAAAAATAATCAGAATGTAAACAACAGATCTAATATGTCTACACATTAATAAACATCTATATAATATCAACAATTTAAAAGCATAGAGAAACTAAATCCTACACAATACAATTGCAAATTAATATTGAAATTACTCTGGCTAATTTCAACAATCAAGCTAATACTTTGGCTTATGTACTCAGGCTCTCTGAAAATAACTTGCAAATTATTTCTCTCTTGTGTGGAAATCAATTTTACTAAGTTATCCAATGAAGGTGTTTGTTAATGAGTGTCCTAACTTCTAAGGGTTCTCTTTAAAGATCAATAAACAGAAGGATTTTTATAGAAATTTAAAATCTTTGAAGTTTCTAATGCATTGAATGCATCAAAATCTTCAAAAAATTTCCACTTTTGACTTCTTAAAGATTGCCCTAAGGAGATTCATTAACAAAACCATAATATTTAATACCCAACAATGCAGGTATGTTCTCAATCTAAATTAAGCCTAGATCATCTCATGGGACATTTGATATTATAGAGTTTGCAGTGAAATTATTTCTGAAAACATAGATCATAATATATCATAACAATAAATAGAACTAGATAAACAAGTGAAATTCTGTTCAATCATCAAAATTACTTAAACTATATTTGAAGATTATAAGTATATTGCATATCCGAATGAAGTACATGAAGATAAACAGGACATACCAAACATCATCAGCATTATCTGAATCACATAAGTTGGGAGACTTTCTTAGGCAGGATTTAGCATTTATCTTTTTCCTCCAGATAGCAATATCACCCTTTTCATACTTCTTTTCCCAGCAAAGACTTTCAGCTAACTCCTCAATATTTCTCTGCTCTGCCTTGACATCCTCCTTAGACCGCTTCCATGTCTGATAGTATGTTTTCCAATTAATTGGAGGCCCAGATAAAACCCAGTATCCACCAGGCCTCAGGACTCGATCAACTTCCATTAGATACATGCCCGCTGTATTCATTTAACGGGTGCAGAGTTAAAAACTTAATGCCTAAAATAATGTTTCATTCAGATTTATAGCCACTTTTCTTTCCTAAACTTCCCCTTCTGACTGCTGGATGGCATACAATTCTTAATCTAATGTTTCAAATCTATATGTAAATGCAACCTTATTAACATAATATTTTAGGGATTTCAATGTTCAAATAAGATGAAGATCTTAGTAATTTAAAATTCTAGACTTTTGGTGATAACAGCTGGGGTAAGATTCTAAGAACTTACAGAAGTAAATGATTTATTTGTCAATAAGGCATTCTGCTTCATAACCTTTTGGCAAGAAATTGCAATGACTCATATTAGCCAAAACGGTATTCAATAATTCAAATCTTGTAGTACTTGCACTTTTTTTTTTTGGAATTTCAGGTGTGTGTATCATAATATAATATATATAAGAGAAGGCTGATAATAGTTATAACTCTTATCATTCTTATTGACAATGAAATTCAGCACTAACCATTTGAAGTCCATGGTATTAGACATCGAGAACACTGAGCCATGTCAAAAGCTCTTGCAGGGTATGGAAGATGGATGGTACCAAGAACACCAATAACAGCTGGAACTCCTCGTTCTAGTGCAAACTGAACTTGTGCTTCATGGTTGTCCTTTGGGGCAAAGGACATAGTGAGCACATTCCTCTTTAACATGTAGGCTCCCCAGCTAGCAACCTGCATAATTGTTCATACTTTATATTGGTATGGAAAATTATGACTCAATTTGAAGGTATCTTAAACTGAGAATAAGTAAACTGCTCCATAAGTAACAAAGAAATGACAATTCATTCTAGGCAACCTCAAAATACACACAAAACACGAGAAATCCAATCTGCAATATTGTAATAGACAAAAAAGCATTGAACGTAGGAGGTCAACATTAATTCGCAAACCAAACAGTAGCCAACTGAATCAATTTTCAAGAGATACGATAGGATTCTCAAGGGACCAGTAGGTATGACGGAGCAAAAGCTACCTGAGAACCATTAGAAAACACTTATGACCTAACAGGAAAAGAAGAGATGGTCCTGTAGCTCAGCATTCCGCGTCCAATTTGAAATCCTTAGACAGGATATCTTTTATGCTGTATGATATTCAATTCAATAGTAAAGAAACATGGACATGGACAAACATAATGTTTATCTTCTAAATGTGTTAGCATGTAAATAAGTAGATGTTATTACAAAAGTTATCAGCTAAAGCAGAACGAAACTGAGTAAATCAGCATGCTTAGCCATATATTTAAAAGTAAATTTTCATATGAGCAGGGATTTTTAGACATCAAAACTTACTCCACAGCCAGTGTCCAGTGCTGTTCTGATAGAACCATCTTTAATTGGAATAACTGATGCAAGTTCATCAATATATGCATCTGCTCCTTGAGGGAACATGGTCCCTCCGCCAGGAAATTTAAACACATTTCCCTGAAATTGCACCCAGTTTTGAACAGCCTTCTCCACTGTCAAGCTCTTGTAAGGAACATTGGCATAGTAGGCATAATCCCGGCTCTTAGGCCAAGGAAAAGGAGTCGTGTAACCATTAGGGGCCGGAATGAGGCAACGCAGTTTTTCATCTTCAGGGGGACAATGCCTTTCCCTATATATCATATTTTCTCTTGGGAATGTCATTGCTCGGTCTTGCTCTTGGCAAGGTGTGTAATCAGTATATTTAACATCACATGCCTTGATCTTTTTAGCTTTCGGTTCAGCCGGTTCAATAATTTCTACATCATTGTGATGAGATTCAAAACTCAACTCAGGCATAATGTTGCAGTCTGACATCAGGTTATTCACTTTCAAGGCAAGGTTATCCCCCTTTCCTGACCCGCTCCTTTGCCATGCTCCCAAAAGATAAAAGAAACAGCAAAGGGCGAGAACAGCAAATATTGACAACGGCCTTCGCCCTCGTTGGCCAGGTGCATTATTCTTATTCGCCATTATTTGGCAGCCAGTATTCTCTCAAAACCTATACCAATTCACACGGAAATCAATAAGTGGCAAGTTACAGTAGACCATCAGAAATCAAGCAAACTTCCAAAATTAGACTAACACATATCTAAGCATAAAGCATTTAAATCTTAATTTTTATTTATTAAAAGAAAAAGGAGAGTACCGAAGTACATTCCTGCTGAAATTGAAACTGACAGCATTATGGAGCTCCTGAACCAATAACTACTCTACTAACTGTATTTTCTGTCTCCACCTATTTGGGACAGTTTGACTAGTTTAAACTTGATTTAGAAAATATATAAAATAGCAGTGTGGGTGTGGCATGGTAATACCTCATATTCCCCAATATAATGCAAAAGAAAGGGAAATAAGCTTAAATACCTTTCAGTTACATCAACCCTTTAAGCTGTTTCACCTTCATACAGAACACAAGTGGATCTAATGGTAATTGCTTTTCATTTTTCTAACACTATGATTTTTCGAATTACATTCCAACAAACACCCTAATCTATCTAATCTTTTTTTTTTCCTGGATCAACTAAAGATCTGCAATTAAACCCACTTAAAAAGTATCGAAAGAAACTTAGCTTTACATTTTAAAAACAAAAAATAATGGAAGTTGAGAGTGGAAAAGTGAAGTGGAACTGCGAAGAATACAAGAAGGTAGGCAAATAAATCGGGATCCTTCAGCAGTAACGTAATTGGAATACCAATTAGAAACAGAGAGAAACAATGTTAGCAATTAAGCTTTCATGCAGACAAATAAATAAAGAGAGCGTTCAAAGAAAATGCATGTGTGATCCCAAAACGAAGAGACAAAGGTTCAAGTTGCTAACCTTTCTTTCCCCTTCACCTTAATAGATAGATCTCTCCACTGATCTAAAAGAGAGAGAGAGAGAGAGAGAGAGAGAGAGGTGAGTGTGGAGCAGCAAGGTGTGTATTTGAGAGCGTAGGAAAGATTGGAGAGCGACAAGGTGAAAAAGGGGAACAGAAGAGGACCTTTGACAGTTGGACTTGATCATTTCATTTAAGACTACACATTCCATCCCTCTTTCGTTAAAATTTCATTATTGTATCCGCCGACAGGGGTCCTAGGTAACTTTTTTTTTCCAACTTCCTTTTTTATTATTATTCTTTTTAAATAATCCCGGAATACATTCTTTCTTTCTTTTTTTTTAAGTTAATCGTTATTCATTTCATTAAATGAATACACTACGTGCATGTTTGGGCGCCATTATTTTGTTAAAAAAAAGATCTTTTTTCAATGAAAAAAGATATTCTTTTATTTTTTAATGTGTTTGGCAAATTTCTAGTAGTAAAAGTAAAAGCACTAGTAAAATCAAAAAAAAGATTTTTTTTGAGAAGCTGTAATTTATATCTTTTTTAAAAAGATATTTATTTCTTAAAAAAAGATATTTTTCATGTAATAAATAAACAAAAAAGTACTTTTATATTGTTATACCCAAACATAATTGATTGATAAAAAGACCTTTTTACATGAGATATCCAAACATAAAATTACTTTTACTTCTCTATAAGATCTTTTAAAAAAAGATAACTCGAAAAAAGATCTTTTCTTAAAAACTCACCCAAACAAGCCCTACTTCCAAATGAATACACTAAACAATCCGAACATTTAGCACTGTATGTGGGATCTTAAACAAGTTGGGAAGCATGGCCGATCACAAAGTCAAAATGAATTAAAAAATTTAACTAATAACCCCAATAAAATAGAAATAAGCCGGGGAAGACGAACATGAAACCGATGTCACTCCTGGCCCAAATGAAGAAGGACATCGAGATTATAGCCCCTGGTTTAGGACGGGGTGATAGGAGGAACATGGAGGGATGATATCACTAAATTAGGAAAAGACTATGTTCATGCAATGCATAAAATACGCTACCGTGTTCAAGAATTGGAATGGTAGCTTGTTGAACAATCTCACTAGTCTAGGTCTAGAAATTGCACTACCTAAGATTGACATCATAGTTAGGAATGGTGAACACCAAACCATGGACGTGGACACTATCAGGAACATGATCATCCATATTCACAATCACCATAATAGAAGGGCTTCTCCTCAACGGGAGGATAAAATTCGAGAGACCGCACAACGGTCCAGAACTGAGTTAAGTTCTACTTAAGATACGAACTCCAGTTAGAAGTGAAAGTTTGAAATGGCACAGGGAACGCCATGAACATGTCATCATAGGGCAATTCCATTCTTTTCTCATGTCCTTCATGTGTGGCTACCGAAAAATTTCGAAAATCCAACTGATATGAAGTACGAAGAGATCTCAGATCCTCAAGAATGAATATATATATATGCCTTTGAGGCGATGATGAATTTGGAAGGAGTGGCAATGCCATACGATGTAAGGGGTTCTTGGTGACCTTATCTAGCTTGGCCATGGCATAGTTTAACTCATTGCCTTCAGGGTTCATTTCCTATTTCTCTGACATTAAGTCAAAATTTCTTGTTCATTTCACTACTAAGAGAACTCAGGCGAAACATTTGATCTTCTTGCTTGGGATAGAACAGAGAGTTGGAAAAAGCCTAAGAGACTACTTTGAACACTTTAATAAGGCTCTGTTAGAGATGAACGCACAAAATCCTAAGGTTGTGTGTTTGTCCTTCATCGCTGGTTTGTTAGAAGGGGATATCAGGTGACACTTGACATCTAAAGACGTGAAGTTTATGGTGAAAATCCATCAAATTGCTCTTAAGTATATGCAGGATGAAGATGTGACTAAAGTGGTGTCCACAAAAAGGAAGAACCCGATGCCATTGTCAAGCAAGACAGGTAGCTCAAGATAAGCTTCAACTCCCAAGTCTACCACACCACGAGTGGAGAAATATTATACATATACCCCTTTATTCTACCACATCACGAGGGGGAAAATTTTATACATATACCCATTTAGTCACTTCTTTGATAGAATTGTACTACTAGCAAGTGTCTTAAAGAGGGATCCGCCCTAAAGCACGATAAATCCGACCTAGAGCTTCCTTAAACAAGTCATATATCTGCAACTATGACAAGTCCTACAGTCATCGCACTAAGGATTGTATTGATTTAAGATATACTCTAGAACAAGCAGTTCGCAATGGAAAAAGCTCCCAGAATTTGTGCAGTATGTAAGGCTATCAAGATGGCATAATGAAGATGATGACCAAGAAACTCGGAAACTTAGGAATACTCGATCTCCAGAGCCTCAGGATGATACGGACCGGGTCATAATAAACATTATAGTTGGAAAAAAAAATCTTGCGAGGTCAAGGAATGTGGTAAAAAAAGAAAATAAATATGATCAACTTGGAAGTGCTTCAAGCAGAGAATTTTCTCAGAATTCGATTCACTGCAAAAGATTTCCAATATGGGACATCGAAAGACGATGAGCCTCTGGCAATCACATCCAAACTAAGAAATGTGATTGTCATGAGGATTTTGATAGACACAGAAGTAGACTCTAATTTGCTCTTCAGAAATGCATTTGGTGCAACACCTAAAGCCTCATCTCCTAAAGGTAGTAGGACTGAGGAATCATATTATTGTACCAGATGGAGTTATTGATCTCTTTCTAATGGTTGGAGAAGATGTTGATGTCCAAGTTGTTCAGGCAGAATTTGTGGTTCTCAAGGACTCAACAACATATAATGTGATCCTTGAAAGAAAAACCATAAATGATCTGTGTGCGTTCATTTGAATGAATTTTTTTGTGATGAAGTTTTTAACAATAGAAGGACGAGTAGCCATTATCCAAGGAGACAGGTGATGAGCGGATATTTTATAAACTTTTTATGTTATTTTCTTAGTATTTTCAGTATGTTTTGTTGAGTTTTATTATGTTTTAGTAGGTTTTAATGCAAAATTCACTTTTTGGATGCTACTTTGAGTTTTTATATTTTTCTTATGATTTTTGGTGAATTTTGGATGAATTTGGCAAGTTTTGGCAAAGTCTGATTCAGAGGCAAAGAATGGACAATATATGTTGTCAGATCTTGACCTCTGTGTACTCAAACAAGCATTTCTGGAGCTACAGAGGTCCAAATAAAGTGTTCTTAACGACGGTGGAAAGCTAACTTCTAGAGCTTTCCAGAAATATATAACGGTTTATACTTTTCTTTGGAAATAAAGGCCCAAAATGGGCGTTGAACGCCCAAACCACCCTTTTTATAGTGTTCAATGCCCCAAGAGGACAGAACCCAGCGTTGAACACCCAAAACTGGCATCCAACGCCACAAAGGGAGCAAGGAAGTAGCATATCTACTCTCTAGTGGGTGTTGGACGCCCACTCCCTCAAGTTAGAAACCAAGCTCAGCCCAAACACTCACCAAGTAGCCCCAGAAGTGAATTTTTGCACCTTTCTACTTAGTTTATTTCACTTTTGTAATTTTTAATTATTCGATTAGTATATATAGAAGTAAGATTACCTTTGTGAGGAGATCGTTTTGGAAATTTTGAGTTTTGGAACCTTTGAACCTATTTTGTACAATATGAGCAACTAAACCTCCTAGGTTAAGGTTAGGAGCTCTGCTGATTCCTATGGATTAATATAATTACTTTTCTACTTCAATCTGTGTTTGATTTTATTCTATGATGCATTGTCGTTATTCATCCTTACGAATCTCGATTCTACATGAGTTCCTTATGAGTCTGATAAATCACTATTTTATGGTTTATATTGTGTTTAATTGTGTGGTTTTACCATGATCCTGGCCCACTTATTCATTAAAATAGTATGCATTTATATTTCCTTCCTGAAATTATTACATGAGTGAAAACTGCTTCCTAGAGACTTTTAATTATACATTTTACTTCTCTTTTATTCCATTTGATGTCGTGATCTGTGTGTTAAGCGTTTCAGGCTTTATAGGGCAAGAATGAGTTGGAGATTGGAAAGAAAGCTAGCAAAAATAGAGGGAACACAAGAAATTGAGGAGATGACCAGCGAGAAGCGACGCGGCCGCATGGATGACGCGACCGCGCGGCATGGAACAGCACGAGTGACGCGGCCGCATGGACGACGCGTCCGCGTGGCGAAGCAGAAACGCGAATGACGCGTCCGCATGAGCGACGCGATCGCATGACGTGCGCGATCTGCATAATTTGCAGATTCGCTGGGGGCGATTTCGGGCCCTATTTTGACCCAGTTTTCGGCCCGGGACAGGAGACTAGAGCCAGAGAACATGCAAAAACCAGAGACAACATTCATTCTACACAGTTTTAGTTTTTAGATCTAGTTTTACTCCTCCTCTAGGTTTTCTCTCTACACATTCATAGTTCTTAGGATTTTAGTTTCTCTAGCCTTTTGCATTGGGATATTGAGAATAGTTATTACCTTATCAAGACTTCGTCATTCTAGTTCTTTTTCTTTACTTGGCTTACTCTTCCATGTTCCTTGCTTTGTTTAATTTTACCATTGGAATATTTTTTGGATTATTTAATACAAGGATCACTTTTATTTTTAATTGATTATTTTCAATTTTTATTTACAATGTCTTTCTTCAATTCCTTTTCATATGCAATGAACTTTACCTTTACAATGAGTGAGTAATTCCCTAACTTGATGGGGAGTTGATTGAAAGGAACCCTTGAGTTGGAAGGTTCAAGAGAAAGGCTGTAATTGGGTTATTGTTGGATTGTTCTCTAATTCCTGACACCAATCCTCCCCAGAGTGGATTGGGACTTGTGAATAGAATAGCATTCCAACTGGTTTTACCTTCCTTTACTTAGTAAAGGATAACTAAACAAATTAACTCTCAATTGTCAATTAATCTTAAGAATGTTCCATCAAGAATAGGGCTTCCATGTAATCAACTCCCAATCAAGGCTTTTATTTACATTATTCAATTTTATCAATTTAATTTCCTGTTTACTCAACTCAAACCTTTAAAAAAAAAAACATCTGATTAATAAAATAGCGCTCTTTCCTGCAACTCGTTGGGAGACGACCTGGGATTCATACTCCCAGTATTTTAAATTTCAATTTTTTGTGACACCTTTCTAAATTGAGCGGTGGATCTCTGGCGAGTTAAGAACTATACTTGCAACGCATATATTCTAATAGTTTTTAATTCACCAATTTCTGCCCGCATCAATTTTTGGCGCCGTTGCCGGGGAGTTGCAATAGAGTGCTAAAGTTATTAATTAGAATTTATTTATTTGTATTTTATTTTATTTTGCTACTATGAGCTGCCTGTTTCTTTCGTCAAATGACGCGTTCACTTCCTGATCCGCTCTTGCTAATATTCGATCCTGAAATTGAAAGGACTATTTCACGAATAAGGCGAGCTCGGCGTCGGTTAGTCCGCTCTGAGGGCGGATCTGAAAGTGAACTTGAGGAAGAAACCAGCTCCCGTTCTACTGATTCGGTTGATTCACGTGCAGACAACATGGCAGAACCTAGGAGAGTTACCATCCAGGAGGAAGGATCCCCTAATTTTACAATGCAACCGTTTCAAGCGCATCACCCAGCAGTGGCTACAGATTTCGAAATAAAGACCGCACTGCTCAATTTGATGCCCAAGTTTCATGGCTTACCTGCTCAAGAGCCCACCAAGCACCTGAGAGATTTCCAGGCAGCCTGTTCTACTGTCAGGCGTGATGGTACAGATGAAACTTCAATCCTGCTGAAAGCTTTTCCATTTTCTCTTGAGGGAAAAGCAAGAGAGTGGTACTACACTCAACCCCTAGCAAATGTATCCAACTGGGATACGCTCAGAAAAAAGTTTTTGGAGAAATTCTTTCCATCTGAAGTTACTGATAAACTAAGGAAAGACATCTCCATGATTGTTCAAGATGACAACGAGACTCTCTTTGAATATTGGGAGCGCTTCAATAATCTTCTGGAAGCATGCCCCCACCACATGATTGACAAGATAGTGTTACTCAGTTATGTCACACAGGGCATGAGGCCCCAAGATAAAACCACATTGGAAAGTGCTAGCAATGGGTCTATGAAGAAGTACAAGACCACTGATGAGGCATGGCAATTGATCAGCGAATTAGCTGAATCCACTAGGAACCACAGACAGAAGCAAGGCCGTTCAAAAGCCGTTGCAGAAGTATCCTCTAGCAGAGAGACTGCTGCTCTAACTCAGAGTATCTGTGAGATGACCAACTTGCTGAAGCAGATGCAACTGAATCAACAACAAGTTCAGCAAGCTCAACCTTCTCCAGCATAGCAAAGCCAACAGCTAGTCCCACAAAGAGTTTGCGGAATTTGTGCTAATTATAGCCATTATACTGATGAATGCCCGCAACTCCAACAAGAAGACAACATGGTGGCATCCACTCATAACTTCTATGACCGCCCCAACCAAGGGTACAATCAAGGTGGAAATAATAACCATGGATGGCAGGACAATTCTAACCAGAATTTGAGGGACAACAATAACAGAGGAGGCAGAGATAATCAGGGAAATCAGAGGTGGAATAATAATAACAACAGGTAGCAGAACCAACCTTACAGAGCACCTCACCTGAGACAATCCCAAGGACCACAGAATACCCAACAGCAGACCTCTCAATTTACTCACCCTTCTTCATCTCCCAATGAAGAGTTACTAAAATTTTTTGAGCAAAGTCAACAAACCATGGAAAATAACATTAATGCCAGTCTGAATGGTCTGACCGCTACCCTGCAAGCTCTTGTCTCACAGATTGGATCAATGCAAAATTCCAGTAACCAACCTTCAAGCTCCACTGGAATCCCCTCTCAACCATTACCCAATCCAAAGGGAGGCATTAATGCCATCACCCTGAGGTCCGGAACCACACTGCAGGAGAGGAATCAGGAGGAGCCAAGCTCACTAGACCACGCCTCAGCTGAAGAGGTAGTAGAAATAGAAGATGTCGAAGAAGAAGAGGACATACAGGACATAGCTAAAGAAGAAGAAGTGCAACCACAAGAGGAAGCACCAAAAGGCGCAGACACTGCAGAAAACACTACTCCCATTCCCTTTCCATAACTTGCAAGGAAGCCCAGGAAGCAACTGGAACCCGATCCCAAAATGGTAGAAATATTCAAAAAGGTTGAGGTAACCGTTCCTCTTTTTGATGTTATTCAACAAGTACCTAAATATGCAAAGTTTCTAAAAGATTTATGTATACATAAGGACAAAATTCATGAATTAGAAACTATTCCTTTGGGTAGTTCCATATCTGCTTTAATGGGAGGATTACCTGAAAAATGTAGTGACCCAGGTCCTTGTATAGTTAGTTGTACTATTGGTGGTGTAGTAATTTATGATTGCATGTGTGATTTAGGAGCATGTGTTAGTATAATGCCTTTGTCTATATATGATATTTTGAGGCTCCCTCCCTTAAAAAGGTCGGCAGCTCGTTTTGTGTTAGCAGATAAAAGCATTATTACAGTGGCTGGAGTTGCTGAAGATGTTTTGGTGAACATTAAAGGGCTTACATTTCCCACTGATTTTTATATCTTGGAGATTCCCCATAATGACTCAGATAAGCCATCATCAATCCTACTTGGAAGACCATTCTTGAAGACATCAAAATTCAAATTGGATGCTTTTTCAGGAACATACTCTTTTGAAATAGATGATCGAATAGTAATCTTCAATCTGAATAGAGTCATAAACAACCCTCCAGAAGATCATTCTATCTTCCAGTGTGATGTCAAAGATGAAACTGTAGCTGCAGTTCACAAGGAAGAATTAGAAGAGAGGCACACTGGACAAGGTCCAAGTGTGGGGACCCTCTTAACTGACAATGAGGGCATTTCGCCATTTTCACAAGCTCCAGATAATCCAGAGCCTACCCATAATCAGAAGTTAGAGTTGAAACCCCTTCCTCCACATCTCAAATATGCTTATCTTGAAGATGAGCAGAAGTTTCCGGTTATCATTGCAAGGGAACTTACTTCTCAACAAGAAGAGCAGTTACCTGATGAACTGAGGAGGCACAAGAAAGCAATTGGCTGGAGTTTGGCAGACATAGTAGGCATCAACCCTCAAGTATGTGAGCACAGAATATTTTTAGAAGAGGGAGCAAGACCTGTCCGTCAACCCCAAAGAAGATTGAACCCCACTATCTTGGAAGTTGTCAAAAAGAAAGTGACCAAACTATTGGAAGCAGGTATCATCTATCCCATTTCAGACAGTGAATGGGTTAGCCCAGTACAAGTGGTGCCCAAGAAGTTTGGAGTCACTACAGTGAAGAATGAGTACGGAGAGCTCATAACAACTACAGTTCAGAACGCTTGGAGAGTCTGCATTGATTACAAGCGTCTCAACCAAACCACCCGTAAGGATCACTACCCACTTCCATTCATTGATCAAATGTTGGATCGCCTGTCAGGTAAATCCCATTATTACTTTTTAGATGGTTACACAGGTTATTTCCAGATTCATATAGCTCCTGAGGATCAGGAAAAGACCACTTTTACATGTCCTTTTGGGACTTATGCTTACAGGAGAATGCCCTTTGTCTTGTGCAATGCACCAGCTACTTTCCAAAGGTGTATGATGAGTCTTTTCTCTGATCTTATTGAGGACTGTATGGAGGTTTTTATGGATGATTTTAGCGTTTATGGTGATTCTTTTAGCCTTTGCTTGGATGGATTATCTAGAGTATTAGATAGATGTGTTAATACAAACCTTGTATTGAATTTTGAAAAATGTCATTTTATGGTGAAATAAGGGATTGTATCAGGACATGTGGTATCTAATACTGGCATTTCTGTAGACCCAACAAAGGTGAATGTTATTTCTAGTTTACCTTACCCCTCTTTTGTGAGGGAAGTTCGTTCGTTCCTTGGCCATGCAGGTTTTTACAGGAGATTTATTAAGGACTTCAGTAAGGTAGCACTTCCCTTATCCAGATTACTGCAGAAGGATATTGAGTTCGAGTTTAGTGATGATTGCAAACAAGCGTTTGATAAGCTGAAGACCGCCCTGACTCAAGCTCCAATTGTGAGAGGATCAGACTGGAGCCAGCCTTTTGAAATCATGTGCGATGCTTCCAACCATGCAGTAGGAGCAGCGCTGGCTCAGCGCGAAGGTAAGGATCCTTTTGTTATTGCTTATGCGTCTAAGACTTTAGACACTGCCCAGTCCAATTATACTACTACTGAGAAAGAGCTTCTCGCTATTATTTTTGCTCTGGATAAATTCCGAGCTTATTTACTTGGTATTAGAGTAGTAGTGTATTCGGACCATGCAGCTTTAAAGTATCTATTAGCTAAAAAGGAGTCCAAACCAAGACTTATACGTTGGATACTGCTATTACAAGAATTTGATTTAGAAATAAAGGATAGGAGTGGTAACCAGAATTTAGTGGCAGACCATTTGAGTCGCCTTGAGCACATTAAGGATGATTCTACTCCTATAGATGATAATTTTCCTTTTGATAACCTGCAAGCAGTATCTGAAGTATCCCCTTGGTATGCACCTGTAGCTAATTATCTAGTTAGCCGCACATTTCCTCCAAACTTTTCTAAGCATCAAAGAGACAAGCTGAAAAGCGAGTCTAAATATTATATATGGGATGACCCATATTTATGGAGATGTGGCGCTGATCAGGTAATTAGATGGTGTGTGCCTCAATCAGAATTCCAGTCCATCTTAGAGGCCTGTCACTCATCTGAGAGTGGAGGACATTTTGGCCCCAAAGAACTGCTAGAAAAATCTTAGACTGTGGATTCTGGTGGCCTACTCTTTTTAGAGACGCTGCTGAATTTTGTGAATCTTGCCTCCCATGCCAAAAATTTGGTAATATATCCAAGAGGGATGAGATGCCTCAACAATATATGCTTTTCTATGAAATCTTTGATGTTTGGGGCATTGACTTCATGGGTCCATTTCCAAATTCTAATGGTTATTTTTATATATTGTTAGCTGTGGATTACGTTTCCAAATGGGTGGAAGCAATTCCTACCCGCACTGATGATGCTAACACTGTCGTTTCCTTTGTGAGAAACCATATTATCTGTCGCTTTGGATCCCCACGAGCAATTGTGAGCGATCAAGGCACCCATTTTTGTAACAGGAGACTAACAGGACTAATGAAGAAGCATGTGATAATTCATAAGGTTGCAACAGCATACCATCCTCAGACCAATGGGCAAGCTGAGGTGTCAAATAAAGAGATAAAGCGTATCTTGCAGAAGATAGTAAAGCCTCATAGAAGAGACTGGAGCACCAGGCTACAAGATGCACTCTGGGCATACAGAACAGCATACAAAACACTCATTGGGATGAGTCCTTTTCGCTTAGTTTATGGAAAAGCTTGTCATCTCCCGGTAGAAATAGAGCACAAAGCCTTTTGGGCAGTCAAAGAGTGCAATATGGGAATTGAGAAAGCCGGAGCTGAAAGGAAGTTGCAACTGCAAGAACTGGAGAGCCTTCGCCTATAAGCTTATGAGAACTCAAGGCTACACAAGGAGAAGATGAAGGCTGTACATGACCAGAACATCAAGAGGAAAGAGTTCCAACCTGGGGACTCAGTCCTCCTTTACAAATCTTGACTGAGGCTCATGCCAGGCAAGTTGAGATCAAGATGGGAAGGTCCATACAGAGTAGAGAAGGCCGAACTGTACGGAGTTTATCACCTTATCCATCCTTCGAGCTCGGAGCTTATCAAAGTTAATGGACATCGTTTAAAGCTGTACCATGGCGAAAAGCGGAAGAAAGACAAGGAACTCGAGATCTTCCTCTTGGAAGATCCCCACATAGCCACAGACTGAGCTAGTGGAGTGTCCAACTTACGGACGTTAAAGCAAAGTGCTTGGGAGACAACCCACCATGGTATGATCGTTCTTTTCTTTATTTTTAATTTTTCTTATTCAATAACTCTTCTCTTTATTAGTATTTTCGTGCATCTGCATTAACATATAAAAAAAAGGAGCTACGCGACGCGACCGCATCAACGACGCGTCCGCGTGGCAATGAGAGGAGAGAAAATTAAAAACGAACAGAGAGTCATGTTGGAGCATGGCTGGAGGCGTACCAGTGGCACAAATCAACCCACACGACCGTGTCACTGACGCGTCCGCGTCGTATGAGCATAATGGCCTTTCACACGACAGCGTGCCCCACGCGGCCGCATGCCCCGATTTTCGACGTAGAAAGGGTGCACAGCTGAAAGTTGTGCTAGAGTGGTGCTGGACTGGCGCTGGACGCGCAGTCCCCCTCACGCGACCGCATGCTCCACGCGGCTGCGTCGTACCCCATAAATTGCCCACTAACTCGATCGCATGCCCCATGCGATCGCGTCACCTCAAATTTGGCACATATATCACTTCGAACAGAGAGTTGTGCTGGCGTGAAGCTGCACTCGCGCCAGAAGCACAAACTGGGTCACGCGACCGCGTGACCGACGCAACCGCGTCCCTCACCTTAAGCGCAAGTCGCGCAAACGCGTGCCCCACGCGGCCGCGTCGCTTGCGCCGCACAGCTCAACCTGAATTGCCAAAATATCTTATCTTTTTCCTCTCTAATCCTAATTTTTCTTTTCCCTCCTTACTTCTTCTTTCTCCCTTCTTCCTTCTCTCTCACCTTTCACTCTCTCTCTCCCTCACCTCCATTAACAAGGTTTTATTTTCTCCTTCACTCTTTCCTTTTCTACCATTCTTCTTATTTCTTTTTTTTGTTATTTTCTTTTCTTTTCTTTTTCTTTTCATTATTCATATTTTCTTTCTTCTTCTTTCCTTTTTACATGGTGTTGGAATTTTATTTGAGTTATTATTCCTCATTATATGCTTGTGGATTGTTGCAAATTGTTTGACAATTATATATTATTTTCTTTAAAGGGTTGCTTGCATGTTCACTTTAATATTTTCTATACCTTCTTCACCATGCATGCTATGTGTTTGTGAAAAAGCCCATATGGCATTATGCACTTCTCTATGTTATTGATGAGCGGATATTTTATACGCTTTTTGGGGATAATTTCATATAGTTTTGAGTATATTTTAGTTAGTTTTTAGTTTATTTCCAGTAGTTTTTAGGAAAAATTCATGTTTCTGGACTTTACTATGAGTTTTGTGTTTTTCTGTAATTTCAGGTATTTTTCTGGCTGAAATTGAAGGAGCTGAGCAAAAATCTGATTCAGGCTGAAAAAGGACTGCTGATGCTGTTGGATTCTGACCTCCCTGCACTCAAAGTGGATTTTCTGGAGCTACAGAACTCGAAATGGCGTGCTTCCAATTGCGTTGGAAAGTAGACATCCAGGGCTTTCCATCAATATATAATAGTCCATACTTTGCAAAAGAATTGACGACGTAAACTGGCGTTCAACGCCAGCCTTCTGCCCAAATCTGGCGTCCAGCGCCAGAAAAGGATAAAAAACTGGAGTTGAACGCCCAAACTGGCACAAAAACTGGCGTTCAACTCCACAAATGGCCTCTTCACGTGAATTGCTTAAAGTCTCAGCCCCAGCACACACTAAGTGGGCCCCAGCACACCAAGTGGGCCCCAGAAGTGGATCTCTGCATCATCCATCATAGTCCACTCATATTTTGTAACCCTAGGCTACTGGTTTAGTATTTAAACAACTTTTAGAGACTTATTTTGTATCTCATGACATTTCAGATCTAAACTTTGTATTCTCTGACGGCATGAGTCTCTAAACCCCATTGTTGGGGGTGAGGAGCTCTGCTGTGTCTCGATGAATTAATGCAAGTATTTCTGTTTTCCATTCAAACACGCTTGTTCCTATCTAAGATGTTCATTCGCGCTTAACTGTGATGAAGGTGATGATCTGTGACATTCATCACCTTCCTCAAACCACGAACGTGTGCCTGACAACCACCTCCGTTCTATATCCGATTGAATGAGTATCTCTTAGATTCCTTAATCAGAATCTCCGTGGTATAAGCTAGAACTGATGGCGGCATTCATGAGAATCCGGAAAGTCTAAACCTTGTCTGTGGTATTCCGAGTAGGATTCAAGGATTGAATGACTGTGACGAGTTTCAAACTCCTGAAGGCTGGGCGTTAGTGACAGATGCAAAAGGATAGTAAATCCTATTCCAACCGGATCGAGAACCAACCGGTGATTAGCCGTGCTGTGACAGAGCGCGTGAGCGTAGTTTTCACTGGAAGGATGGAAGGTAGCCATTGACAACGGTGATCCACCAACACACAGCTTGCCGTAGGGGGACGTGCGTGCGTGAACAAGAAGACAGAGGAAAGCAGAGATTCAGAAGACAAAGCATCTCCAAAACTCCAACATATTCTCCATTATTGCACAACAAGTAACTTTTAATTTATGCTCTACTGGTTACTCACAATTCAATTGATAAACATAATTGACTTCCTGACTAAGATTTACAAGATAACCATAGATTGCTTCAAACCAACAATCTCCGTGGGATTCGACCCTTACTCACGTAAGGTATTACTTGGACGACCCAGTGCACTTGCTGGTCAGTGGTACGCGTTGTGAAAAGTGTGATTCGCAATTTGTGCTACCAGTTATTCTACTATTCAATGCTTGCTTTTCACAAATTCCCTTTTCTATTATATTAATTGAATTTAATTGTCAATACAAACGTGATGGTTTCTTACAAAGTAATGCTTGGTCTATGCTACTCATGCCCTTTTCCGGCATACCAATAAACACCTTGCATTCACTTGTCTTCATATGCACTAACTATTTTTCATTAATGATCTTTCACATGTACTCATGAGCGTGTGTTGACATCATTTACCTTTTAATGTTCATTTACAACCATCCTTTTTCGTTCTCTTCATTGCTATATATCTCTTAAAATTTAATTTACTTTCTCTTCCCTTTTTCAGGATGGCCACCAAGAAAGGAAAAGAGAAAGCTACTCCTAAACCTCCCGCAAGAAGAGGAACTAAAAGAGCACTAGTGGCGGAGCCTTCTTCAACTGCAGTCAAGCCATCAACAAAAAGAATTAAGAGGATTCTCAAGGTTGATGAAAACGAGAAAGCCTTTCCAGCAAAGGACACTGCGCGATTCCCCAATCGCTACTGTGAGCAGATGTTCCCCATCCTGGCAGAAAGGAGCTATAACAACGAATACCTTCTTATCCTCCTACCCAATATTGCTACCTTTGTTGAGCCGTAAATTGAACGACGACAATGGGGTTTCCTACGGAGACAGCCAAGGCAGGTCAATCTCTCTTGGGTAGTCGAGTTCTACTCTAACTTCTACCTGCCCACCCTGCAGTCTATCTTTGTCCGTCAAAAGCAAGTCCCCATTACAGCAGAGGCTATTCAACAAGCTTTGAGTCTTCCCCCTATTCCAGAAGGAATGGACGCCTTTCAAGAAGCCGCACTCAAGTGCCAGATGTACCAATTTGACTGGAAAGCTGTTCTCAGAGTTATCGCACTACCTGGCAGCCTTTGGATCTACGGATACCATCGTACCCGCCCTAAGGGTATATTGGCTTCAGAACTTACAATGGAGGCTCGCGTATGGGCACAGATCATGTCCCATTACGTCTTTCCGAGTAGTCACGAGTCCTCTTTTACTGCAGACATGGCCGTTCTACTATGGTGCATCCTTATAGACCAGCCTCTGAATCTACCAAGACATATCCGGAATGCCATGGGACACGTACAAATTGCAGGCAACTTACCTTTTCCCGCCTTGGTCTCAGATCTTGTCTCAGCAGCCAGAGTTTCCTACAGAGCTGGAGACACCAAAGCCATGCTTCTACGGGATGATCAGTATGTCCCTAATGGGAAATACCTCAGACTTTCAGTAGCCACTACAACCCTTCCCACTGCTCCGGTTGAAGACATCCCTTCTTCAACACCACAAGCACCTACAACAGATGAACTGCTCCAGCAGATAATCAAAAGGTTGGATCGGCAAGAACAAAAAGCGAAGTTAAGAGAGCGCCGTCACGAGCGCCGATTCAAACACCTCAAGGAACTACTCAAGGGATACTTCAAGGACTCAGACACCCCGGACTCCACTTCTTTTACCAGCACAGGGAGCCATGATGGTCCCGACTGTGGAGATACTGCAACCAGCCCACCCCTGTTCCTGACAGATGGCACCGATGACGGTGCAAAGCCTTAAGTGTGGGGAGGTCGGTCAGTACCTGACTTTCGGAGGTAATTTCTCTTCCCTATCACCAATAAATTAGGATATTTAGTTAGATTTTCTTTCTTTTATAGAATAGGATAAATTGCATAGTAATAGGTTAGTTGCATGCATGCTCTACTTGATTGAAAAGACAATAAGTTTCTTCTAAGACTTTATCTTTGGAACAAAATTTCACTAATTTTTTAAAATTTTTATGATAAATTTGCTTGAAGTTATATTTGGAACATGATGTTTGAGCTAAAGAATACACAACCTGTGAAGATTTGAGCCTTTATGCATGGTTACACTATTTAACCGTAATTAATTTATTCTTGTGTGTTTACTTCTCTATGATTGTAATCTGCATTTTGTTTCATCCTATATGTCCAATATTTATTATATTTATATGCTTGCATATGATTGAGGCCATCTTTTATTTAAACTCACTTATCCAAATTAAGCCTACCCTTTTCAATTACCTTTGTTAACCACTTTGAGCCTTTAAATCCCATTTGTTCTATATTTCACCACATTACTAGCCTTAAGCAGAAAAACAATTGTATATCCCAAATTGAATCTTTGGTTAGCTTAAGATAGAATTTTGGGTGCTAGTTAAGTATGGGAAATTGTAGGAACAAAAGTTATTAAGGGAATGTGTCATGATAATTTAATGGGAATTTGGATACCTACTCATGTGAAACTATAAGAATAAAAAATCTATGTGCATTGATAAGCTATGTTTATTTTTATGTCTCTATATAAAAAAAAATCAATAAATAAATAAGGGGACAAAATTACCCCAATGCTGAATTAAGAATTCAAAAATTAATGCACATATGATAAAAATTAAAATAAAAAGTTGATACATGAGTATGGAACGTAAAAGGGAATTCTGGGTAGCTAGGTGTGAATTCTAAGTTATATAGAGTATATATAGGTTATGTTAAAGCTTAGGTTAATTAAAAATTCAATTTATAAGCTTACTAGCCATATATGAATCCTTACCCTTACCTTGCCCCCATTACAACCTCGAAAAGACCTCATGATGCTTGCATTGGTATAGTAAATATTGTTGATTGGTTAGGAGAAGAACAAAAAAAAAAATTAGAAAGCATGATTAGAGAAGGATAAAGTGATTACCCTATACACTAGAGAGACTAGAGTGTACATACACCATCAGTGAGGGTTCCATGCTTGAATTTCTATGTTTCCTGTTTTCATGAGCTATCCTCTTGCATTTTTATCTGCTCTTACTTTATAAGAATTGAATTAGTGGAATTTGAATTATAATTGTTTTGAAGAACTTATTTACTTTTGATCAAGTGGACAAGAATCATATAGTTGCAATCCTATATATATATATATATATATATATATAGGATTGCATTGCATTGCATGAGTTTCACATGTTCTTACTCATTTATTTTATCTCCTTCAGTTAAGCATGAGGACATGCTAATGTTTAAGTGTGGGGAGGTTGATAAACCACTATTTTATGGTTTATATTGTGTTTAATTGTGTGGTTTTACCATGATCCTGGCCCACTTATTCATTAAAATAGCATGCATTTATATTTCCTTCCTGAAATTATTACATGAGTGAAAACTGCTTCCTAGAGACTTTTAAATATACATTTTACTTCTCCTTTATTCCATTCGATGCCGTGATCTGTGTGTTAAGCGTTTCGGGCTTTATAGGGCAAGAATGAGTTGGAGATTGGAAAGGAAGCTAAAAAAAATGGAGGGAACACAAGAAATTGAAAAGATGACCAGCGAGAAGCGATGCGGCTGCATGGATGACGTGACCGCGCGGAAGAGAGCAATTTGAAGCGACGCGGCCACATGGATGACGCGATCGCGTGGCATGGAATAGCACGAGTGACGCGGCCGCATGGACGACGCGTCTGCGTGGCGAAGCAGAAACGCGAATGACGCGTCCGCATGAGCGACGCGATCGCGTGACGTGCGCGATCTACATAATTTGCAGATTCGCTGGGGGCGATTTCGGGCCCTATTTTGACCCAGTTTTCGGCCCGGGACAGGAGACTAGAGCCAGAGAACATGCAGAAACCAGAGACAACATTCATTCTACACAGTTTTAGTTTTTAGATTTAGTTTTACTCCTCCTCTAGGTTTTCTCTCTACACATTCATAGTTCTTAGGATTTTAGTTTCCCTAGCCTTTTGCATTGGGATATTGAGAAGAGTTATTACCTCATCAAGACTTCGTCATTCTAGTTCGTTTTCTTTACTTGGCTTACTCTTCCATGTTCCTTGCTTTGTTTAATTTTACCATTGGAATATTTCTTGGATTATTTAATACAAGGATCACTTTTATTTTTAATTGATTATTTTCAATTTTTATTTACAATGTCTTTCTTCAATTCCTTTTCATATGCAATGAACTTTACCTTTACAATGAGTGAGTAATTCCCTAACTTGATGGGGAGTTGATTGAAAGGAACCCTTGAGTTGGAAGGTTCAAGAGAAAGGCTGTAATTGGGTTATTGTTGGATTGTTCTCTAATTCCTGACACCAATCCTCCCCAGAGTGGATTGGGACTTGTGAATAGAATAGCATTCCAACTGGTTTTACCTTCCTTTACTTAGTAAAGGATAACTAAACAAATTAACTCTCAATTGTCAATTAATCTTAAGAATGTTCCATCAAGAATAGGGCTTCCATGTAATCAACTCCCAATCAAGGCTTTTATTTACATTATTCAATTTCATCAATTTAATTTCCTGTTTACTCAACTCAAACCTTTTAAAAAAAAAAAACATCTGATTAATAAAATAGCGCTCTTTCCTGCAACTCGTTGGGAGACGACCTGGGATTCATACTCCCAGTATTTTAAATTTCAATTTTTTGTGACACCTTTCTAAATTGAGCGGTGGATCTCTGGCGAGTTAAGAACTATACTTGCAACGCATATATTCTAATAATTTTTAATTCACCAATTTCTGCCCGCATCAGAGTCCTGACCTGGATAGTATTGAGCTACAGCTTGAGGATGCATCACGGGTTCCAATAGAATTATCTGGGCTAATCGGGGTATATGACATAAAACCTTGTTAGTCAGGGGTAATTGAGGTTCCTGTGGCTCTAAGGGCTAGAACTATAAGAGCATCAGTCTCTGATCCGGAAGATACGACCTTGTCTGTGGCATTTTGAGTAGGATCTTCAAAGAGATTGAATTGCACGCGCTTCACCCTCTCCCAGATTGATCTAGTCCGTTCGGATGTTTGGTTTAGACCTGAGGAGATTAATGACCATGACCAATGGCTTAATCACTTATAGCCTTTCTATTGAAGGAATTATTCATCATTGAAGTAGTGAGCATGACATGTTAATCCAGATGAGGAAGCATCTTCAAAGCCTTAACTAACTGCTAATTACTGTCTCTATCTTAATTATTTATCGCTTTTGCTTTTATTTGTTATGTGCCTATACTACCAAAAGTCATCTTTCTATTTGCCTGACTAAGATCTACAGAATAACCACAGCTTGCTCATTCTGGCAATCCTTGTGGAATTCGATCCTCACTCACCTGAGGTATTACTTGGACGACCCAGTGCACTTGCCAGTTCAGTTGTGCAAGTTAAATTTTTGCGCACTAAGTTTTTGGTGCCGTTGCCGGAAATTGTTTATGATTGACAAACTAACGATTGTCTTGCTCCATAGATCAGGTACCTTTTAATGTTTTTCTTTTTGTGTTTCTTGATTTCTACTTCAAAAAAAAAATTCGAAAACTTCAAAAAAATTTTCTATCTTTAATCATCTTTTTCTTTTGTTTGAGTCTTGTGTCAATTTTTAAGTTTGGTGTCACGTTGGTTTTTGTTCTTCTCTTGAGTCTGTTTGAAAATTGTTCTTACTTTTCTTTCTTGGTGTTCGAATTGTTCTTGCTATTTTTCATGTTTGATTTTAAAATTTTTAAGTTTGGTGTCTTTTGGTATTTTTTTCTTCAAGCTTTTCGAAAATTTGTGTCTTTAATCTTTAAATTTTTTAAGTTTGGTGTCCTTTAGTGTTTGTCCTTTTTAATTTTCGAAGATTTAGTGTCTTTAATTTCAAAATTTTTAAATTTTGTGTCTTTCAGTGTTTTTCCTTTTTAATTTTTTGAAATCTCTTTTATTTAATTTCAAAATTTTTAAGTTTGGTGTCCTTGTTAGTAGTCTTGTTTTTTCTTGCTTATCTTTTTTTTAAATCTTTATCTTATCTTTCCTTTCTTTGATTTTTAAAATTTTGCTATCCTGTTTTTCTTTTAAATTTAATTTTCAAAGTTTTAGTATCTTGTTAGTTTTTCTCTCTTTTGAATTTTAAAATCTTATCTTATCTTTTCTCTTTCTTTTGACTTTTTTTTAATCTTTGAATTTTAAAATTTTTTATTTGACTTTCTCTTTTTGAATTTTAAAATCAAATATTTTCTCTCTTAAATTTTAAATCTTATCTTATCTTGTTGACTT
This sequence comes from Arachis ipaensis, assembly GCF_059453495.1. Taxonomy (NCBI): domain Eukaryota; kingdom Viridiplantae; phylum Streptophyta; class Magnoliopsida; order Fabales; family Fabaceae; genus Arachis; species Arachis ipaensis. The sequence goes on from NC_142436.1 coordinate 36,753,439, forward strand.
TTCTTTTCAAATATTTGATTAACTCTTTTTCTTTAAATTTCAAAAATTTTTAAAATCAAATATTTTATTTTAATTTTAAATCTTTTTAATTAGTTGTTTGTTTTATTTTAATTTTAAAAGATTGGTATCTTTTTAATTCTTAATTCTCTTTCCTCTTTTTCAAAATCTTATAACCTCTCTCTCTCTCTTCTATTTTTGAAAATTCTTAACCTCTTTCTCTCTTATCTTTTTCGAAAATCTTCTACCTCTTTCTCTCTCTTTAATTTCAAAAATCTTCCTTTCTTCCATCTCTATTTTCGAAAACTTCTTTTTAATAAAAGACATATTCTTTTCTTTTCTTCATCTATCTTTCTAACAAAGGACCTCTATACTCTAGCATAGAGAATCTTTTCTTTTTCTCTTCTTGGTTTCTTTCTTCTTGTTTATGAAAAGGAGTAGAGATAAAGAACATCTCTTTGATATGGATCCTGAACCTGAAAGGACTCTGAGAAGGCATCTGCAACAAAATCAAGTTAGCAGATTCGTAAGGAATCTCACAGGAGCTCTAGAGCAAGAAGCTGAAGAAACAACAATGGCAACTAATCCAGATAATGTGGGTGACGCAAGAAAGGTCCTAGGATCTTACACTGCACTTAATTCTGATTTCTATGGGTGTAACATCTCCATTCTTGCCATTGGGCAAACAACTTTAAGTTGAAGCCTCAACTGGTCACTCTGGTACAACAGAACTGCCAGTTTCATGGACTTCCATAGGAAGATCCAAACAAGTTCCTATCTGACTTTCTACAGATATGTGATACTGTCAAGACTAATAGAGTAAATCCAGAAGTCTACAAGCTCATATTCTTTCCATTTGCAGTAAGAGACAGAGCAAGGCTATGGCTGAACTCTCAGCCTAAGGAAAGTCTAGACAGTTGGGAGAAAGTGGTCAATGGATTCTTGACCAAGTTCTTCTAGCTCAAAAGCTGAGCAAGCTTAGGGTAAAAGTACAAACCTTCAGACAGAAAGAGGGTGAATCCTTCTATGAAACTTGGGAAAGATACAAGTAACTGATCAGGAGATGTCCTCCTGACATGATCTCAGAATAGACCATGTTGGATATTTTCTATGATAGTCTATCTGAGATGTCCAAGATGGCATTGGACCACTCTACGGGTGGATCCTTCTACTTGAAGAAGACGCTTGAAGAGGCGCAAGAGCTTATTGACATGGTTGCTAACAACCACTATATGTACACTTTTGAGAGGAATCCTATGAATAATGGGGCCACTTAGAAGAGAGGCGTCCTAGAGGTAGGCACCTTGGACGCTATCTCGGCTCAAAACAAGCTCATGTCCTAGCAGATAAACATGATCACTCAGCACCTGAGTGGGACACAGAGCTCTGAGGCTTACTGTTCAGAGATAGCCTATGAGTTAGACGTATGTGATAACGCCTGGACTACCATGGAGGAGGTTAACTACATGGGAAATTCCTCCAGAAATTCCAACAACAATCTCTATTCGAATACTTTCAATCAGGGATGGAGGAACCACCCCAATTTTCGGTGGCAAGATCAGCATAAGCCTCAACAAGGCTTTAGCAACAATCAAAATGGGGCGAACTAGAACTGGTTCAATAACAGGCCATTCGAACCCACTTAGCAACAATTGGAGACACCCAAGCAGAGCTTCTCTGACTTGGCTGCCATAGTCTCTAACCTCTCTAAGACCACTCATAGTTTCATGGCTGAAACCAGATCTTCCATTAGAAACTTGGAGATACAGGTTGGCCAGCTGAGCAAGAGGATCCCTGAGATCCCCTCGAATACTCTTCCAAGTAACACTGAAGTAAATCCAAAGAAAGAGTGTAAGGCTCTTATGGTGACCGAACCCAAAGAGGAGCTTGCTATTGAGGAGCTCAAGGACATCAGAGCTCATGAGGAGGCTGAGGCAACCACCTTGCACGCCCTCTGCTGAGAGAGGAACCTAAAGAATACTCTTCTTCAGAAGAGGATGAGGAGTCCAAGGAAGAGCAAATTGCTCGGTACTTGGCCATCTCGAGGAAGCTGAAGGCCAACTCTTCTCATTCAGAGGCGTTGAAAGAGGCAGATAAGCCTGTGGCACTGGCCAAGGAGTGCAGTGCCTTGGTCTAGAAGAAGCTCCCTCAAAAGCTGCCGGATCCCAAAAGCATTTTGATCCCCTGTACTATAGGGACCATCACCTTTGAGAAGGCACTGTGTGACCTAGGCTCAAGCATAAATCTGATGCCTCTATCTGTAATGAGGAGGCTAGAAATTCTAGAGATGCAACGTGCCATGATCTCATTGGAGATGGCAGACAAGACCCTAAAGAGGGCGTATGGTTTGGTGGAGGATGTCCTAGTAAAGGTTGAGGACCTTTATATCCCTATGGACTTTGTGATTCTAGACACTGGGGAGGACAGAAATGAATCCATCATCCTTGGAAGGCCTTTCCTAGCCACTGCTAAGGCCATAATTGATGTGGAAAGAGGAAAGCTAGTCCTGAGACTACATGAGGATTGCATCTTGTTCAAGATCCCCAACCCTCGATCGCCCTCTGATAGAGGTGGTACCATTGTGCAACACATTGTGTTTCAACCTTCCCTCTCAGTGCAGAGCTTTACATAGCCCCCATACACTAACTCTAAGTTTGGTGTTGGGCAACCATCATCAAGCACTGGGAAGGAAGGCACTAAAAAGAAGGTACCTAAAGGCTGGAGGGACAAAAAGATCCCCACTGAAGGCCTCTCACCTGGAATGAGAGTTGTCTTCACTAAGAGTCCAGTCAATCTACATAAAGTAAGTAAGATCCTGTCTCTAGAGCATGTGAAACTCATTCATGAGAGCACAGGAAGAAAATTTACTATAAGGAGTGAAATTCTGAGCCCCTATCTATCTCCGTAATGGAGCTGTCCGTCAAGCTAATGACGGTAAAGAAGCACTTGTTGGGAGGCAACCCAACCATGATTAGAGTACTATAGTTTCTTTTCTTTTTGTTTATTCTCATTTGAGTTTGTTTTAGTTCATTCTCCATAGTTTTTCTTTGCTTTTTGATGTTTGTGATCATGTGCAACACTTAGAACAGTGACAGAAACACTCAAAACTGAAAACAGAATACCCTGGGGAGAGTCCCCTCTGGGCATTGAACGCCTCACAAGGAGCAGATGCTGGCGTTAAACACCAGCCAGGGAGAAATGCCTGGCGTTGAATGCCCCATGGGGGGTATTTTGGGCGTCCAATGCCCCAAGGAGAGAAAGGAGATGAGGTTGAACGCCAGGAAGGGAGCATGACGAAATGAGATTTTATGTCGGTAAAGAAATTCACAAATAATATCTCGTTGCTAGTATAGTTTCTAAACCAACAGAAAACCCTTTCGCACAAAAGTTTCGGTTGTCACAAGTAACAAACCCCTAATAAAATTGATAACCGAAGTATTTAAATCTCGGATCGTCTCTCAAGGAATTGTAGGGAAGTATGATTTATTATTGGTTATGAAATTGTATTTTTTTGGGGTTTTGAAATAGGGAACAAGGAAATAAATTGGCAAGGAGGTAAATTAATAACTAGAAAAACTCTTGGCAAGGTGTGAGAACTGGAAATTCCATCCTAGTTATCCTTATCAGGTATGATGCGAATTATTTATTGCTCCCACTTAGTTAACCCTTACTAAATAAAGGAAAGTCAAGTGGACTAATCAATTTGATTCCTCAAGTCCTAGTCAACTCCTATGGAAAGACTAGCTTTTGAGGAATCCAAATCAATCAGCAATTTTCAATTTTCAATCAACAGCTGAGTTTGACAACTCAAGTGTCACCAATTACTCAACCAAAGCCAAAAGGGAAAAATCCAAATTATTTATATCATAAATAGAAGAAAGCAATCATAAATCTGAAATACCTCAATTTGTATTAAATAAAGAAATAAAATCTAACATGGAGTTCATAAACCAAATTGGGAAAACAAACAAACTAAAGTAATAGAATAAATAAAAGTAGAAGAGAAATTAAAGTAAAGGAACATTGAACCTGGAATTGAGAAGAAATAAATCATAAACTAAGAGAAATTCTAAATCCTAAAACTTAAGAGAGAGGAGAGAGCCTCTTTCTCTAAGAACTACATTTAAAACCTAAAATTGTGAATTATGAATGTTGTATTTTAATGAATGAATCGATTCTCCCACTTTATAACCTCTAATCTGTGTTTTCTGGGCCAAAAAATGGGTCAAAAATATCCCAAAAATCGCCCCCAGCGATTTCTGATATGTCCAGCATGCGGCAAAGTCACGCGTACGTGTCGTCCACGCGTACGCGTGGATTGAATTTTTGCCAGGTCACGCGTACACGTGATCCACGCGTGCACGTCGCCTATCCTTAGAGCAGGTATGGCAAATTATATATAGTTGCGAAGCTCCGGATGTTAGCTTTCCAACGCAACTGAAACCGCCTCATTTGCACCTCTGTAGCTCAAGTTATGGTCGATTTAGTACCAGGAGGTCAGGCTGGACAGCTTTAGCAATTCCTTCAGTTTCTTGTATTCCTTCCACTTTTGCATGCTTCCTTTCCATCCTCTAAGCCATTCATGCCTTATAAACTCTGAAATCACTTAATGCACATATCAAAGAATCGAATGGTAATAAGAGAGGATTAAAATTAGTAAATTTAAGGGCAAAAAAGCATGTTTTCAATCATAGTACAGAATTAGAAAGGAAACTGTAAAATCATGCAATTAGTATGAATAAGTGTATGAAAGATTGATAAAATCCACTCAATTGAGCACAAGATAAACCATAAAATAGTGATTTATCAACCTCCCCACACTTAAACATTAGCATGTCCTCATGCTAAGCTCCAGAGAAGCTATAAGAGAGCGAAGAGGAATGGTAAAAAGTATGAAATGCAACCTATCTATATGAATGCAACTACATGCAAAATGTTTCTACCTACTTGGTCAAAGTAAAAAAATCTTTTAAGAACAAATATGAACTGGATTTTACTAATTCAAATCACAAAATAAAGTACAAGTAAACTTGCAGAAGAAAATAGCTCATGAAAGCCGGGAACAAAGAATCGAGCCTCGAACCCTCACTGGAAGTGTATACACTCTAATCACTCATGTGTTTAAGGTTCGATCTCTCAATTCTCTACTAATCTTGCTTTTTAAGGCTTGCTTTTCTTCTACCAATCAACAAAGAATTAATGCACAGATACACATATCAAGAGGTCTTTTAAGGGTTGTAATGGGTTAGGGTCAAGGTAGGATTGTATTTGGCCAAGTGGACTAAAATCTGAATCCTTAATTAACTTAAACTTTTCCCACCTAACTTAGGACAATCCATGTAATCATAATATAAAGCCTAACTACCCATTAATTATGTTTTCCATATATTCATGCATCCGAATTTCGAGTATAGTACATATGCATTGCTTTCACCATTTACTTTGGGGCATTTTGTCCACTTTTTATTATTTGCTCTTTTTCTTTTCTTTTTCTCCTTTATTTTTTATATTTTTTTCTTTATATATATATATATATATTTTTTTTTTCTTTTGTTTTTCTCAATGTATATGATTAAATTATTGAATGCATGAACATGTCCTAAACATTTCTTTCACATTTTCATAAAGATATATAACACCCAATTCTTAAACCAAACATTTTCAAACCCACTTTCCCCACACTTAAATCATGAACACTCTCACTAGTCTAAGCTAACCAAGGATTCAAATTAAGGACATTATTGTTTTCTGCTTAGAGTTAGTGATGTCCTAAAGTAAAGAACAAAGGGGTAAAATAGGCTCAACTTTGGTTTGCAAAGGATAATGAAAGGGTAAGGCCATATGGGTATGTAAGCTCAGTGAAACAAGGCCTCAATCATATAAGTACATGTATACATCAAACCATGGAAATATAGAATTAAGCAAGACAAAGATCACATTTTAGAGAGAACAACACACACCAAAAATAAAATATTGGTTGATAAAATGCAACCAATCAAATAAGCTCAAAATCTCACTGGTTTTGTGTGTTTGAGTTCTAAACCATATTCCAGTATAATATTTCTTCAAACAAGTTTAACAAAAAAATTTAATCAAATTAGTGAAATACTCTAAAAATTTTCTTGAAAAAGAAATTATTACTTCAACCAAGCAGTGGTAGAATATGCACAAAATCAAACAAACATGCAATCAAATATGCAAATGGAACAACTAATAAGGAAAATAAAACATTGGTGTTGAGAAGAAATTAACTAACCCATGGAAGTCGGTATCGACCTCCCCAAACTTAAAGATTGCACCGTCCTCGGTGCATGCTAAGATATGCAAGTGGACGGGTGGCTACAACTGATGCTTTTCTCCCAAAGAATGTGCAGGTGGACTTGTCTGTCACCCCATTGAGACGCTTTCCTTTTTCCCTTCTTGGTGGCCATCCTGAAAGAATAGGAAAAGGAAGAAAAGTAACCCAGAAATAAAGATAAGAAAACAAATAAATTATGGGTGGGTTAATGCCAATTAATGAGGGTCTAAGTTACATGGTAGCTACAACATGATAGTGAGAAAATAGTAAAAGCAAATTGCATATCAAATAGTGCAAAAACTACAACAATGGGGAAGAGAGTGTGGGTAATGCAAGATAGTGTAAGTGCATGTCAATGCAAATAGAATACATGTATCATAAAAGATTGGCATTGACAGATAAAGAATATCACCCAAAAGTGTAAAACAAGTCACTAAGCACCAAAATAATACAAGAAAAGATACAACAGTTGAATAAGAACTTTAACACCCAAGGAAAAATAATAAACTTAGAAAAAAAAATAAAAACATGAACAAAATTAAAATGCAAGGAAGAAAAGTATGCAAATGCAATAAGAAAAATAGGCTAAAAGAGAATAAGGATGAGAAGTAATGAAGAAGAAGAAAGTAAGAAAGGAGGAAGAAAGAAGAAGAAAGGAGAGAAGAAAGAGGTAAGAATTTAGAAACGGGGCACGACGCATACGCATGGTTGGTATGAAAGCGAAATGACGCGCACGCATCATCCACGCGTACGCGTGGGTATTTTGTGCCTCTAGCACAGTACCAGCCCCAGACCAGCACAACTCTCTGTTTAACACGCTTTTATGCCAATTTTTCATGCCCACGCATACGCATCATCAACGCTTACGCGTGGGTTGAACTTTTTGCAGGGGACGCGTACATGTGAGGTACGCGTACGTGTGCGCCACGCACCCCTCCGGCGCGTTTCTCGCGCAACTCTCTATCTAGTTTCGCAGACACAAACGATGCGTGCGCGTCGTTGACTCTTGCGCGTCGATCCCCCTTTTTTTTGTATGCAGAATACAAAATGCAGAATGCAGGTGAATATGCAGAAATTATGAATGAACACTAGTAAAAATAAAATAAAATAAGATTAAGAATAAAAAGGAACGATTATACCATGGTGGGTTGTCTCCCACCTAGCACTTTTAGTTATAGTCCTTAAGTTGGACATTCGGTGAGCTCCTTGTTATGGTGGCTTGTACTTGAACTCATCCAGAAATCTCCACCAATGTTTGCAATTCCAATAGCCTCCGGGGTCCTAAACTTGGCACATAAAGCCTTCAAGCAAGATTAAGCAAGTAATAAGGCTCCAAGAGTGTTGATTGCTAGACTGAATTCCGGGGTCCCAAACCTTACTTTTGCACCCGTCTTCTTGTTGATCATTGATGCACCACTATTTCGTGGTACATCGTGTGCTTAATTGAGTGGATTTTATCCACTAAACTCACACTTATTCATACTAATTGCATGGTTTTACAAATCCTTCCTTATTCTGTGATATAGTTGAAAATATGTTTCCTAAGACTTTAAACTGTTAATTTTAATTATCCTTTATTACCATTCGATGCCTTGATATGTGTGTTAAGTGATTCCAGGATTTATAGGGCAGGAATGACTTAGAGGATGGAAAGGAAGCATGCAAAAGTGGAAGGAATACAAGAAACTGAAGGAACTGCTAAAGCTGTCTAGCCTGACCTTCTGGTACTAAATCGACCATAACTTGAGCTACAAAAGTCCAAATGATGCATTTCTAGTTGCGTTGGAAAGCTAACATCCAAGGTATCACAACGATATATAATTTGCCATAGCTACTCAGAAGATAAGCGACGTGCATGTGTGAATCACGCGAATGCGTGACCTGGCAAAAACTCAATCCACGCGTACGCGTGGACGACGCGTACGCGTGACTTTGCAGCGTGCTGGACGTATCAGAAATTACTGGGGGTGATTTTTGGGCTGTTTTTGACCCAGTTTTTGGCCCAGAAAACACAGATTAGAGGCTATAAAGTGGGGAAATCAATTCAACAATTCATACAACTTTTATAATACGCAATTTTAGGTTTTAGATGTAGTTATAGAGAGAGAGAGAGGTTCTCTCCTCTCTCTTAGGTTTTAGAATTAGGATTTCTTTTACTTTATGGTTATTACTCCATTCCAGGTTCAATGTTCCCAACTTTAATTTTATGTTCTCTTCTACTTTTATTTGCTCTAATGCTTTTACTTGTTAATTACTTATGTTGCCAAATTGGCTTATGAATCTTTCCATGTTAGATTTGAATATTCTATTTAATATAATTTGAGGTATTTCAGATTTATGATTGTTTTATTCTATTTATGATACTTTAAATTTAATTTAGATTTTTCTCCTTTTGGTTTGGTTAAGCAATTGGTGACACTTGAGTTATCAGACTCAGCAGTTGATTGAAAATTGGAATTCTCGCTGATTGATTTGGATCACTCTAAAGCTAGTCTTTCCACAGGAGTTGACTAGGACTTGAGGATCAAATTGATTGGTCCACTTGACTTTCCTTTATTTAGTAAGGGTTAACTAAGTGGGAGTGATAAACAATTCTCATCACACCTGATAAGGATAACTAGGATGGGATTTCTAGTTCTTATACCTTGCCAAGAGTTTTTCTAATTATTAATTTATTTTTCTTGCTATTTAATTTACTTGTTCCCTATTTCAAAAACCCAAAAATATACCTTTTTCCATAACCAATAATAAACATACTTCCCTGCAATTCCTTGAGAGACGACCCGAGATTTCAATACTTCGGTTATCAATTTTATTGGGTTTGCTTAAGTGACAACCAAAACTTTTGTATGAAAGGACTCTCTGTTGGTTTAGAAACTATACTTTTGTGAATTTCTCTCGTCAAAAATGGTACCGTTGCCGGGGAATAGCAATTGTGTGCCTTATTATTGGTTATTGTAAATATTTTATTTTGCTTGTTTATTTGTTTTTATTTTTGTTTTTAATTTTTATTAGCTACTATGAGTTCTCACCCCCGTCGCTTTGAGTTTGATTCTAATGTTGTTGAAAGGAATGGAAGCTATAACAGGAACATGCATCAAGGTCAAACCAATTACAGATGGAAGGAGCCACGAGGATCTGATCAACCCTTTCGGCAACAACACTTTCCAAAGTACCATGGACAACGACCATTCTACGATCCACACCCAGACAATAGTTACGGTGGACCTTCTCGTGACAACCAACCCCCACCAGTTTACTATGGTCAAGAGCCATTCCGAGGTGCATACCAAGATGATAGATATGGTGGACCCCTTTGTGGTTACCAACAAGCCCCATCATACGCCTATAAACCACCTCCTCAACATAGCTTTGAACCACCATACTCACAAGCCACTTACAACCATTCACCTCCATAGGCCCCCAACTCTTATCCACCCAAATTCCAATCCAACTACTCCCAAGAACCACCACTTCCATATGCACCATATCCATGTCCATCAAACCAAGAAGCACAGGACCGTCTCAAGGACACAGTGAACTAATTTCATGCAACCCTTCATCAATTGGAGCAAGCGATAAACCGATTAGCCCCCAGTACGAAGGAGACATTAGAAGCTCCAGTGGACAACACGGAACATGACTTTGTACTGGAACAAGTAGAGGAAGATGCAATTATCGAAGAAGATGAATTGGTTGAAAACTTAGGAGATGCTGAACCTCCATGGGAATTAAGAATTATGGACAATTCCGTCAAGAAATTTGAAATTGATGCTAAGGAGGATAATGCACAACCCCCAAAGCATGTATCTTACGAAGAACTAGACGGAACAAATCAAGAAGCTAGTTTCCTTGGTAATGATGATCATGAATCAAGTTCTTCTAATGATGACCTTGCAATCACAATTGAACTCTTTGAGCTAGAAGATTCTTCCCCAAGTGAATATGAAGATGATGCGGAGGTAGATTTTTCTCAACTTCCAACTTATGACCTGAGTGATGAGGAAGACATTAAAGACTCTGATCAAGACATGGTTGCAATTGAAGAGATCTGTCAGAAAATGGAAAAATTCACAGAGGAGTACAAGGAAGTGGAGCTTGCAGAACCACTGAAAACACCTCTCCCAAGGCCATTACCACCCAATACAAACTTCAAGTGGGTAAAATCTTTAGCCTTTATCTTTACCTTCCCACTTGAATATGGTCTGCTTGAAACAAATAGCCAGCTTAGAGCTCTTTGAGACTTTAAGAGTAAGAGGGAGATGGTTGGTAATAATAGTTGGAAAGTAAGGTTCAATAAGGTTCCACGCTCCAATTGGAAGTGCAAGGACGGGTATAGAGCTCGATTTAATGGGTTTCAGAAGATGTTTGGGTATTTCAGTGAAAATCCAGGTTACATAACACCCGGCTAGAAAAATGAAGATCAATACAAAGACGGTTACAAAAGCAAGGTTTGGAATCCTGGGATTCATTCTGACAATCAACACCCGTGGAGCCTGAAAACCTGCTTTGATTTGCTCGAAGGCTTTACATGCCTAGTCTGGAACCCCGGAGGATTTTGGAACTGCAAACGTTGGTGGAGATTTCTGGATGAGTTCAAACACAAGACACCATGACAATGAACTCATCAAACGTCCAACTTAAGGACTTTAACTAAAAGTGCTAGGTGGGAGATAACCCACCACGGTATGATCGTTCCTTTTTCAACTTTAATTTTATTTCGTTATGTTTGTTTTTAGTTTCATTTTATTTTATTTAATTTTATATTATTTTTCCTAGGATCATTCATAACATCTGCATCTTGCATATTCCATATAAAAAAAACCACCCCACGCGTGCGCATGGGCCACGCGTGGGCGTCGATTCAATTCGACGTCACAATCCAACGCCCAGGAAGTTGGGGTGGAATCGTGCGGCTGGTATGCGTTAGGCACAATTTGGGCGACGCTTATGCGTCGCGTGGAAATTCTTGCCCCCTCAATTGAAATAGAGAGTTACGCCAAAACGACACTGGAATTGTGCATTTAGCACAATTCTGAGCGACGCGTACGCGTCACTTTCATTATCCCTCACTCGTGCGATCGCGTCAATGACGCGTCCGCGTCAATTGCAAAATCAGCCTTCCACGCGTACGCGTGACCCTACAAATCAGCGTAAACCCCAATTTTGTGGTTTATCTTGTACTTAATTTGGGGGATTTTATCACCTTTTCCCACATTTATTCAATGAAATAGCATGGTTTTGTAATTCTCCCTAAATTTGTGCTTAAGTGTGAAAACATGCTTTTTAGGCCTTAAAATAGCTAAATTTAACTCACTTTAATTCCATTCGATGCCTTGATATATTTTTTGAGTGATTTCAGGTTCATAAGGCAAGTATTGGATGGAAGAAGTGAGGAGAAAAGCATGCAAAGTGGGAGAACTCATGAAGAAATGAAGGAACCGTAAAGCTGTCAAGCCTGACCTCTTCGCACTCAATCGACCATAAATTGAGCTACAGAGGTCCAAATGAGGCGGTTCTAGTTGCGTTGGAAAGCTAACATCTGGGACTTCAAAATGATATAAAATTTGTTATATGTTGCTTTGCGTTTATGGGCGCACACGCGCCATGTACGCGTGCGCACCGATGCTACTCGTGGCCCACTAAAGATGAAATCGCTGGGGGCGATTTCTGAAGCACTTTGGGCCCAACCCAACTCATTTCTGATGCTATTGAACGCAAGGATTGAAAGGGGAATGAATCAAGTATTCATAGTTTAGTTTTCATCATGTTTTAGGTTAGAATTCTAGAGAGAAAAGCTCTCCCTTCTCTCTAGAATTTAGGGTAGTTTAGGTTTAATTTTCTTAAATCCAATTTTCAATTCTTGTTTTCATTTAGTCTTCTATTTTAATTTCTTGTTACTACATCTTTGTTCTTCTAGTTTTACTTGTCATTTCTTATTTTGCTCTCTTTAATGTTGATGAACAATTGTTGGATCTTAATTTTCTTTAATGCAATTTTATGTTTCCATGTTCTTTTATGTTGATCTTGCTTTCTATTATTGATTACTTGCTATTGATAGTTATAGGTTTATTTTAATTTTTTCATTTTATGATGTTTACTTTTCTTGCACACTAAGTGTTTGATAAAATGTTTCCTCTAGTTTTTGAGTAGTTCTCTTTACTCTTGGCCTATGCTAAGGGAATTGAGTGACCTTGAGTCATTGAGTCTCAATGATTTGGTGATTTGAGAACCCTTGGTGATCAATTTGATACTCATTGACACCAACCCACTACTAATCTAATTAGTAGATAGGTTGGGACTTATGGGTTGATGTGATCAAGCCTATTTGATGTACCTCAAGCTTAGGAGTAGATGTTACGTACTTAAAGCTTTTGGAGGTAGACTTAATAGGTTGACCTCTTATAATTGTCAATATTTGGTTTGTAGACAAGGATGGTGATCTCAAATTTCCCATGTCTTAGCCAAGAGTTCTTTTCCATTTCTTTAGTTAGTTAATTGTTATTTTACTTTCTTGTCATTTAATTTCTTGCAACAATATAAAAATCAAAACCCCCCTTGCAGCTTCATAGCCAATAATTGAGCATTTCATTGCAATTCCTTGTGAGATGACCCAGAGTCTAAATACTCTAGTTAATTTTCATTGGGGTTTGTTACTTGTGGTAAAACCATATTTTAATTTGATGTGAGAGTTGTTTGTTGGTTTGGAGCTATGCTTACAACGAAGTAATTCCTTTCTTTAGGAAAAAAATCTAGACCGACGACGATTTTTTCTGTCAAATTAATGGCGCCGTTGCCAGGGAGTTGCAATAGTGTTATATTGTTGGCTATTGTGAATATGTGAATATGTTTGCCTTTTATTTGTTTGTTAGTTTTTGTTAGGTTTAGGACTTTGTTCTTATTTTTGTTATTTTTTGTTTTTATTTGCTTCTATGAATTCTCACCGCTTTGGCTATGAGTTTGGCTCAAATTATGTTGTAGGGAATGAGAACTACAATGGTAACATGCATCAAGGATTTGGGAATCAAAGATGGAGGAGCCTCAAGGGATTGATCAACCTTCTTGACAACAACCCCCTCTGGTTTCTTATGGGTATAATTCTAATCCTAATGCATATCAATCTAATGGATGTGGTGACCCTTATTGTGATTGTCAACAACCACCACCACATGCCTATGAACCACCCCCTCAACATGACTTTGAACCACCCTACTCACAAGCCCCATACCACCAAACACCTTCATATGGCCATAATCCTTATCCACCATACCAACCTCCTTATGAACCATATGAACCATACATGGAACCACCACCATTCCAACACAATTACTCTCAAGAACCACCTCAATATACACCATCTCCATACCCTAACCAATATGAACCACCTTCCAAATACAACACCTTCCCCTCAAACAATGAACCCTCTCTTCCACCACCGCCCCCCCGATGAAGCCCTCACGCAAAAACTAAGGGATCTTGAGTCTCATATCCTAAGGCAACAAGAGGGGACGAAAAAGGAGTTTAAGGAGCTAGAAGCCAAGATGGCTATCATGGTAGAATCCGTTAGCAACATGGTCTCATCCCGCCTAAGCCTATGTGATCAAGGCACTTCCATTGTTGAATGCGGAGAAGCAATCAAGGAGCATAGTGAGGGAGTGAGTTTAGAGCTTCAAGGTGAAGAAGAGGAATTGAAGCAAGAATTGCCACAAGGGGAGGAAGATGAGACAGTTGAACCTGAAGGAGTGGTTGAAGACCTAGGAGATGTAGGAAGTCCATGGGAATGTAGAATTAGAGAGCCCTCTTCCAAGATGCTTGATGTTGATGTTGAGGAGGGTGTACAACCTCCAAAGCATATCTTGATTGAAAACTTTGAAGAGGTTGATCAAGAGATGGATTCAATCATTGAGGAGTTCCTATCTACAATTAAATCCTCCCCCATTGGGCTTAAAATTGAGGTTAAAGAAGAAGATGCACAACCTCTCATGCCCTTGGTGAGCAATGAAGAAGAAATTGAATTGGAAGCGAGCCACCAAAAGGAAGAGGTTGAAGTTGAGAAAAGTTGTAAAAAGGTGGAGATAGTCAAGGAAGAGCACAAGGGAGTGGAGCTTGCAAGATCATTGGGACCACCCCTTCCTAAGTCACCATCATGCAACACAACATTCAAGTGGGTAAAATTCTTATCCCTAAGCTTTGCTTTCTCACTTGAATATGGTTTGATTGAAAATAATGGTCAACTTAGAGCTCTTTGTGGAGTTAAGAGTAGGGGAGAGTTATGTAGTGGTTGGACACATCACTCTAAGTTCACGATGGTTGCATGCTCGAAGTTGAATAGCAATGGTTGGTGTAGAACCAAATTGCATGGGTCTAGGAGAATGTTTGGATGCTTAATTGAGAATTCTAAGGTCATGCCACCTAATTGGAATCATGATGATCAATTTGAAGATGGGTGTCGAAACAAAGTGTGAGATCCCGGATCGCACAAGGAGAATCAAATTTGAGAGCCCATGGCTTGTGTGAAACTCCATCAAGGCTTGGAGTTATCATCTTTGAAGACTAAAACTTATTGGAGATTCAAGCATTGGTGGATGTTCAAGGATAGCTTCAAGCACAAGCCACCTTAAGAGGAGCTCCCCATAAGTCCAACTTAAGGACAATAAACAAAAGTGCTAGGTGGGAGACACCCCACCATGGTAAATTCTTTTCATTTTTCCCTTTTGTACATATTGGTAATTAGTTTAATTTCATGTTTTGTTTTGTTTGTTGAGTTTATTTGGTAGTTTAGTATGTCAAATAAGGTCTCATGGTGTTTTGGTAGTTGTTTGGAGGTTTGGTGCAAGAACTTGGAAATATTTTGAAAAACAGAGCACCAACCCACGCGTGCGCGCGCCTGACGTGTACGCGCGCCTCAAGCGTTTTTGATCATCCACGCGGACGCGCCATGTACGCGTATGCGTGGATGCAAAAATTCCACCCCAGCCAAAAACCAGAGAGTTATGCCGAGTTTGTGCCTATTTTGTGCCAGCGACCCACACGCAAGCGTGCATGACGCGTACGCGTTGGTCGCCATGTTCACATCCACGCGTAAGCGCACCTAGCGTGTACGCGCCCTTCAGCCAAACTGTGGCGCGTGGGCATGCATGACGCATCCACGTCGTAAAAAAAAGAAGTTTTTTTCCCATCTTTCATTTTCTTTTGTTTATTGCATTTGTATACTTCTATTCTTTACATTTCAATTTTGTTTCTATAGCATGTTTTCAATTTTTTTTCTAAGTCTCTTCTTTCAATAATGGTGTTGAATTTTCTTACTCAATTGTTGAGAATTTCTTGGTTATTCTTGGCGTCTCTTGACTTGTTTGATATTGTTGGGTGATGAAACTTTTAAATCAATGCTTAATCTTGCATGACTCTTATATTCTTTGTGCATTGATATGAACTTGCATGTCTTTCATAACCCACTCTTTCTAGTTAAACTTGATGCTTTTGAGTGCTCTTCATGCTTTGACTTTACTCTTGCATCAAGTGTTAGTTAATATTCCTTAGCTTATATTGTTTTCTCACTCACATGTTGTAGCTACCATGTAGTGAGAACCTTACTCTTATTTGTCATTAGCCCCCGCCTATGTTCTACTTGCTTTGCTATCTTTGTTGTAGGCTTAATTGTCTTTCTTTTTCTCTCCTTTTAGGTTGGCCACCAAGAAGGAAAGGGAATGATAAGCTTTAAATGGGGTAACAAACAAGCTCACCCACACAACCTTTTGAAGGAGCTCATCAATTGTAGCTACCCGTCCACCTTGCTTTTCTTTGCATGCATCGAGGACGGTGCAAATTTCTAAGTGTGGGGAGGTCGTCCGACCGACCTCCATAGGTAACAACTTCCTTTTTCAATACCAATTCTTAATTTTTGTCCTTGTTAGTTAGTTGTTGCATTACATGATAGGTTGCATGTTAGTTAGAATTTGTACATATTTTACCACTTTTTTTTATGTTAGGACTACTTAGTTAGGGTGATGATTTCTTTTCCAAGAAAATGTTTTTAGGGCACCCTACCAATTTGAAATTTTTTTTTCTTGTTGAACTTACTTGAAGAATTTATTTTGGAACATGGTTTTTGAGTTAAGAATACAAGCGTGTGAGTTTTGAGCCCACTTATGTGGTTACATCTTATAACCACTTATTTTCATTCTTGTGTGCATTATTTTCTTTCTATGATTGTAATCTTTGATTTGTTTGATTCTTTATGTCCATTATTCTATGTATACATGCATTTATATGATTGAGGCCATCATTTCATTTAGCTCACTTACCCAAATAGCCTACCTTTCATCAACCATTGTTAGCCAATTTTGAGCCTATTTAATCCCTTTTGTTCTTAATTTTAGCACATCACTACTCCTAAGTGAAAAATAATAAATGTCCTTAATTTGGATCTTTGATTAGCTTAGGCTAGTGAGGGTGTTTATCATTTTGATATGGAAAACTTGGGACATTGATTGAGGTAAAAGTGTATTTTGTATTTTTGATTGAAAATTTTGAGAATTGGGTACATATTCATGCACTATATGTAAAACCATATGCATTGATACGTTTGTATATACTTTAAAAAAATGATAAAAAAAGAAAAAAAACACACACACATATATATATATATAAGAAAAAAATAGAAAAAGAAAAAAAGAAAAAGAAATAAAAATAAAAAGGGGACAAAAATGCCCCAAAGTAAAGTTCAATAAAAATCAATGCATATGGAATGTGAATTAAGAAGAATGCATGAGTGTGTGAAAAGGTGGGAATCATGGGTAGTTAGGTTGTGTATTAGAATTGTATAGGTTGTTATATGTGTTTGGTGAGAGCTTAGGTTAATCAAAGATTCAAATTTCAAGCTCACTTGACCATATGCATCCTACCTTGACCCTAACCCCATTACAACCTATGAACAAGCCCTCATGATGAATGTATACATGCATTGAATAATTGTTGATTGTTAGATGAAAACAAATCATAGAAAGCATGATTAGAAGAGAATTGAGTGATCGACCCTATACACTAGAGCGACTAGAGCGGATACACTTCCGGTGAGGGTTCGATACTCAATTCCTTATTCCCAGCTTTCATGAGCTTTCTTCTTGCAAGTCTACTTGTACTTTATTTTGATATTCAAATTGGTAGGATTCATGAGTTATCATACTACTTAGCCCTATTTGATGTATATTCTTGGAGATTGATTTACTTTTGACCAAGTAGGTAGAAGCATTTTGCATTTAGTTGCATGCATGTAGATAGGTTTATATAGTTTCTTTGCATTGAATAAATGTTCATACCCCTTTTCTTGTCCTTCTTTATTCTTAGCATGAGGACATGCTTGGTTTAAGTGTGGGAAGATTTGATAACCGATTTTTTGGTTTATCTTGTACTTAATTTGGGGGATTTTATCACCTTTTCCCACATTTATTCAATGAAATAGCATGGTTTTGTAATTCTCCCTAAATTTGTGCTTAAGTGTGAAAACATGCTTTTTAGGCCTTAAAATAGCTAAATTTAACTCACTTTAATTCCATTCAATGCCTTGATATATTTTTTGAGTGATTTCAGGTTCATAAGGCAAGTATTGGATGGAAGAAGTGAGGAGAAAAGCATGCAAAGTAGGAGAACTCATGAAGAAATGAAGGAACCGTAAAGCTGTCAAGCCTGACCTCTTCGCACTCAATCGACTATAACTTGAGCTACAGAGGTCCAAATGAGACGGTTCTAGTTACGTTGGAAAGCTAACATCCGGGGCTTCAAAATAATATAAAATTTGTCATATTTTGCTTCGCGTTTAGGGGCGCGCACGCACCATGTA
Source organism: Arachis ipaensis (assembly GCF_059453495.1). Lineage (NCBI taxonomy): Eukaryota > Viridiplantae > Streptophyta > Magnoliopsida > Fabales > Fabaceae > Arachis > Arachis ipaensis. The sequence goes on from NC_142436.1 coordinate 36,771,573, forward strand.
CGCGTATGCACCGATGCTGCTCGTGGCCCACTAAAGATGAAATCGCTGGGGGCGATTTCTGAAGCACTTTGGGCCCAACCCAACTCATTTCTGATGCTATTGAACCCAAGGATTGAAGGGGGAATGAACCAAGTAGTCATAGTTTAGTTTTTATCATGTTTTAGGTTAGAATTCTAGAGAGAGAAGCTCTCCCTTCTCTCTAGAATTTAGGGTAGTTTTGGTTTAATTTTCTTAAATCCAATTTTCAATTCTTGTTTTGATTTAGTCTTCCCTTTTAATTTCTTGTTACTATATCTTTGTTCTTCTAGTTTTACTTGTCATTTCTTATTTTTCTCTCTTTAATGTTGATGAACAATTGTTGGATCTTAATTTTCTTTAATGCAATTTTATGTTTCCATGTTCTTTTATGTTGATCTTGCTTTCTATTATTGATTACTTGCTATTGATAGTTATGGGTTTCCTTTAATTCTTGCATTTTATGATGTTTACTTTTCTTACACACTAAGTGTTTGATAAAATGTTTCCTCTAGTTTTTGAGTAGTTCTCTTTACTCTTGGCCTAGGCTAAGGGAATTGAGTGACCTTGAGTCATTGGGTCTCAATGATTTGGTGATTTGAGAACTCTTGGTGATCAATTTGATACTCATTGACACCAACCCACTACTAATCTAATTAGTAGATAGGTTGGGGCTTATGGGTTGATGTGATCAAGCCTATTTGGCGTACCTCAAGCTTAGGAGTAGATATTACGTACTTAAAGCTTTTGGAGGTAAACTTAATAGGTTGGCCTCTCATAATTGTCAATATTTGGTTTGTAGAAAAGGATGGTGATCTCAAATTTCCCATGTCTTAGCCAAGAGTTCTTTTCCATTTCTTTAGTTAGTTAATTGTTATTTTACTTTCTTGTCATTTAATTTCTTGCAACAATATAAAAATCAAAACCCCCTTGTAGCTTCATAGCCAATAATTGAGCATTTCATTGCAATTCCTTGTGAGACGACCCGGAATCTAAATACTCCGGTTAATTTTCATTGAGGTTTATTACTTGTGACAAAACCATATTTTAATTTGATGTGAGAGTTGTTTGTTGGTTTGGAGCTATTCTTACAACGAAGTAATTCCTTTCTTTAGGAAAAAAAATCTAGACCGACAACGATTTTTCCTGTCAGCAACAGCATTTTACATTTAGTTGCATTCATATATATATTTAGGTTGCATTTCATACATTCTACCATTCCTCTTCACTCCTTTATAGCTTCTCTTGAGCTTAGCATGAGGACATGCTAATGTTTAAGTGTTGAGAGATTTGATGCACCACTATTTCGTGGTACATCGTGTGCTTAATTGACTGGATTTTATCCACTAAACTCACACTTATTCATACTAATTGCATGGTTTTACAAAATCTTCCTTATTCTGTGATATAGTTGAAAACATGTTTCTTAGGCCTTTAAACTGTTAATTTTAATTATTCTTTATTACCATTTGATGCCTTGATATGTGTGTTAAGTGATTTCAGGATTTATAGGGCAGGAATGGCTTAGAGGATGGAAAGGAAGCATGCAAAAGTGGAAGGAATACAAGAAACTGAAGGAACTGCTAAAGCTGCCCAGCTTGACCTCCTGGTACTAAATCGACCATAACTTGAGCTACAATGGTCCAAATGATGCGGTTTCAGTTGCGTTGGAAAGCTAACATGTGGGGCTTCGCAAAGATATATAATTTGCCATAGCTGCTCCGAAGATAGGTGATGCGCACGCGTAAATCACGCGGATGTGTGACCTGGCAAAAACTCAATCCACGCATACTCGTGGACGACGCGTATGCGTGAATTTGTAGCGTGCTGGACGTATCAAAAATCATTGGGGGCGATTTTTGGGCTATTTTTGACCCAGTTTTCGGCCCAGAAAACACAGATTAGAGGCTATAAAGTAGGAGAATCAATTCAACAATTCATACAACTTTCATAATACGCAATTTTAGGTTTTAGATGTAGTTTTAGAGAGAGAGAGTTTCTCTCCTCTCTCTTAGGTTTTAGAATTAGGATTTCTTTTACTTTATGGTTATTACTCCATTTCAGGTTCAATGTTCCCAACTTTAATTTTATGTTCTCTTCTACTTTTAGTTACTCTAATGCTTTTACTTGTTAATTACTTATGTTGCCAAATTGGCTTTTGAATCTTTCCATGTTAGATTTGAATATTCTATTTAATATAATTTGAGGTATTTCAGATTTATGATTGTTTTATTTTATTTATGATGCTTTTAATTTAATTTAGATTTTTCTCCTTTTGGTTTGGTTAAGTAATTGGTGACACTTGAGTTATCAGACTCAACAGTTGATTGAAAATTGGAATTCTCGCTGATTGATTTGGATCGCTCTAAAACTAGTCTTTCCACAGGAGTTGACTAGGACTTGAGGATCAAATTGATTGGTCCACTTGACTTTCCTTTATTTAGTAAGGGTTAACTAAGTGGGAGCGATAAACAATTCTCATCACACCTGATAAGGATAACTATGATGAGATTTCTAGTTCTTATACCTTGCCAAGAGTTTTTTTAATTATTAATTTATTTTTCTTGCCATTTAATTTACTTGTTCCCTATTTCAAAAACCCAAAAATATGCCTTTTTCCATAACCAATAATAAACACACTTTCTTGCAATTTCTTGAGAGACGACCCGAGGTTTCAATACTTCGGTTATCAATTTTATTGGGTTTGCTTAAGTGACAACCAAAACTTTTGTATGAAAGGACTCTCTGTTGGTTTAGAAACTATACTTACAACGCAATTAATTTTGTGAATTTCTCTACTAGCAAAAGTCCTCTCGTCAATCATCATTTTTCCATTCGGGTGGTGAGCAATCCGAATTCTCACTAAGGCATCCAAACAGCTTCCTAGACCCATACAATTTAGTATTCTTCCAACCATGATACTTCAGCCGTGAGCTTCCTACCACAATGAACCTAGGATTATGTTGCCAACCACTAACCATCTCCCTCTTACTCTTAAAGCCACAAAGAGCTCTAAGTTGCCCATCTGTCTCAAGAAAAGCATATTCAAGTAGGCTAATTAAGCTTAGAGATGAAAGATTTACGCACTTGAATGAAGGAATGGATGGTGATGGCTTTGGGAGAGAGGTCTCCAACAGCCTTGGGAAGGTGATTTCCAACTCCATTCCCTTGAGCTCTTCCTTGACAACTTCCACCTCTTGACAAGCTTTTGCAACAGTAACCTCTTCCTCTAGTTCAATGGGAGAGAGTTCAATTGTAGGTAGAAACTCATTTACTATTGAACTCATCTCATGATCAACAGCTTCCAAGTCTTCAACCATGATATGCCTTGGAGGTTGTACACCCTCTTCAACATCAAATTCAAACGTCTTGGAAGGAGGCTCTATGACTTGAGGTTCAAATGGAGGTTCCGCATCTCCTAAATCTTCAACTACTTCCACTTCTTCTCTGGCAAGCGTAGCTTCTTCCAATTGTTCCAATACTAAATCATGCCTCTCACTGTCCACTGGAGTTTTTGGTGTTTCCTTCCTGCTACGTTCTTCATTAGATTCTCCACATGAAGCCATGGGGGTTCCTTGAGTGTCCAAATGTTGGGAAGCTAATCGGTTTATCGCTTGCTCTAGTTGATGAAGAGTTGCAAGAAAGTTCCTTGAGACGATCCTTTGATTCTTGTTGCACTCGGATTGCATGATTAAGATCATATGGCTCTTGGATGGATGGATATGGACATGGTGTATATGGAGGTAGTGGTTCCTGGGAGTAGTTGGGTTGGAATTGGGGTGGCTCTATGTATGGTTTATATGGTTCATAGGGTGGTTGGTATGGTGGATAAGGGTTGTGATCATATAGAGGTGAATGGTGTAAAGGGGCTTGTGAGTATGGTGGTTCAAAGGTACGTTGGGGAGGTGGTTCATAAGTATATGGTGGGGCTTGTTGGTAACTACAAAGGGGTCCACCATATTCATCATCTTGGTACGCTCCCTGGAATGGATCTTGACCATAGTAATTTGGTGGAGGTGGTTTGTCACGAAAGGGTCCACCATAACTATTGTCTTGGTATGCATCACAGAATGGTTGTTGGTTATAGTGCATTGGAGGGGGTTGTTGCCAAGAGGGTTGATCAAATCCTTGTGGCTCCTCCCATCTTTGATTCTTCCAACCTTGATGCCTGTTCTCATTATAGCTTCCATTCCTTACAACAACATTGGAACTAAACTTAAAGCCAGAAGGGTGAGACTTCATAGTAGCAAATAAAAATAAAAACTAATAAAAATTAATGAAAATAAACTCCTAAAACTAGAAACACTAACAAAGAAACAAAAAAGCAAATATTTACAATAACCAATAATAAGGCACACGTTTGCAATTCCCCGGCAACGGCGCCATTTTGACGAACGTGATTTTATGTTGGTAAAGAAATTCACAAATAATATCTCGTTGCCAGTATAGTTTCTAAACCACCAGAAAACCCTTTCGTACAAAAGTTTTGGTTGTCACAAGTAACAAACCCCTAATAAAATTGATAACCGAAGTATTTAAATCTCGGGTCATCTCTCAAGGAATTGCAGGGAAGTATGATTTATTATTGGTTATGAAATTGTATCTTTTTGGGATTTTGAAATAGGGAACAAGGAAATAAATTGGCAAGGAGGTAAATTAATAACTAGAAAAACTCTTGGCAAGGTATGAGAACTGGAAATCCCATCCTAGTTATCCTTATCAGGTGTGATGCGAATTGTTTATTGCTCCCACTTAGTTAACCCTTACTAAATAAAGGAAAGTCAAGTGGACTAATCAATTTGATTTCTCAAGTCCTAGTCAACTCCTATGGAAAGACTAGATTTAAAGGGATCCAAATCAATCAGCAATTTCCAATTTTCAATCAACAGTTGAGTTTGACAACTCAAGTGTCACCAATTACTCAACCAAAGCCAAAAGGGAAAAATCCAAATTATTTATATCATAAATAGAAGAAAGCAATCATAAATCTGAAATACCTCAATTTGCATTAAATAAAGAAATCAAATCTAACATGGAGTTCATAAACCAAATTGGGAAAACAACAAACTAAAGTAATAGAATAAATAAATGTAGAAGAGAAATTAAATTAAAGAAACATTGAACCTAGAATTGAGAAGAAATAAACCATAAACTAAGAGAAATCCTAAATCCTAAAACCTAAGAAAGAGGAGAGAGCCTCTCTCTCTAAAAGCTACATCTAAAACCTAAAATTGTGAATTATGAATGTTGTATTTTAATGAATGAATCGATTCCCCCACTTTATAGCCTCTAATCTATGTTTTCTGGGCCAAAAATTGGGTAAAAAACAGCCATTTCTAATACGTCCAACACACGGCAAAGTCATGTGTATGCGTCATCCACGCGTACGCGACGTCCACGCGTACGTGTGGATTGAATTTTTACCAGGTCACGCATACGCGTGATCCACGTGTGCGCGTCGCCTATCCTCAGAGAAGCTATGAAAAATTATATATCGTTGTGAAGCCCCATATATTAGCTTTCCAACGCAACTAGAACTGCCTCATTTGGACTTCTATAGCTCAAGTTATGGTCAATTTAGTACCAGGAGGTCAGGCTAGACAGCTTTAGCAACTCCTTCAGTTTCTTGTATTCCTTCCACTTTTGCATGCTTCCTTTCCATCTTCTAAGCCATTCCTACCCTATAAACTCTGAAATCACTTAATTCACATATCAAGGCATCAAATGGTAATAAGAGAGGATTAAAATTAGTAAATTTAAGGCCAAAGAAGCATGTTTTTAATCATAGTACAGAATTTGGAAGGAAAATGTAAAACCATGTAATTAGTATGAATAAGTGTATGAAAGATTGATAAAATCCACTCAATTGAGCATAAGATAAACCATAAAATAACGGTTTATCAGAGCATCCTGGCCATTCAACGCTTAGAAAGGAGCATGCTTTGTTGTTGAACGCCAGCCAGGGAGCATAGCTAGCCGTTCAACACCCCAAAGGGGGTAGCCAGCCCCAACCTTTTACTCTCTATGGGCGTTCAACACCCATTTCTAGTGTTGAATGCCAGGTAGGGGGCAGGCAGCGCGAGTTCTGCAACCTTCTCAGCTAAGTGGGTCCCACAGAATCTCTACCTACCCCACCTTCTTCTCTCTCCTACTTTTTAAAGCTAGAAAACCTCACCCCACTTTTTCTCTTCCCCATACACCTCACCAATATCATCCACATCACCTTTTCCTCTTTCCAACACCCATCATAATCTCCATCATTCAATTTCCACCAACCCCACCCACTTAAAATTCAAAACTTTCCCACCCATTCTTCCCTCCCTCATAACCGAACCCAACCCCATCCCTAACCTATAAATACCCCTTCATACCTCTCTTCATATTCACACCTTCTATACACTCTTTCCCTCTTTTCCTATACACTTGCCACCCCCTTCATCCCTATTTCTCCCCACTTGGCCAAAGCTTCTCCCCCCCTCTTTCACTTTCATTCTGTTCTCTCCTCTACTCTTTCCCTTTCCTTTATTTCTATTTGCTCGAGGATGAGCAAAGATCTTAAGTTTGGTGTTGTAAAAATTTTTCTTTTTGACTTCTACCATTCCTAAGTATGGCACCAAAGACCAGCGAAGTCTCAAGGAAGAGAAAGGGAAAGGCTCCCGCTTCCTCTTCCAAATCATGGAAATCATGGAGATTCCTCACTAGAGCCCACCAAGATCACTTTTATACTGTGGTAAGGCATAAAAAGGGTGATTTCTGAGGTCTGCTTTAAGCTCAAGGAGGATGAGTATCTGAAAATCCTTGAAGATATTTGGAGAAGGGACTGGGAAATTCTAGCCCATCCTATCTCAGCCGTTGGCACACTACTGGTGCAAGAATTCTACGCCAGCGCTTGGGTCACAAAGGGGGCATGACACTAGTGTCAACCCACAACCCAAGAACTACCACACCATGGTCCGAGAGCAACTATTGGACTTCAGTCCAGAAAGTATGAGGATGGCGTTCCAATTGCCTCAGATGCTAGGAGACCCACACTCTTACACTAGAAGGGTCAATTCCGACCAAAGATTAGCAAGTCTTTGCGAGCATTTGTGTGGAAGGAGCCCAATGAAGGCTAGATGCACACGGCAAGCCCTATCAACTGAGTAGGTTTGACCTCAAGCCAGTGGCGAGAGGATGGTTGGAGCTTGTGTAATGCTCCATTATCCCTACTAGTAACCGGTCTGAAGTTACTATTGACCGAGCAATAATGGTGCATTGCATCATGCTCGAAAATGAGGTAGAGGTGCATGAGGTAATCCCTCAAGAAATCTACAAGGTAGCCACAAAAGCCTCCACCAAGGTAAGGCTAGCTTTTCCACACCTCATCTACCGCATGTGCAATTCGGTTGGAATTAACATTGCGGGTGACGCCCTCATTGAGAAGGATAAGCCCATCATAAGGGCAATGATAGTGAATGTCAGAGAGCCGGCACATGAACCACAACAAGAGCCTGTGCAGTCACCTCCACCAGAAATTCCTGAGATACCTCAAGGGATGTATTTTCCTCTTTGAGACTATTGGGATCAACTAAATACCTCAATAGGGGAGTTGAGCTCAAATGTGGAGCAATTGAGGGTGGATCACACTAAGCACGCCAGTACCCTCCATGAAATAAGAGAAGATCAGAGACGATTGATCGAGGAGCAACTGAGGCAAGGGCGTGACATAGAGAAGATCAAACACTCCATTGGATTATCCAGGGGTAGCAGCAGCCGCCGCCACTGAGGTTGTTGAGTCCCATTATATCTCTCTATTTTATTTCTGTTTTCACTGCACTTTTATTTATTGTATGTTCTCCTTTTCTAAGTTCATGATCACGTTTAGTAGTTTGTTACTTTCTAGTTTATTTTCTTGTTTTATTTTTGTTATAAGATATCCTCTATATTCTCACCATGCTTAAAAGAAAAATTATTTGAAAAAGAAATAGTGAAATGCATAAGTTTTAAGTATATCATGAGTTATTCCAATCAATCTGATGTGGTAAGTGGCCCTGCATTTATCTTCTGAATGCATGAGTTAACAGCACATAATTGATATTGGAATTGAGAATATTGGATCTTGAAAGAACAGTGAGTTTAGAGAAATATTATTAACTCTCTGGAAAATAAAAAAAATGATTCTTGAAGCAAGAAAAAGTAGTAAAAAAAAAAGAAAAAATAAAGAAAAAAAAGAGAAAAAAATATATGCTCATAAAAGAAAAATCAAAAGAGCAAAGATCCAAGGCTTTGAGCATCAATGATTAGGAGGTTAAAAATCAACCTAAAAAGCTCAAATGAGTTGCTATCCCTAACAAAATGCTTGTGGTTTGAAGGTGTCAAGTAAAAAATTTGAGACTGAGTAGTTAAAGTCGCGATCCAAAGCAAAAGAGTACGCTTAAGAACTCTGGGCACCACTGATTGGGAATTTAAGCAAAGCTAAATTTGAATCCAATAGGTTCCCCCAATTAAGTGCCTGTGGCGTTTATGTATCCGGTGGTAATACAGAAAAATAAAACGCTTAGAGTCACGGCCAGGCTCAAAGGTGCAAAGCACTAAAAGAAGCTATGCTCAAGAATCAAGAAAAGCTAAACTAAGAGAATCAATAATATTATCCAAATTCTAGTTCCAAGAGCAGCCAATACTTTTAAGCTTCAAAGGAAAGTGAGATGCCAAAACTGTTCAGAAGAAAAGAGCTATTAGCCCTGCTCATCATTTGGAACTGAGCTTCATGGAAAAACTTTAAAACTTATTGTATCTCTCTCTTATTTTTAGTCCTACTTGTTTTTAGTTGCTTAAGGACAAGCAACAATTTAAGTTTGGTATTCTGATGAGCGGATATTTTATATGCTTTTTGATGTTATTTTCTTAGTGTTTTCAGTATGTTTTGTTGAGTTTTATTATATTTCAGTAGGTTTTAATGCAAAATTTAATTTTTGGATGCTACTTTGAGCTTTTATGTTTTTCTTATGATTTTAGGTGAATTTTGGATGAATTTGGCAAGTTTTGGCAAAGTCTGATTCAGAGGCAAAGAAAGGACAACAAATGTTGTCAGATCCTGACTTCCGTGCACTCAAACGAGCATTTCTGGAGCTACAGAGGCCCAAATGAAACGTTCTCAATGGCGTTGGAAAGATACCTTTCAAAGCTTTCCAGCAATATATAATAATATATACTTTTCTTTGGAAATGAAGACCCAAAACGGGCGTTGAACGCCAAAACTACCCCTTTCTGGCGTTCAATGCCCCAAGAGGACAGAACCCAGCATTGAATGCCCAAAACTGGCGTTGAACGCCACAAAGGGAGCAAGAAAGCAGAATATCTACTCCCTAGTGGGCGTTGGACGCCCAATTCCTCAAGTTAAAAGCCAAGCTCAGCCCAAACACTCACCAAGTGGGCCCGAAAGTGGATTTTCATACCTTTCTACTTAGTTTATTTCACTTTTGTAATTTTTAATTATTCAATTAGTATATATAGAAGTAAGATTACCTTTGTGAGGAGATCTTTTTGGAACTTTTGAGTTTTGGAACCTTTGAACCTATTTTGTAAGGTATGTGCAACTAAACCTCCTAAGTTAAGGTTAGGAGCTCTGCTGATTCCTATGGATTAATATAATTACTTTTCTACCTCAATCTGTGTTTGATTTTATTCTATAATGCATTATCATTCTTCATCCTTACGAATCTCGATTCTACATGAGTTCCTTACAAGTCCTAACCTGGATAGTATTGAGCTACAACTTGAGGATGCATCACGGGTTCCAATAGAATTATCTGGGCTAATCGGGGTATGTGACATAAAACCTCGTTAGTCAGGGATAATTGTGGTTCACGTGGCTCTAAGAGCTAGAACCATAAGAGCATCAGTCTCTGATCTGGAAGATCCGACCTTGTCTGTGGCATTTTGAGTAGGATCTTCAAAGAGATTGAATTGCGCACGCTTCACCCTCTCCCAGATTGATCTAGTCCGTTCGGATGTTTGGTTTGGACCTAAGGAGATTAATGACCATGACCAATGACTTAATCACTTACAACCTTGCCATTGAAGGAATCATTCATCATTGAAGAAGTGAGTATGACGTTTTAATCCAGATGAGGAAGCATCTCCAAAGCCTTAACTTACTACTAATTAATGTCTCTATCTTAATTATTTATCGCTTTTGCTTTTATTTGTTATGTGCCTACACTACCAAAAATCATCTTTCTTTTCGCCTGACTAAGATCTACAGAATAACCACAGTTTGCTCAATCTGGCAATCCTCGTGGGATTCGACCCTCACTCACCTGAGGTATTACTTGGACGACCCGGTGAACTTGTCGGTTTAGTTGTGCGAGTTAAATTTTCGTGCACTAACAGGGTGGCTGCAGTGACTTTAACAGAACAAGTTTAACTCTGAGGGTTAAGACAAAGAAAGCCATTAGATTGTTCCTTAGATCTGGATTTGTGAGTTCAGGAGAATTCGAGGCCAAAACCAAATGTCAATTTCAAATGGGAGATGATATGTCAGGTATAGATCCAGCATTCATGTCCCACTAAGTTACTATTGGACTCATGGCTAAATCGGTCGCTCAAAGATGTTGAAAGATGTCACCAGATCGAGCTGCCGAGGTCGAAAATCAAGTTTAGGGGTTACTAGATGTCAGGTTCATACGGGAGCTAACTTATTCAACATTGCTATCAAATGTGGTACTAGTGACAAAATCTATAAAAAATGGCGAATGTGGGGGATTATACTATTCTGAACAAAGCATTCCCTGAAAATTATTTCTTACTACCAAAGATTGATAATATTATTGACTTAACCTCGGAATATCGGATACTTAGCTTCTTAGATGCATATAATGGTTATAATCAAATATCTATGCATCATCCAGATGAGGACAAAACTGCCTTCATAACCCCTTCGGATTTGTATTGTTGTACTGTAATATCATTTGGTCTAAAAAACATAGAGGCCACTTATCAGAGGTTGATGGCCAAGGATTTTAAGCAATAGATTAAGAAAAAGAAAAAGGCCTACATTAATGATATGTTGATAAAGACCAAAGAAGATTCTTACTTGAATGCTGACTTAGCAGAAGTCTTTGACTATCTACAACTTCATCAAATGTGATTTACCTTGGCAAAATGTTCATTTCGAGTACAGAAAGGAAAGTTTCTTGGTTTCATGATAACGTAAAGGGGAATAAAGGCTAAACTAGAAAAGTGTTAAGCTATACTTGACATGTCAAGTTCTTAAAATCTCAAAGGGGTTAAAAGGATGACAAGTCAGCTAACAGCTTTGTCAAGGTTCCTAGGTGCCTCAATTAAAAAGGTAAAACCATTTGATAGATTGATAAAAAAAGAAGATGTTGATTTGTCCTAGACAAAGGAGTGTAAAAAGGCTTTTCAACACTTCAAAAATGTGCTCTCGACTCCTCTTGTCCTTGCAAAACTGAAACCAGGAAAACCCATATACCGTTATTTGTCTATAACTAAAAAACATTAGCTTCAGCTTTAGTTTTAGAAGATGAAGGTAAGCAACAATGACCTGTATATTTTATCAGTAAAGTCCTTTAAGGGCTAGAGGTAAAATATACTAATATAGAAGAATTGGCCTTTTCATTGCTCACCTTGATGCATTGATTAAGATATTATTTCCAAATCTATTTAATCATAGTGAGAATTGACCAGCCGATTAAACAAGTTTTTCAAAAACCAAATCTAGCATGTCGGATGGTGAGTTGATCCATTGAATTGTCACAATTTGATATTCATTATGAACCTTGCTATGCATTAAGGCTCAAGCGATGGTGAATTTCCTAGCTGAGATAACAAACTTAGTAGCCAAGGTTGCAAATTGGATGTTTATGTAGATGGAGCCTTAAACTTCAAAATTGGTGGAGCTGGTCTAATCCTTGCAAATGGAAAAAACGTAATGATTGAGGCCTCTATTAAGTTTGACTTCCAAATATCGAACAATAAAACTGAATATAAAGTTCTACTTAGAGAATTAGCATTAGCTCGTGAGATCAAAGCAAAGAAGATCATTATTTAGACTGATTCACAGATTGTGACTTTGCAAGTTAACAGTAAATACAAGGACAAAGATTCATTGTTGCAACTGTATCTGAAAAAAGTTTAGGAGGTAACTAAATTTGAATCTTTTTATATTAAGCATGTTCCTAGAGAAAACCTTGATGGATCCAAGGTACTAAAAACCTGGAATGCTACTCATTTGAGGAGGTATTATTCTTAGAAATTGTTAATGTATAAATAAAGGCACTCTTTTCTAGTCAAAAGATTTTTAATGTGGCAATTAAAACTTGTATTAGTTTTATTTGTGATTCGATAAAGTCTTAGTTTCAATTCATATATATTGATATCTTTGTTTATCTAATGACATAAATTCTATGATGTTAAACGTATATTAATACTATGAGTAAACGGGTGTGCTAATATCAGGAAAATGATAACAGAAAAATAAACCATAAATAAGATTAAAAAATGGTCATATAAGATTGGAAGCCCAGAATTAAATGGCAGTTACATAAATATAAAAAACACAAAGATAAAAGTGGGAAATACCCCGAAAGGTGGATAGTACATTGCAAAATGCAAAAGAACTTGAAAATATTACATAATATCTACTACTTGCCCATCAACAACTTTCTTGAAAGCGCTTACTGAGAAGATATCCAACTCAGGAGCCAAAAGCTTGATCTGGTTGAATATGTTCTTCTCAGCATAAAAAATGACATCACTAGCAGCTCGTTCAACATTCTCAGCAGTCTTGGCAAGTGTAGAGTTATTCTTCTCCTTCTCAGCAACCTCTTTCATCAAATCCTTAACTTGGGATGCTGAAGTATTCTTATCCTCTTCCAAAGATTTAATACTTTCTTGGAGTTTCTTATTATCCTCTTATAATAAGACTTAGGTAGAATTCAAACATTGAATTTGAGGAGCAAAAGTTTAAAGCTCCTTTTCTTTTGATGCAATTTTAGAAAATAAACTCGGTATCTCCTTTTCTACATCTCGAATGAAGGCAGCTGAGCAAAGGGGCATATTCTAAATTCGAGGTAAGGTGTCACGCATCTCATCTAACTTTGACTTGGTCTAAAAAAGAATTGATGAAGTTAGAGTAGCAAAGTAGCAAAAGTCTTTTTTCAAGACACAATTGCAGGCACTTAGATCTTCCACTTGAGTTGTTGTTGATTTCATAAGCTATTTGCCCTTGCTCTTTTATTTCTTTTTCATTAGAGAGATGGAAAGAGAATAAGCATCCAAGGCCTCGATATCAGAGGTTGATTTCTAGGGCCTAGAGGTGGAAGGTTGCTATAGGTAGCTGAAGAAGAAATTCTATCCTTGCCTTTAGTATTTGTCGGGATAGCGCTAGTAACCAACTTTTGTCTCATAGCAGCAATGGCCTCAATTTCACCAGTCATTTTAACTATCAAAAGAGAAAAACAATTAAAGTGTGAAGAATATTACATTATTTAAAATGCAAAAAAACAAACATTTGGTAGAAATATTGTTACCAATAGTTTTTTCAGAAGCTTGCACATCAGCAAGGATCATTCTCAAACCCAAAGGGTTGTCATCCCATAAATCAAGAAGAGTGTGAACGATGTCATGCTCTATTGGGTTCATACCTTTCGATTCAATCTTTAGAGAAGCAACGTGAAAGTTTTAGTAAAGGTTAAATCTCTTGTCATCCTTCAAAGTCATGAAAAAAGGTTGGGACCCTGATACCCTTTCCATTATAAAGTATTTTTCTTTAAAATCATGGTAAGATTCTTTAAAAAGGTTGAAGATTCTACGATTATGGTTAATTAGCTCGAAAAGATAGGACACCTCGACCACGGGCACCAAAAGGAATGGTTAAGTTTAAAAAGGTAAAAAAAAAACTCTAGTGGAGATGAAAAAGTTGAAGAATAAATGTAGTAGTTCAAGACTTTAAATGATAGCCCAACTACTAGATTGTAGCTGAGAAGGGGCACATCCACACAACTTCAAGACGTCTTGTTGAACATAAAAAAAGGAAATTCGAACTTCGAAATGCATAAAAAATTTTCATACGTCCACATCTAATCTGGAACATTTCTGGCATGATGATTGATATGGCAAATACGCTCTTCTTGGTGAGGGAGAGTAAGTGAGTAGTGGTTACCGACATTGTCAGAAGTGAAGATCACACCTTACACTTTTAATTCATCAAGACAGTCACGACTGGCAAACCTAAAGGGCACTACCATGTTTCAAAAAATCAATGTCAATGAAATTTTTTCCAAAAATGATAGAAATAGAAGAAACTAAAAAAAAAATTAAGCAATGATATCCCATCTAAAAAATAAAAAATCTGAAAGAAAGTAGAAAGGAAAACTTTTAATTCCGAAAAAAATGTGGAACCAAAGGAGAATCAAGGGATTCTCACATGCAAAATAGAAATACATCGATAAAAAAACAAAATAACAGAAGGTGGCGCAGTAAATTATAAAAGAAGTAGAGAGAAATGAATGCAAGCAAATACATCTTCAAGTGTGAAATATAAAAAAACAAAAAAAAAAAAAGCAAAGAGAGAGTACCTAGGAGTTACAGAAACTGAATTGATAAAGTTGCAATAAATGGAGTTCGAAAACAGAAAGAGAAAGGAGAGAAAATTCTTTTAAATAATGTGATTAAAGGTAAGTAAAAATTAATATTTAACATAAGCGAAGTGATTGAAATAAAGTATATTAAAAGTTTCATTTTAAAAAGTTCAAAAATTTAAAGGCTGTAATTGCCGATAGATAAAATGAAAAATTTTCTCCAAAAAATATTTTTAATGCCTTAAACTAAAGGCTAAAATAAAATTTAATTAGATTAACACACTAAACTCAGATACTTTGACAAAAAACATTAAGTCAAAATTCGAATTAGAGACAATGTTTATAGAAAAAAATTTCTGATACTAATACGTTACGATAAAGAAGAAGAATCAAAGGATTCTTACATGCAAAAGAAAAATACATTTATAAAAATAAAGTAACAGAAGGTAGCACAACAAATTATAAAAAAGGAGTAGAGAGAAACGAATGCAAGCAAAAATACATCTTCGTGTGCGAAAAATAAAAATTAAAAAAAATAACAAAGAGAGAGAGAGTACCTGGGAGTTATAGAAACCAGATTGATAAAGATGCAGTAAATGGGGTTCGAAGATAGAAAGAGGAAAGAGAGAGAGATCTTTTAAGTAAAGTGATTAAAGGTAAGTAAAAATTAGTATTTAAAATAAGTGAAGTGATTCAAATAAAGTCTATTAAAAGTTTCATTAAAAAAAGGTTCAGAAATTGAAAGGCAGTAACTAAAGATAGATAAAATGAAAATTTTTTTCTAAAAAAATATTTTTGGTGCCTAAAACTAAAGGCCAAAATAAAATTTAATTGGGCCATCACACTAAGTTCAGATACTTTGACAAAAATCGTTAAGTTAAAATCCGAGTTAGGGCCCAATATTTATAGAAAAGGAGTTTCTAATACTGATATGTTACAAGAATGGAAAATCCTAATCAACCCTTCACAGGTAACGTAACTAAATAAATAAAAGTATTAGTTAATGAAGATGTTACAACATCAAAGCATTAAGTCGGGAAAACAGTTAAAAAAATAAAATGTAACGTTTTTATTGTTATAAAGAGAAAGGGTAACAAAGTGAGGTAAGTACATTCTTAGATAGTAATAAGAGGCACTTATTGACTTAACGGTTTGAGAAGGTGTCGATGTTCGAGTTGTTCAGGCAGAGTTTGTCGTTCTCAAGGACTCAATAACATATAATGTGATCCTTGAAAGAAAAACCATAAATGATCTGTGTGCATTTATTTTAATGAAGTTTTCTGTGATAAAGTTTTTAACAATAGAAGGACAAGTAGCCATTATCCAAGGAGATAGGATGGCCACTGTGACTTGTAACAAAACAAGTTTAACTCTGAGAGCTAAGGCAAAGGAAGCCACTAGAATATTCCTTGGATCTGGATTCGTGAGTTCAGGAAAATTCGAGGCCAAAACCAAATGGCAATTTCAGATTAGAGATGATGCTGAGAAGTACACATTAAATTGTGATCTTCCTTTTCCTTTAAAATCAAAATTGCAAGAATTCCTAAGAGATTATGTCGACTTATTTGCATGGGTATCATCTGATATGTCAGGTATAGATCCAGCATTCATGTTCCACTAACTTGCTATTGGACTCAGGGCTAAACCGGTTGCTCAAAGATGTTGAAAGATATCTCCAGATTGAGCTGCCGAGGTTGAAAAATAAGTTTAGGGGTTATTAAATGTCGGGTTTATACGAGAGCTAACTTATTCAACATTGCTATCAAATGTGGTACTAGTGAGAAAATCTAACGGAAAATGACAAATGTGGGTGATTATACTGATCTGAACAAAGCATGCCCAAAAAATTGTTTCTTACTACCAAAGATTGATAACATGATTGACTCAGCCTCGAAGGATACTTAGCTTCTTAGATGCATATAGTGGTTATAATCAAATATCTATGCATCATCCAGATGAGGACAAAACTGTCTTCATAACCCCTGAGGGTACATATTGTTATACTGTAATGCCATTAGGTCTAAAAAACATAAGGGCCACTTATCAGAGGTTGATGACCAAGGCTTTTAAGCAACAGATTGAGAAAAACAAAAAAGTCTACATCAATGATATATTGATAAAGACCAAAGAAGATTCTTACTTGATTACTGCCTTAGCAGAAGTCTTTGACTATCTATAACTTCATCAAATGTGATTTACCTTGGCAAAATGTTCATTTGAAGTACATGAAGGTAAATTTCTTGGTTTCATGGTAACGTAAAGGGGAATAAAGGCTAAACTAGAAAAGTGTTAAGCTATACTCCACATGTCGAGCTCTTAAAATCTCAAAGGGTTTAAAAGACTGACAGGTCAGCTAATAGCTTTGTCAACGTTCCTAGGTGCCTCAATTAAAAAAGCAAAACCATTTTATAGATTGATAAAAAAAGATGTTGATTTGTCCTGGACAAAGGAGTGCGAAAAGCTTTTCAACACCTCAAAAATTTGCTCTCGACTCCTCTTGTCCTTGCAAAATTGAAACCAGCAAAACCCATATACCTTTATTTGTCTATAACTAAAGGAACATTAGCTTCAGCTTTAGTTTTAGAAGATGAAAGTAAGCAACAATGACCTATATATTTTATCAGTAAAGTCCTCTAAAGGCCAGAGTTAAAATATACTAATCTAGAAGAATTGGCCTTTTCATTGCTCACCTTGACGCATTGATTAAGATATTATTTCCAAATCTATTTAATCATAGTGAGAACTGACCAGCCGATTAAACAGGTTTTTCAAAAACCAAATCTAGCATGTTGGATGGTGAGTTGATCCATTGAATTGTCACAATTTGATATTCATTATGAACCTTGCTATGCATTAAGGCTCAAGCGATGGTGAATTTCTTAGCTGAGATGACAAACTCAGTGGCCAAGGTTGCGAATTGGGACGTTTATGTAGATGGAGCCTTAAACTTTAAAATTGGTGTAGCTGGTCTAATCCTTGCAAAAGGAAAAAACATAGTGATTGAGGCATCTATCAAGTTTGACTTCCAAATATCGAATAATCAAATTGAATATGAAGCTCTACTTACAGAATTACATTAGCTCGTGACATCAAAGCAAAGAAGATCATTATCTAGAGTGATTCACAGATTGTGACTTTGCAAGTTAAAAGTAAATACAAGGGCAAAGATTCATTATTGCAACTGTATCTGAAAAAAGTTCAGGACGTAACTAATTTTAAATCTTTTTGCATTAAGCATGTTCCTAGAGAGAACCTTGATGGATCCAAGGTACTGAAAACCTGAAATGCTACTCATTTGAGGAGGTATTATTCTTAAAAATGGTTGATGTATGAATAAAGGCACTCTTTTCTAGTAAAAAATTTTTTAATGTGGCAATCAAAATTTGTATTAGTTTTATTTGTGATTCGATTAATTCTTAGTTTCAATTCATATATATTGATATCTTTATTTATCTAATGACATTAATTCTATGATGTTAAACGTATATTAATACTATGAGTACATGGGTGTGCTAATATCAGGAAAACGTCAACAAAGAAATAAAGTGTAAATAAGATTAGAAAATGGTCATATAATATCGAAAGCCCAGAATTAAAGGGCAGTTACATAAACATAAAAAACACAAAGATAAAAGCAGGAAATACCCCGAAAAGGGAATAGTACATTGCAAAATACAAAAGAACTTAAAAATATTACATAATATCTACTACTTGCCTATCCACACCTTTTTTGAAAGCGCTAACTGAGAATTTATCTAACTCAGGAGCCAAAAGCTTGATCTGGTTGAAGATGTTCTTCTCAGCATCAAAAACGACATAAATAGCAGCTTGTTCAACATTCTTAGCGGTCTTCGCAAGTGTAGAGTTATTCTTCTCCATCTCAGTAATCTTTTTTTATCAAATCCTTAACCTGGGATGCTGAAGTATTCTTATCCTCTTCCAAA
Organism: Arachis ipaensis; assembly: GCF_059453495.1. NCBI lineage: Eukaryota > Viridiplantae > Streptophyta > Magnoliopsida > Fabales > Fabaceae > Arachis > Arachis ipaensis. The sequence goes on from NC_142436.1 coordinate 36,790,114, forward strand.
GATTTAACAATTTCTTGGAGTTTTCTATTATCCTATTATAACAAGACTAAGGTAGCATTCAAACATTGAATTTGAGTAGCAGAAGTTTAAAGCTCCTTTTTCTTGTGATACAATTTTAGAACATAAACTCGATATCTCCTTTTCTACATCTCGAATGAAGGCAGTTGAGCAAAAGAGAATCTTCTAAATTCGAGGTAAGGTATCTACCATAGGCATATCATCTAACTTTTACTTGGTCTCCTCAGTCAATAAGAAAGAATCGATGAAGTTAGAGTAGCAAAAGTCTTTTTTCAAGACAACTGCAGGAACTCAGATCTTTTACTTGAGTGGTTGTTGATTTCATAAGCCATTTGCCCTTGCTCTTTTATTTCTTTTTCATTAGAGAGATGGAAAGAGAATAAGCATTCAAGATCTTGATATCAGGGGTTGATTTCTAGGGCCTAGAGGTGGAAGGTTGCTATAGATAGCGGAAGAAGAAATTCTATCCCCGCCTTTAGTATTTGTCGGGATAGCGCTAGTACCCAACTTTTTCCTCATAGCAGCAATGGCCTCAATTCCGCCAGCCATTTTAACTGTCAAAAAAGGTAAATAATTAAAGTGTGAAGAACATTACATTATTTAAAATGCAAAAAAAAAAAAAACATTCAGTAGAAATGTTGTTACCAATAGTATTTTTAGAAGCTTGCACATTAACAAGGATCATCCTCAAATCCAAAGGGTTATCTTCCCATACATAAAGAAGAGTGTGAACGATGTCACACTCTATTGTGTTCATACCTTTCGATTCACTCTTCGAAGAAGCAACGTGAAAGTTATTGTAAAGATTAAACCTCTTGTCATCCTTCGAAGTCATGAAAAAAGGTTGGGACCCTGATACCCTTTCAACTATAAAGTATTTTTCTTTAAAATCATGGTAAGATTCTTCAAAAAAGTAGAAGATTCTACGATTGTGGTTAGCTCGGAAAGATAGGATGCTTCGACCACAGGCACCAAAAGGAATGGTTAAGTTTAAAAAGTTAAAAAACACTCTAGTGGAGATGGAAAAGTTGAGGAATGAATGTAGTAGTTTAAACCCTCGAATGATAGCCCAACTATTAGATTGTAGCCGAGAAGGGACACATCAACACAACTTCAAGACATCTTGTTAAAAATAAAAAAAGAAAATTCGAACTTCGAGATGCATAAACAAAGTTTCATACATCCACATCTAATCTGGAACATTTCTGGCATGATGATTGATATGGCAAAGATGCTCTCCTTGGTTAGGGAGAGTAAGTAAATAGTGGTTACCGACATCATTAGAAGTGAAGATCACACCTGACGCTTTCAATTTATCAAGACAGTCCTGGCTGATGGTGGAAGGAGTATTTTTAACTTCCTCAGTCACCCAAGTATATAAATTAGATTTCTGAAAATGACTGAAAGTTGGAAAAGATTGGCCAGAGGTTCTAGTGCTTTTGTCGATGATAACCACATTTCTCCATACCATTTTTCGGACAAAACCTACAGGGCACCATCATGTTTCAAATCAAAATGAATGAAATTTTTCCCAAAAATAATTGAAACAGAAGAAACTAAAAAAATAAGTTAAGCAATGGTACCCTGTCTAAAAAATAAAAAATAAAAGAAAATATAAAATAAAGCTTTTAATCCTGAATAAAGGGTGAAACCAAAGAGAATCAAGGAATTCTCATATGCAAAATAGAAATATATCTATAAAAAACCAAACAACAGAAGGTGGCACAGCAAATTATAAAAGAAATAGAGAGAAACGGATCCAAGCAAATACATCTTCAAGTGCGTAACAAAGAGAGTACCTGGGAGTTGCAGAAATTGAATTGATAAAGATACAATAAATGGAATTCGAAAACAGAAAGAGGAAGGAGAGAGATTTCTTTAAATAAAATGATTAAAGGTAAGTAAAAATTACTATTTAACATAAGTGAAGTGATTGAAATAAAGTATATTAAAAGTTTCATTCCAATAAGGTTCAAAAATCTAAAGGCAATAACTGCCGATAGATAAAATAAAAAAAAAATTTCTAAAAAATATTTTTAGTTCCTAAAACTAAAGGCCAAAATAAAATTTAATTGGGTCAGCACACTAAACTCAGACACTTTAACAAAAAGTATTAAGTCAAAAATTCGAGTTAGAGCCAATGTTTATAGGAAAAAACTTTCTGATACTGATACGTTACAATAAAGAAGAAGAATCAAAGGATTCTCACATGCAAAATAGAAATACATCTATAAAAAATAAAATAACAGAAGATGGCGCATCAAATTATAAAAAAAGAAATAAAGAGAAACGAATGCAAGTAAATACATCTTCAAGTGCGAAAAATAAAAAAATAAAAAAAATAGCAAAGAGAGAGAGAGTACCTGAGAGTTGCAGAAATTGGATTGATAAAGATGCAGTAAATAGAATTCGAAGATAGAAAGAGAAAGGAGAGAGAGTTCTTTTAAGTAAAGTGATTAAAGGTAAGTAAAAGTTAGAATTTAAAATAAGTGAAGTGATTGAATTTAAGTCTACTAAAAGATTCATTTAAAAAAGGTTCAGAAATTGAAAGGCAGTAACTAGTTAACTACCGATAGATAAAATGAAAATTTTTCTCTAAAAAATATTTTTTTGTACCTAAACTAAAGGCCAAAATAAAATTTAATTGGGTCAACACACTAAATTTAGACACTTTGACAAAAATCATTATATCAAAATCCGAGTAAGGATCCAATATTTATAAGAAAAGAGTTTTTGATACTAATATGTTACAATAATGAAAAATCCTAATCAACTCTTCACAAGTAACGTATCTAAATAAATAAAAATATTAGTTAATATAGACGTTACAAGATTAAAGCATTAAGTTGGAGAAACAGCTAGAAAGATGAAAATTAACGTCTTTATCGCTATAAAGAGAAAGAGTAACAAAGCGAGGTAAGTACATTCTTAGATAGTAACAAAATGTATTTATTGACTTAAGTATCAGAGTGTCCTTGTAGGTTGCCTTCCTGACTTAGTTCTTGATGAAGATAGAACTTTGAATTCTCATCAACTACTCAGCTCAAAATTTCTATAAATAGTCCAAACAATATATATAAATAAATCAAACCGTTTCATAACTTTGTCCAAGATACAGTGAATTTTTTTTTCAAATGATAGATTTACTATAATCATATATTAAATACTTGCTTTTAAAGAGACATTATATCAAATATCTAAAGCACACGCTTAAAACAAAATAAAATTTAAGTTAAAATAGGAAAATTTCAATGTGATTTGATTCAAATTCATGAATATGAATTTTAAACAAATTAATAAAGTACTAAATAATTCAATAAAAAATATTTATATTCTATATTTGGTATTTATTTTATTGATTGATTAAAATTTACTTTTACTATTACATATTATGTTAATAAAATACTAAATAATTTGAGAAAAATAAATTTTATTTGTTTGATAACTTATTAACTGATCAAATCTACACTGTTATGTATTGCGTATGATTTGGCTTAAATTTTTTAAATATAAATTTTAATCACATCACTAAAGTACTAAATAATTTTAAAAAATATATTTTATTTGATATTTTATTAACTGATTAAAATTCATCTCTACTCATGCATTCCATAAGATTTGAAGAGGAATAAGAAAAAAAAATCTAACTCGTAACTATAAATGGATGAAATGCATTTGAATTTTATTGTGGTTTGTTTGAATTTTCCTTTGAAATGTGGGCATGTATATATAAGGGGTTGGAGTAAGCAAATATCAATCATCTTGTAATATTTTGACGTTGATATAAAAAAAAAATCTGACTCGTAACTATAAATGGATGAAATGCATTTGAATTTTATTGTGGTTTGTTTGAATTTTCCTTTGGAATGTGGGCATGTATATATAAGGGGTTGGAGTAAGCAAATATCAATCATCTTGTAATATTTTGACGTTGATATAATCAATATAAGAAAGTAATTTAATACACTCTTCTTAGAAAATAAATAAGTGTCTTTTTTATATTTTATGTTTTAGGTTTATGAAAAAATTAACGTATTTAAAAAGCAAACGTAATAATTGCAAAATCTATCTTTTTATTGCAAAATCTACATTTTTAATAGAGTTAAATACGATTTTGGTCTTTAAAATAGGGTCTGAAAATTTTTTTCGTCCTCGACCTTTTTTCACTACAAAATGGACTCAAAGGTTTCAATTTTTTTAAAATCGTCCATCTTACCAAATTTTTTAATTTTATTACCAAATTACCCCTAATTAAAAAAATTATAAAATAAAATAAAAAAAAGAAAGAAAGGAACCACGAAGGGAGAAGAAAGAGAATCGGGGAGGGAAGAAGGGGGAAGGAAAAGTAGCGCCGCTGCGCCGCCGTGCCACTGCCTGTGATGGAGAGAACGGAAGGAGAAACCGCCACACACACACACACGGATGAAGAGGTGGGAGACAGAGAGTAAGGGAGAAGAAACAGATCAAAAGGGAGAGAGAGACTATGTTCAACGCCGCTCGTCGTTTTTGCTCCTCCTCCTCGCTCGGTCGTCGATGCTCATCAGCGTTGCTGCTTTTGCTTTTGCTTCTGTTTCTGTTTTTGTTTCTGCTTCTGATTTTATTTTTGTTGTTGCTCTGATTTCATTATCCATTGTTGTTGACGGTGTTGTTCTTCTAGTTGTTGTTGTTTTATTGTTGTTGTTTCACTGTTTCTACTTTTTGCTTCTGTATTCTGTTTCTGCTTCTGTATTCTATTTCTGCCTAGTTCTGTTTCTGCATTTTGGGGAAGAAGGGGAAGGGCATTTTCGTTCGAAAGACGATTTAAAAAAAATCGAAACCTTTGAGACCATTTTGTAGCGAAAAAAAGGTCGGGGATGAAAAAATTTTCAGCCCCTACCTTAGGGACTAAACTTTTATTATATCCTTCTATTATTTATCTATTATATATTATTAAAATTAATTTTTTTAATTAATAACATAATTGATGTGATATACCTTTGAAGATATTTTTTATTTAATTTATTTAAATTTATTAATTAATTAATTATTTATTTTGATTAAGATAAATATCAAATTATTTAATTTTTTTTGACTATATTGACAATAACTAATTAATTATATTAATTATTTAATTTTTTTAAATAAATAAACTATTTTCTTTTAATTTGTATTAATTTTTTGTCATACATATTTTGATTAATAATTCTAAGATTATTATAATTAATTATTTATTTGATTTGATTGAAATAAATATCAAATTATTTAATATTTTATTTGATCATATTAATTATAACACATTAATTATATTAATTATTTTATTTAACTAGAATAAATAAATAAATTTTAATTTAAGTTGTATTAATTTTTTCGTCTTATGTATTTTAATTAATAATTTTTAAAAGTGTTATAATTTTTACATAACATATTTATAAAATATTTTTATTTAATTTATTTTTTGAGTTAAATAATTATAATTAATTTATTATATCAATTATTTAATTTAATTTATTCAAATATATGTTATTTAATTTAAGGATAAAGTACTATTTTTGTTCCCAATGTTTGGGTCAAATTCGATCCTAATTTAGTGATTTACCTTTTAAATATTCTATTTCGGTTCCAACATGTTTTAATTGGATTTAATGTTATTCTACAATTAAATTTGATATGAACAATTAGCATATTTAAGAGTTAATATTATTCCACTAATAATCATTAATATAAAAGTTCTTTTATTTATTATTCAAGCAAATGTAATAGTTGGACAACATTAAATCCGTTTTAAATTTTTTGGGATTGAAATAGGACGTTTGAAACGTGAGGGACCAAATTAATATTTGGCCCAAATGTTGGGGACCAAAATAATACTTTATCCTTAATTCAATTTGTTGTATGCCACTTTAATATTTGAGTCCTTGTCTACCAAAAATTTTTCCTTATTTCCTTTCTTTATATTAAATATTTTTATTTTAAATTTCAGATTTTTATACATGGTTTATATTTTATTTATTTATTCTGATATCAAATCTAATACTTTTATTAATATTTTTTTTATAATTTATTGTCTAGTAGTTATATATTTACTATCAATTATGTGATCATAAATATTTTTTAATTTATAAAAAAAACACAACTGGAATATAAAAAAGTTCTCGGCTGGTAAGAATGGACAAAATATGTTAGTTAGTTTCAACAGGTAATAACATTGGTTATATTATTTTGATTTAATGAATGAATATGATACTTGTTACAAAGGTAACCTGAGATAGGTGGATTGGGTTTGAAAGATTGGCCCAAGTGTCAATCGAAGGTGGTCTCTGACTCGTTCACGTTCGGGAGCCACCGTCCGAGTTGTGTGTTTTGGAGAATGGGAGTGGTACCTGCAAAGACACTCTGATGCCTAAGTTAGCAAGGGGTTTAGCAGGTTTAGAGTATATTGGAACTTCGTATTACTTGAGCACGTCAGTGTATTTATAGTGGTGATCCAATAACCACCGTTGGAGTAGTTCTACTTCTAAAGGTGGATAACCATCCCTTTATCTTAGGGTTGTTGGGATATTGCTCGTGGAAGTGGGTTGAGAGACTTTAGGAGCAGTTACTTATTTGAATAAGTGTTATCTGCCAGCTCATATCGAACCCGAACTCTTTGGGGAGGAGCCTATGTCGAGCCCGACTTCTTTAGATGAGGTCAGGTGGGTGGTGAAGGCCTATCTTTGGATTGGGCCTTTTTGGCTTATTCGGACCTGAACCATAGTGTCTGGGCTAGGGTATGAATAGTGCCCCTACTCGAGTCCGATCTCTTTACTTATTAATTGAGCTCATATTTGTTCAAGTCGGGAACCGATGTGATTTTTAATTAAAACCCAACGTGATTACAATTTTTCTCAACCGTCGCGTCTAATCAAACGTCGTATCCATTTGGGATTTCGTATTTATACGTGGGGGCAGCTACATAGGTAATGGCGCATTTCTTTAATGATCGCGTCAGTTTACCATTGTGCCCCTGTCATGTTATAAATACTTTTTCCTCTTTTTTCTTTGTTTTCTTTCATCTCTGAAGTTTCTTGCCTACACTTTCGTTCTTTCTCATCCAAAAGAACTTTCTTTGGTCTTCCTTCACGGGGCGCTTTGTTGTTGCTGCGATTACCTCTCCCTAAGTCTACAGACAAAGGTTAGTCTTTTCTTTATCTTCTTCTATTACTTGTGTAGTGTTTTCTCTCTGTGCATTTGCTCGTTTGAGGAAGTTTTTCTGCTTTTACTATTCCTTGTTTGTAATGTGAAGTGTTAGTATCTTCGCGAGTTTATTGTTGGATGTCACTATTGTAATCTGGTGGTTCTTTTTTCTTGCTTTGCTTTTGGGGAAAAGACTGCTTTGTCTTTAGGAGCCCTGTTTTTGATGATTTTTTATTTTTTCTTGTAGGTCTTATAACTTTTATACCTGATGCACCACTATTTCGTGGTACATTTTATGCTGAATTGAGTGGATTTTATCCATTATTCTCATACTTATGCATATAAATTGTATATTTTACACTTTCCTTCTTAATTTTGTGCTATGAATGAAAACATACTTCTAAGGCCTTAAAATCGCTAATTTTTAATCCTCTCTTATTACCATTTGATGCCGTAATGTGTTTGTTAAGTGATTTCAGAGATTATAGGGCAGGAATGACTTAGAGGATGGAAAGGAAGCATGCAAAAGTGGAAGGAACACAAGAAAATGAAGATTTGAGAAGATGATGCCGACGCGCACGCATGGACCATGCGTGCGCATGACTGCGCCAAACTCCAATCGACGCGTACGCGTGACATGATATGTACGCGTGACTAGTGCACCTCAAGGCGACGCGTACGCGTGGCTGACGCGTACGCATGACGAGCGGCACGTGCCTCATTAAAGAGAAATTGCTGGGGACAATTTCTGAGCTGACTTTTGGCACAGTTTCGAGCCCAGTATGCAGATAAGAGGCTGAGAGTGAAGGAGGATTGGGGGGGATCACCATTCATAGACTTTAGTTTAATTTAGATGTAGAATCTAGAGAGAGAGGCTCTCTCCTCTCTCTAGACTAGGATTCTTAGTTTTACTTCCTTTTAGATCTAGATCTCATTCCTCCTTTGCTTTAGTTTTCCTTTACTTTTATTTGTTCTAGCATTCTATTTATTTTGTTAATTTCTTTATTTTGTTAATTTTAGTTTATTAACTCTCTTGTTGATTTCCATTTCCTTTTAATGTAATTTATGATTTCCATGTCTTTTGATTCTTGATTTAATTTCTATTGTTGATTTCTTGCTTTGTTTAGTTATAGTTTCTTTTAATTCTTACAATTTATGATGTTTACTTTTATTTCCTTCTATATGTTTGATGAAATGCTTCTTTTAGTTATGAGTTAGATTTTTCTCTTCTTAGCTTTGGTTGAGTAATTAGAGACTCTTGAGTTATCAAACTCTTTTGTTTATTGATAATTGGAAGTTGCTCATTGACTTGAATGCCACTAAAGCTAGTCTTTCCTCATTAGTTAACTAGGACTTGTGGACTCAAGTTGATTGTATCCACTTGACTTTCCTTCATAGTTAGAGGTTAACTAAGTGGGAGTAATGGACAATTCTTGTCACAATTGATGATGATAATGAGGATAGGACTTCTAATTCTCATTCGTTGCCAAGAGCTTTCTTAGTTATTAGCTTATTTCACTTGTTATTTACATTCCTTGTCTCTTATTACAATAACCCCAAAACATTCCTTCATAGCCAATAACAAAACACTTCCCTGAAATTTCTTGAGAGACGACCTGAGGTTTGAATACTTTGGTTATTTTTATTGGGGTTTGTACTTGTGACAAACAAATTTTTTTGATTGAGGATTGTTTGTTAGTTTAGAAACTATACTTGCAATGAGAATTTATTGTGAAATTCTATACCGACAAATTTTTCTTTCATCAAAATGGCGCCGTTGCCGGGGAATTGCAATGGTGTTATGTTATTGGCTATTGTGAATATGTTAATATTGTGAATATCTTGATTTTTGGTTATTTCTTGGTTTTGCTAGTAATTAGGAGTTTACTCTTTCTTTGTGTCTTTGAGATTTTTGTTTTGATTTTCTCTTGTCCATATGAATTCTCATCCTTGTGGTTTTGAATATGGTTATGACTATGTTGTAGGCAATGAAAACTTTAATGATGGCTCACATTATGAGAGAGATGAATTCTTGAGAAGGGAGCCACATCTATATGAGCAATCATCATCGCAACCTCCTCAACCAAGCTACTATGATTGTAACCCCTCCTATAGTGCATATCATTTCAATGGATATAATGGTTCTTATCATGATTATGCCACTTAACCACCATCATTTCGTGCACCATACTCTCAACATAGTCTCCAAACACTATCATTCCAACCACCATATTCAATCCACATCCTATTTCCATCAATCACCTCCACACAATCCTAATCCATATCCTCCATATGCACACACTTATAACCATTATGAACAAGCACCCATGGAACCACCACCACTCCAACATCATTACCCTTACAATCCTTCTTTTTCCTCCAACCAAGCCTCTATGGATGATACACTTGGTATCATTTCTCAAGAGCAAGAAGAGTTCCAAACCGCACTCACCGGTTTTACCTCCGCCCTCCAAGAGCTTATATCCCGTATACCTCTATCTTCTACCAACAACTAAAACACCTTCCAACCTCCAAGCTTTGATGAACCTCCTTTCCAACCACATGATGAATTCTCCTATCCATCACAATCTTCCATGAAAGAATATCCATGTCCATCAATCTAAGAGCAATATGATCCTACTTATGTTAGCAAAGTGGAACAAGAGCAAAAGGATCACCTCAAGGAAGTGATGGATCGGCTTCAAGCAACCGTCCAACAAAATATAGACTCATGGGATTCATACCATAAGCAAAACATGTCCACGGATGATTGTGGAGAAGCAACCGAAGAGAGGAGTATGAAGGAGATTCTAGAGTCTCAACTTGAGAACAAGGAAATAGAGTGTGTTTTGCAACAAGTGGAAGGAATAGAGATTGTTGAAGAAGAAGAAGTTGAAGGAGATCTAGGGGAGGTTGAACAAGAAGAAAGCTCCATCATTGAAGACAACTCTACACTAAGTGACAATGGTGATCTTGTTGAAACTTCTTCCATTGAATGTGAAACCAATGTTGAGGAGGAATGTATACACCATCCAACACACATATTGATTAATGAGAGAGAGTTGGAAGAAATTAGCAAACAAGAGGAAATTGAAGAAAGTTGTCAAAAGATGGAAGTCACTAAGGAACAACCAAAGGAAGTGGAGCCTACAATGTCAAGACCATTAGATATCTTCCTTGCTAAGTCACCATCCAAATTACAATTTTGAATGGGTAACCATCTCATCCTTTAATTTTCTTGGCCCATATCAATATGCATTGTTAGAAACGGATGGTCAACTTAGAGCTATGTGTGGGTTAAAAAGTAGAAAAGAGTTGGGTGTTGGTTGGCAACAAGAATCAAGGTGCATAGTGGATGGAAACTCAAATTTTAGGATTCATGGTTAGAGTGAAGCTCAATTCAAGGGATATAGGATGATGAGTAGGAGTTACAAGGAGAATTCAATAAGTTTGTCACCCAAATGGAAGCATGAAGATCAAGAAGAAAGGGGGTTGACAAACAAAGTATGGGACCCCAGAATATACATAGATAATCATCAACTTTGGGGCCTTGGTATTCACTTGAGCTCTCTTGGTAGCTTGACGCGCTTAGTTTGGGATCCCGGAGGCTATTGGAAATGCAAACATTGGTGGAGATTCAAGGAAGAGTTCAAGTATAAGCCACCATAGCAAGGACCCGACCAAACGTCCAACTTAAGGACTTAAATAAAGTGCTAGGTGGGAGACACCCTACCATGGTAAACTCTTTCTATTCTTTTGTAAATATAATCAATGAGTGATTTGAGTTGCCATTGTAGGTAGTTTTCTTCTTTGAATATTCTTGTTTTAATGCTTTGGTTGTTAGTTTGTTTAAATTTCACTTTTGTCTTGAATTACATTTTGCTTGAAGTGCAAGTTTTGTTTGTTGTGTCTTTGAAAATTTTTCAAAAAAAAAGGGTCTATCGACGTGCAAGCATGCTCCACGCGTATGCGTCGACACGTTTTCACAACTTCTGGTACTAAAACCAGAGAGTTGTACCTACTTTGTGCGCGTTTGGTGCCCGAGGCATAACTGCCCCCCACGCGCAAGCGTCAGTGACGCTTACGCGTTGATTATCTACTTTGCACACCCACGCGTGAGCGTGGGCGACGCTTACGCGTCGCTTGTCCCGCCTGCTTTCCACGTGTACCCGTAGACGAAGCGCACGCGTCGACCTCTGTGCCTTGTTTCCTCTGTTTTCTTTTCTCTTCTTCTCTTCTTTTCTTTTTTCTTTCTTCTTCTTTTCTTACTTTCTCTCTTCTTCTCTTTTCAAACTTCCACTTCTCATTTTCTTTTGCATGTGCATTTACTTATTTTCATTCATTGTATTTTAATTTTGTTTTTGTAGCTCATTCTTATTTTCTTTTCTAAATTTCTTATTCTAATAATGTTGTTGAATTCTCTTACTCAATTGTTGAGAATCTCTTGGATTATTTTGGTACTTCTTGACTTGTTTGATATTGTTGGGTAATGAAACTTTTACATCAATGCCTAATCTTTGACGACTCTTGCATCCTTTGTGTATTGATATGACCTCATATTGTTTTCATGACCCGCTTTTTCCTATTTGAACTTGATGCTTCTGAGTGTGCTCTTCATGTCATTTACTTATGCCCTGATTTCACTCTTGCATCAAGTATTATTGATATGCCTTAGCTTATGTTGCTCTCTTATCTACATGTTACATCTGCCATGTAGTAGAGAACCATACTCTTACTTGGTATTAGCCCCCGCCTATGTTCTATTCGCTTTGCTATCTTTGTTTTAGGCCTAATTTTTCTACTTTTCCTCTCCTTTTAGGCTGGCCACCAAGAAAGAAGAAAGGAAAAGCTTCAAAATGGGACAACAAACAAGTCCACATGCATAATCCTTTGAGGAAGCTCATCAGTTGTAACAACCCGTCCACCTTGCTCTTCTTTGCATGCACCGAGGACGGTGTAATCTTCAAGTGTGGGGAGGTCGTCCGACCGATCTCTATGGGTAATAATTTCCTTTTTTCAACACCAACTCTTAATTTTCTTTGTAGTTAGTTGTTGCATTGCATGTTAGGGTGCGCGTTAGTTAGAATTTGTATATATTTTATCATTTTTCTTGCTAGGACTACTGGTTAGAGTGATGATTTCCTTTTCAAAAAATTTGTATACTGCTTCTTTTTTGTCGAAAAAATGTCTTCTCAAATCCCCGAGTCCCTTTCGAGATGGGTAGATGATACTGTACTGGAGGAGAAGCCTTTGGTAGATACCGATTTCATTACTGACCTTCGCACTCACCATAGGATTTGTAGTTTTAAGGTTGACGAGTCAAAATATGAGTTGGTAGCCCCGGGTCCTGAAGACCGAGTTTGTTGCAGGAGGATTGCCGATTCTGACCCTCACTTTTTCTTTATGTATGATTGCCTTTTTACCTGTCTAAGGATTTCTTTGTCTTTTTCTAATTTTGAGATGGGGGTATTGTCTCACTGCCGAGTTGCTCTTACCCAGCTCCACCCCAACTCCTGGGGTTTCACGAAAATCTACTGGTGCACAAAATTGTGATCATCAACAATGGCGCCAAAGGACTTGGAGCTCTTAAACGTGAATCACACTTTGTCACAATTCCGCACAACTAACCAGCAAGTGCACTGGGTCGTCCAAGTAATAAACCTTATGTGAGTAAGGGTCGATCCCATGGAGACTGTCAGCTTGAAGCAAGCTATGGTCACCTTGTAAATCTCAGTCAGGCGAATTCAGATGGTGATGGAGAATTGATAATTAAAAGATAAATAAAACATAAAATAAAGATAGAGATACTTATGTAATTCTTTGGTTGGAATTTCAGATAAGCGTATGAAGATGCTTTGTTCCTCCTAAACCTCTGCTTTCCTATTGCCTTCTTCCAATCATTCATACTCCTTTCCATGGTAAGCTTTATGTTGGGCATCACCGTTGTCAATGGATACTTCACGTCCTCTCAGTGAAAATGTTCTACGCACGCTGTCACCGCACGGCTAATCATCTGTCGGTTCTCGATCATGTTGGAATAGGATCCATTGATCCTTTTGCGTCTGTCACACACCCAACAATCGTGAGTTTGAAGCTCGTCACAGTCATCCCTTCCCAGATCCTACTCAGAATACCACAGACAAGGTTTAGACGTTCCGAATCTCAGGAATGGCCGCCAATAATTCTAGCCTATACCACGAAGGTTCTAATCTTAGATTAGAAACCCAAGAGATACACATTCAAGCTTGTTTGCATGTAGAACGGAAGTGGTTGTCAGTCACGCATTCATAGGTGAGAATGGTGATGAGTGTCACATAATCATTACATTCATCATGTTCTTGGGTGCGAATGAATATCTTGGAGAAGAAATAGACTTGAGTTGAATAGAAAAATAATAGTACTTTGTATTAATTCATGAAGAACAGCAGAGCTCCACACCTTAATCTATGGTGTGTAGAAACTCCACCATTGAAAATATAAAAGTGATAATGGTGTAAGCATGGCTGAATGGCCAGCCTCCAAGGTCTAGGGACTAAACGTCCAAAGATTGAAAACACAATAGCAAAAGGTCCTATTTACAGAGAACTAGTAGCCTAGGGTTTACAGAAATAAGTAATTAATGCAGAAATCTTCTTCCAGGCCCACTTGGTGTGTGCTTGGGCTGAGCGTTGAAGCTTCCATGTGTAGAGACTTTTCTTGGAGTTAAACCCCAGCTTTTGTGCCAGTTTGGGCGTTTAACTCCAACTTTTGTGCCAGTTCCAGCGTTAAACGCCAGAATTCTTGAGCTGACTTGGAACGCCTATTTGGGCCATCAAATCTCGAGCAAAGTATAGACTATTATATATTCTTGGAAAGCCCAGGATGTCTACTTTCCAACGCAATTAAGAGCGCACCAATTAGGCTTCTGTAGCTCCAGAAAATCCACTTTAAATGCAGAGAGGTCAGAATCCAACAGCATCTGCAGTCCTTTTTTAGCCTTTGAATCAGATTTTTGCTCAGGTCCCTCAATTTCAGTCAGAAAATACCTGAAATCATAGAAAAACACACAAATTCATAGTAAAGTCCAAAAGAGTGATTTTTATTTAAAAACTAATAAAAATATAATAAAAACTAATTAAAATATACTAAAAATAATGCCAAAAAGCGTATAAATTATCCGTTCATCACAACACCAAACTTAAATTATTGCTTGTCCTCAAGCAACTAAAAATCAAATAGGATAAAAAGAAGAGAATATACAATGAATTCCAAAAACATCTATGAAGATCGGTATTAATTAGATGAGCGGGGCTTTTAACTTTTTGCTTCTGAACAATTTTGGCATCTCACTTTATCCTTTGAAGTTCAGAATGATTGGCTTCTATAGGAACTCAGAATCCAGATGGTGTTATTGATTCTCCTAGTTAAGTATGTTGATTCTTAAACAAAGCTACTTTATGAGTCTTGGCCGTGACCCAAAGCATTTTGTTTTCCAGTATTACCACCGGATACATAAATGTCACAGACACATAACTGGGTGAACCTTTTCAGATTGTGACTCAGCTTTGCTAGAGTCCCCAATTAGAGGTGTCCAGAGCTCTTAAGCACACTCTTTTTACTTTTGGACCACGACTTTAATCGCTCAGTCTCAAGTTTTTACTTGACACCTTCACGCCACAAGCACATGGTTAGGGACAGCTTGGTTTAGCCGCTTAGGCTAGGATTTTATTCCTGTGGGCCCTCCTATCCACTGATGCTCAAAGCCTTGGATCTTTTTTATCACCCTTGCCTTTTGGTTTAAAGGGGTATTGGCTTTTTCTGCTTTTTTTCTTTTTCTTTCTTTTCTCTTTTTTTTTCTGCAAGCTTTTCACTGCTTTTTCTTGCTTCAAGAATCAATTTTATGATTTTTCAGATCATCAGATAACATTTCTCCTTTTCCCATCATTCTTTCAAGAGCCAACAATTTTAACATTCATAAACAAAAAATATGCACTGTTCAAGCATTCATTCAGAAAAATAATAGTATTGCCACCACATCAAAATAACTAAACTGTTTTAAAATTTGAAATTCATGCACTTCTTTTCTTTTTCAATTAAAAAAATTTTTCATTTAAGAAAGTTGATGGATTCATTTTCATAGCTTCAAGGCATAGACACTAAGACACTAATGATCATATAATAAAGACACAAACATAAATAAACATAAGGCATAATTTTCGAAAAATAGAAAATAAAGAACAAGGAAATTAAAGAACGGGTCCACCTTAGTGATGGCGGCTTGTTCTTCCTCTTGAAGATCTTATGGAGTGCTTGAGCTCCTCAATGTCTCTTCTTTGCCTTTGTTGCTCCTCTCTCATGGTTCTTTGGTCTTCTCTAATTTCATGGAGGAGGATGGAATGCTCTTGGTGCTCCACCCTTAGTTGTCCCATGTTGGAACTTAATTCTCCTAGGGAGGTGTTGATTTACTCCCAATAGTTTTGTGGAGGAAAATGCATCCCTTGAGGTATCTCAGGGATTTCATGATGAGGAGTTTCCTCATGCTCTTGTCCATAAGTGGGATCTCTTGTTTGCTCCATCCTTTTCTTAGTGATGGGCTTGTCCTCATCAATGAGGATGTCTTCTTCTATGTCAATTCCAGCTGAATTACAGAGGTGACAAATGAGATGAGGGAAGGCTAACCTTGCCACAGTAGAGGACTTGTCTGCCACCTTGTAGAGTTCTTGGGATATAACCTCATGAACTTCTATTTCCTCTCTAATCATGATGCTATGAATCATGATAGCCCGGTCTATAGTAACTTTAGATCGGTTGCTAGTAGGAATGATTGAGCGTTGGATGAACTCCAACCATCCCCTTGCCACGGGCTTGAGGTCATGCCTTCTTAGTTGAACCGGCTTCCCTCTTGAATCTCTCTTCCATTGAGCGCCCTCTTCACAGATGTCCATGAGGACTTGGTCCAACCTTTGATCAAAGTTGACCCTTCTAGTGTATGGGTGTGCATCTCCTTGCATCATAGGCAAATTGAATGCCAACCTTACATTTTCCGGACTAAAGTCTAAGTATTTTCCTCGGACCATTGTAATCCAATTCTTAGGGTCCGGGTTCACACTTTGATCATGGTTCTTGGTGATCCATGAATTGGCATAGAACTCTTGAACCATTAAGATTCCGACTTGTTGAATGGGGTTGGTGAGAACTTCCCAACCTCTTCTTCGGATCTCATGTCGGATCTCCAGATATTCGCCCTTTTTGAGCTTAAAAGGGACCTCGGGGATCACCTTCTTCTTGGCCACAACTTCATAGAAGTGGTCTTGATGCACCCTTGAGAGGAATCTCTCCATCTCCCATGACTCGGAGGTGGAAGCTTTTGCCTTCCCTTTCTTCTTTCTAGAGGTTTCTCCAGCCTTTGGTGCCATTAATGGTTATGGAAAAATAAAAAAAGCTTTAGCTTTTACCACACCAAACTTAGAAGGTTGCTCGTCCTCGAGCAAAGAAGAAAGAAGAGAGTAGAAGAAGAAGAAATAGAGGAGATGGAGGGGGCTTAGTGTTTCGGCCAAGGGAGAGAAGTAGTATGTATGTTGTGTGAAAATAAAGGAGTGAAGATGGGCTTATATAGGAGTGGAGAGGGGGTATGGTTCAGCCATTATGGGTGGGTTTGGGAGGGAAAGTGGTTTGAATTTGAGTGGTGAGGTAGGTGGGGTTTTATGAAGGATGGATGTGAGTGGTGAAGAGAATGGTGGGATTTGATAGGTGAGGGGTTTTTTTGGGGAAGAGGTATTGAGGTGATTGGTGAATGGGTGAAGAAGAGAGAGAGAGAGGTGAGGTAGGTGGGGATCCTGTGGGGTCCACAGATCCTGAGGTGTCAAGGATTTCTCATCCCTGCACCATGTGGCGTGCAAAACGCCCCTTTGCTGCCAATCTTGGTGTTAAATGCCAGGCTGCTACCCATTTCTGGCATTTAACGCCAGCTTCTTGCCCATTTCTGGTGTTAGACGCCCAAAATGGTGCTAGACTGGGCGTTTAACGCCCATTCTGCTACCCTTACTGGCGTTTAAACACCAGTAAGTTTCTCCTCCAGGGTGTTCTATTTTTTATTCTGTTTTTTCTTCTGTTTTTGCTTTTTCAATTGTTTTTGTGACTTTACATGATCATCAACCTACAGAAAACATAAAATAACAAAAGAAAATAGAAATTTAATATAGATAGTTAAAGATTGGGTTACCTCCCAACAAGCGCTTCTTTAATGTCAATAGCTTGACAGTGGCTCTCATGGAGCCTCACAGATGTTCAGAGCAATGTTGAAACCTCCCAACACCAAACTTAGAGTTTGAATGTGGGGTTCAACACCAAACTTAAAGTTTGGTTGTGGCCTCCCAACACCAAACTTAGAGTTTGACTATGGGGGCTCTGTTTGTCTCTGTATTGAGAGAAGCTCTTCATGCTTCCTCTCCATGGTTACAGAGGGATATCCTTGAGCTTTAAACACAAAGGGAGTCTTCATTCACTTGAATGATCAATTCTCCTTTGTCAACATCAATTACAGCTTTTGCTGTGGCTAGAAAGGGTCTGCTAAGGATGATGGATTCATCCATACACTTCCCAGTCTCTAGGATTATGAAATCAGCAGGGATGTAATGGTCTTCAACCTTTACCAAGACATCCTCTACAAGTCCATAAACCTGTTTCTTTGAATTGTCTGCCATCTCCAGTGAGATTATTGCAGCTTGTACCTCAATGATCCCTAGCTTCTCCATTACAGAGAGAGGCATGAGGTTTATGCTTGACCCTAGGTCACACAGAGCCTTCTCAAAGGTCATGGTGCCTATGGTACAAGGTATTGAGAACTTTCCAGGATCTTGTCTCTTCAGAGGTAATCTCTACCTAGTCAAGTCATCCAGTTCTTTGATGAGTAATGGAGGTTCATCCTCCCAATTCTCATTACCAAACAACTTGGCATTTAGCTTCATGATTGCTCCAAGGTACTTAGCAACTTGCTCTTCAGTAACATCTTCATCTTCTTCAGAGGAAGAATACTCATCAGAGCTCATGAATGGCAGAAGTAAATTCAATAGAATCTCTATGGTCTCTGTGTGAGCCTCAGATTCCCATGGTTCCTCATCAGGGAACTCCATGGAGGTCAGTGGACGTCCATTGAGGTCTTCCTCAGTGGAGATCACTGCCTCTTCCTTCTCTCCAGGTTCGGCTATGTGAGACGTGTTTATGGCCTTGCACTCTCTCTTTGGATTCTCTTCTGTATTGCTTGGGAGAGTACTAGGAGGGAGTTCAGTAATTTTTTTACTCAGCTGACCCACTTGTGCCTCCAAATTTCTAATGGAGGACCTTGTTTCAGTCATGAAACTTTGAGTGGTTTTGATTAGATCAGAGACAATGGTTGCTAAGTCAGAGTGGCTCTGCTTAGAATTCTCTGTCTGTTGCTGAGAAGATGATGGAAAAAGCTTGCTATTGCTAAACCTGTTTCTTCCACCATTATTGTTGTTGAAACCTTGTTGAGGTCTCTGTTGATCCTTCCATGAGAGATTTGGATGATTTTTCCATGAAGGATTATAGGTGTTTCCATAGGGTTCTCCCATGTAATTCACCTCTTCCATTACTGGGTTCTTAGGATCATAAGCTTCTTCTTCAGAGGAAGCTTCCTTAGTACTGCCTGTTGCTGCTTGCATTCCAGATAGACTCTAAGAAATCATATTGACTTGTTGGGTCAATATTTTATTCTGAGCCAATATGGCATTCAGAGTATCAATCTCAAGAACTCCTTTCTTCTGAGTTGTCCCATTACTCACAGGATTCCTTTCAGAAGTGTACATGAATTGTTTATTTGCAACTATTTCAATGAGTTCCTGAGCTTCTGCAGGTGTCTTCTTCAGATAAAGAGATCCTCCAGCAGAGCTATCCAATGACATCTTGGATAGTTAAGACAGACCATCATAGAAAATACCTATGATGCTCCATTCAGAAAGCATGTCAGAAGGACATCTTCTGATCAATTGCTTGTATCTTTCCCATGCTTCATAGAGGGATTCTCGTTTCTTCTGTCTGAAGGTTTGGACTTCCACTCTAAGCTTGTTCAATTTTTGAGGTGGAAAAAACTTTGCCAAGAAGGCATTGACTAGCTTTTCCCAAGAGTTCAGGCTTTCTTTAGGTTGTGAGTCCAACCATGTCCTAGCTTTGTCTCTTACAGCAAAAGGAAAGAGCATAAGTCTGTAGACTTCAGGGTCAACCCCATTGGTCTTGACAGTGTCACAGATTTGCAAGAATTCAGCTAAGAACTGATGAGGATCTTCCAATGGAAGTCCATGAAACTTGCAATTCTGTTGCATTAGAGAAACTAATTGAGGCTTAAGCTCAAAGTTGTTTGCTTCAATGGCAGGGATTGAGATGCTTCTCCCATAGAAGTCAGGAGTAGGTGCAGTAAAGTCACTAAGCACCTTCTTTGCATTATTGGCATTGTTGTTTTTGGCTGCCATGATTTCTTCTTCCTTGAAAAGCTCTGTTAGGCCCTCTAGAGAGAATTGTGCTTTAGCTTCTCTTAGCTTTCTCTTCAAGGTCCTTTCAGGTTCAGGATCAGCTTGAACAAGTATGTCTTTATCTTTGTTCCTGCTTATATGAAAGAGAAGAGAACAAGAAAATAGGAAATCCTCTATGTCACAGTATAGAGATTCCTTGAGGTGTCAGAGGAAAAGAAGAATAGAAGGAGGAGGTAGATAGAAGAGAATTCGAACTTATCAAGAGGGATAGAGTTCGAATTGCACCTTGAGGAGGAGTGTTAGTCCCTTAAATAGAAGGATGTGAGAAGAGGGGAAGAATTTTCGAAATTAAAGCAAAAGATTTTGAAATAATTAAAAGAAATTTTGAAAATTTGGTAAAGGATTTTCGAAAATTAAGATTGGGAAAGAAATTAAGTGATTTTTGAAAAAGATTTTGGAATTATAAATTAAAAAGATATGATTGAAAATTAATTTTGAAAAAGATGTGGTTGACAAGATATGATTGAGAAGATATGATTGAAAATCAATTTAGAAAAAGAAAGTTTTTAAAATTAAAGTTGATTACTTGGCTAACAAGAAATTAAAAGATATGATTCTAAAATTTAAAATTTGATCCTTTCTTAATAGGCAAGTAACAACTTGAAAATTTTGAAGCAAATCATTAATTATAGCAAGGATTTTCGAAAATAATAAAAAATGGAAAGAAATTGATTTTGAAGAGATATGATTGAAAAGATATGATTTGAAAAAGATTTGATTTTGAAAAATTATGAAAATTTGAAAAATATTTGAATTAAAAAAAAAATCTTCCCTCTAGTGTCCTTCTGGCGTTAAACGCCAAGAATGGCATCCATTCTGGCGTTTAACGCCCAAAATGCTACCTTTTTGGGCGTTAAACACCCAGCCAGGTACCTTGGCTGGCGTTTAAACGGCAGTTTTCCTTCTTCACTGGGCGTTTTGAACGCCCAGCTTTTTCTGTTTAATTCCTCTGCTGAATGTTCTGAATCTTCAATTCTCTGTATTATTGACTTGAAAAGACAAAATTTTGAAAATATTTTTGAATTTTTAATGATGAGAAATAATAAAAAAAATGCAACTAAGATCAAATAAACAATGCATGCAAGACACCAAACTTAAAATTAGACACTAGACTGAAACAAGAAACATAAAATATTTTTTATTTTTATGATTTTATAAATTTTTTTGTGATTTTCGAAACTTATATGGAAAAGAGAATAAAGAGATTCAAAACTTTTTAATAAGAATTCCAGGAATCATGAAATGTTAGTCTAAAGCTTCAGTCTAAAAAGATTAGACATGGCTGGCCAAGCTTCAGCAGGACATTACATTCAGCAGCTAAATTGATGAGAATCAGTCAGCTTTTGTGATGATAAGAACATTACTTTGAAACTCTAGAATTCATTCTTAAAAATTCTGAAAAATAAAAAGAAAAGTACCTAATCTAAGCAACAAGATGAACCGTCAGTTGTCCAAACTAGAACAATCCCCAGCAACGGCGCCAAAATCTTGGTGCACGAAATTGTGATCATCAACAATGGCGCCAAAGACTTGGAGCTCTTAAACGTGAATCACACTTTGTCACAATTCCGCACAACTAACCAGCAAGTGCACTGGGTCGTCCAAGTAATAAACCTTACGTGAGTAAGGGTCGATCCCACGGAGACTGTCGGCTTGAAGCAAGCTATGGTCACCTTGTAAATCTCAGTCAGGCGAATTCAGATGGTGATGGAGAATTGATAGTTAAAAGATAAATAAAACATAAAATAAAGATAGAGATGCTTATGTAATTCTTTGGTTGGAATTTCAGATAAGCGTATGAAGATGCTTTGTTCCTCCTGAACCTCTGCTTTCCTATTGCCTTCTTCCAATCATTCATACTCCTTTCCATGGCAAGCTTTATGTTGGGCATCACTGTTGTCAATGGCTACTTCCCGTCCTCTCAGTGAAAATGTTCTACGCACGCTGTCACCGCACGGCTAATCATCTGTCGGTTCTCGATCATGTTGGAATAGGATCCATTGATCCTTTTGCGTCTGTCACACACCCAACAATTGCGAGTTTGAAGCTCGTCACAGTCATCCCTTCCTAGATCCTACTCAGAATACCACAGACAAGGTTTAGACATTCCGGATCTCAGGAATGGCCGCCAATAATTCTAGCCTATACCATGAAGGTTCTAATCTTAGATTAGAAACCCAAGAGATACACATTCAAACTTGTTTGCATGTAGAACGGAAGTGGTTGTCAGTCACGCGTTCATAGGTGAGAATGGTGATGAGTGTCACATAATCATCACATTCATCATGTTCTTGGGTGTAAATGAATATCTTGGAGAAGAAATAGACTTGAGTTGAATAGAAAAACAATAGTACTTTGTATTAATTCATAAAGAACAACAGAGCTCCACACCTTAATCTATGGTGTGTCGAAACTCCACCGTTGAAAATACAAAAGTGATAATGGTGTAAGCATGACTGAATGGCCAGCCTCCAAGGTCTAGGGACTAAACGTCCAAAGATTGAAAATACAATAGCAAAAGGTCCTATTTATAGAGAACTAGTAGCCTAGGTTTACAGAAATAAGTAATTAATGCAGAAATCTTCTTCCGGGCCCACTTGGTGTGTGCTTGGTCTGAGCATTGAAGCTTCCATATGTAGAGACTTTTCTTGGAGTTAAACGCCAGCTTTTGTGCCAGTTTGGGCGTTTAACTCCAGCTTTTGTGCCAGTTCCGGCGTTAAACGCCAGAATTCTTGAGCTAACTTGGAATGCCTGTTTGGGCCATCAAATCTCAGGAAAAGTATGGACTTTTATATCTTGCTGGAAAGCCCAGGATGTTTACTTTCCAACGCAATTGAGAGTGCGCCAATTGGGCTTCTGTAGCTCCAGAAAATCCACTTTGAATGCAGGGAGGTCAGAATCCAACAGCATCTGCAGTCCCTTTTCAGCCTCTGAATCAGATTTTTGCTCAGGTCCCTCAATTTCAGCCAGAAAATACCTGAAATCACAGAAAAATACACAAACTCATAGTAAGGTCCAGAAGATTAATTTTTATTTAAAAACTAATAAAAATATACTAAAAACTAATTAAAATATACTACTAACATACTAAAAACAATGCCAAAAAGCGTATAAATTATCCGCTCATCATCTACCAATCTGTCAGCCGAGAGCTAGACTTCCTGACTTCTTTAAAGATATTTTTTTTATCTTTTTCGCCTGACAAAGCCATTTAGTGCTCTGAATAATAAGTAACAATGGGTGTCTTTCCGGGCCATTCAGGGTCGAAAAGTTTTTTCTATTTTTGACAAATCCTTTCACGACTTCAAAAATTTTTTCTTCAAAATCCAAGCCGTAGAGGGCCACCATCCCTTTTTCCTTGATGAGAACAATTATCCTCGATTTCCCTTATATTGGTCGGAGGCCTCCCCTGTTGAAAAGTATGGCCTGGATGATTTGAACGAAATGGAGGAGGCCATTGTGGGATTTTTCTGAGAAGCTTGGGGGAGAGCCCCCAATCTAGACACTAAGAAGTTTCTCTTTGGTTCTCCGAGTTTTGTTCTTTCGGAGCTAGGTAGTTTTTATTTATTTTGTAGTTGTTTGTTGGAGAGCTCCGACTTGTGACGTTTTTCTATTTGTAAATTAATGGTTTTATTTCTTCTTTTTCAGAAATGGTGAAGAGTGGATCCAGTGCTGCCTATCAGAAGGTCCAAGAGGCCAAGAGGAAGGCTCGGGCCCAAGCTGATGCTGCAAAGGCTGGAGCTGCTAGCGTTCCTCCTCCTCCCCCTCATAATTTGGGGACCTCCTCCCACCCAATTATGGTAACCTCTTCTTCTTCTCCTCTCCCTCCTCCAGCCCATATCCCCCTAGTCCGACCTCTCCCCAAACCCGAGAAAAAGAAATGTAAGACCCCAGAGACTGGCTCTTCTCCTTTTAGAGAGGCCAACTTCGATGGTCTCAAGTTCGTCCGGAAGCACATCTTTCCTCATAGCCAGATTGCTATAGATGATGCTTCCCTTCGAAATCACCTTCAAATTTCGGTTCGGGCGGTGTTCGGAATGCTGGAGTCTGCACTGCTCTTCTTGATATGTTGGACAAAACTCCTTTGAGTTCTTTGGGGTCTTCCCAAAAAACTGTGGAGGAGTTTCAGAGGAGGATTGTCCTTTATCAAGAAGAGAAGAAGCAGCTTCAAGGGGAGGTTACTGATAAACCCTAATTTTGTGGTTTATATTGTATAGAATTTGGGGGGGTTTTGTAAATATTTCTTACACTTATTCACAAGAATTGCATGGTCTTGTGTTCTCTTCCTAATATTGCTTCATGATAAAAAATAAGCTTCTTTTGCCTTAAAATTGTTATATTTTGATCCTCTTCTATGACCATTCGATGCCGTGACGTGTTTGTTGAGTGATTTCAGAATTTATAGGGCAAGGATGGCCTAGAAGAGAGAAAGAAAGCATGCATAAGAGGAAGGAACATGAAGATTTGGATTTTGGAAATTTCAGTATGGATGCGCACGCGTGGATGTGGATAGCTGGAAGCGGCGCGCAAGGATGGACGCATCCGCGCAGATTAGGAAAATCCACACCGGTGCGCACGCGTACATGGCGCGCACACGTGGATCACAAAAGCAATCGGCACGCATGTACCCATGGCGCGTACGCGCGACAAGCTACACGTGACCTCATTAAAGGAAATCGTGCCTGGCGATTTCTGAGGCTCAAGAGGCTCAAATTCAAGTTGTTTCTGTATGGAAAAGACCCAAGGATTCTAGGGGAAAAGGGGGGATCAACCATTTTACACTTAGACATAATTTTTAGCTATTTTTGGTTCTTTGTTCTTCTAGAGAGAGAAATCCTTGTTCCTCTCTAGATCTAGCTTGGAATTGATCTTCCCTTGTTGAATTCTGAATTGGATCTTGTTAATTACTAGTTTTAATTGCTTAATTTGAATTTTCTAGTATAATTTTATTTAGATCTTGTGTTAGTTTTATGATTTCTTGTCCATTGTCATTTTATACCCATTTTATTAATCTTGTGAATCTTGGATTGCTAATGCTACATTGATGATTTTCATGGTTAATTGTGTTGTTTGAGTGATTATATGTTGATAATTGTTAGTGGGTAATTACTAATTTCAATTTATTTGCATTTTGGAAATGTCTTTTAGTGATGCTTACCATATGTTTGATGAAATATTTCCTTTGATTATGGAGTAGTTTTCTTTACTCTTGGCATAAGCTAAGGAAATTGAGTGACCTTGAGTCATTGGGTCTCATTGAGTTGGTGATTTAAGAACCCTAGGTGATCAATTTGATACCTATTGACACTAACCCACTACTAATCTAATTAGTAGATAGGTTGGGACTTATGGGTTGATGTGATCAAACCTATTTAACGTACTTCAAGCCTAGGAGTAGATAATACGTGCTTAAGGCTTTTGAGAAGTAGACTTGATGGGTTGGTACCTCATAATTGTCAATGTTTGATATGGAGACAAGGATGGCGATCTCAATTCCTATGCTTAGCCAAGAGTTGCTTTTATTATTCATATTTGAAAACCCAGAATTCCTAATTGTTTGTCTTAGTTATAGTTGATTGTTTAGTTTTAGAATAGAATTATATTGAATGTTATCTTGTTAGTTAGAATTACTCACATCTTGCTTTAGTTATTTGGATTAGTTTCTTGCACCTCAAGATTACTTGCTTGTTAAGATTCCTAGTTTAATTTCTTGCTCATGACTTGCAACCCCAGAATTTTAACCAATGTTGATGCACATGTTTGCCCATTCCTTGTGAGACAACTCGTGGTTTGAATACTTCGGTTACTTTTATTGGGGTTGAACTTGTGACAACTAATTTCCTTCTAAATTTGATTCGCGGATTATTTGTCGGTTGAGGGCTATACTTGCAACGCAAAAATCTTGTGAAATTCCTTACCGACGGTGCCCGTGATCCATCAAATTTTTGGCGCCGTTGCTGGGGAATAGTTGCAACATATGCCTTGATATTGGTTATGTGAATATGTGAATATTGTAGATAATTTACTTTCTTTCAATACTTAGCTATAGTTTAGATTTCTTTTGTATGTGTGCTATGACTCCCAAGTTTGATGACTCGGTCTCAACCGAATTCTAGCTTAGCCAAGTTGGATTCTGAGATTGAAAGAACCTTGTTACACACTCGGCAAGCTAGACGGCGGTTGGACTATACGGCTAGTACTTCGGCCTCTCTTGAGGAACATACCGAATCACTAGACAGTACCGAGAGTGACTTGGAGTCCGTTACTTCCTATTCTTCTGTTGGCACTACTAATACATCCTTGCATCCTACAGGTGAGCCATACATGGCAGAGCTATGACGGATTACTTTGCATGAGCAAAGAGCTCCGGATATCATACTTCAACCTTTGCAAGCAAGGTATCCTAACCTTGATCCAAACTTTGAGTTGAAGAGTAGCTTGATAAATCTACTTCCTAAGTATCATGGGTTGCCGGGTCAAGACCCCATCCGACATCTAAGAGATTTTCAAGTTGCTTGTTCTACGGCTCGAAGGCATAGAGCCGATGAGTTGGCTATTATGGTTTTTGCCTTCCCTTTCTCTCTTGAAGGGAAAGCAAAGATGTGGTTTTATTCACAACCAGATGAGATTGTGACCAATTGGGATTTCTTGAGAACAGAATTTCTAGATAAATTCTTCCCACCGGAGAAGACCGACTACATCCGGAAGGAGATCTCAGGTATAATGCAAAAGGACCAAGAGAGTTTGTATGAGTATTGGACTCTATTCAAGAGGCTATTGGAATCTTATCCACACCATGGATTGAACACTCACTTTCTTATTAGTTACTTCATCGGAGGTCTTTGTGCGGAAAATAGAAGATTGCTCACCACTTCTAGTGGCGGTTCCCTTTCAAAGAACAAGACAAAATGAGAAGCTTAGAAATTGATAAATAATGTTGTCGAGGCTACACAACATGTAAGGGTGAGAAGTAATCCTCTCAAGGGTGTGGTAGAACCATCCTCTTCCAAAGCAAGCTTAACCAAAGCGCTCGGGGACATGACCACTATCCTCACGCAAATACAAAAAGATCAAAAGGAATACTACTCCATTCAAACCATCCAAGCCCCACCTCAAGTTGCTCAACTTGAAGGCCCTCCTAGAATTTGTGGTTTGTGCTCTAGCACGACACATTACACCAACCAATGCCATCAAATTCAAGAGGAGCATGCCCTTGTCGTGGCCAATGTGAATTATAACAACCGTCCGCCCTACCCTTCTCAAGGCCAAAACAACTACTCTCATGGTAGTAATCAAAATCAAGGGTGGAGGGACAATGCACAAGGGAGCAATCAAAACCAAAGATAGAACAACTCTTCTTCTCACTACAACAACAACCAATCTTTATCTCAATACCACCACAATAATAACAACCACCAAGCCAACCAAAATCACCACAACCAAAACCAAAACAACTATACCAAATACCAAGCACCACACCATAGACAACAATCCAACCAATCCTCTTCATCTTCCACCACTCAAGTTGATGAGCTTAGAGCCGCTGTGGATAAACGGGATGAGGGCTATAAGGCTCAATTCGAGGCCATGAGTGCTCAATTGGCCAATATCACTGATATGATTTCAAAGATGGCCATGTCCTCCAACAACACCAACCAACCCTCAAGCTCTTCTAACCTTCCTTCCCAACCCCTTCCAAACCCCAAAGGCGGTCTCAATGTCATCACTCTACGGTCGGGGACTACATTGGAGGAGATACCTCCTAGGGTCATGGAAGACATTCATGAGGAAGAAGTGGTTGTTGAAGCTCCACATGAAGAAGAGGAGGTAGACAAAAGACATGAGGAAGAAGGAGTAAGCCTTAAGGAACCCAAGAGGAAAGCTATAGTGGATGAGTCCATTCCTATCCCATTGCCGTCCTTGGTGAAGAAAGCAAAGAAGACGCCGCAATTCAATTTAAACATGCTTCAAGTGTTCAAGAAAGTTGAGGTAACCATACCACTTCTTGATGCTATCCAACAAATTCCGAAGTATGCAAAATTTTTGAAAGACTTGTGTACTCACAAGGATAGCATAGGAGAGTTGGAGACATTATCCTTGGGTAGTTCAATTTCTTCCTTGATGGAACCTATTCCAAAGAAATGTGGTGACCCTGGACCTTGTTTGGTGTCTTGTTGTATTGGTGGACACATTTTTCATGACTGTATGTGTGATCTAGGGGCTTGCGTAAGCATCATGCCGCTCTCCATTTTTGTACGGTTGAATTTAGCTCCATTAAGGAAATCGGCGGCGAAGTTTGCCTTAGCCGATAAAAGTGTGATTACTGTGATGGGAATAGCAGAAGATGTACTTGTGGCAATCAAGGACTTGGTATTTTCGGTTGACTTTTACATCCTTGAAATGCCTCCAACAGAAAATAGAAGCTTATCCTCCGTTCTACTTGGTAGACCCTTCCTTAAAACCTCTAAATTCAAGTTAGATGCCTTCACCGGCACATATTCCTTTGAGGTTGGAGACAAGACTATCAAGTTCAATTTAGAAGAAGCCATGAAGCATCCTCCTGAAGAGCATTCCGTTCTCCGATGTGATGTAATCGATGAAGTGGTAGCGGAAGTGTGAGAAGAAGACCACAACAAGTTATGCTACCCTATTGTTGAAGAGACGGATGACCAAGAGGATGAATAAGATAAAGTTGCTAAAAATGAACTCCGTGAGCTGGATGAAAAGGAACCTCAGCTTGAGGCAAAGAGTGAATTGAAGCCTCTTCCATCTCATTTGAAGTATGCTTTCTTAGAGGACAACCAAAAGTTTCCGGTCATTATTGCTAGTGAGCTTTCTAGTGAAGAGGAAGAGAAGCTCCTAGATGTTCTAAGAAAGTACAAGAAGACAATTGGTTGGAGCCTAGCCGATATTGTAGGGATTGACCCCCGCAAGTGCATGCATCGTATATTTCTCCAAGAGGGAGCTAGGCCGGTTAGGCAACCACAAAGGAGGCTCAACCCAACCATCCTCGACGTGGTAAAGAAAGAGGTCTGATAAACCACTATTTTATGGTTTATCTTATACTTAATTGAGTGGTTTTTATCAACTCTTTACCCATTTATTCATACTAATCGCATGCTTTATGTTTTCCTTCCTGATTTTGTGCTATGATTGAAAATATGCTTCTTTGGCCTTTATATTGCTAATATTAATCCTCTCTTATCACTATTAGATGCCTTGATATGTGTGTTAAGTGTTTTCAGAGATTACAGCATAGGAATGTCTTAGAGGAAGGAAAGGAAGCATGCAAAAGTTGAAGGAATACAAGAAGTTGAAGGAACTGCAAAGCTGTCAGCCTGACCTTCTCGTACTAAAACGGTCATAACTTGAGCTACAGAGGTCCAAATGACGCGGTTTTAGTTGCGTTGGAAAGATAACGTCCGGAGCTTCGATTTGATATGTAATATCCCATAGTTGCCCTAACTATAAAAAACGCGGTCGCGTGATCAACGCGGACGCATCACAGTGGCAAAAAACAAGCGTAGCAGATTTCTTCTCCAACGATTTCTGGGTTGTTTTCGACCCAGTTTGCGGCCCAGAAAACACAGATTAGAGGCTATAAAGTGGGGGAATGTATCCATACATGATTAAGCTTTCACATTCACAATTTTAGGAGTAGATGTAGTTTTTAGAGAGAGATGTTCTCTCCTCTCTCTTAGGATTAGGATTTAGGATTTATCTTAGTTTTAGGAGTGACTCTCAATCTCAGGTTCAATGTTCTTTTTATTTATTTTCCTAATTTAATTTATGATCTCTTTCGTGTTACATTTGATATCTTTATTATTTCTAATTGAGGTATTTTCAGATTTATGATTTGTTTCTTTTATTTATATAAATAATTTAGAATTTTCCCTTTTGGTTTTGGTTGAGTCATTGGAGACACTTGAGTTATCAAACTCATTGTTGATTGAAAATTGGAATTCTTCAAGAATTAATTCGGGTTCCAATAACTCTAACTTTTTCCAAGGAAAGACTAGGACTTGAGGAATTAGAATTAATTCATCCACTTAACTTACCTTCATAGTTAGAGGTTAACAAAGTGGGAGAAAAATCCAATTCTCATTACAATTGATAAGGATAACCAGGATAGGACTTCCAGTTCTTATAGCTTGCCAAGAGCCTTGTTATTTATTATTTTAACGACTTGTCATTTAAATTACTCGTTCCTTACTTTCAAAACCCCCAATTTACAAACTCATAACCAATAATAAGAACACCTCCCTGCAATTCCTTGAGAAGACGACCCGAGGTTTGAATACTTCGGTTATCAATTTTAAAGGGGTTTGTTACTTGTGACAACCAAAACTTTTGTAAGAAAGGTTGATTGCTTGGTTTAGTAACTATACTTACAACGAGAGTTTACTATAACCTCTAAACCATCAATCTTCAGTTCTTCAAAATGGCGCCGTTGCCGAGAAATTGCAAACGTGTGCCTTATTATTGGTTATTGTAAATATTTGCTTTTTGCTTATTTATTTGTTTTATTTTTGTTTTTATTTTGTTTTTATTTTTTTCTTAAATTAAGAGGTTATTAGTTTTTATTTAATTATTAAAAATTTTTCAAAAAGTTTTTTCTTGGTGTTCATCTTGATCTTCAAGTTGTTCTTCGTGTTCATCTTGACCTTCAAGTTGTTCTTAGTTGTTTTCTTCGTTTTGATCTAAAAATTTTTAAGTTTGTTATCATTTTATTGTTTTTCTCTTTCCTTATTAAATTCAAAAATTCAAAATTTAAAAATCAAATTTCAAAATTTTCAAAATTCAATTTTAAAAATTTTTCAAATTTCAAATCTCAAATTTCAAAAATTTCAAATTTCAAAATTTAATTTTCAAATTCAAAATTTAAATAACCTTTTAATTTAAATTTTTTTATTTTTGTTTTTAATTTTTATTAACTAACTATGAGTTCTCACCCCCGTCGCTTTGAGTCTGGTTACAATTATGTTGCAGGAAGAGGAATTTACAAGGAGAACAGGCATCAAGGTTGGAACAATCAAAGATGGAAGGAGCCACAAGGATTTGATCAACCCTCATGGCAACAACCACCTCCAATGGACTATCAACAACCACCACCATATGCCTATGAACCCTCTCCTCAAAATAACTCTGGACCACGATACTCACAAGCCCCTTACCACCAAACACCTCCATATGACCCTAACCCACATCCACCATACCAACCACCCTATGAACCAAATGAACCATACATAGATCCACCCCAACCTCCATTGGATAACAATACACTCATCTCTAACATCATTGGTCTCACCTCTACACTCCAAAATCTTATATCCCGCATGAACCAACCCTCTACCTCCAATATTCAATCCTCAAGCTCTAGTGTACTTCCTTTTCAACCACATAATGATCTTTTCATCCCATCACCACCCTCCATGGGAAAGCACCCACATCCATAAATCCAAGAGCAAGATGATCCCAATCATGCTATTGATATGGAACAGGAAAGAAGGAATCATCTTCGCGAATCCATACTTCATAAAGAGCTAGAGGAGGCCCTACGGGTAAAGGTAGGAGAGACCCTTGAAGATGAAAGAGTAGTTGAAAGGAGTTGTCATGGAAAGAAAATCATCGAGGATGAGTACGATTTTATACTTAAACAACTGGACAAAGCAGCAATTATTAAAAAGGAAGAAGTGGTTGCAGATTTAAGAGATGCTGTACCTCCATTGGAAAGTCCAGTCACAGAGCCTCCTTCCATGCCCTTGGTGAGCAATGAAAAAGAGATTGAATTGGAAGAAAGCTACCAAGAGGAAGAGGTTAATATTGAAGAAACTTGCAAAGAGGTGGAAGTTGTCAGAGAGGAGCACAAGGGAGTGGAGCTTGCAAATTTGTTAGAAATACCTCCCCCTAAGTTGCCATCATCCTTCACAACATTCAAGTGGGTAAAATTCATATCCCTTAGCTTTCTAATTCCACTTGAATATGGGCTACTGGAGACGGATGGTCAACTTAGAGCTCTTTGTGGCATAAAGAGTAAGAGGAAGATGGTCAGTGGTAAAAACTGTCCTGCAAGGTTCATTATGGTTGGAAGCTTTAAGTTTAAACACAAAGGTTGGTGTAAAGCTCAACTGAATGGGTCTAGAAAGTTGTTTGGCCGCTTTAGTGAGAATTCAGATTGCTTGCTACCCAGATGGAATCATGATGATCAACACAAAGATGGGTGTAAAAGCAAAGTTTGGGATCCTGGAGTCTGTTCTAACATTCAGCACACTGGAAGCCTGAGAACCTGTTTAAAACTGCTCAAGGGCTTTACGTGCCTTGTTTGGGATCCCGGAGGCCATTGGAAGTACAAACATTGGTGGAGATTCCTAGATGAGTTCAAGCACAAGCCACCATAACAAGAAGCTCATCAAATGTCCAACTTAAGGACTTTAACTAAAAGTGCTAGGTGGGAGACAACCCACCATGGTATGATCGTTCCTTTTTCATTTTTATTTAGTTTTATTTATTTTCGAGTTTTATTTTATTTTATTTTATTGAACCTAGAGTTTTGCATAACATTCATATTAGCATTGCATTCTGCATACTGCATAAAAAAATGCACGCGACGCGGCAGCGTCGCTGACGCGTCCGCGTCACCAGTGCGTTAGGAGGAAAAGAAATTAAACAGAGAGTCACGCGAAAGCGTGGCTGGAGGCGCGCCTGTAGCATAATTTGACCCCATGCGACCGCGTCGCTGACGCGTCTGCGTCATGTGGAAAATATGCCTCCCACGCGTTCGCGTCACCCACGCGAACGCGTGGCTCTGTAAAATCGACGTAACAAGGGTGTATGGCAGAAAGTAGAGCTGGAGTTGGGTTGGACTCGTGCTGGAAGCCCAAGCCTCACCACGCGAACGCGTGTCCCACGCGGCCACGTCATTATCAAAATATAGCCATCCACGCGATCGCGTCACCCATGCGATCACGTCACCCTAAGATTTGGCAAAATGTATTTTAAATAGAGAGTTGCGCGAACGCGAGGCTGCACTCGCGCCAATCGCACAAATCAGGCCACGCGTCCGCGTCACCCACACGTCCGCGTCGCCTAACCTTATTGCGCACCACGCGACCGCGTCGCCAGCGTCGCACAACCTATCCAAATTAGTGCCAATTTTCTTATCTTTTCTTCTCTAATCCTAATTTTTCTGTCTTTTCTTATTCTTTCTTTCTCCTTTCTTACTTTCTTTCTCTTCATCTTTTTAACTTCTCATTCCTTTTCACCTTCATTCTATTTTACTTAATTTATTTGCATATTTCATTCATTGCATCTCAATTTCGTGCATATTTTTATTTTCTTTTTTAAATTAATTATTTTTCCTTTGGTGTTAAAATTTTCTTATTTAACTGTTGCATCTTCTCTTGAATTATTTTAGATGCTTAGTGACTTGTTTTATTCTGATTGAGTAATATTATTTAAATCAATGCCAATCTTTTATATCTATATTACTTTTGCATTGACATGAATTTATATTATCTCTCCTCCCCCACTCTCTTCCCCATTGTTGCAAATTTTGCACCATTGGTATGCCATGGCTTCTATTGTTTTCTCACGTACATGTTGAAGTTTCCATGTAATTGAGACCCTTATCATTTGGCATTAACCCACCCATACTTCATTTATTTTCTTATCTTTACTTCTGGGTATTACTGTTCTTCTTTTTCTCTTCTTTCAGGTTGGCCACCGAAGACGGAAAAAGGGAGAAACTTCTACAAGGGGAGACAAACAAGTCCATCTGCACAATCCTTGAAGGAAAGCATCAGTTGGAACAACCCGTCCACCTGCACATCTCAGCATGCACCGAGGACGGTGCAATCTTTAAGTGTGGGGAGGTCGATACCGATCTCCATGGGTTAGTTACTCTTCTATCTCAACACCAATAGTTTATTTTCCTTGTTAGTTGTTGCATTTGCATGTTTGATTGCATATTTATTTGATTTTGTGCATTTAGTTATTACTTGGTTAAAGTAATAAATTTCTTTTTAAGACCCTATTTTTGAAAAATTTCACTAATTTAAATTGAAAAATTTTTATGTTAAATTTGTTTGAAGTTGTATTTGGAACATGTTTTTTGAGCCAAAGAACACACAACCTGTGAGACTTGAGCTTAATTACATGGTTATATTATTTAACCATAAATATTTTATTCTTGTGTGTTTTCTTCTCTATAATTGCAATCTTTACTTTGTTCCATTCTATATGTCCATTATTTAGTATATTTACATGCTTGCATATGATTGAGGCCATTATTTGATTTTAACTCTCTTATCCCAAATAAGCCTACCCTTTAAATTACCTTTGTTAGCCACTTTGAGCCTTTTTAATCCCCATTTGTTCTATATTTTACCACATTACTAGCCTTAAGCAGAAAAATAAATTAAATACCCCAATTGAATCTCTGGTTAGCTTAAGATAGAGATTGTGCATCAACTAAGTGTGGGGAAATTGTGGGAACATGGGTTAATAAGGGAATGTATCATGTTTCTAATATTAGGAAATTTGGGAACCTACTCATGAATAACCAAAATAGAAAAAAATAATGGAAAATCCATGTGCATTGATAAGTTATGTTTATTTCTCTACAAAAAAAAAAGAGAAAAATCCAAAAATATTCAATAAATAAATAAATAAATAAGGGGACAAAATTACCCCAATGCTAAGTTAATGAAAAGATCAATGCGCATGTGATAAAAGTAAATAAATATAAAAAATGTGGTACATGAGTATGGGAATCATACAAAAGTGAGAATTATGGGTAGTTAGGCATGAATTTAACAGAATGTAGAGTATATGTATATTAGGTGAGAGCTTAGGTTAATTAAAGATTCATATTATAGCTCACTTGGCCATACATATATCCTCACCCTTACCTTAGCCCCATTACAACCCTGAAAAGACCTCATGATGTTTGCATTGGTATACTAAATATTTGTTGATTGGTTAGATGAAGAACAAAGTTTAGAAAGCATGAATAGGGAAGAGTAGAGTGATTGACATTAGACACTTGAGAGTTAGAGTGATATACACCACCAGTAAGGGTTCAATGCTTGACTCTATGTTCCTTGCTTTCATGAGCTATCTTCTTACAAGTTTACTTGTCTTTTATTATATAATTTGAATTAGTGGAATTTGATTCATATTTGTCTTGGAGAACTTATTTACTTTTAACCAAGTAGGTAGAAACATCTTAGCATATAGTTGCATTAGATAGGTTGCATTTCATACATTCTATCATTCCTCTTCATCTTTATAGCTTCTCTTGAGCTTAGCATGAGGACATGCTAATGTTTAAGTGTGGGGACGTTGATAAACCACTATTTTATGGTTTATCTTATGCTTAATTGAGTGGTTTTTATCAACTCTTTACCCATTTATTCATACTAATCGCATGCTTTATGTTTTCCTTCCTGATTTTGTGCTATGATTGAAAACATGCTTCTTTGGCCTTTATATTGCTAATATTAATCCTCTCTTATCACCATTAGATGCCTTGATATATGTGTTAAGTATTTTCAGAGATTACAGGGCAGGAATGGCTTAGAAGAGGGAAAGAAAGCATGCAAAAGTGGAAGGAATACAAGAAGTTGAAGGAACTGCAAAGCTGTCAGCCTGACCCTCTCGCACTAAAACGGTCATAACTTGAGCAACAGAGGTCCAAACGACGCGGTTTTAGTTGCGTTGGAAAGCTAACGTCCGGGGCTTCGATTTGATATGTAATATGACATAGTTTCCCTGACGCTAGGTGACGCGGTCGCGTGATCCATGCAGACGTGTCGCAGTGGCAAAAAACCAGCGTGGCAAATTTCTTCTCCAACAATTTCTGGGCTGTTTTCGACCCAGTTTGCGGCCCAAAAAACACAGATTAAAGGCTATAAAGTGGAGGAATGCATCCATACATGATCAAGCTTTCACATTCATAATTTTAAGAGTAGATGTACTTTTTAGAGAGAGAGATTCTCTCCTCTCTCTTAGGATTAGGATTTAGGATTTCTCTTAGTTTTAGGAGTGACTCTTAATCCCAGGTTCAATGTTCTTTTTATTTATTTTCCTAATTTAATTTATGAACTCTTCCGTGTTACATTTGATATCTTTATTAATGCTAATTGAGGTATTTTCAGATTTATGATTTGTTTCTTTTATTTATATAAATAATTTAGAATTTTTCCTTTTGGCTTTGGTTGAGTCATTGGAGACACTTGAGTTATCAAACTCATTGTTGATTGAAAATTGGAATTCTTCAAGAATTAATTCGGGTTCCAATAACTCTAACTTTTCCCAAGGAAAGACTAGGACTTGAGGAATCAGAATTAATTCATCCACTTAACTTACCTTCATAGTTAGAGGTTAACAAAGTGGGAGAAAAATCCAATTCTCATTACAATTGATAAGGATAACCAGGATAGGACTTCCAGTTCTTATACCTTGCCAAGAGCCTTGTTATTTATTATTTTAACGACTTGTCATTTAAATTACTCGTTCGTTACTTTCAAAACCCCCAATTTACAAACTCATAACCAATAATAAGAACATACCTCCCTGCAATTCCTTGAGAAGACGACCTGAGGTTTAAATACTTGGTTATCAATTTTAAAGGGGTTTGTTACTTGTGACAACCAAAACTTTTGTAAGAAAGGTTGATTGCTTGGTTTAGTAACTATACTTACAACGAGAGTTTACTATAACCTCTAAACCATCAATCTTCAGTTCTTCAAGGTCACTAGGCTACTTGATGCGGGTATTATATACCCAATTTCTGACAGTGAGTGGGTGAGCCTGGTCCAGGTTATCCCAAGAAATCGGGCATCACTGCGGTTAAAAAGGATGATGGTGAAGTGGTCACCAAGAGAGTACAAAATACGTGGCAAGTGTGCATTAATTATAGAAGATTGAACGCCGCTACAAGAAAGGACCACTATCCTTTACCCTTTATCGATCAGATGTTGGACCGTTTGGCGGGTAAATCCCATTATTGCTTTCTTGATGGATTCACTGGTTACTTTCAGATTCACATTGCTCCTGAAGATCAGGAAAAGACCACATTCACTTGCCCTTTTGGCACCTTTTCCTAAAAAGGGATGCCATTTGGACTATGTAATGCACCTGCTACTTTTCACGGTGTATGACGAGTGTCTTTTCCGATTTGATGGAGAATTGTCTGGAAGTCTTTATGGATGACTTCAGTGTTTATGGAACTTCATTTGATTGTTGCTTAGAGAACTTGGCCAAGGTCTTAGCTAGATGTGTTGACACCAACCTTGTCTTGAATTTTGAAAAATGTCACTTCATGGTACGCCAAGGTATAGTGTTAGGACATGTAGTATCTCATGAAGGCATTTCTGTAGACCCGGCCAAGGTCGATGTTATCACCACTTTACCTCACCCCTCATCTGTGAGGGAGGTCCGCTCGTTTTTAGGACATGCGGGATTCTATAGGCGCTTTATTAAAGATTTCAGCAAAATTGCTTTGCCATTGTCGTGCCTACTCCAGAAAGATGTGGACTTTGAGTTTGACAGTGCATGTGTGAAAGCGTTTGAAGAGCTAAGGAGAGTTCTTACCACAACACCAATTGTGCGAGGCCCCAACTGGACGCTACCATTTGAGATAATGTGCGATGTGTCAAACCATGCTGTGGGTGCCGCGCTTGCACAGTGCGATGGTAAACTCCCTTATGTCATTGCTTACTCTTCTAAAACATTAGAGGCAGCATAATCCAACTATACCACTACGGAAAAGGAACTCTTAGCTATTGTTCATGCTTTAGATAAATTCAGATCTTATTTGCTAGGGTCCAAGATAGTGGTATACACGGATCATGCAGCTTTAAAGTACTTGTTGACAAAGAATGAGTCAAAACCTAGACTCATATGTTGAATCTTTCTTTTGCAAGAATTTGACATTGAGATTAGGGACCGGAGTAGGTCTTAAAACTTAGTTGCGGTCATTTAAGCCGCCTTGAGAATTTAAAATTTGACCCATTTCTGATCAATGACTCATTCCCATTGGATAGTTTGCATGCTGTGTCGGATAGCTTTCCTTGGTTTGCTCCAATGGCGAACTACTTGGTTGCGAAAATCTTCCCTCCTAACTTTTCTAAACACCAAAGGGATAAGTTGAGGAGTGATTCCAAATACTATATTTGGGATGACCCTCACTTGTGGAAGAGGCGAGTGGACCAAGTAATTCGAAGATGTGTCCCAGAATCTGAAATCCAACCCATTCTTGAAGCTTGCTATTCGTCTGAATGGGGTGGCCACTTTGGCCCACAAATGACAGCTAAAAAGGTGTTGGATTATGGATTCTGGTGCCCAACCTTATTCAAAGATGCTAACCGGTTCTGCGTATCTTGCCATCAGTGTCAGAAGTCAGGAAACACATCCCAAAGGGATGAGATGCCTCAGCAACCTATGTTATTCTGTGAGATATTTGATGTATGGGCATTGACTTTATGGGACCGTTTCCCAACTCAAGTGGGTATCTATATATTCTGTTAGCGGTTGACTATGTGTCAAAGTGGGTAGAAGCAATACCTATCCGCCTTGACGACGCCAATACCGTCATTTCTTTTATTAGAAATCACATTGTATGCCGTTATGGGTCGCCACGAGCAATCTTGAGCGACCAAAGTCCCACTTTTGTAACAGGAAAGTAGAGGCACTGCTCAAGCGCTATGGGGTATCGCATAAGGTTGCCACTGCTTATCACCCACAGACCAACGGACAAGCGGAAGTGTCCAACCGGGAGATTAAGAGAATCTTGGAGAAAGTGGTCAATCCACAAAGGAAGGACTGGAGCCTCCGGTTAGGAGATGCACTATGGGCGTATAGGACGGCCTACAAGACTCCGTTGGGGATGAGTCCCTTCCGGATCGTCTATGGTAAGGCATGCCACCTTCCAGTGGAAATTGAGCATAGAGCCTATTGGGCGGTAAAGCAGTGTAACATGGATTTCACCAAGGCGAGTGTGGCCAGGAAACTACAACTAGAGGAGCTCGAGTGCTTGAGGATGGAGGCATATGAGAATGCTCGGATATACAAAGAGAAGACTAAAGCCTTTCACGATCACCAAATCCGAAGGAAGGATTTTCAAGAAGGTGATGAAATTCTCCTCTGCAACTCGAGGCTGTGATTTATGCCTGGCAAGCTCCGTTCTAGATGGGAAGGACCCTTTAAGGTGAAAGAGATAAAGCCCTATGGAGTGGTAGAATTGTTTGACCCTCAAAGTGACACAACTTTCAAAGTGAATGGACATAGAGTGAAGAAGTACCATGGTTACAAGTCACCAAGAGAAGTGGAAGTGCTCCTACTTGAGGATGCACCAAAGGGAGAAGAAGCTTAAGCGAAAGACCGTCCAACTTAAGGACGTTAAAGAAAAGTGCTTGGTGGGAGGCACCCCACCGTGGTAAGATCTTCCTTGTGTATACATTCTTGCTTTTAGCTCTAGATTTTTTTGTATATTTTGTGACTTCTTGATGTTGTTGATTGCATAGGATTGCTAGTTTTGTTGACTTTGTTGGATAACTAGGATATTTAGATAGATTTCATCATTTTGGTATGGATGAATGGTTGAAGTGGAGAGAATGCTATATTTTGAATGGTGCATGAATTTGAGATTATTCTCTTGCCTACTAGCTTAAACACCTGCCAAGAATGTGTTAGAATAGCATTTTCTATGTTGTTTAAAAAAAAAAAGCAAGGAAAAAGGGCATCCGCGCGCTAGAGTACCGTGCGCGCGCGCGCCGGTAGTGCATTTCTTAATCCTGGGCCAAAAACCCGAGAGTTATGCCCACTTTGTGCCCATCTTGTGCCAGGAGCCCACGCGCCAGCGTGCGTGCCGCCTGCGCGCCCCTTGCAATTTGGCCATCGACGCGCAAACGCAATGTGCGCGCACGCGCCGATGGTGCTATATGAACTCCCTGGTACAAAAAACCAGAGAGTTGTGCCATACTTGTGCCTAGTCTGTGCCCACACTGACGCGTCCGCGCCGGTAGCCAACCACATCAGACACGCGTCCGCGCGCCTGTGCTGCATGCCAACCCTGGTATAAATCACCTGAGACTTAGGCCTACTTTGTGCCAACCCTGTGCCAAGAGCCCGACCAACTTCGCGCGTACGCGTCCCTTGACCAATCCTCACCGACGCGCTAGCGTACCGTGCGCGCGTGTTGGTCGCGCAAACCAGTTTTAAAGCTGGCGCGCCCTGTTCTGTCCCTCTACCACCCTCTTTCTTCTTTCTTTCTTCTTCTTTCTCCATCACCTCTCTTCACTTCTTCTTCTTCCACAATCCACCACCATCGTCTCCGGCTACTCACCGGTGACCACCACCACTTCCGGTGGCTCTACATCTCCTCTATCTCTTTCTCACCTTCACAAAAAGAAAATTCTACCTTTTTCTTTTACACTTCTCAAGGTTCTACTTCTTCCATATCTCATCTATTACTTTCTTTGCATAATCTCTTCTTATAGTTAGATTTTTCTTGTTAATTTACTTATTCTCTCTTTTAGTTGCATGATTATACTACTTACTTTTTGTTTGTTTACTTTTCCTTTTTCTTATTTTTCCATTGGATGTTGAATTTGAGTTTTAATTTGCCTTAATGGATCTTCTTGATTGTTTTTCTTTATCTTTGTCAGTAAGTAATGTTGTGTGATGATTAATATTTTATTTTTGGGCTTCTAATTGGTTGAGTATCTCATAATTGCTCATTGCTTGATAATTTCACACCAAGTGTTCGAGGAAATGCATGAATTCCATTTTGGTTTACTTTAATCATGTATCTTCAAATTGGTGCTTCCTCCTCATTTACTTGCTCTCTTCTAAGTGCATTGAGTCCACTTTGCTTTATGCTTGCTAATTTGATACTCGTTGAACATGACTTGCTCTTTGTTATGGATGCTTGAGATTATTCTTCTCATGCCATATTGCATGCTTTACTCCCTCTTGCATCCCATGCCAAGTGTTGTGACCCATGCCTCTATGATCATTTTGTGACATATTTCTTTTGGGCACTACCTTTCACTTGCATGTTTTTGTTGAAATGATTCTTTGGGTTTAATGTTTTCTTTTTTCCCTTCCTTTTTCAGGATGGCCACCAAGAAAGGCAAAGAGAAAGCTTCAAGGAAACCAGCCGCCAAGAGGGCACCCCAAAGGCCAAACTCTAAGGCACACTCTTCATTAGGAGCCAAACCCCTATCTAAAAAGGCAAAGGCACCCGCTCCTATTGATGAGAGCGAGAAGAGCAAACCGGCGAAGGGTTCTTCAAAGTTCACCAACCGCTTCTGTGAACTTGTGTTCCCCGCCATGGTTAAGAGGAACTATCATGCCGAGCATCTACTCACTCCGCCGGACAAGGTTGCTCCTTGTATTTTACCCCGTATTGAACGGCGAGGATCGGAGTTTCTTCTGAGAAAACCACAAGAGGTCAACCTTTCATTGGTGGTAGAATTCTACACTAACTACCATCTTTCCTCTCTTCAATCGGTATACGTGCGCCGAAAGCAAGTCTCAGTTTCAGAAGAGGCTATTCAGCAAGTGCTTAATGTCTTACCGGTACCAAGTGATATGGATGGCTACCAAGAGGTCTTACGTCAGCAAGAAAAGTTTGGATTAGATTGGGACTCGATCCTCCGAGTCATTGCTGAACCAGAGGCATTTTGGACCATGGTCGACTCCGGATGAGGCCCAAGTGCATTGACACACATTTCCTCACTGTAAAAGCTAGAGCTTGGGCCCAGATCCTATCCCAATATGTGCTACCTAGCACCCACAAGTCATCCTTCACGGCGGATCTCGCCTTGCTTGTTTGGTGTGTTCTCACGGAGAGACCGGTGAATATTCCGCTTCTTGTCAAGCAAGCGATGGGTCAAGTCCACGCCCGAGGCAATTTTCCATTTCCAGAATTGGTATCTGATTTAGTTGCTGCTGTGGGTGTTCCTTGGGAAGACTTGGACACTAAGGCTATAATTCCAGTTAAGGGCGACATAGTCCCAAGCGAAAAATACTTACATCTTCCTATGAACAACCCAAGCCTTGACATAGCCCTCCCACCTACTATTCCTTCCACCTCATTGTCACAACCACGGCAAAGATCCACATATCAAAGGATAGAATATCTACACCGGAAGATTGATAGATATGAGCGGTGCAACCAACATCGATACACTTACATCAATAAGCTTCTGCGTTGTGTTACCCCTAGCATGGAGGAACCCGAAATATTCACATCCACCTCAAACCCAACTGATGGGAGCTCTGATGAAGGGGATAGTGAAGGTTCCGGTCTCGACCGTCCTTTGCGCATTGTTGGTAGCACGGAGGACCGTGCTAAATTCTAAGTGTGGGGAGGTCATTCGACCGATCTCCATGGGTAACAATCTCTTCCTTTCAACACCCATGGATTCATCTTTTTCTTAGTATTTAGTACATTGCATGTGTAGTTAGTCTTGTTTGTAAATACTCATTGCATGATAGTTAGTCTTTATAGAGTTGCTTGGTCAAAATAATGACTTCTTCCCCAAGAAACTGTAATTTTGGGGTACCCTACCAATTTTAAAAAAAAATTTTGCAGTAAACTTGCTTCAAGAATGTATTTTGGAACATAGTGATTGAGCTAAGAGCACAAGCATGTAAGTTTTGAGCCCATTGTGTGGTTATATCTTCTAACCACTATCCCCCATTCTTGTGTGCATTATTCTCTCTCTATGATTGTAATCCTTGTTTTGTCTGATTCTATATGTCCATTACTTTGTGTATGAATGCATTTACATGATTGAGGCCATCATTTTAATAGTCACTTTTCCTAAACGGCCTTAACCCTTTTATCTACCATTGCTAACCAATTTTGAGCCTATGATAAACCCTCTTTGTTCTTAAAAAGAGCACATCAATAACCCTAAGCGAAAAATAATGAATGTCCCTAAATTTGGATCCTTGATTAGCTTAGGTAAGTGAAGGTGTGTATCATTCAAATGGGAGGGTGCACTAGGGAATTTGGGTAGATGTAAAGAGGTGTATTGTAGTTGTAATTGAAAATTTTAGGATTTGGGAACATACTCATGTAGTGAATGATTGAACCATATGCATTGAAACTTTTATACATGAAATCCCAAGAAAAAGGAGACCCAAAAAAAAAAAAGAGAAAGCAATGAAAGGGGACAAGAATGCCCCAAGACAAAGTAGTAATAACAATGCATATGGGATGTAAATTGAAAAGAATGCATGAG
Source organism: Arachis ipaensis (assembly GCF_059453495.1). Classification (NCBI taxonomy): domain Eukaryota; kingdom Viridiplantae; phylum Streptophyta; class Magnoliopsida; order Fabales; family Fabaceae; genus Arachis; species Arachis ipaensis. Next base: position 36,833,066 of record NC_142436.1, read on the forward strand.
TATGCAAAGAGTGAAACTTATGGGTAGCATAGCTAGGTAATGTATTATAGTTGTATAGTTTGTTCTATGTGTCTAGTGGGATCTTAGGTTAATCAAGGACTCAAATTTTAAGCTCACTTGACCATATACATCCTTACCTTCACCCTAGCCCCATTACAACCCATGAATAAGACCTCATGATACTTGTAAGCATGCATTAAGTAATTGTTGATTGTTAGATGAAAGACAAATCTTGGAAAACATGATTAGGAGAGGATTGAGTGACGAACCCTATACACTCGAGCGAATAGTGCAAATACACTTCCGGTGAGGGTTCGATGCTCAACCCCTTGTTCCCGGCTTTCACAAGCGTTCATCTAGCAAGTTATATGTACTTTATAGTAATGTTCAATTTGGTAGGATTTATGAACTACATATCACTTTCACCCCGTATCAGGGGTGCACAGACCCGGCCCGGCCCGAAGGCCCGGCCCGGTCCCGAATACTTTAGGGACTAATTTGGTGTGATTTCATCGGGTCTAGGATCGGGTACGGGTCTCAAAAATAGACCCGATCATTATTTCGGGTCGGGTCCGGGCCATAGCTCGGGTCACCCGAAGTCGGCCCGGTGGCCCGGTCATCATACACAATTAATATTTTGTGTTATTAGTGATAGATCATGACTATTCTTATGTGGAATTTAAGTATTGTAAACCTTAATATTTTGTGTTATTAGTCATTATAAGACTATAAATTAATGTTTTATGTTTAGAATGCATAAGACTTTAGACTAATACATAAGATTGTATTATTTGTATTGATTTAAATATTTGGTATTATTAGACAATATTAGTATTGATTGTGGTTATGCTTTAATTTTGATGAAGGGTTGGTTCTTGTTATATTTTTCTAAGTGAATTTTACCATGTTAACTAATAGTTGGAGTCTTGGAAATTTGAATTTTTTTTTACATGCTAGCTTACAAGGTATCAACGTAATGTAATGTTAACGGCCCGATTTTTACCCGGTTTTCATCCGGTATAATTGTGGCCCGAAAGTGTATTGGTTTCATCGGGTCTAGGGCCGGGTTCGGGTCTAATAAATAGACCCGGTGTATATTTCGGTCCGGGTCTGGGTCACATCAAACCCGGCTTCACCCGGCCCATGTGCACCCCTACCCCGTATGCTCATATGTGTTCTTGGAGGATGGATATACCCTTGACCAAGTAGATAGATGATTTTACAATAGTTGCATGCATTCATTTAGGAAATTTGCATTTTATAAACCCTTTTCTCACCATGATCTTTGGTCTTTTTACTTTAAGCATGAGGACATGCTTGGTTTAAGTGTGGGAAGGTTTGATAAACCCCAATTTTGTGGTTTATATTGTGTAGAATTTGGGGGGTTTTGTTAATATTTCTTACACTTATTCACAAGAATTGCATGGTCTTGTGTTCTCTTCCTAATATTGCTTCATGATGAAAAATATGCTTCTTTTGCCTTAAAATTGTTATATTTTGATCCTCTTCTATGATCATTCGATGCCGTGACGTGTTTATTGAGTGATTTCAGAATTTATAGGGCAAGGATGGCCTAGAAGAGAGAAAGAAAGCATGCAAAAGAGGAAGGAACATGAAGATTTGGATTTTGGGAATTTCAGCATGGACGCGCACGCGCACCTCGTGCGCACGCGTGGATGTGGATAGCTGGAAGCAGCGCGCAAGAATGGACGCATCCGTGCAGATTAGAAAAATCCACACCAGCGCGCACGCGTACAAGGCTCGCATGCGTGGATCACAAAAGCAATCGGCGCGCATGCACGCATGGCGCGTATGCGCGACAAGCTGCACGTGACCTCATTAAAGAAAATCGTGCCTGGCGATTTCTGAGGCTCAAGAGACCCAAATTCAAGTTGTTTCTGCATGGAAAAGACCTAATGATGCTAGGGGAAATGGGGGATCAACCATTTTACACTTAGACATAATTTTTAGCTAGTTTTGGTTCTTTATTCTTCTAGAGAGAGGAATCCTTGTTCCTCTCTAGATCTAGCTTGGAATTGATCTTCCCTTGTTGAATTCTGAATTGGATCTTGTTAATTACTATTTTTAATTGCTTAATTTGAATTCCCTACTATAATTTTGTTTAGATCTTGTGTTAGTTTTATGATTTCTTGTCCATTGTCATTTTATACCCATTTTATGAATCTTGTGAATCTTGGATTGTTAATTGTGTTGTTTGAGTGATTGTATGTTGATAATTGTTAGTGGGTAATTGCTAATTTCAATTTATTTGCATTTTGGAAATGTCTTTTAGTGATGCTTAACATTTGTTTGATGATATATTTCCTTTGATTATGGAGTAGTTTTCTTTACTCTTGGCATAAGCTAAGGAAATTGAGTAACCTTGAGTCATTGGGTCTCATTGAGTTGGTGATTTGAGAATCCTAGGTGATCAATTTGATACCCATTGACACTAACCCACTACTAATCTAATTAGTAGATAGGTTGGGACTTATGGGTTGATGTGATCAAACCTATTTAACGTACTTCAAGCCTAGGAGTAGACAATACGTACTTAAGGCTTTTGAGAAGTAGACTTGATGGGTTGGTACCTCATAATTGTCAATGTTTGATATGGAGACAAGGATGGCGATCTCAATTCCTATGCTTAGCCAAGAGTTGCTTTTATTATTCATATTTGAAAACCCAGAATTCCTAATTCTCTGTCTTAGTTATAGTTGATTGTTTAGTTTTAGAATAGAATTATATTGAATGTTATCTTGTTAGTTAGAATTACTCACATCTTGCTTTAGTTATTTGGATTAGTTTCTTGCACCTCAAGATTACTTGCTTGTTAAGATTCCTAGTTTAATTTCTTGCTCATGACTTGCAACCCCGGAATTTTAACCAATGTTGATGCACATGTTTGTCCATTCCTTTTGAGACGACTCGAGGTTTGAATACTTCGATTACTTTTATTGGGGTTGAACTTGTGACAACCAATTTCCTTCTAAATTTGATTCGCGGATTATTTGTCGGTTGAGGGCTATACTTGCAATGCAAAAATCTTGTGAAATTCCTTACCGACGGTACCCGTGATCCATCAGTTACTGGCTGAAGGATGAGCTGGCCCGGCTTCAGGAGAGGGAGAAGAAGCTAATGGGTCAGTGTGCTATGGCAGAGGGCCTGAAGGAGAAGGCAGAGCAGAACTATGTCAAGATTTTTTCTGAAAATGTTGATCTTCAGAGGTAGCTAGAGTCAAATCGGGAGGCCTATTTGGAGCTAGAGGATTCGATTATTGAGAGCTCGGAGGAGGCTTGGAGGGTGTTTAAGGAATAGGTTGGAGTTATCGCTCCTGACTTGGATCTTACACCTCTCCATCCTGACAAGATCGTCGTTGATGGAGCTATTGTCTCCTCTCCTCGTCCTGAGACGGACTCCGAGCTGAAGACTCATGGGCAAAGGATTGTTGAGTCTCCTCCTCGTGAGGAGCAACAGGAGGGATTCCTGCCGAGATCTTCAGAGGTTCCGACTTTAGCTGCCGAAGACACTACTCCGACTCCTCCGACCTCAGCAGCAGATCTGAGCTCCTCTTCTCTGGATGACCACAATCTTCTTTCTCAATGATTTTGGCTATGTTAGGGCCCGGCTTGTGGGCCCTTTTTTGAACAATTTTTTTTCATGCTTATTTGGTGGTAGTTCTTGAAATTTTTGGCCTTTTATGGTCGTTAACAAAAAAATGCTTTGTTTGGCTTCGTCTTTTTTTTTTGGATAAGAGATTTTTAGAAATACTTTTGCGTGTGCATGCTTTGTTGTGATTTTTTATAAGATTTTTATGAAAACCCGTTTGAACAAATCTTTTTACTAGGCAGGCTGTTTTTGTCTAAGTTACTATAAGATTTTTTTCGAAGACTTTGAAACAGCCTTTGTTTTTGAGGGATTTTCTTATCTCTTTTGTATTTCTCACATATTCAATTTTTTCTTATTGAATTGTTTTCATGACTTAGGTTATTTTTGCGATGCATTTCGATTCTTCTCGGGTTTTCTAACTAGTAGGTCGTTTAGCAGTGATATTCCCGAGTTATTATGATCATCTTCGTAACCTCTTTACACCGACTTGTACCTCGTCGTTTAATCCTGCCGACCACTTAGGTCGGTCATAGGATTTTCACGCTTTTTCGAACTTAAATCGGCGCGTTTTGTAGAACAATAATGGCAATAATGGAATTATAAAAGAAATAGAATGAAAATCTTTATTTATTGATGGAGGTAACTTTCGATCTTAGATACTAAGGAATTTTAAGACTTATTAACCCTTAGTCCCCACTTTGATGCCTCGTTAATACCTCCTTCAGGAAAACCCTTTTTTGGAAAAACCATGAAGTTAGGAAACAGAGTACATCAGGGAGTGGAGTTTGCTTCTAGCTATAATACCTCTTCATGTTGCAAGCATGCCACGACCTTGGTAGCTCGGTATCTTTCAAGTCGGATACCTTGTAGTATCCCTTTCCCAGGACTTCACTTATCTTATATGGCCCTTTCCAATTAGCAGCGAGTTTTCCGTTCCCTGACTTGTTAACGCCGATGTCGTTTCTGATAAGGACTAAGTCATCTGAGGTGAAGCTTCTTCGAATGATTTTATTGTTGTATCTGTTTATCATCCTTTGCTTCAGCGCGGCTTCCCTTATATGGGCTTGCTCTCGGACTTCAGGGAGTAGTTCAAGTTCTTTTTTATGTGCCTGAATATTACCAACCTCGTCGTAGAATCTCACCCTTGGACTTTGCTCATTGATTTTGACTGATATCATGGCTTCTACGCCATAAGCAAGTCGGAAGGGTGTTTCTCCTGTGGCAGACTGAGGTGTAGTCCGATATGCCTATAGTACTTGAGGGAGTTCTTCAGCCCATTCTCCCTTTGCATCCTGCAACCTTTTCTTTAGTCCAGCCAATATAACTTTGTTGGCTGCCTCAGCTTGCCCATTTGCTTGTGGGTGCTCGACTGAGGTGAACTGATGTTTGATTTTCATGCTGGCTACCAAATTTCTAAAAGTAGAGTCGGTGAACTGGGTTCCATTATCAGTGGTGATGGAATGAGGAATTCCATACCTTGTAATGATATTCTTGTAGAGGAACTTCTGACTTTTCTGGGCTGTGATGGTGGCCAATTGTTCTGCTTCGATCCACTTCGTAAAATAGTCCACTACCACTATTAGGTACTTCACTTGTCCAGGTGCTTGGGGGAAGGGCCAGAGTAGGTCCAAACCCCATTTTGCAAAGGGCCATGGAGAAGTTATGCTGATGAGTTCCTCGAGGGGAGCGATGTGGAAGTTAACATACATTTGGCATGACTGGCACTTCTTTACGAACTCGGTGGCATCCTTTTGTAAGGTTGGCCAGTAGAACCTGGCTCGGATGACTTTCCTAGTCAAAGACCTTGCTCCGAGATGGTTTCCGCAGATACCGTTGTGCACCTCTTCTAAGACCTCCGTTGTCTTTGAGGTCGGGACGCACTTTAACAATGGTGTGGATATTCCCCTTTTATAGAGGATATTTTTCACCAAGGTGTAACTTTATGCGTTCCTCCGGATTTTCTTGGCCTCTTTTTTCTCTTTGGGTAAGATGTCGATGATGAATCCATATTTGACGATATATTTTGGTTTAATTTGAGTGGATTTTATCACATAAACCCACATTTATTCATCTAAATAGCGTGCTTTTGTGTTTTCTCCCCAATTTGATCCTAAATGTGAAAATATGCTATTTTGTGCTTAATTTAATCAATTTTATTCCACTTTTATTCCATTCGATGCCTTGATGTGTTTGATGAGCTATTTCAGGATTACAAGGCTAATATAGATGGAAGAAGTGATGGAAAATCATGCAAAAAGGGAGAAAGTATGAAGAAATGAAGTTTTGGAAGATTCAGCTTACGTACGTGCGCACAGTGATGCGTGCGTTCGCACACGCACGCGAGCTTGGCGACGCGTACGCGTGACCCACGCGTACACGTGGGAGTGTATTTCGCCAAACGACACGTACGCGTGACCCACGCGTACGCATCACAGTCAGCACGTGACCTCATTAGTGGAAATCGCTGGGGCCGATTTCTGGGCCTCTAGAGTCCAGTTTTCAGACTCTCTGAAGCTGATTCTTGCTATATCAAAGGAGGCCTCATTCCATGTGAAGGGGGGCAATTAGGTTTAGCTTTTATCATGTTTTAGTGTAGTTTTCTAGAGAGAGAAGCTCCCCCCTCTCTCTAGGATTAGGGTTCTTTAGTTTAATTTCTTGTAATTTCTACTTTTAATTCTTGTTTTCATTTACTTTTCCTTGTCATTTATTGTTATTGCATCTTTGTTCTTCTTTATTTCCTTTGTTATTTCCTTTATCCTGTCATTTTTATGTTTATGGATAATTTTGTTAATTTTAATTTCAATTAATGCAAATTTATGTTTCCATGTCATTGTTGCTTTCTTTAGTTGTTATTGCTATTTTCTTGCTTTGGTAGCTTTAGAATTTATTTTATTGCAATTTAATATTATTTTATTTTCATGCATACCAAGTGTTTGATAAAATGCTTGGCTTAGTTTTCACTTAGTTTTTCCCTACTCTTTGCTTGAAATTGATGACTTTGGTGACCTTTGAGTCATTGGTGTCCATTCTTGTTTGATATATTAGAGTAGTTAATTGATTTGGTCTCCCTTGACTCTATGTGACCCATTAGTGTTGACATAGGACTTAGGAATTGAAATCAACTATGCCTATTTGACTTATCCTCGATGTAGGGTTGACTAAGTAGGATTAACTCTTCATAATCATCATGTGTTTGTGGTCAATGGCTAGGATAGGTAGCCTTAGCCCTCAATCCATGCCAAGAGGTTTCTTGCATTTTAAGTTTCCTTTCCTTCATTTTATTGCTTTGACTTTTAATTCCTTGCATGATCATTTAATTGCTTTAATGTTTAGTTTTTTGCATGTTTAGTTTTCACACTCTTGGTTGAGAAATTGGGTGTTTGGGTGGAATTGAGTTGTGGATGTCCATTCCGTATTGTGTGAGGATTGTTAATTGGTTTAGTTTCCCTTGACTCTAAGTGACCCACTAGTGTTTACTTAGGACTTAGGGATTAGAATCAATTATGCCCTTTTGACTAATTCTCAAGTAGGATTGACTAATTGGGATTAATTCCACACAATTTCCATGTTTGTGGTCCACAACTAGGATAGGAAATCTAATTTCTCCACTTCTAACCAAGAGTCCTTTTTAGCACTTGATTTCTATTTTCATTGCTTTAATTGCTCTCCTTTAGTTCATCGCATGTCTTTTTACTTTCTTGCTATTTACATTTCTTGCATATCTTGTCATCCAATCCCCATTTCCTCCTATAGCCAATGATATGACATTTCATTGCAACTCCTAGGGAGGACGACCCGGGAGTTTGAATACTCTCGGTTATTTTGTATTCGATTTAATATTTGATCTTGAGAATTTTCATTGTTGGTTTGGACTATGCTACCAATGAATTGATTCTTGTTTTGATTGATTCTAAACCGGAAAAAATTCTCTCGTCATTCGAATTTTATGTATTCGATTAGTGGATTCATCCATCCGATGTCCAATCCGGATACCTCTAGGACATCTTGTCTAGCCTCTGTTTTTGTGACAGAGGACTCTTGGAGAGTTTCCTGGATCAGGCTTCTATTATTCCCTCCTGGCTTGGTACTTGCTAACTTGGAGAGAGCGTTTGCTCTACTGTTGAGATCCCGAGTTATATGTTTGACATCGGTCTTCGAGAACCGCCCTAGGTATTCCAAGATTTTGTCCAAGTACCTCATCATATTTGGGTCTTTAGCCTGATACTTCCCATTAATTTGAGAGGTCACTAGTTGAGAGTCACTGAAGACCACTACCTTGGTTGCACCGACTTCTTTTGCTAGCTTTAACCCGATGATCAAGGCCTCATATTCTGCCTGATTATTGGAGGTCGAGAATTTAAATTTGAGGGAGACCTCGATTTGGGTTCCCTCTTGGTTGACTAATATTATGCCTGCACCACTTCCAATTTGGTTGGAAGAACCATCCACATATAATTCCCACATTGTGGAGGCCTCCTCTTGATCTCCTGCATATTCGGCTACGAAGTCAGTGAGACATTGAGCTTTAATTGCTGTCCGAGTTTCATACCTGAGGTTGAACTCGGATAGCTCTATAGCCCATTGAACCATTCTGCCCGCAATGTCTATTTTTTAAAGAATTTGCTTTATGGTCTGGTTCGTTCGAAATCTTATTGTGTGAGCTTGAAAATAACGGGGTAGCCTTCGAGACGCCACTATTAAGGCATATGCAAACTTCTCGAGTTTTTGGTACCTTAACTCGGGGCCTTGTAGAACCTTGCTGGTGAAGTATATAGGATGCTGCCCGACCTCATCTTCCCGTATTAGTGCTGATGCTACAGCTTTGTCAGCTACGAACAAATACATGATGAATTCTTCCCCGATTTTAGGTCGGGTCAGGATGGGAGGTTAGCTTAAAAATCTTTTGAACTCTTGGAAAGCTTCTTCGCATTCCGGAGTCCATTCGAACTGGAATCCTTTTCTTAGTAGAGAGAAAAGTGGTAGGGATCTCAATGATGATCCTGCCAAGAACCTGGAGAGAGCTGCAAGTCGGCCATTTAGTTGTTGGACCTCCCTTAAACAAGTCGGGCTTTTCATTTCCAAGAGCACTTATCGGGATTGGCTTCAATCCCCATTTGTGTTAGCATAAATCCTAAAAATTTTCCAGCCTCCACCGCGAAGGTGCACTTTGCGGGATTCAATCTCATCTCGTGCGTCCTTATGGTGTTGAAGACTTGTGAGAGGTCGGTCAAGAGGTCCGTCTCATCCTTGGTTTTTATCAACATGTCGTCCACATATACTTCCATTAAACTCCTAAAGTGAGGTGCAAACACCTTATTCATAAGCCTTTTGATATGTGGCTCCTGCATTTTTTGAACCAAAAGGCATAACCACATAGCAATAATTTGCTATAGGCGTGATGAAAGATGTTTTTTCTTGCTTCGACTTGTACATCAGAATTTGGTTATATCTCGAGTACGCCTCCATGAACGACAAGTATTGATATCCTGAGCTAGAATCTACTAGGGTATTAATATTTGGAAGTGGATATGGGTCTTTTGGACATGCCTTGTTCAGGTCGGTGTAGTCAACGCACATCCTCCAGTTGCCCTTCTGTTTCTTGACTAGCACCACATTCGCCAGCCAAGCCGGATATTTGACCTCTCTGATAAAACCGGCTTCTAGGAGGGCTTGTATTTGTTCTTCGACCACTTGAGCTTGTTTGGGATCGAGTTTTCGCCTTCTTTGCTGAACAGTTCGAGATCCTGGCTAGACTACTAATTTGTGCGCCATGAGCTCGGGATCTATCACGGGCATGTCGGAGGCTTTCTAGGCGAAGAGGTCGGCATTCTCTTGTACGAGTCTTATCAGCTTCCGCTTCAAGTCTTCTTCTAAATTGGCTCCTATGTTGGTATTTTTTCTATCTTCTTGCCCGATCTGTACTTCTTCAATCTTTCCCCCGGGCTGTGGTCGCAATTCTTCTTTAGCTCGGATTCCTCCGAGCTCAATGGTATGAACCTCTTTACTTTTACCTCTCAGGTTCAGGTTTTCATTTTTGTAGCACTTTCTCGCCAGCTTCTGGTCTCCCCTGATGGTTGCAATTCCCTCTGGTGTTGGAAATTTCATGGACAGATGGGGGTGGATACCACTACTCCAAGCCGATTAAGGGTCGTTCTACCTATTAAGGCATTATAGGTCGAACTCACATCAATGACTATGAAGTCGATGCTTAGAGTTTTGGATTTCATCCCCTTTCCAAAAGTTGTATGTAGGGGTATGAATCCTAGTAGCTTTTTGGGTGTGTGCTCCAGCCCGTATAGGGTATCAGGGTATCCCTTAACTCCTTTTCGTCCAATCCCAGCTTGTCAAATGCTAGTTTGAACAGGATGCCAGCCGAGCTCCCCTGATCCAACAGGGTTCTGTGTAGATTGGCATTGGCAAGAATCATAATAATTACCACCAGATCGTCATGTCTAGGGGCAATACCTTGCCCGTCTTCTTTGGTAAAACAGATTGTTGGAAGGTCGGGTAGCTCTCCCCCGACCTGGTAGACTTCTTTCAGGTGTCTTTTACGAGATAATTTTGTGAGGCCTCCACCCGCGAGCCCTCCTGAGATCGTATGTATACGTCTCTCCGTGGTCCGTGGCAGGTCTCTCTGATCTCTCTTCCTTTTCCTATGATTGTCCGATCTTTCCATGAGATATCTCTTAAGCCGGTCTTCTCTGGCTAGCTTTTCCATCACATTTTTCGGGTCTTAACAGTCATTTGTTGAATGCCCGTATATTTTGTGGTACTCACAGTATTCGCTACGACTTCCCCCCTTCTTATTCTTGATGGGCCTAGGGGGAGGTAGCTTTTCAGTATGGCAAATTTTTCTGTAGATGTCGACTAGGGAAACTCATATAGGAGTGTAGGAGTGATATCTCCTGGGCCTTTCAGACCCGACTTCTTCTTTTTTCTCAGCTCTTTCTTGTACATCACTTAGAGAAGTCGGGTACCTTTTCGAGATGGAATGAGAGAAGGGACCTTCTCGGAGTCCATTTACTAGGCCCATAATTACTGCTTCTATAGGCAGATCTTGAATTTCTAGGCACGCCTTGTTGAACCTTTTCAAGTAGTTCCTCAGAGGTTCTCCAACCTCCTATTTTACTCCCAGGAGACTCGGCGCATGCTTGACTTTGTCCTTTTGGATCGAAAATCGCATAAGAAACTTACGCGAGAGGTCGTCGAAACTGGTAACCGACCTTGGGGGAGGCTATCGAACGACTTCATTACTGTCTTTGTCAGAGTTGTTGGGAAGGCTTTGCAGCGAGTAGTATCAGAGGCATCGGCTAAGTACATCCGACTTTTAAAATTTCTCAGATGATGCTTTGGGTTGGTGGTCCCGTTGTATAGATCCATGTCGGGACTTTTAAAGTTCCTTGGAACTTTTGCCCTCATGATGTCTTCACTGAACGGATCCTCTCCCCCCAGAGGGAGAATCATCTCGGTCACTGCGAGAGCTCTTTCCTCGAAGATTGGATTCTAATCTAAAGAGATTTTCTTCAAGCTCTTTTCGTCACTCGATCTCTCTTCTTAGGTTTCTCTCCCCTTCTCGTTGTCATTCTAGTTCTTGTTCCAGCTGCTCTAGCTGTCCTTGGTGGCCGTAGAGCAATCCATGAGATCGGCAGCATGAGGTTGTCCCTCTTTTCCTGGTTCGTGCACCTCAGAGGGGATTCTCCTTGGTCTTTCACACCAGAGGGACCTTCTTGGTGATGACCGCCTGCTCCTTACAGCGATATTATAGCTCGGTCATTGTTGACTACATCTTGCTGCTCTTGCTCAGACTCTGATGCAGTGTGTCCATCCTCATTGTGGTTATCCGCCATTATAGGGTGATTTCTCAGGTCCCCGAAAACGGTGCCAATGTTACGAAGGTAACCTGAGATAGGTAGATTGGGCTTGAAGGATTGGCCCAAGTGTCAATGGAAGGTGGTCTCCGACTCCTTTACGTCCAGGAGCCGCTGTTCGAGTTATGTGTTTTGGAGAATGGGGGTGGTACCTGCAAAGACACTCCGATGCCTAAGTTAGCAAGAGGTTTAGCAGGTTTAGAGTATATTGGAACTTCGTGTTACCTGAGCACATCAGTGTATTTATAGTGGTGATCCAATAACCACCGTTGGAGTAGTTCCACTTCTGAAGGTGGATAATCGTCCATTTATCTTAGGGTTGCTGGGATATTGCTCCTGGAAGTGGGTTGAGAGACTTTAGGGGCAGTTACTTATTTGAATAAGTGTTATCTGCCAGCTCATATCGAACCCGACCTCTTTGGGGAGGAGCCTATGTCGAGCCCGACTTCTTTAGATGAGATCGGGTGGGCGGTGAAGGCCTATCTTTGGATTGGGCCTTTTTGGCTTATTTGGACCTGGACAATAGTGTTTGGGCCAGGGTATGAACAATACTAAAATATAAAACCGTTCTAGGTAGAGTTTAACAAAAATATTCTCCATAATAATTTTTTTTGTTATGATAATAAAAAAGGTAATTCAAGGACAAATTTTATCTCATAATAGATTGTACTTGTTCAAATCGGTTTTAACATAAGAGTTAAAGAATTTGAAAATTTTACTCTTAAATCATGAAAAAATATTTACAAATTTAACTACTAATAATATTATTTAAAGATAAATTTTTTAAAAGATAAGATTTTAATGTAAATATTCAATTTAATTACGAACTATATCTTACTATTAGAGAGTAAAGGAGTAATTGTTATACTTTAAAAACAAGTAAAATTAGGTTTAATTATTCAGTTGGTCCTTATAGTTTTATTAAACTTACAGTTAAGTTTTTATATATTTTTTCCTTTCAATTGAGTTTTTATACTACTTTTAATTTTATAATTAGGTCATTTCTATATCAAAAACGTTAAAATTAATGAAATAATTCTCTCAAAAAATATGTGGTCAAAGATTTAGTTAGATTTTTAATTATGGATACTTTCAATTTGTAGAAAAAAATATTTCGTTAATTCTAACATTTGTTACACTAACGAGAACTTAATTACAAAATTGAAAACAGTATAAGAATTTAATTGAAAAGAAAAAATATAAAAATTTCTTATAAATTTGACAAAACTATAGGAACTAACAAAAAAAATTAAACCGTAAAATTATTACTTGTTAATTTTGTTATTTTCAATATTAAAAGAGTTAAACTTTAAATTTAATTAACTTTATAAAAAATTTTAACAAAAATTTACTGCGTATTTTCATTTAAAAATTTAAAAAAAGCTTTACATATTTTTGTATATTATTCCGTGCAAAGTACGGATATATATATATACTAGTAATATTAATTATTTGATATCTGAGTACTAATAGCTAAAGAAAAAGTTTATAACAAGAAAATCTATAGAAAATTAATGTTTTATTAGATAATATTATCTTTTTTTAGTGTTAAAATTAATTTTTAACTATCACTTTGTGGATGAGTAGGTGTTAGGATTTAAAATTTAAGAATTAATCAATTAACAATTTGAATCTTTTATTAATTCAATTTATTGACGCTATAACATTAATAAATTAATTAATAGTTAGAAAACAATGTAAAAGTGTCTGAAATTATTTTTAATATGGAGATTAAGATGGTGTTTTAGCTGAAGAAGAATATTTGAAGTATATTACAGTATTATGAATGTATAAAAATAATGCTCAACATGCAGGATGTGTGTTGCCAGGATGATGACACGTATTCAACACGCACCCTGCGTGTTGTCAGAATGTTGACATGTGTCTAATACGCATCATTCGCGTTGCAACACATACCCTGTGTGTTAACTTTTTATCTACAAAATTCACCCACCTGTAATTGATATTAATGTTGATGGATAGAAATTTGGTTCCTTAGTAGGATCATTCTAACAATACTAGATAGAGAAATTCTCTAGTGTGGATTCAATATATTATTGACGATTGGTTTTTCTATCGGTAAAGAAATATAAAAATATGATCGCGTTGTAAGTATAGCTTCTAAACCAACAGAAAATCCTTTCGTACAAACGTTTTGGTTGTCACAAGTAACAAACCCCTTTAAAATTGATAACCAAAGTATTTAAATCTCGGGTTGTCTTCTCAAGGAACTGAAGGGAGGTGTTCTTATTATTGGTTATGAGTTTTGTAAATTGGGGGTTTTGAAAGTAAGAAATAAGTAATTTAAATGACAAGTAAAATAAATAAATAACTGTAAAATAAACTCTTGGCAAGGTATGAAAATTCAGAAGTCCTATCCTAGTTACTCCTATGAGAATTAAAGTTAATCCCACTTAGTTAACCTTTACGAAAGCAAGGGAAAGTCAAGTGAACTAATTAGTTAGATTCCTAAGTCCTAGCCAACTCCTAAGGAAAGACTAGAGTTAGTGGAACTCCAGTCAATTAGCCGACATAACAATCAATCACGATAAGTTGATAACTCAAGAGTCTCCAGTTAATTAATTAAAGCCAAGAATATAAAAAGCTAAATAAGAATCATAAATCTGAAATACCTCAATTGCATTAATAAGAGAAAATCAATTTAAACATAGAGAGTTCATAAGCCAATTTGGCAACATAAGTAATTAAATGAGAGCATTAAAGTATCTGAAAATAAAAGAGAAATATAAAGTAAAAGAAATATTGAACCTGATGAAGAGTTGAAATCCTAAATCCTTTAAGAGGAATCCTAATCCTAAAACTTAAGAGAGAGGAGAGAACCTCTCTCTCTAAAAACTACATCTAAACTATGAAAAGTGAATAATTAAAGACCTCCTTATGAATGGATGTATTCTCCCACTTTATAACCTCTAATATGTGCTTTCTGTACTTGGATCTGGGCCAAAAAGGGTTTCAGAAATCGCTGGGAGCGTTTTCTGCAGTTTCTGGTGTGTGGCGTCTGTCACGCGTCCGCGTAGGTCACGTGGTCGCGTCATCTGGGAGTTTTCCTTGTCACGCGTTCACTTCAGTCACGCGTACGCGTCATTTGCGTTCTACTCAAGGCGCGCGTCCGCGTCAGTCACGCGTTCGCGTCACTGCCTTTTCGCGCTAGGCACGCGGCTGCGTCGTCCATGCGTTCGCGTCGCTGCCAGTTTCTTCAAAAACTCCATTTTGTGCTTTCCTTCCATTTTTGTATGTTTTCTTTCCATCCTTTAAATCATTCCTGTCTTAGGAGATCTGAAAATACTCAACACACAAATCACAGCATCGAATAGTAATAAAAAGTAATTAAAATAATTATTTTTAAAGCATAGGAAAAATATTTTTCACATATATGACATAATAAGGAAGGGAAAGTAAAACCATGCAATTTCACATGAATAAGTGGGTGAAGGATTGAATAAATCACTTAAATTGAGTACAAAATATATCATAAAATATGGGTTTATCAACCTCCCCACACTTAAACAATAGCATATCCTTATGCTAAATCCAAGATAAAGAGTAAGGTAAGGTTAAAGTGGTGGAATCTCATGCAATGCAATCTATTCTAAATGCAACTACCTAAATGAATTATGCAATTCTAGTTATTATTCACTTGTATATAATGCTTACATGTAGTTAAATTAATTCATATCCTCAAGGAATCATATATGCATAGCCAACCCTAGATAATGTTAAAGCAATTTTACAATTGAGATGGGTAAAAATATTTCACAAACTTGCAAGACAATTAACAATTAAGCATAGATATATGGTGATGAGCTATTGAACCCTCACTGGATTTTGTGTTTACTCTCTAGTCACTCAATCTTTATTGGGTTAATCACTCTATTCTTTTTCTATCCTTACTTTCTATAATTTTGTTCTTCATCTAACCAATCAACAAACATGGAATACAGACATACAAAAATCATGAGGTCTTTTTCAAGGTTGTAATGGGGCCAAGGTAAAGGTGAGGGTATATGTATAAGGCTAAGTGAGCTAATAAGTGAATCCTTGATTAGTCTAAGATCTCACCTAACATACATACTTTATAAATCAAAGTTTCTTTAACCTATTTGCCCAAAATTTTCTACTTTGTATTGCAAGCTCATGCATTAACTTTAATTTTGTCCCATGTGCATTGATTCTTTTTATTTTGCAATTGGGGAATTTTTGTATCCCCTTTATTTAAATACTAGATTTTTTTTTTCAATGCACCTGGTAATTTAATTGTTTTGATTTCACATGAGCATGCTTCCCAAATTTTTATTTTGAAACATCTTATTCTTTTTAAATTCCTACTTTGTTTCTATCATCCCATGTTCCCATAAAGTTCCCCATACTTAAATAATACACAATTTCTATCTTAAGCTAACCAAGGATTCAACTTGGGATTTTTTTATTTTGTTTTTCTACTTAAGGCTAGTAATGTGGTTTATAGAACAAGAGGGGATTAAAAAGCTCAAGGGGACTAACAAGGGTGATGTAAAAGGTAGGCTAATTTGGGATAAGTGAGAAAAAATTCAAATGATGGCCTCAATCACTTCTTTGATATGTATCTATATTCTATATTGGACATATAGATTAAAACAAAGTAAAGAACATCAGAATGAAAAAGAAGGGCAAAACACACAGGAATAAAATTTATGGTTTGAATGTAACCATACAATTAAGCTCAAAACTCACAGGCTATGTGTTCTCCAGCTCAAAACTCATATATCAGTTATACATGTCATGCAAGTAAAAATTAAGAGTTCCCATTATTCTCAATGTAAATCTTAGGGTGGCCCTTAAAATCTTAGTGTTGTTCCTTGATGAAATGTTGTTAACTAACTAACATGTAATGCTATATATACAAGGTGTGTGGATTGTTTTAATTTACTAAGATTTCTAGTTTACTCCTTTTATTTTCAATTAAATCAAACTATTATATGCTAAAAGGGTAAACTTATACTAATTAATCCACATATTTTATAACTAATAAGTTTAGAATTGCAAACTAAACTAGATGTCTAAAATATGAACTAAAGTGTAAAATGCGGAAATAAGGTAAAAATACAGCAAAAGAACAATGTGCAAGTACTGAAAAATAAAAATAAACATAAAAATATAGAAAAATAAACAAAATAAGATAAAAAGAGTCTGTAGTGGTTCACCAAAAAGATACGCCAGGGATGGCGACCTCCCCACACTTAAAATATAGCATCGTCCTCGATGCTCACTCAAGCTGGGTGTGAAGGAGTGTCATCACTGGAAGGATGGGCTGCTGGAGTCTCTGTGGTGGCCTAAGGATCTGCAGACAGGATAAGGGTAGGAGGATCTGTCTGCTGCAGTGGAGGTGCTGACTGGAGAGGGATCTCTGGGTCTGCAGCCTGAATCTGATGTGGCTCCTCATTCTATGGTGCAGCCTGCTCTGGTCCTGCCTGCTCAGCCTCTCTCTGTGTATGTGTCTCATCCTCATGCTCGTCCGCCTCCTCCTGAGATGGCTCTGATGGTGTGTCAGGCTCGGAGGGGATGTCGTCGCCAGATCGGATCATCAACTTGAGGTGCTCATAGAGTCGCTTGTTGCGACGCTCTGATCTCTCATATCGCCGCCGGTTGTGGCGCTCCATCTGGTCCAGCTGTTGAAATAAGCGGTGCACGAGGTGGAGGTGCAGTGGTGGTAGCTGGGGCAGCAGTAGATGAAGAAGGGGCAGCTGAAGGTGTGGCTGTCTCATCAGAAGCGGTGAGGAATGGGGGTCTGTAACCCAAAGCCTGAAACTTCCTGCTGTGAGGGATAATCTTCTTGTAGTCTGCAGTAGGTGGCTTCTCATCAGCAAGCTCCCAAGGCACGTCAGCTCGACGGCCGAGCTGGGTAATCAGATAAGGGAAAGGGAGAGTGCCTCTGACATGGACCCTGGCCATGTAATACTGGATGAATCGTGGAAGATACAGGTCTTTACCCTCCATCACACACCAGATGAGGGTGATCATAGCAGCAGGCAGCTCCGTCTCATGAGTGCTGGCCCGTGCATTTCATGAAAGGAAAAAGAATGCTGGCCCGTGCATTTCATGAATTGGGTCGGTTGTAGCTAAGTAGTGCAAAATTGAAAATTGCCAAAACCAATTCCTGCATGTAAAAATGAAACAATTTGCAGAAAATTGGGCAGCATTCCGGCTAAAATTAGATGTTCCCGGGTAATAAACAGCAAGCAGAACAGTTCATATAAAGTAAAATAAAGCTGCAAATACACATAAGTAATATGAACATGAAAGAGCAGTGTAACAGAAGCATGAAATAGTAAAGAACAGCATATGAACAGTATTAACATCACAGCCAGACCAAAATTGCAGAATAGGTAAAACAAGCAACAAGTACGGCGCAATTATTAGGCCTAAATCCACTAACCACATCCTAGCTACCTAACCACCTAGAATCCACTACAAACATGCATCTCTAACTAGCCTAATTTGAACATAATCAGAAAAATAAGCAAATAACTACAAGTGATAGAGAAATTGGCGTTCGGCGGAACCTGGTGTGTGGAAGAACAAATTTATGGAACAGAAAGATGATGGGGGTGTGGTAGTGGTGGTGCTAACGTGGCGGTGAAGGGCGGTTGGCGCGGTGGTGGGCGGCTGTTCGGTGGCAGGGGGTTTCGGGTAGGGTTTAATGGTGGAGGGGGTGGTTAAGAAGGGAGCGAGGGAGGTGAAGCTGTGGTGGTGGTCGGTGGTGGGAGGTGGCGTGGTGGTGGTGGCTAGCCGCGGTGGAGGCAGTGGTGGTGGAGGCAAGAAGAGAGAGAAAAAAGGGAGGGAAGGAAGAAGGAGAGAAATGGGAGAGGGGGTGTCGCGTGGTGGTCTGGGTGGTTGGGGCTGGTGCGGCGGTCGGAGTGGTGGTTGGGGGTGGTGGTGTTTGGGTGGGGAGCAGAGAGGGAGCAGAGGGGGGGTTGGGGGGAAGAGAATGGTGACGCAGGGGGGAAATAGGGTTTCGCATGGTTGGGGTTAGTGATTTCGAATCCACGCGAACGCGTGGGCACGCGATCGCGTGGCTAGGGTGAAATGGGATTGACGCGGTCGCATGATTGACGCGGTCGCGTGATTGACGCGATTGCGCGGGTTGGGTACAAGATGGATGACGCAGATGCGTGAGGCACGCGACCGCGTCACTGTAAATTGTGCTAAACGCACAATTCCAGCGTCATTTCAGTGCAACTCTCTGTCTCCATTAGGGTGCCATGCTATCCACGCGACTCGGACGCGTCGCTCACGCTTTCGCGTGGGATGAGTGTTTTGCAAGTGACGCGTTCGCGTCAGAGACGCGAACGCGTGAGCCGTTTTGTGCTAAACGCACACCAGCCGCACGATTCCAGCCCAGATTTCTGAGCGTTAGATTTTTACGCCGATTTCCAGATCACGCGTTCGCGTGAGTGACGTGGACGCGTGGGAGGTGTTTTTCGCGACTGACGCGAACGCGTTAGCAACGCGGTCGCGTCGCGCGCTTTTTTTTTATGCAATTATGCAGTATGCAATGCTGATGCAAATGCTATGAATAACATTCAGGTTCAATGAAAATAATATAATATAAAAACAAACAACACAAAATAATTGAAAAAGAAACGACCATACTGATGAGCGGATAATTTATACGCTTTTTGGCATTGTTTTTAGTATGTTTTTAGTATATTTTAGTTAGTTTTTATTATGTTTTTATTAGTTTTTAAATAAAAATCACATTTCTGGACTTTACTATGAGTTTGTGTGTTTTTCTGTGATTTCAGGTATTTTCTGGCTGAAATTGAGGGACATGAGCAAAAATCTGATTCAGAGGCTGAAAAAGGACTGCAGATGCTGTTGGATTCTGACCTCCCTGCACTCGAAGTGGATTTTCCGGAGCTACAGAAGCCCAATTGGCGCACTCTCAATTGCGTTGGAAAGTAGACATCCTGGACTTTCCAGCAATATATAATAGTCCATACTTTGCTCAAGATTTGATGGCCCAAATTGGCATTCAAAGTCAGCATAGAAATTCTGGCGTCAAAACGCCAGAACTGGCATAAAAGCTGGAGTTAAACGCCCAAACTGGCACAAAAGCTGGCGTTTAACTCCAAGAAAAGTCTCTACACATGAAAGCTTCAATGATCAACCCAAGCACACACCAAGTGGCCCCGGAAGAAGATTTCTGCATTAATTAATTATTTCTGTAACCCTAGGCTACTAGTTTTCTATAAATAGGACCTTTTGCTATTGTATCTTCATACTTGGATAGACCTTTTCACGTTTGGGGGCTGGCCTCACGGCCATGCCTAGAATTTGTTCTTATATATTTTCAACGGTGGAGTTTCTACATACCATAGATTAAGGTGTGGAGCTCTGCTGTTCTTCATGAATTAATGCAAAGTACTACTGTTTTTCTATTCAATTCACGCCTACTTCTTCTCTAAGATATACACTCGTTCTTCAACTTGATGAATGTGATGATCCATGACACTCATCATCATTCTCACCTATGAACGCGTGCCTGACAACCACTTCCGTTCTACATGCAATCAAGCTTGAATGTATATCTCTTGGGTTTCTAATCTAAGATTAGAACCTTCGTGGTATAGGCTAGAATTATTGGCGGCCATTCCTGAGGTCCGAAAAGTCTAAACCTTGTCTGTGGTATTTTGAGTAGGATCTGGGAAGGGATGACTGTGATGAGCTTCAAACTCGCGAGTGTTGGGCATGTGACAGACGCAAAAGGATCAATGGATCCTATTCCAACATGATCGAGAACAGACAGATGATTAGCCATGCGGTGACAGCGCATTTGGAACATTTTCACTGAGAGGACGGGAAGTAGCCATTGACAATGGTGATGCCCAACATAAAGCTTGCCATGGAAAGGAGTATGAATGATTGGAAGAAGGCAATAGGAAAGCAGAGGTTCAGAAGGAACAAAGCATCTTCATACGCTTATCTGAAATTCCTACCAATGAATTACATAAGTATCTCTATCTTTATTTTATGTTTTATTCATATCTTAATTATCAATTCTCCATAACCATTTGAATCTGCCTAACTGAGATTTACAAGATGACCATAGCTTGCTTCAAGCCGACAGTCTCCGTGTGATCGACCCTTACTCACGTAAGGTTTATTACTTGGACGACCCAGTGCACTTGCTGGTTAGTTGTGCGGAGTTGTGATAAAGAGTTGAGATTACAATTGTGCGTACCAAGTTGTTGGCGCCATTGATGATCACAATTTCGTGCACCACATACCATGGTGGGTTGTCTCCCACCTAGCACTTTTAGTTAAAGTCCTTAAGTTGGACATTGGATGAGCTTCCTGTTATGGTGGCTTGTGCTTAAACTCATCCAGAAATCTCCACCAATGTTTGGAATGCCAAGGCCTCCGGGGTCCCAAACTAGGCATGTAAAGCTTTTGAGCAGCTTCAAACATATTCTCAGGCTCCCGGGGTGACGAATGTCAGAATAGATTCCAGGATCCCAAACTTTGCTTTTAAATCCGCCTTTGTCATGTTCTATATTCTTCCATCCGGGCGGTTCAGAAAATTGTATTCTCACCAAGATGACCAAACGTTTTCTGAGACCCATTCAATTGAACTTGATACCAATCCGTGCACTTTGAATTAAAGCGTGGAACCTTATTGAATCTTGCACACCAATTCTGAGTACGAGCCATTTCCCTCTTGCTCTTAAAGCCACAGAGAGCTCTAAGCTGGCCATCTGTTTCAAGTAAACCATATTCAAGTGGAAAAGTAAAGATAAAGGTTAAGGATTGTACCCACTTGAAGCTTGTATTAGGTGGTAATGGCCTTGGGATAGGTGTTTCCAGTGGTTCTGTAAGCTCTACTCCTTTGTATTCTTCTGTGAATTCCCCCACTTCTTTGCAAAATTCCTCAACTGCAACTGCGTCCTGGTCGAAGTCTTCTATGTCTTCCTCGTCACTCAAGTCATACGTTGGAGGTTGAGAGAAATCTACCTTGACATCATCTTCGTATTCACTTGGATAAGGTTCTTCAGGATCAAGGAATTCAGTTGCGGATGTGAGTTCGTGACTAGGAGAGCTTGATTCCTGATCATCACTACCTATGGAATCAACTTCTTGGTCTGTTCCGTCCAATTTTTCACAAGGTATATGCTTTAGAGGTTGTGCACTGTCCTCCTTGGCATCAAATTCGAACTTCTCAGCGGAATCCTTTACAGTTCTCGATTCCCATGGAGGTTCAGCATCTCCTAAATCTTTAACCACTTCTTCCTCTACAACTATTATGGCTTCCTCCACTTGTTCCAATACAAAGCCATGCTCCTCATTGTCCACCAAAGTTTCTAGTGTCTCCTTCATGCTACGCTCTTCTTCAGATTTTCCATATGTAGCCATGGGAGTACTTTGAGTTCTCAGATATCGGGAGGCTATTATATTTACTACCTCAGTTAAGGCAGTAGTGAGTTCCAGTACGCTCCTTTGCATCTTTGCTTGCCCTTGAAGAAGAACACGAAGTCTGTCGTCCATAGGAGGTTGGGGTGGGTATGAGGGTTCATTAGTTGAGAGAGAGGGTTCATAATAAGAATGTGGTGGTTCTTGGAAGTAATTGGATTGGGATTGTGGTGGATAAGGGTCATACGGTGGTGAATGGTGAAAAGGAACTTGTGAGTGTGGTGGTCCAAAGCTACGTTGAGAGGATGGTCTATAAGAACAGGGTGGGACTTGTTGGTAAATACAAGGGGGTCCACCATATCTATCAGCTTGGTATGCATTGTTGAGTGGTCCTTGCCCATGATATCTTGGAGGGTGTTGTTGCCTAGAGGGTTGATCAGGGCCTCTTGGCTCCATCCATCTTTGATTGCTTAGACATTGATGCATATTCCTGTTGTAGCTTCCATTCCTTTCAACAGATTTAGAACCAAACTCAAAGTGAGAGGGGGTGAGAATACATAGTAGCTAATAGAAATAAAAGGGAAAAACAAAAACAAATAAACAAATAAAAAAAATATTTACAAAAACCAATAATAATGCACATGTTTGTAGTTCCCCAGCAACGGCGCCATTTTGACGATCGGTTTTTCTATCGGTAAAGAAATATAAAAATATGATCGCGTTGTAAGTATAGCTTCTAAACCAACAGAAAATCCTTTCGTACAAACGTTTTGGTTGTCACAAGTAACAAACCCCTTTAAAATTGATAACCGAAGTATTTAAACCTCGGGTCGTCTTCTCAAGGAACTGCAGGGAGGTGTTCTTATTATTGGTTATGAGTTTTGTAAATTGGGGGTTTTGAAAGTAAGGAACAAGTAATTTAAATGACAAGTAAAATAAATAAATAACTGTAAAATAAACTCTTGGCAAGGTATGAAAATTCAGAAGTCCAATCCTAGTTACTCCTATGAAAATTGAAGTTAATCCCACTTAGTTAACCTTTATGAAAGCAAGGGATAGTCAAGTGAACTAATTAGTTAGATTCCCAAGTCCTAGCCAACTCCTAAGGAAAGACTAGAGTTAGTGGAACTCCAGTCAATTAGCCGACATAACAATCAATCACGATAAGTTGATAACTCAAGAGCCTCCAGTTAATCAATTAAAGCCAAGAATATAAAAAGCTAAATAAGAATCATAAATCTGAAATACCTCAATTGCATTAATAAGAGAAAATCAATCTAAACATAGAGAGTTCATAAGCCAATTTGGCAACATAAGTAATTAAATGAGAGCATTAAAGTATCTGAAAGTAAAAGAGAAATATAAAGTAAAAGAAATATTGAACTTGATGAAGAGTTGAAATCTTAAATCCTTTAAGAGGAATCCTAATCCTAAAACCTAAGAGAGAGGAGATAACCTCTCCCTCTAAAAACTACATCTAAACTATGAAAAGTGAATAATTGAAGACCTCCTTATGAATGGATGCATTCCCCCACTTTATAACCTCTAATATGTGCTTTCTGCATTTGTATCTGGGCCAAAAAGGGTTTCAGAAATCGCTGGGAGCGTTTTCTGCAGTTTTTGGTGCGTGGCGTCTGTCACGCGTCCGTGTAGGTCACGCGGTCGCGTCATCTGGGAGTTTTCCTTGTCACGCGTACGCGTCATCTGCGTTCTACTCAAGGCGCGCGTCCGCGTCAGTCACGCGTTCGCGTCACTGCCTTTTCGCGCTAGGCACGCGGCTGCGTCGTCCATGAGTTCGCGTCGCTGCCAGTTTCTTCAAAAACTCCATTTTGTGCTTTCCTTCCATTTTTGTATGTTTCCTTTCCATCCTTTAAATCATTCCTGCCTTAGGAGATCTGAAAATACTCAACACACAAATCACGGCATCGAATGGTAATAAAAGGTAATTAAAATAATTATTTTTAAAGCATAGGAAACATGTTTTTCACATATATCACATAATAAGGAAGGGAAAGTAAAACCATGCAATTTCACATGAATAAGTGGGTGAAGGATTGAATAAATCACTTAAATTGAGCACAAAATATATCATAAAATATGGGTTTATCAATTATCCACAAATGTGGATTTTATGTAAAAGAAATCACAATGAAACACGTGTGTAAGATAGAATACCGTTACAGCATGTCTGCTGACAGTCATAGAAAAACTGCAAAAGTTATCTCTTGATTTATCTATCATTAGGGTGCTAATGAAAAAATATTTTATTTTATTATTGTGTTTAATTTTTTTTTGTTTTTATACTTCTAGAACTTCGTGGGTTAACAGACTTGAGTGGATTATTTTTTTTCCATATATGTTAACATATATTTGTCTAAAAAATTTATGCCCAACTCAGATTGTCTATAAAAAAATGTTTTTAAAGAACAAAAAAGAATTCTGAAAAAAATTTATTCTCTGACAAAAAAAAATTAACAGGATCAAAATTAATGTTTTTCACTCATCACTGTTATCATTATGTAGGTTAGTAATAATAATATAAAATATATAAACATTATTATTATTCTCAATTTATTATTACATAAAACTTACTACTTTAACAGTAAATATATTTTTATTGTCACTGTTACATAGTATAAAATATTTTACTTTTTTTAAAAAACATTTACCCCAAAAATTTAATATATTTCATTATTAACGTAATAAATATAATATATTATAATAATACATATGTTTCATATATTTAACATTAATCATGTTCTGGCAAGGATACTCCTCCCAAGCTATATGTTGGCCTCACGTCAATCCCAGTGTGCCTAATAGCTTAAACCGAACCGGAAATATTCTCGTAAATTCAGACCCGAGCGTGGTACCTGCAAAAAGGATTTAAACGCCCAAGTCAGTAAAGGAATCACTTAAATAAAAGCATGCATATGATTAGGACGTTGTTTGGTGGTACGTTACTGTTGGAATTAATTTGATCTGCCTTCTATCATCGGTACCGTGCCCGATTTATAGCCCAATTAGTGTGGAATTAGTTGTTGGTTTCGTCCGATATCCTTGTGGCGAGATTATGGAAAACAATCAATTAATATAAAGCTGTTTTCATGATAAGTCGTGTCGAGGTATAATTCAGTTTTATCCGAGATTACAGGGGTACAATACAAATCATAATACAAATATTTAATATTGATCACCGAACCTCCATTGCACTCAACTTCCATCGGCCTTGCTCGCATTGCTCCCTTCCGTCGCACCCCTTCCCGGTTCTTCTTCGTCGCAGCCCTTCCGTCGGCCTTGCTTGCATCGCTCCCTTTCGAACCCTAATGTGTGTTTCTCTCTTCGATCTCACCACTAGTGCTTGCTCTTTTCCGTGTGTTGTTGTGTTTCTCTCTTCGATCTTGCCTCAGCTGTGTGCAGGTAACCCTAATCTCCTTTCTCTTTCATCGCTGTTTTTTTTCTTTCAATACCATCTCTAACTCTAATTATATTATCCTATGTTCCATCACTATGATTCTATTTCCTATTCTATGATAAGAACTTGTAACGGTTATAGATTTTTATTGTGTTCTTATAAACTTGTTCGTGAAATCAAGGTTCCTGAATGCATTGACTAGTTTCATTTTTATTGCTGAGGAAGAGGAGGAGGTATGCATATGCATTTTCTGTTGTCATATATGTTTCATGCAAAACTGTTTGAAATTTTACTTGAACAATATGTTGCCTTGTATTTAATTTCTTTTTTCGTTTTTGGTTATTAAACAGGATTTAATTTGATAAAGTTTCTGCCTTCTCTTTCTTTGAATCTGATTTAATGTGTGACTGAGAATTTTCAGTTAAAAAGTTTGTCTTTCTTTTCTATTTTTAGGTTATTTGCATGTAAATTGGAGTTTTAAAGTTTAATATACCTGCTTTGAACAGAGATGGGTGGCTTAAATTTGATGAACTGGGGAAGAAAATACTGTCCATTGCACTACCTGCTGCTTTGGCATTGGCAGCTGATCCACTTACCTCACTGATCGACACAGCATTTGTCGGCCACATAGGTACTTATTATTACAGATGGTGAATTAGTTAGTTAGTTATTAGTAACTTTCTGTTAATAGTCACTTAAATCATTAACTCAAACATACTCTTGTATAAAGTAAGCTAATTTGATCAAATTAATTTTATTTATTGGTTTGCATTTTCTTGTTTTAAACTGGTCGAAAGTATGGAATTGTAATTTATCTGCCTGCAGCTTATTTGGCTTAATTTTATTCTCACCCTGGAAGCCCATTCTGAATTGCTAGTTTGTTGTTTATTTAATAGATAGTTGTAATCTTGTAATTGTAGTTGGTGATGATGGTTACAAGTATTTGCTTGTCTTAGGTTCTGTTTGTTTGTACATACATTTGATTGATGATTGTTGTTGTAGTGAGAAATCCCCCTTAATTATATTTATATATGCAGGGCCTGCTGAATTGGCTGCAGTTGGGGTTTCAACTTCTGTGTTTAATTTGGTGTAAAAAATATTTAATATTCCTTTACTTAATATTACCACATCCTTTGTTGCCGAGGAACAGGCACTGATCAGCAAGGATTACAGTCAAACTGATGAAAGTAGTAAGCTTTATAAGAAAGCTACATCTCTTTAATAGTCTGACTAGTTTTCTAGACATGGTCATAGGTTCCCTTCTTTAGATGCCTCTACTGAAGGTTTTGTTCCACTTTGGTATCATCTAGATTTTGGTGGCAAATACCAAAGCAAGAGGCGTATTCCTTCAATATCAACTTCTTTAGCACTTGCTGCTACTCTTGGAATTGCTGAAACTGTGCTTCTTTCCCTTGGTTCTGGCATCATTATGAACATCATGGGTATACCTGCTATATGTCAACCTTGGT
This sequence comes from Arachis ipaensis, assembly GCF_059453495.1. Lineage (NCBI taxonomy): Eukaryota > Viridiplantae > Streptophyta > Magnoliopsida > Fabales > Fabaceae > Arachis > Arachis ipaensis. Next base: position 36,859,834 of record NC_142436.1, read on the forward strand.
TGATTATTGATCAATAATTACCTTGTATATTTATTTTGTGTCGGCATGTTATTTTCTTCAGAGTCTACACTTGGTTGTCCAAGAATTTGCTTCTCATAGGCTTGTTCTCTATTACACAGTTGCATATTCATTACTTTTTTTTCTTAATCTATTTTTAAAAGCAGTCATTGCATTTTTCTTTTAAGCCATTCTTTTTATTCTATATAGTGGTGCATAACTTTTTTGATGAATTAACCTTTGGCACTATTTTCCATTATATTTTTAGGTTCAACTCAAGTTCTGTTGTGATGCTGAGGTTGTGGAGGTTGCTGGTAGCTTCAATGGTTGGCATCACTGAATCAAACTGGATCCTCACCCGTTGGCTAGCGCCTTAGACTATGGTGGATCAAGGTTCTAAATATTTCAGTGATACATATGTCTTGTGCTAATGCTCAGTTCTAAATTAGAATGTTCAACTAGTTACTATTAACCCCAATTACCGATTTATTTTCCATCATCCAATAATAATTTTCTTGTTGATTGCATAGTTTGTTGATTTGCATACCTTCATCCTATAACAATATATTATAACATCATTAAATTGTAGTAATCAGCTGATTGAGTTTTTTTTTGTAGGAGCTGCACTCAACCAGAGGTGTGATTGCTGGAGAGAGAGTCAGGGCATTCCAACTATAGGTATAAATATAACTATTTGTATTGATTACTAGCCTTAACTGTATCATTCATAACATCACTTTCTTGTTGTACACACAGTATGAAGTATTTCATCTCAAACAGAGATTGCAGTCAGTGGAGAATCGAGAACCTACTCTAAGGAAACCTTTTCATCTATAGTGAAGTGAAGTGGGTAGTTGAAAAGTAGTTACTAATATTATGGTAGGAAGATCGTTGAATTCTTGAAGTTTTAATTTCTATATCCATATGATGTAATTTTGGTTAATCTGTAATATCTATTGATCCTTCTTGGTGCTGTGGTGGTTGTGATTGAGATCTGGAATTTAATTCTTCTTCTAATTCTTCTCTGCTAAGTTGTTCAATTTCTATTTTGTGCTTAATTTCTTCTTCTTCCTCTTTTCTTTCTTGAATTTTATAAAATGTAGGAGGAGGTGAGCATTTACAAGTTTGGTTATTTACACATGTTGTAGAGGTAGTGCAAGCTGTAAAGATGATCAATGCTAGGGGGGAAGTTAAATACCCAATCAAGATTGGTTTTTCGAATTCCTTTTCATCTTATTGTTTATATGGCTTGCTCCTAGGTGAAACTAAAACATTCTATTTTCAGCATGTGTTGAGAATCTGTGATGTGTACTTTAATTAGTTAAGTCTGTTGAGAATCTGTTGTGTGTTACCCCCAATGTTGCAACCTCTTTCATTGAGACACTTGAAGCCAATGAGCTTCTCAAGGTATCAATTTCAATTTCCCTGTTAATTGTGTTGTTATTGTTGTTGGAGGAACATGCTTGAGAGATTGTCTCGCTTCAGTATTGTTATGCTTGCCATGTGTTTGATGAATTTCCTGAGAGAGATGGAAAAGAGCAGAACTTATTTTCTGTGTTTCCTTTTCAGAGTGAGGTTAGTATTTGTTATACTGTTCAAACATTTTTGAACTTTCTTGGCAACGGTTAGATTCATATATATTATTTTTTTCCATGTGTTTTAATGCAAGTTATGCGTTCCGTACGATGGTTCTTCTAGTTTCTGATATGCTGCATTGATTTTGTTATGAACTGATGAAGTTATGATAATTTTTGAATTGGATTGATTGAAAGAGAGGATGTAAATGTTAGTGATTTGTTTTCCAATTAAGGCAATGATGAAACATTACTCGTTTACTATTTCTTCTGATTGCATAATAATTTCCATGGCTTCAGTCAAAATGCAATCCATCTTGAGGAAAAGGAGAAAAAGGAAAAGGAGATGCATAATTGGTGCACGAAATTGTGTATGTCAATGTTAATATCACTATTTCTCACAACTTCGCACAACTAACTAGCAAGTGCACTGGGTCGTCCAAGTAATACCTTACGTGAGTAAGGGTCGAATCCCATGGAGATTGTTGGTTTGAAGCAATCTATGGTTATCTTGCAACTCTTAGTCAGGATACCAATTATAATTATCAATTGAATTTGCAGATAAATAAAAGAGCATGAAATAAATACTTGTTACGCAGTAATGAATAATATGTTGGAGTTTTAGAGATGCTTTGTCCTCTTTATTTCAGCTTTTCTCTTGTACTCCTCTTTACACACGCAAGGCTCCTTCCATGGCAAGCTGTATGTAGGGTGTCACCATTGTCAATGGCTACTTCCCATCCTCTCAGTGAAAATGGTCCAAATGCTCTGTCACAGCACAGCTAATCATCTGTTGGTTCTCGATCACGTCAGAATAGAATCCATTGATTTTTTTGCGTCTGTCACTACACCCAACAATTGCGAGTTTGAAGCTCGTCACAGCCATTCAATCCTTGAATCCTACTCGGAATACCACAGATAAGGTTTAGACTTTCCGGATTCTCATGAATGCCGCCATCAATTCTAGCTTATACCACGAAGATTCTGATTACGGAATCTAAGAGATACTCATTCAATCTAATATAGAACGGAGGTGGTTGTCAGGCACACGTTCATGGATTGAGGAAGGTGATGAGTGTCACGGATCATCACCTTCTTCATAGTGAAGCGCGAATGAACATCTTAGATAGGAACAAGCGTGTTTGAATAGAAAACAGAGATAATTGCATTAATTCATTGGGACACTGCAGAGCTCCTCACCCCCAACAATGGGGTTTAGAGACTCATGCCGTCAAAGAGTATAAAATTCAGATCTAAAAATGTCATGAGATACAAAATAAATCTCTAAAAGTTGTTTAAATACTAAACTAGTAACCTAGGTTTACAGAAAATGAATAAACTAAGATAGATGGTACAAAAATCCACTTCTGAGGCCCACTTGGTGTGTGCTGGGGCTGAGACTTAAGATTTACATGTGCCTGGGCTGTTTCTGGAGTTAAATGCCAGGTTGTAACCTGTTTTGGGCGTTCAACTCCAACTTGTAACCTGTTTCTGGCGTTTAACGCCAGACTGCAACATGAAACTGGCGTTGAACGCCAGTTTACGTCATCTATCCTTGAGCAAAGTATGGACTATTATATATTGCTGGAAAGCTCTGGATGTCTACTTTCCAACGCAATTGAGAGCGCGCCAATTGGACTCCTGTAGCTCCAGAAAATTTATTCCGAGTACAGGGAGGTCAGAATCCAACAGCATCAGCAGTCCTTTTTCAGCTTGAATCAGATTTTTGCTCAGCTCCCTCAATTTCAGCCAGAAATTACCTGAAATCACAGAAAAACATACAAACTCATAGTAAAGTTCAGAAATATGATTTTTATTTAAAAACTAATAAAAATATAATAAAAAGTGACTAAAACATATTAAAAACTACCTAAAAACAATGCCAAAAAGCGTATAAATTATCCGCTCATCACAACACCAAACTTAAATTGTTGCTTGTCCCCAAGCAACTAAAAATAAAGTAGGATAAAAAGAAGAGAATATACAATGAATTTCAAAAATTTCTATGAAGATCAGTCTTAATTAGATGAGCGGGACTATTAGCTTTTTGCTTCTGAGCAGTTTTGGCATTTCACTTTATCCTTTGAAGTTCAGAATGATTGGTATCTATAGGAACTCAGAATTCAGATAGTGTTATTAATTCTCCTAGTTTAGTATGTTGATTCTTGAATACAGCTACTTTATGAGTCTTGGTCGTGGCCCTAAGCACTCTGTTTTCCAGTATTACCACCGGATACATACATGCCATAGACACATAACTGGGTGAACCTTTTCAGATTGTGACTCAGCTTTGCTAAAGTCCCCAATTAGAGGTGTCCAGGGTTCTTAAGCACACTCTGTTTTTGCTTTGGACCTCGACTTTAACTGCTCAGTCTCAAGTTTTCACTTGACACCTTCACGCCACAAGCACATGGTTAGGGACAACTTGGTTTAGCCGCTTAGGCCAGGATTTTATTCCTTTAGGCCCTCCTATCCATTGATGCTCAAAGCCTTGGATCCTTTTTATTACCCTTGCCTTTGGTTTTAAGGGCTATTGGCTTTTTGCTCTTGCCTTTTGGTTTAAAGAGCTTTTGGCTTTTTCTGCTTGCTTTTTCTTTTTCTTGCTATCTCTTTTTTTTTTGCATTTTTTTTTGCATTTTTTTTCGCATTTTTTTTTCTGCAAGCTTTGTTCTTCACTGCTTTTTCTTGCTTCAAGAATCATTTTTATGATTTTTCAGATTATCAAATAACATTTCTCCTTTTTCATCATTCTTTCAAGAGCCAATAATTTTAACATTCATAAACAACAAATTCAAAAGACATATGCACTATTCAAGCATTCATTCAGAAAACAAAAAGTATTGCCACCACATCAAAATAATTAAACTATTTTAAAATTTGAAATTCATGTACTTCTTTTTCTTTTTCAGAAAACATTTTTCATTTAAGAAAGGTGATGGGTTCATAGGACATTCATATCTTTAAGACATAGACACTTAGATACTCGTGATCATGTAATAAGACCCAAACATAAATAAACATAAAGCATAGTAAACGAAAAACAGAGAAATAAGAACAAGGAGATTAAGGAACGGGTCCACCTTAGTGAGGGTGGCGTCTTCCTCTTCTTGAAGAATCAATGGTGCTCTTGAGCTCCTCTATGTCTCTTCCTTGTCAAATGTTCTACCACTGAACTATGGGCCCTTGAGATGAACCTCTCCATCTCTCATGACTCGGGAGTGGAAGCAACTGCCTTCCGTTTCCTCTTTCTAGAGCTTTCTCCGGCCTTAGGTGCCATAAATGGTTATGGAAAAACAAAAAAGCAACGCTTTTTTCCACACCAAACTTAAAAGGTTTGCTCGTCCTCGAACAAAAGAAGATAGAAGGGAGTAGAAGGAGAAGTGGAGGAGAAGGAGGTGTGTGAATGGGTGGGTATGGGAGGGGAATGGTTTGAATTGGAATGGTGAGGTAGGTGGGGATCCTGTGGGGTCCACAGATCCTGAGGGGATCCTGTGGGGTTCACAGATCAAGTGGGGTCAAGGACTTAACATCCCTGCTCTAATTAGGCGTGTAAAACGCCCTTGCTGTGCAATCCTAGTGTTTAACGCCAGACTGCTGCTTGTTTCTGGCGTTAAACGCCCAAATGTAGCTTGTTTCTGGTGTTTAACACCAGGCAGATGCTTGTTTCTGGCGTTTAAACGCCAGACTGCTCTCCTCCAGGGTGTGCTGTTTTCAATGCTGTTTTTCAATCTGTTTTTGATTTTTTAGTAGTTTTTGTGACTTCACATGATCATCAACCTAATAAATCACGAAATAACAAAAAGAAAATAAAATAGATATGATTAAATAACATTAGGTTGCCTCCCAACAAGCGCTTCTTTAATGTCAATAGCTTGATAGTGAGCTCTCATGGAGCCTCACAGATAATCAGAGCAAGGTTGGAACCTCCCAACACCAAACTTAGAGTTTGAATGTGGGGGTTTTGTTTGACTCTGTATTGAGAGAAGCTTTTCATGCTTCCTCTCCATGGTTACAGAAGGAGAACCTTGTGTCTTATAGTTTGTAATGTCTGCAAACCACAGAGCTTTCTGAATGGCAAATAATTGCTCATCCAGAAAGGTTTCAGAGATCTCAGTAGGTGGGAGGGATGCTCCTACTACTGGTTCTATCCGGGACAGGTGATCAGCTACTTGATTCTTTGTCCCTTTTCTGTCTCTTATTTCTATATCAAACTCTTGCAGAAGCAACACCCATCTTATGAGCCTGGGTTTTGAATCCTGCTTTGTGAGTACATATTTAAGAGCAGTATGGTCAGTATACACAATCACTTTTGATCCTACTAAGTATGATCTAAACTTGTCAATGGCATAAACCACTACAAGTAATTCTTTTTTTGTGGTTGTGTAATTTTTTTGGGAATCATTTAAAATGTGGCTAGCATAATAAATGACATGTAGAAGCTTGTTATGTCTCTGTCCTAGTACTGCACTAATGGCATGGTCACTGGCATCACACATTAGTTCAAATGATAATGTCCAGTCTGGTGCAGAAATAACTGGTGCTATGACCAGCTTAGTTTTCAGAGTTTCAAACGCCTGCAGACACTCTGTGTCAAACACAAATGGCGTGTCAGTAGCTAGCAGATTGCTCAGAGGTTTTGCAATTTTTGAAAAATCCTTTATAAACCTCCTATAGAATCCTGCATGCCCCAGAAAGCTTCTGATTGCCTTAACATTGGCAGGTGGTGGTAATTTTTCAATTACCTCTACCTTAGCTTGATCCACCTCTATTCCCTTGTTCGAAATCTTGTGCCCAAGGACAATCCCTTCAGTCACCATAAAGTGATATTTTTCCCAGTTTAAAACCAGGTTAGTCTCTTGGCATCTTTTCAGGACCAGTGTCAGGTGATGAAGACAGGAGCTAAATGAGTCTCCATATACTGAGAAGTCATCCATAAAGACTTCCAGAAATTTTTCCACCATATTAGAGAAAATAGAGAGCATGCATCTCTGAAAGGATGCAGGTGCATTACACAACCCAAATGGCATCCTTCTGTAGGCAAATACTCCAGATGGACATGTGAATGCTGTTTTTTCTTGATCCTGGGAATCTACTGCAATTTGGTTGTAGCCTGAATAGCCATCCAAAAAGCAGTAATAATCATGACCTGCTAGTCTTTCTAGCATCTGGTCTATGAATGGTAAAGGAAAATGATCCTTTCTGGTGGCTGTATTGAGCCTTCTATAGTCAATACACATGCGCCACCCTGTAACTATTCTTGTAGGAACCAGTTCATTTTTTTCATTATGAACCACTGTCATTCCTCCCATTTTGGGGACAACTTGGACAGGGCTCACCCAGGGGCTATCAGAAATAGGATAAATAATCCCAGCCTCCAGTAACTTGGTGACCTCTTTCTGCACCACTTCTTTCATGGCTGGATTTAGCCGCCTCTGTGGTTGAACCACTGGCTTAGCATCATCCTCCAATAGGATCTTGTGCATGCATCTTGCTGGGCTGATGCCCTTAAGGTCACTTATGGACCACCCAAGAGCTGTCTTGTGTGTCCTTAGCACTTGAAGTAGTGCTTCCTCTTCCAGGGGATTTAAAGCAGAGCTTATGATCACCGGAAAAGTGTCACCTTCTCCCAGAAATGCATATTTCAGGGATGGTGGTAATGGTTTGAGCTCAGTTTTAGGAGGTTTTTCCTCTTTCTGAGGAAGTTTCAGAGGCTCTTTCAATTCCTCTGAATCCTCCAGATCAGGCTGAACATCTTTAAAAATGTCCTCTAGCTCTGATTCGAGACTCTCAGTCATATTGATCTCTTCCTCTAGGGAGTCAATAATATCAACGCTCAGGCAGTCGTCTGATGTGTCTGGATGTTGCATAGCTTTGACAACATTCAACTTAAACTCATCCTCATTGACTCTCAAGGTTATCTCTCCTTTTTGGACATCAATGAGGGTTCGTCCAGTTGCTAGGAATGGTCTTCCTAGAATGAGAGTTGCACTCTTGTGCTCCTCCATTTCCAGCACTACAAAGTCAGTAGGAAAGGCAAATGGCCCAACCTTGACAATCATGTCCTCAATTATGCCTGATGGGTATTTAATGGAGCCATCAGCAAGTTGAAGACAGATCCGGGTTGGTTTGACCTCTTCAGTCAAGCCAAGCTTTCTGATAGTGGATGCAGGGATTAGGTTGATGCTCGCCTTAAGATCACATAAAGCTGCCTTGGTGCAATTACCCTCTAATATGCAAGGTATCATAAAGCTCCCGGGATCTTTAAACTTTTCTGGGAAGCTTTTCAGAATGACTGCACTGCATTCTTCAGTGAGGAAAACTCTTTCAATTTTTCTCTAATCCTTCTTATGACTCAAGATATCTTTCATGAACTTAGCATAAGAGGGTATTTGCTCAAGTGCCTCTACAAATGGAATCTTTATTTCAAGAGTCCTGAGATAGTCTGCAAAGCGAGCAAATTGCTTATCCTGCTCCTCTTGGCGGAGTTTTTGAGGATAAGGTATCTTGGCTTTGTACTCCTCAACCTTGGCTACTGCAGGTTTATTTTCTACAGAAGTGGTTGGGAAAGCCTTTTTAGAGGGGTTGTTATCAGCACTTGTGTGTGTCTGATCCCTCACTGGCATTTGAATGCCAGGGTTGGAAGCTTGATTGGCGTTGGACGCCAACTTCCTACCTGTTTCTGGCATTTGAACGCCAGAACTGAGCTTCCATTGGGCGTTTGACGCCAGCTCCTTGCCTGTTCCTAGCGTTTGAATGCCAGAGTTATTCATCTCTGGGCTCTTACTATCCTCAGAGGGATTTTGGATAGCAGGTTGTTCATTTCTTGGCTTCCTGCTGCCTTGAAGTGAAGTATTTAATGTTTTCCCACTTCTTAATTGAATTGCTTGGCACTCTTCCGTTATTTATTTTGATAACTGCTGTTCTGTTTGCTTCAACTGTACTTCCATATTCAGATTAGCTATTCTTGTGTCTTGTAGTATCTCCTTGAATTCGGCCAGCTGTTTTGTTAGAAAGTCTAATTGCTGATTGAATTCAGTAATTTGTTCTGCAGGACTGAGTTCAGCAGTTAATGTTTTAGCCTCTTCTTTCATGGAAGATTCACTACTTAGGTACAGATGCTGATTTCTGGCAACTGTATCAATAAGCTCTTGATCCTCTTCAATTGTCTTTCTCATGTGTATAGATCCACCAGCTGAGTGATCTAGAGAAATTTGAGCTCTCTCTGTAAGCCCATAATAGAAGATGTCTAACTGCACCCATTCTGAAAATATTTCAGAGGGGCATTTTCTTAGCATCTCTCTGTATCTTTCCCAGGCATCATAAAGAGATTCATTATCTCCTTGTTTAAAGCCTTGGATGTCCAGCCTTAGCTGTGTCATCCGTTTTGGAGGGAAGTATTGATTCAGAAATTTTTCTGACAGCTATTTCCATGTCCTTATGCTAGCCTTAGGTTGGTTATTTAACCACCTCTTAGCTTGGTCTTTTACAGCAAATGGAAATAGTAATAATCTGTAGACATCCTGATCTACTTCTTTATCATGTACTGTGTCAGCAATTTGTAAAAATTGTGCCAGAAACTCTGTAGGTTCTTCCTGTGAAAGACCGGAATACTGGCAACTTTGCTGCACCATGATAATGAACTGAGGATTCAACTCAAAGCTACTAACTCCAATGGAGGGTATACAGACACTGCTCCCATATGAAGCAGTAGTGGGGTTAGCATATGACCCCAGAGTCCTTCTGGACTGTTCATTTCCACTTAGGTCTATGATGGAGAAAGGGAGATGATGCGGATTGCAAATAATTTTTTTTTTGAAAACCGAAATTAAAATAAAATAAAATAAAATAAAATAAATGAAAAATTGACTATATTTTCAAAAATTAGAAGTAAAAGAAATAAAAGAAAATTGAAAACTAAATTAATTAATTAAAAAGATTTGAAAAAGATGTGGGTGAGGATTTTTAAAAAAAAATGAAGAGAGAGAAATTGGTTAGGAAGTTTTGAAAAAGATATGTCTTAAAATTAAAGATACTTGTAAGAAAATAAAGTAAAATAAAATAAAGAAAAGATATGAAAAAGATTTGATTTTAAGATTTGAGATTAGAAAAGATAAGATAAGATAGGTAAGAGAAGATAAGGAATTTAAATTAAAAAGTTTTGAAATTTTAAATTTTAAATTTGAAAATTAAATTTTGAAATTTAAAATTTGAAATTTGAAAATTTGAAAATTGAAATTTGAAAATTTGAAATTTGAAAGTTGAAATTTGAAAATTGAATTTTGAATTTTCGAAAAAGTCAACAATATAAGATAAGGATTTGAAAAAGATTTAAATTTTGAAAAGATTTAATTTTTAAATTTGAAAATTAGATTTTGAATTTTAAATTTTGAAATTTGAATTTTGAAATTTTGAGAGTTGAAATTTGAAATTTGAAATAAGATAAGATAAAATTTTGAAAAAGATATGATTTTTTTTTTGAAAAAAAATTTGAATTTTGAAATTTTTAAAACTAAGATAAGATAAAATAGAGATTTTAAAATAAAAATCTGAATTTTTTTTGAAAAAATTTTGAAATTTGCTCAAAAATAGTTAGAGAAGATATTTTTTTATTTTTGAATTTTATGATGAAAAAGAAAAATACACAGAAGACACACAACTTAAAATTTTTAGATCTAATGCTCCTTATTTTCGAAAATTTTGGAGGAAAAACACCAAGGAACACCAAACTTAAAAATTTTAAGATCAAGACATAAGGAAAACTCAAGAACACCTTGAAGACTCACAAGAACAACAAGAACATGAAGAAAGAACACCAAACTTAAGATTTTTAGAAAATCACAATAAAATTTTCGAAAATTATAGAAAGATCAACAAGAAGACACCAAACTTAAGGTTTGGCACAAGATTTAATCAAAGAAAAATTGTTTTTGAAAAAGATTTTAAAAAGAAGATACCCAATTACCAAGAACATAGACCAACGCTCTAGCCAATTGAGCTGTAAATGTAACACTTGTTTTGAAGAAGTATTTTTGATAACTAAGAATAAAATTTTTTTGAAAGCTAATGTTTTGAAAAAGCACAAGAAAAACAAGAAAAGAAACAGAACAAAAAAAAAAACTAAAGATCAAACAAGAAAATTAAACAAGAACAACTTGAAGATCCAGGAAAAACAAAGGACACAAATTCGAAAATTTAAAGGAAAATATAAAATATGCAATTGACACCAAACTTAAAATGTAAAACTAAACTCAAACAGAAAAAAAACTCAATTATTAGTAAAAAAAATCAAATTTCGAAAATTTTTTGAAAAAGGAAATAAGGATTCTAAAATTTTAACAAGAACAATAATAAAAGACTAAAAGATAAATCACAGATTAATAAAGAAAAATAAAAATTTTTTGAAAGATTTTTGAAAAGAAAGTAAAAGACTCTGACTCAAAAGACAAAATTTTCCTAATCTAAGCAACAGGATGAACCGTTAGTTGTTCAAACTCGAACAATCCCCGGCAACGGCGCCAAAAACTTGGTGCACGAAATTGTGTATGTCAATGTTAATATCACTATTTCTCACAACTTCGCACAACTAACCAGCAAGTACACTGGATCGTCCAAGTAATACCTTACGTGAGTAAGGGTCGAATCCCACGGAGATTGTTGGTTTGAAGCAATCTATGGTTATCTTGCAACTCTTAGTCAGGATACCAATTATAATTATCAGTTGAATTTGCAGATAAATAAAAGAGCATGAAATAAATACTTGTTACGCAGTAATGAATAATATGTTCGAGTTTTGGAGATGCTTTGTCCTCTTTATTTCAGCTTTTCTCTTGTACTCCTCTTCACACACGCAAGGCTCCTTCCATGGCAAGCTGTATGTAGGGTGTCACCGTTGTCAATGGCTACTTTCCATCCTCTCAGTGAAAATGGTCCAAATGCTCTGTCACAGCACGGCTAATCATCTGTTGGTTCTTGATCATGTCAGAATAGAATCTATTGATTCTTTTGCGTCTGTCACTACGCCCAACAATCGCGAGTTTGAAGCTCGTCACAGCCATTAAATCCTTAAATCCTACTCGGAATACCACAGACAAGGTTTATGGATTGAGGAAGGTGATGAGTGTCACGGATCATCACCTTCTTCATAGTGAAGCGCGAATGAACATCTTAGATAGGAACAAGCGTGTTTGAATAGAAAACAGAGATAATTGCATTAATTCATCGGGACGCTGCAGAGCTCCTCACCCCCAACAATGGGGTTTAGAGACTCATGCCGTCAAAGAGTATAAAATTCAGATCTAAAAATGTCATGAGATACAAAATAAATCTCTAAAAGTTGTTTTAATACTAAACTAGTAACCTAGGTTTACAGAAAATGAATAAACTAAGATAGATGGTGCAGAAATCTACTTCTAGGGCCCACTTGGTGTGTGCTGGGGCTGAGACTTAAGCTTTACACGTGCCTGGGCTGTTTCTGGAGTTAAACGCCAGGTTGTAACCTATTTTAGGCGTTCAACTCCAACTTGTAACCTGTTTCTGGCGTTTAACGCCAGACTGCAACATGGAACTGGCGTTGAACGCCAGTTTACATCGTCTATCCTTGAGCAAAGTATGGACTATTATATATTGCTGGAAAGCCCTTTCCAAAGCAATTGAGAGCGCGCCAATTGGACTTCTGTAGCTCCAAAAAATCCATTCCGAGTGCAGGGAGGTCAAAATCCAACAACATCAGTAGTCCTTTTTCAGCCTGAATCAGATTTTTGCTCAGCTCCCTCAATTTCAGCCAGAAATTATCTGAAATCACAGAAAAATACACAAACTCGTAGTAAAGTCCAGAAATGTGATTTTTATTTAAAAACTAATAAAAATATAATAAAAAGTGACTAAAACATATTAAAAACTACCTAAAAATAATGCCAAAAAGCGTATAAATTATCCGCTCATCAATAATCAAATCATAAAAGAAGCTGAAGAGTACAAGAAAGCTTTCTATGAGAAGAGGAAACTCAGTTGTGAAACAACCAAAGCTAACAACAGAGATAAAGAAAAGGTATATATACATATACATGACATGCCTTTTAACTTGTATGCATATGAAGGGAATGAATATGTATGTATGAATATGTGTAGCTGTTCTTGGCTAACTAGGCTTCAAGGCATTGATACTTATCCAGCCAGAAATCTTATCAACAATGACCTTCACTAGGTATATATATATATATATATATATATATATATATATATATATATATATATATATATATATATATATATATATATATATATATATATATATATATATATATATATATATATATATATATATATATATATATATATATATATATATATATATATATATATATATATATATATATATATATATATATATATATATATATATATATATATATAGCACTTAGAAGGGGGTTTGTGTTTTGATCTATTGATATCTAACATTTCAGCTTTTTTGGGTCATCGTCGTCTTTTGACTTTAACTTGATTTATAATTGTTGAAGAGTCGATCATTTAATGGAAACGTGCACCACTCTTCTTGCTGTAGAAGCACCAAAGTATATTGTTCTGTGCTTATTGTGATAAAAACTGGCTGGATATGGTCTCCCATAAACCTGTAAAATTTATTTTTACAGAGATGCATTTTGGAAGTAACATTGTTTCTAGCTGCTTAACCTTATTATCCTTACTCTTTGGAGCAGGATTCTAGAGATCATGCTTTGCGGCTCCCGAACATGAACAAGTCGGAGACCACCTTCCATTGACGCTTGGGCCAATCCTTCAACCCCAATCCACCTATCTCAGGTTACCTACGTAACATTGGCACCATTGCCGGGGACATAGGAGATCAACACATGATGGTGGACGATCTAAATGAAGACGGAAACACCACGTCCAAATCTGAGCTAGAAAACCAAGACACTGGTAACAATGACAGAGTTATAGTCACCCTGCAAGGAGCGGCTAACCAGCACAGAGAAGGCCTCTCAGGGGTAAAATATTCAAAGGAGATCCCCTCTGAAGCACACGAATGAGAAAAGGGGGGACAACCTCACACTACCGACCTCCTGGGGCTACTTCACGGCCACCATGGACGATTAGAACAGTTGGAACAAGAACTGGAACGACAGAGGGAAGTGGAGAGAAACCTAAGGAAAGAGGTTGAACGACAAAAAGAGCTTGAAGAAAAGCTCTTGAGGTTAGAATCCAATATCCGAGGTAAGAGCTCTCGCAGTGACCGAGAAGAATCTCCCTTGGGGGGAGAAGATCCATTCAGTGAAGACATCATGAGGGTAAAAGTTCCAAGGAACTTTAAAAACCCCGACATGGACTTATACGACGGGACCACCGACCCAAAGCATCATCTGAGCAATTTCAAAAGTCGGATGTACTTAGCCGACGCCTCTGATGCTACGTGCTGCAAAGCCTTTCCGACAACCCGGACAAAGGCAGCAATAAAGTGGTTCGATGGCCTCCCCCAAGGTCGGTCTCCAGTTTCGATGATCTCTCGCATAAGTTTCTTATGCAATTTTCAATTCAAAAGGACAATGTGATGCGAGGGCATTTTGGCCAGTTTTACTGACCTTTTCTTTACTGTTTTAGGGTAGTTTCATGCATTTTCTTAGTTAATAAGCAAGTTTTGGGTAGATAATCACTTACATCTTGATTCAAGCAAACATTGTGAATTTTATATGATTTTATGAGAATTATGCATGAATTGAATGATAAAATGGATGATGCATGATCTCATGAGTTAGAACCTAGCTTTGATGCACTTTACTTGCTTGATTTCAGGACAAAGGAAGCAAGGAAGATGCCACGTTAATAGCCACGTTAGTCTAACTAATGTGACCATTAACGTGGAATGGGAGCTAGCTTGCAACGTTAATGAGAAAAGTGATCGCCAATAACACCTTCGTGAACCATCATAGCCCACGTTAGTTGCCACGTTAACTACATTAATGTGGAAGCTAACGTGGAGGAGAAGTAAAGCTCCAACGTTAGTGGTAAAAGTGAATACCACTAATGTTGGAAAAAGGGGCACACTTAGCCACGTTAAGAGTCACGTTAATTACATTAACGTGAATTCTAACGTGGAAGGAACAAAGAAGCGCCAACGTTAGTGACACTCACCTTTGTCACTAACATTGGACTAAGCCACTATTAGCCACGTTAGTTGCCACGTTAATTATATTAATGTGGAAGCTAACGTGGAGGAAAGAAATGATGAGCCAACGTTAGTAACACTTACCTTTGTCACTAATGTTGGAGATGGCAATCACCACCACGTTAGTGGCCACGTTAATACAATTAACGTGAGGCACTAACGTGAGAAGGGGCGTTTGGAGCGTTAGTGACAAAGGTAAGTGTCACTAACGCTCTCAAAGCTGAGGTATGCACACGTTAAGGGTCACGTTAGCTACACTAACGTGGACTCTAACGTAGGGAGGAAGGGCAACAAGCAAACGTTATTGGAAAAGGTGAATGCCAATAACGTTTGCGAAGGACCAAGAGGCAACGTTAGTGGTCACGTTAGTGCCACTAACGTTGAAGTTAACGTGGACCATCTTGGGTTAGGAACGTTAGTGAAAAAGGTGATCGTCACTAACGTTCTCGAACCCACATTTTCACTTAACGTTAACACCACTAACGTCCTAACTAACGTCCTTGCCTAACTCACACTTTCTCTGCAAGCAAAGCTGAGCCCACTGAAGACTGCAACTGCTTCAACTAAAGATCCAAAGGCCCATATTCAAGACTTGAAGAGCCAACTAGAAGATCAGAAGAGTAGTATATATAGGAGTAGTTTTGAACTAGTAAGGGAACTTTTGGCATTGGGAGAACTACTCTCTGTATAATTTTACTTTCTCTGTAACTTCTAGTTTAACTTTTAGAATGTATTTTCCATCTTTGCTTTCCATTCCCAGAGCTATGAACAACTAAACCCCTTTCATTGGGTTAGGGAGCTCTGTTGTAATTTGATGGATCAATAATAGTTTTCATTATTCTTCTTCTTTCTTTTCTCTTGATTTTACTAGAAAGCTTTCAATCTTCATCCAATTGGGTAATTGTCTTGGAAAAGAAGCTATTCATACTTGGATCTCTTCGGAACCTTGTAAGAGGAATGAAGAGATCATGCTAGAAATGCTTTCTCATGTTGGACCAAATTGGGGTTTGGACGGATATAGTGACATATAATTCTCTCAATACTTTGATTTGGAAATACATGTGGTATAATCAGTGACCATACTTCATCTCTTCTCATGAGCAATTAGACCAAGGAATTGGCTATTGATCAAGATTTAAGAGATTAAATTACCAAGGAATTGGAATTCAATCACTTAAGATTGCCAAGGAGATCAATGAATGCATTGATTGAGGAAGAGATGAAAATGAACTTGATTCGGAGAATATAACATCTCCTGAGCCCAATGAACTCCCCATTTCTGATCTTACCCATTCTCTTTACTTTCTGCCATTTACTTTTATGTTCATCTTCCCCATTCCCCATTTAAGATTCTACAATTTACTTTCCATCATTTACATTCAGTTCTTTATTTCCAGCAATTACATTTTCTGCCATTTACTTTTTTGCCATTTAATTTCCTGAAATTCTCAAATCAAATTCTGCTTAGCTCAACTAGAACATTCCTCTGATTAAAGTTTCTTGACCAATCAATCCCTGTGGGATTCGACCTCACTCTATTGTGAGTTTTTACTTGACGACAATTCGGTATACTTGCCGAGGGAAAATTGTTGAGAGACAAGTTTCCGTGCAGCAAGTTTATGGCACCGTTGCCGGGGATTGATTTTGTATCAACAATGATTAAATTGGTGGGTAACTAGATTGAGAATTTTTCTTTTGTTTGATTTAATTTCTGTTTGATTGATTTACTTTCAGTTTCAGTTCTTTTCTTCCTTTTACCCCTACCCGTTTGTGGTGTTCTCTTATTTGTTACAATTCAGTTCACTAACCCACTAACTGTTTGATATATTGCATCACTCACACTAACAGCATTTTTAACAAGAATACTCTCTATCTCCCTTTTGCTTTGGCCTTGTTGGTTGTATGACAGGTAGAAGAAGTGGGGCTTCAACGTCTTTTGATTCTGAACCTGAGAGGACCTTCCTTAGATTAAGGAGGGAAGCAAGAGGAAAGAGAGTTGTTGGTGCTGAGGAAGAGGAAGAGTACTTTGAACCAGACATGGATGAGAATATGGAGAATCATCATGAAGAAGAAGCTCACAACCATGACAGAGAAGGTCCAGTGCATCATGCTGAGCAAAAGAGAAGAGTTCTGGGATCTTACATAAATCCAAACCCAGGAAACTGTGGAAGTAGCATCCAAAAACCAAACCATACATGCCAATAACTTTGAACTAAAGCCACAACTCATCACCCTTGTTCAGAACAACTGTTCATTCGGAGGAAGTGTCAAAGAAGACCCCAATCAACATCTAACCACATTCCTAAGGATATGTGATACTATGAAGTCTAATGGTGTTCATCCCGACACCTATAGACTGCTTCTGTTTCCCTTCTCACTCAAGGATAAAGCATCTAAATGGCTGAAATCCTTCCTGAAGGAGAGTTTAACAACCTGAGAAGATGTGGTGAACAAATTCTTGGCAAGATTCTATCCTCCTCAAAGAATCAACAGGTTGAGAGCTAAGGTACAAACCTTTAGGCAACAAGATGGTGAAACTCTATATGAAGCATGGGAGATGTTTAAGGACTTGACAAGAAGGTGCCCGCCAAATATGTTCAATGAATGGGTGCAGTTACACATCTTCTATGAAGGTCTTTCTTACGAATCAAAGAAGGCAGTAGACCACTCATCTGGGGGATCTCTGAACAAGAAGAAGACCATTGAAGAAGCTATAGATGTCATTGAGATTGTAGCTGAGAATGACTACTTCTATGCTTCTGAAAGAGGCAACACTAGAGGAGTGATAGAACTAAACAATGTAGATGCACTGCTGGCCCAAAACAAGATGATCACCAAGCAGCTGGCTGACCTTACCAAGAAGATGGAAAGGAACCAAGTAACAGTAATCACCACCTCATCAGCAGCCCAAGAAGGAGTGAATGCAGAGGTAGAGGATGATCAGGAACAAGCCAACTACATTGGAAACTTACTTAGGCAAAACCATGATCCATACTCCAAAACTTATAATCCTGGTTGGAGGAACCACCCAAACTTTGGGTGGGGAATTCAACAAGATCAAGGCCAAGATCAGAGACGTCACAACTCCAACAACAATGCAGTTCACCAATATTCCACACAGAGATCATATCAGCACCCACCTAACAACACCTCTCAATATCCATATCAAAACCAAAATGGCCCTTCTCATCCCTCCAACCCCAACTCACCATCATCCGAAGATAGACTCTCAATGATTGAGACTCTACTTGAAGGCGTATGTAAGGAAATCCAAGAAAACAAGGTGTTCAAGGAGGAAGTGCGAGCCAATATCAAAAACCAGGAAGACACCATTAAGAGGCTGGAATTTCAAGTGGGATACCTCTCTGAGAAGATTCCCAAACCTACTGACAGCTTCCCAAGTGACACAGAGAAAAACCCGAGAGGTGAAGCAAAGAAAGTAAGATGGGAAGAATGCAAGATGGTCACTATAAGTGATAGGAGGACTGAGGAAGAGCTGAACAAACCCTTCGAACACTCTAGAGATACTTCAGCAGAGAAGCATGAAGAGGGTCACCAAGAAACCAAAATTACACAGAAGGAGATGCTGAAACTCTATGCACCCTTTCCCCAAAGACTCAAGGGTGGTGTAGAAAAGAGAATATACTCAAAGTTCCTTGACATGTTTGCATCTCTCCATGTAAACATACCATTCATCAAGGCTCTCCAACAAATGCCCTCATACATTAAGTATATGAAGGAGCTGCTGACCAGGAAAAGCTCACTCAAGGGAGGGCAAACAATAGTGATGAATAATAAGGAGTGCAGTGCTCTCATTCAACCAGAGTTGCCTACAAAAAGGAAGGACCCATGGAGTTTTCACATTCCCTGTGCCATAGGAGACACACTGATTGATAAAGGACTCTGTGATCTTAGAGCAAGCATTAATTTAATGCCTCTATCTCTCATGAAGAAGCTGCTGATCAATAAGCTAATGCCCACAGACGTAGTCATCAGGCTGACTGACAAAACTCAAAAACAAGCAGTAGGAGTGGTTGAAAACGTGTTGGTGAAGGTTGGGAACTACTTCCTTCCCACAGACTTTGTCATATTGGAAATGGAAGAGAGTCACCTTCACCCAATCATATTGGGAAGACCATTCCTAGCTACAGCCAGAGCGCTCATAGATGTGGAGCAAGGAGAGCTAATACTGAGGATACATGATGAACAACTGCATTTAATGTCTTCAAACCCTCACAAGAAGCAGATCAGGAAAACAAGGAACCAAGGGGAGAGTACGACAAAGCACTGGTGGAAGAAACAAGCATTGAAACACAAGTTGTACACCTGGGAATCCCTTTGGTTGATGAGCAAGACAGTCAGCAGTTGTCACAGCTAAAGAAAAACCAGGAGGAACCTAAACCACCAGAGTCATATGAGACCAGCAACAAAATTTTATTGGAAAAAAAGGCCACAAAGAGCATGGAAACATCAAAAGAAACAAAGAAGAAGGCACCAAGGAGATGGAGGAACAAGAAGATCCCCACAGAGGATTTCTCTCCAGGGGATAAAGTGATCTCAGCTTATTTCCCAGTTATCCCACCTCATCTCCCCACCATCCCATCTCAGCTACCTAAAGTTTTCACCATCAATAGAATTCTCTCCTTAGAACATGTGGAGATTCTTGATGAAGCCAATGGAGATAGATTTACTGCGAGGGGGAAAGATTTGAAGCATTACCAACCACCCTGACAAAGTCAGAACGTCAAACTAGTGACGCTAAAGAAATGCTTCATGGGAGGCAACTCATGTTTTATATGCTTTTTAAGTAGTTAATAATGCAAGGTTCATGAATTCCAAATCAACTTTGACATATACTTGGATGAACCCTTTTATGCAGCACATAGTGAAGAACAAGTTTGGTGTTCAAGGCATACTAAGAGAGCATAAATGCAATTCATATCATGTCACTCTTAAAGCCTTGAACAAAACTTTGTACACCACACGACCACAAACTAAGTTTGGTGTCATCAATGTTGCATACAAGGACAATTAAATATTTAGTTGGTTTGCATTCATGAATAGCACTTAATTAGTTAGAAACAAAAAAACTTTAAAAAGTAGTTATCCCATTTTTTTTTTAATTTTGCCGCCACTATCCACAATTTCATTAATCACATCCCTTTTGTTTTGTAGGAGAATTGATGGGACAATTGAAGGAGGAAGGGTTCGGCCACTTCAAAAGAAGAGGACTATACACGTGTCTTCAAGGGGAATGCCTTGGGAAATGTTGCCATGCAACATTGAAAGAATGACACGCTTGGAAATCGAACCAACCCCATCATAAAGTTGATGATCCTTGTGCTCATCCCATGCTAAACCCCATCCGTTCATCATACACCCACTCCATCAATCCACACCTTTCATTCACTCACCACCTCCCTACATAAGTGGTTCTTATTCTGTACCCCCTTCACATTCCATTCCCATTCTCTGAACTTCCCACTTTCGGCACCCAACTCCTCTTACCCCATCAAAAGCACTCTCACCCACTCCCTCAACTATACCCTATCCTAACCCGGCCGAATTCCACCACCTATCCACACCCTTCAACACCTTCACATCTCAAAAGTCACTTATGGCATCATCAAGCTCTAAAAGAAGAAAGGGGAAGGAGCCTATGGAGCAGCGCCCTTTTGATGAAAAGAAGTTTAGAACCTTTCACAATGCATTTCAATATGGGTGGATGGCTGATAAGGAGATCATATACGAGCTAGGCTTTCAAGTCAGAAAAACGGAGTGCCCCGAAATCACAGAGAAGGTGAAAAAGAGAAGATGGGAGCTCCTCACCGATCCGGTCACAAAAGTAAACGCAACTCTTGTAAGAGAGTTTTACGCAAATGCAGTCAGGTATGATAAGGCAGATGAGTCCTATACAAGCTTTGTAAGAGGGGTGACCGTGGATTTTAGTCCCATGAGCATCATGAGGGCATTAAAACTACGAACCATACCATTTGCAGAAGAAAGCTATCACTCCAGAATAGATAGCAGTCCCAATTATAACCAAATAGTGCAAGATATTTGCGTGTAAGGAGTTGATTAGGTACGAGATCCTCAAGGAAAGCCCAAGTTCATCAAGAGAGGGGACCTCACTCCTGAAACAAAGGGGTGGTTCAAAATTATAAGGAGATCCATCCTCCCCGCCGGGAATAACTCAGAGGTGAATCTTAAGAGAGCAACAATGGTGCAATTTATACTTAAAGGGGGAGAGATCAAGGTTCATGAACTCATAGCCCAAGGCATTAGGAAGATGGCTGAGAAAAGCGATTCTGGAGGAAGGTTAGGCTACCCCAGCACTATTTTCCGTCTGTGCGACAGGGATGGGGTGGTGTTCGAAGATGAGAACCCCGAGTGGATAAAAGTGAGCATCCCAATTACTGTTCGATAGATGCATGCTGTTGCATCTCCCCTACCTCAACGAAAGCCAAGAAAGAGGCCAGCCCATCAAGTGGTAGAAGGACAAAACCTAGAGGAGCAAGCCCCTTTGGACATGCACCAACTACAGGAAGCCATTGATGGTTTATTTAGACAATACTTGGAAAATCAAGGGGCACAGAAAGAGCTTCAACTACAGTTGATGGACCGTCAAGAAGAATCACTCTCTAGATGGATGAATCAACAGGGGGAATGGCAAAAGCAAATGATGGAGCAGCAACTGGAACAAGGGAAACAATGGGGTAAATCCTTCCACAAGTTGGAACAAAGGCAGGATCAACAACAAGAAGCCATCCAAAAGCTAATCAACATCCAAGCACATCAAGGTGCACACATACATGAAATGCATCGGAAAGAATTAGAACAGGCAGAACTCTTCGACGAATACAAGGCGTTCTCAGAAGGAATTTACATGAACGAGACTGGATATCATGTGAACACTCAAGCCAGGCTCGAATATTTAGTTGGACAACTGCCTATACTGCATCCGGGAATCACAAGATATGAAGAAGTGAAGGATGAATTAGCACGAGAAGAAAGAGAGAGGGTATAAAAGAGTCATGAATCAGTAAGGAAGGCACTTGAGGATTGGAAAAAAGCCAGACTGGCACAGATACAAGGAAACACAAGTGGACACAAAGAGGACAAACAAGAGGGAGATCATGAGCACCCCCATGAGTAAAAGGTGGTGGAGTTCCCTCATTGTCCTATCTTTCTCAAGTTTTAAATAAGGAAAATCATGTATGAAATAGAACATGTTTCCATGGTAGTTTAGGATTTTCAATTCTACCTTTAAGTTTGCATTGCTTAGGTCTATGCTTGCTAGTCTAATGTCACTGCTACATTTTCACCCTACTTACTTGTATGCTTGTCCTTTAAGTCAAATAAAAAGAGATGTTATGAAAGACCAGAGTGATATTCAATTTGTGGAGTAAGTTTTTAAGCTTGTGGTGTAGTAATTACTTAGCTAAGTTGGTTCACCAACAAGGTAGGAAGGCAACTATCTGTCCTGAATCATATGCTTGAAACAAAACCCATGAGACTAGCTAAATAACAAGATTCTAATAAGAAAAAAGGGAAAGAAAAATGAAAGTTGAGAAATAAAGAAAAAGAGTAAGAAATAAGGCTAGGCACCAAGGGTTGAATCTTGAGGCATGTGTCTGTGGTGCTCCTGTGTAAAGGATATGCTTGGATGAATAAGCTCCCAGGGGTACCTTATCACTTGGTAGCTTGGGTTAACTAACCCGGATTATCAGCTGAAAGTCCACTATCATGAGTAACCTTTGCTACAGAACACTTAGTAACCCAAAGAGGTGCTGGACACCAAGGTCTCAAGTAAGAAAATAACAAACCATGTGTCTGTGGTGTGTATGTATGGGGGAAAGAGACTTGAGGGAGTAAGTCCTAAGGTGTGTCTTAACACCCAGCACCTTGGACCAACTGGTTCGGGAGTGCTGGCTGAAAGCTTATCTTAAAGAGTCGCCCTCTCACAAAGCACCTAGTCTAAGAACACAATTAAACCTTGAAAAGACAAAGGGATTAATGAATAAAAGTCTCATAGGGTGCAATCAAGTAAGTATTCCAGGGCATGATAAAGGTCTGAAAGCCAGTGAAGGAATGAACCTAAGTTGCTATGCATGAAACCCCCATAAAACCAAGGATATGACTTCCACAATAATGACTCATTTCTCTTGTCATTTCATTCATCATTCTCATGTTTCAGTACTTGCTTAGGGACAAGCAAGCTTTAAGTTTGGTATTGTGATGCCAGGGCATTTTGGCCAGTTTTACTGACCTTTTCTTTACTGTTTTAGGGTAGTTTCATGCATTTTCTTAGTTAATAAGCAAGTTTTGGGTAGATAATCACTTACATCTTGATTCAAGCAAACATTGTGAATTTTATATGATTTTATGAGAATCATGCATGAATTGAATGATAAAATGGATGATGCATGATCTCATGAGTTAGAACCTAGCTTTGATGCACTTTACTTGCTTGATTTCAGGACAAAGGAAGCAAGGAAGATGCCACGTTAATAGCCACATTAGTCTAGCTAACGTGACCATTAACATGGAATGGGAGCTAGCTTGCAACGTTAATGAGAAAAGTGATCGCCAATAACGCCTTCGTGAACCATCATAGCCCACGTTAGTTGCCACGTTAACTACATTAACGTGGAAGCTAACGTGGAGGAGAAGTAAAGCTCCAACGTTAGTGGTAAAAGTGAAGGCTACTAACGTTGGAAAAAGGGGCACACTTAGCCACGTTAAGAGTCACGTTAATTACATTAACGTGAACTCTAACGTGGAAGGAAGAAAGAAGTGCCAATGTTAGTGACACTCACCTTTGTCACTAACGTTGGACCAAGCCACTATTAGCCACGTTAGTTGCCACGTTAATTACATTAACATGGAAGCTAACGTGGAGGAAAGAAATGATGAGCCAACGTTAGTGACACTCACCTTTGTCACTAACATTAGAGATGGCAATCACCACCACGTTAGTGGCCATATTAATACAATTAACATGAGGCACTAACGTGAGAAGGGGCGTTTAGAGCGTTAGTGACAAAGGTAAGTGTCACTAACGCTCTCGAAGCTGAGGCATGCCCACGTTAAGGGTCACGTTAGCTACACTAATGTGGACTCTAACGTAGGGAGGAAGGGCAACAAGCAAACATTATTGGAAAAGGTGAATGCCAATAACGTTTGCGAAGGACCAAGAGGCAACATTAGTGGTCACGTTAGTGCCACCAACGTTGAAGTTAACGTGGACCATCTTGGGTTAGGAACGTTAGTGAAAAAGGTGATCGTCACTAACATTCTCGAACCTACATTTTCACTTAACGTTAACACCACTAACGTCCTAACTAACGTCCATGCCTAACTCACACTTTCTCTGCAAGCAAAGCTGAGCCCACTGAAGACTGCAACTGCTTCAACTAAAGATCCAAAGGCCCATATCCAAGACTTGAAGAGCCAACTAGAAGATTAGAAGAGTAGTATATATAGGAGTAGTTTTGAACTAGTAAGGGAGCTTTTGGCATTGAGAGAACTACTCTCTGTATAATTTTACTTTCTCTGCAACTTCTAGTTTTACTTTTAGAATGTATTTTCCATCTTTGCTTTCCATTCCCAGAGCTATGAACAACTAAACCCCTTTCATTGGGTTAAGGAGCTCTGTTGTAATTTGATGGATCAATAATAGTTTTCATTATTCTTCTTCTTTCTTTTCTCTTAATTTTACTAGAAAGCTTTCAATCTTCATCCAATTGGGTATTTGTCTTGGAAAAGAAGCTATTCATACTTGGATCTCTTCGGAACCTTGGAAGAGGAATGAAGAGATCATGCTAGAAATGCTTTCTCATGTTGGACCAAATTGGGGTTTGGACGGATATAGTGACTTATAATTCTCCCAATACTTTGATTTGGAAATACATGTGGTATAATCAGTGACCATACTTCATCTTTTCTCATGAGCAATTAGACCAAGGAATTGGCTATTGATCAAGATTTGAGAGATTGAATTACCAAGGAGTTGGAATTCAATCACTTAAGATTGCCAAGGAGATCAATGAATGCATTGATTGAGGAAGAGATGAAAATGAACTTGATCCGGAGAATACAACATCTCCTGAGCCCAATGAACTCCCCATTTCTGATCTTACCCATTCTCTTTACTTTCTACCATTTACTTTTATGTTCATCTTTCCCATTCCCCATTTAAGATTCTGCAATTTACTTTCCATCATTTACATTCAGTTTTTTATTTCCAACAATTACATTTTCTGCCATTTACTTTTCCGCCATTTAATTTCCTGAAATTCTCAAATCAAATTCTGCTTAGCTCAACTAGAACATTCCTCTGATTAAAGTTGCTTGACCAATCAATCCCTGTGGGATTCGACCTCACTCTATTGTGAGTTTTTACTTGACGACAATTCGGTATACTTGCCGAGAGAAAATTGTTGAGAGACAAGTTTCCGTGCATCACAAAGTCAAGCATGCGCCTAGCCTCCTGGAAGTAAAACATGAGATCGGAGAACCTCTTAGAGACTACATGGAAAGGTTCAACAAGGCGTACCTAGAAATTCAGGATCTGCCTACAGAAGCAGTAATTATGGACCTAGTAAATGGACTCCGAGAAGGTCCCTTCTCCTAGTCCATCTCGAAAAGGTACCCGACTTCTTTGAGTGGTGTACAAGAAAGAGATGAGAAGCACATCAATATGGAGGAAAATGCTAGGCTACGAGAACCCAGCTAGCGACTTGGGCAATCTCACCCGACAAGGGAGAAAGAGAGGGAGCCCAAGAAAAAAGAAGAATAGTAATATTATTAATCCATAAAACTCAACAGAGCTCCTAACCTTAACCTTAGGAGGTTAGTGACTCATACTATATAGAAAATAATAATGAAAGGTTCGAATGGGCAAAGATCCCTAACAAGGGTGATCTTTGTTCTATATATACTAGTCTAGTAACTAAGGATTACAGAAAATAAGAAAAACTAGTCTTGTAGTGCAAAAATCCACTTCTGGGACCCACTTGGTGAGTATTTGGGCTGAGCTTGAGTGTCTCCCATGAGTTAGTACCCTTTAGGGGTGTTGAATGCTGGCTAGGAACTCCATCCTGGGTGTTGGATGCCAGCTGCTCCCCTATGGGCGCTGGACGCCAGGAATAGGGATGGTGGCTGGCGTTGAATGCCAGTTTTGGGCCTTCATTTCCAAAGTAAAGTATGGACTATTATATATTTCTGAAAATCTCTGGATGTTAGCTTTCCATAGCTGTTGAGAGCACACCATTTGAACTTCTTTAGCTCCAGAAAAGCTCCTTCGAGTGCACGGAGGTCAAATCTTGACAGCATCTGCAGTCCTTTCCCTGTCTCTGAATCAGACTTTTGCTCAAGCTCCTCAATTTCAGCCAAAAAATACCTGAAATCACCATAAAACACACAAACTCAAAGTAGAATCCAAAAATGTGAATTTTGCACTAAAACCTATGAAAACATAATAAAACTTAAACAAAACATAATGAAAATTGTATGAAAATGATGCCAAAAAGCGTATAAAATATCCGTTCATCAGAATACCAAATTTAAACTGTTGCTTGTTTCCAAGCAACCAAAACAAAGTAGGATAAAAAGAAATAGAAGGATGCAATAAATCTCAAAGTTTTCAATGAAGCTTGGTTTCAATTAGATGAGCGGGACTAGTAGCTTTTTGCTTCTGAATAGTTTTGGCATCTCACTTTCTATTGAAGCTCAAAATAGTTAGCATTTTAGGAACTTAGAATCCAGATGATACTATTGATTCTCTTAGTTAAGTTCTTTTTTATTCTTGAACACAGCTTCCTTAGAGTCTTGGTCGTGACCCTAAGCACTTTGTTTTCCAGTATTACCACCGGATACATAAATGCCACAGGCAATTTAACTAGGTGAACCCTTTTGGATTGTTATTCAGCTTTGCTAGAATCCCCAGCCAGTGATGTCTAGAGTTCTTAAGCACACTCTTTACTTTGGACCACGACTTTAACTGCTCAGTCTCAAGCTTTTCACTTGACACCTTCACACCACAAGCATATAGTTAGGGAAGCAGCTCAATTGAACTGTTTAGGCTAAGATATTTCTTTTAGGCCCTCCTAACCATTGATGCTCAAAGCCTTGGATCCTTGCTCTTGCCTTTTGGTTTAAAGAGCTATTGGCTTTTTCTGCTTTTTATTTCTTTTTCTGCTTTTTTTTTTGCATATTTTTTTTTCTTTTATTACTTTTTGCTGCTTTTTCTTGCTTCAAGAATCAATTTTTAGATTTTTCAGATCACCAATAATACTTCACTTTTATCCTCATTCTTTCAAGAGCCAACATTCTTAACTCCAACATCAAATATGCACTATTTATTCATACATTCAGAAAACAAAAGCAATGCCACCACATCAAATAATTGGACTATTCTTAATATATAACTTGAAATTCATGCATCTTACTTTTCTTTTTTAATAAAATAATTTTTCTTTTAAGCAAGGTGAGAGATGCATGGAATATTTCATAGTTTTAAGACATAAAGACAGATGATCATGCACTAGAAATAGACAATAAAACAAAATACATGGAAAACAAAACAAATAATAACATAGGCAACGGGGGAATAAAGGGAACGAATCCACCTTAGTGATGGCGTCTACTACTCCTTCTGGAGGATCCAATGGAGTGCTTGATTTTCTCTATGTCACACCCCTGCCTCTATTGTTCTTCCCTCATGATTCTTTGTTCTTCCCTCATGGCTCTTTGATCTTCTCTTATGTCATGGAGGATGGTGGAGTGCTCTTAATGTCCCATCCTTAGTTGATCCATGCTGGAGCTCAATTCTTCTAGAGAAGTGTGCAATTGGTCCCAATAGCTTTTGAGAGGAAAATGCATCCCTTGAGGCATCTCATGGATTTCTTGTTGAGGTAGCTCAACATGCTCTTGCTGTGGTCCATGTGCTGGCTCTCTAATTTGCTCCATCCTCCTCTTGGTGATGGGCTTGTCCTCCTCAACAGGAATGTCTCCTTCTATGACAATTTCAGTTGAATTGCATAGATGACAGATAAGGTCGGGGAAGGCCAACCTTTCTAAGAGGGAAGGCTCTTCAGCTTTCTTGTACAACTCTTGAGGTATTACCTCATGTACCTCCACCTCACTTCCAATCATGATGCAATGAATTATGATGGCTCTGTCAATGGTCACTTCTAGCCGATTGCTAGTAGGGATGATAGAGCATTGGATAAATTCAAACCATCCTCTAGCTACAGGCTTGAGGTCAAGCCTTCTCATTTGGATAGGCTTGCCTTGAGCATCCCTCTTCCACTAAGCTCTTTCCACACAAATGTCTGAAAGGACTTGGTCTAGCCTCTGGTCAAAATTGACTTTCCTAGTGTAAGGATATGGATCTCCTTGCATCAGTGGCAAATGGAGCACCAACCTTACACTTTCTGGGCTGAAATCCAAGAGATGCCATCGGACCATGGTATGCCAATTTTTTGGGACTTCGGTTCACGCTTGTATCATGGTTTTTCTGGACCCACGTATTGGCATAGAACTCTTGTACCATTAAGATCCCAACTTCTGAGATAGGATTGGTTAGGACTTCCCAACCCCTGCTCCGGATTTCTCTTTGGATCTCCGGGTACTCATTCTTTTTTAGCCTAAAGGGGGACTTTAAGAATCACCATTTTCTTTGCCACTACTTTATAGAAGTAGTCTTAATGAGCTTTGATAGTGAATCTTTCCATCTTCCAAGATTCAGAGGTAGAAGCAACTGCTTTTCCTTTCCTCTTTCTAGAGGGTTCTCCGACTTTGGGTGCTATAAGTGTGAATGGAAAGCAAAAAACAAGGCTTTTCCAACACAAAACTTAAAAGCTTTGCTCTTCCTCGAGCAAAATATGAAGAAAAGAGTAGAAGAAGAAGATAATTGGTAGAGAAAAGAGGAGAGGAGGATTCGGCCAAGTGGGCTTTAGAGTATAATGGTATGTGTATGAATGGTAGGAAGAAGGGGTATTTATAGGAGTGGAATAGAGTAGGGTTCGAATGAATGGGTGGGAATTGGGTGAAAAATTTTGAATTTGAAGTGGGTGGGGATTGGTGGGAGTTATGATGGTATTGGAAAGTGATATGGATGTGATTGGGTTAGGTTTTATAGGGAAGAGTGAAAGTAAGAGAGAGAAGAAGGTGGGGCAGGTGGAGATTCTGTGGGATCCACTAATTCTGAGGGGCTAGGGAATTCAAGTTTCCTGCCCCCTTGTGGGCATTGAACACCCAGCTCTTGCTTGTAAGACCCAGAATCTTTGAAAAGTCTTATTATGATCAAGTCTCAAATCCTACAGTTATTTATAGCCTTAATTTCAAAGATTATTTTATTAAAGATAATTATGGCAAGTTTTGATTTATTGGATTTGAGATAAGTTATGATTATTATCCAATTTTATAATTATTGGATTATTTTCTATATTCAAAGTATAAAGTTGATAGTTATGAAATAATAAGAATTTTTATATGACTCGGATTAAATAAAATATTAATACTGTTACTTTGGAAAATAAATGGTTTAATTATATTATTTCTAATTATTGGATTTGGACATTTTATCGGGAATAAAATGTGAAATATGAGCAAGTAGTATTTCTATACATTATTATTGTTGGATTAGAAATTATTCCCAATTTTATTTGAAATTACCATAATGCCCTTAACCCTAATTTTCAAAATGAAACCCTAATCCCTAACCCACCAGCCGCACCCCAGTTGCTTCCCTTTCACCCTCATTCACAGAAACATGGAAGGAAGGAACGGAAGGGGGAAGGGGGAAGAAAAAGCCGCGACAGGGGAAGAGAAGGAAGGGACGATGCCACAGCCAAGACTCGCCGCTGTCACACTATTCTTGGCCCGCTGCGTGCCCCGCCGCGCCTCGCCGCCAGAACCGCGCGAAGGACAGAGGTCCGAGTGAGGGAGAAGTGGAGGGCGAGAGGGAGAAGGTTCGTGCGCCGTCGGAGCCGCTTCGTCACCACCGTTGAGGTCCTCACCATCGCCGTTAATGGAGGACGTCGTCGCGAGGATGAGCGTCGCCTCGCCGCAGTCCCTGCTGAGCCGCCGCCACCACTAGGGTTTTGTCGCCGCCACTTGTGCCACTGTCGGCGAGCACGAAGCCGGAGGAGAAGGAAGAGCGACGCCGTCCCTTGCCGCATTGCTCGGGGCTGTCGCACCGCCACTGCCGTCCAGGGAAGATCCGCTGCTGCCGTCCGAGAAGCCACCTTGCTGCGAGTCAGGACTGAGGTGAGAGAGAGAGAGAGAGCTGCAAAGGAGTGGACTTTCTCTGCCGCTGCCAGGCCATGACCGCCGTTTTGGAGGTTGCCGTCGCCGCTGCCTGGGTCCCTGTGGTCCAAGCCACCATTGATGGAGCTTCGTTTCTGCTTCTCTGGTCTGTTGAGGGAGGAGCTCATGGGTGGAAGAAGGCCAATCGAGGGAGAGAAACGCCATTGAGTGGGGGGAGGTCTGCCACCGGTCCGATTTGAGGAAGAGGAAGTGCAACCGGAAGAGCAGGCAGGGAGCTATCGCTGCTGCTGCCAGCTCCTGGATGCTGTTCAAGCCGCCGCTCCTGCCGCCCAAAAATCCCGCTGCCGTTGCCGGAAAACTCTTACGGTAAGGGTTTTATTTGAGGTTTCTACCTTTTTGGTTTTTGAGATGGTTTTGATGCTGTGCGATTTTTCTAGTTGATCCACCGGAGTTTCTGACCGCCGCCGGAGCTGTTGCTGCCGCCGGTTCGAAATTGCGGCTGCTTCGTGTTGTTATTCCGGTAAGAAATTATGTTTCGAAAAGCCTTGCGTTAGTATTCGGTTGTGTTGGTTAATGAATATGAGTTTTGGTAACGTGAGGTCGAGTCCTGATTACTTTATGTTGCGATTAGTGTTGCTATGATTATTGCGAAGTGGCTGGGAGCTGAGGTTTTGGTTGCCGTCAGTTCGGGTTGAGGCGAAAAGGACTTGATGAGGCGTTTGGGTTATGGAATTGCGTTTTGAGGTAGGGGCGCTTTCTAAAAACTATGCTTTATGTATTGGAATTATTACATATGGATACTGTTGTGAGAAAATGTGTATTTGGTGATTGTATCGGCCTTATGTATAATTTGATTGTATCGAATGATTATGAATGTTTGTTTGGCTGAATTGTTGTGCGGCTTTGTGAAATGTAATCTTTGGAAGTTGATTCTTTAAAGATTTGAAATGAGTTTAATCCGTTGAGGATTGGTTTGAATTGAGTCAATTATTTGGGTGATGTGAAAGATAGAACACTTTTGAATTCAGCCTGGTTTACTTTAATTGACTTGGTTTCGGACAAATGATTTATTGCTTAATCGATTCTTTAAAGCTTTGGAAATGAATTAAATCGATTGATATTGAGTTGATTTTAAAATAGTATCCTTGAGATACGCCACTGAGGCGATTGTTGGATTTAGCTTAATTTGAACTGATTTCTGATTTTGTGTTGTTGAAAAGGAATGAGGAACGGTTTAGTTGGGACCCGAACCGGGTGGCAAAAGTCCAAGTTTTAGGGGAGGTGCTGCCGAAATTTCTATAAAATCTTAGTCTTGTTTGAAAGGTTATTTAAAAGGTTTGGATTTGAGAAATTATATTATTTGATTTATTAAGAGGATATTTATGCTTTCCAGCTTAATTTATTTGATGAACCTTATACGTTGAGTTCGGCTTATTTAGAACTGAACTATTTTTACCGTTGAAATCACTGAAAGAAATAATGATGCTCTAATATTGATTTCAATATAAAAAGGAGTTTTTAGTGATTTTCAAAGGAACCTAGACTTTTGATTGAGTAATCAAGTTTGAGACATTTTGGAAGAGTTGGAAAAATGGGTTCCAAAAAGAAATCTAAAAGCGGTTTGATTCAAATGAACCGGTTCCGTTTCAAATGAGTTGATTTTTGGACCGGATTGGAACTTGTGATTTTGTATGGTTCGGTTTCATAATAAATTCAATTTTATTTACTTGAACCGAGAATCTATGATTTTAAGAGTTTCAATGAATTTTAAGAAATTGATGTAAGTTGACCTTCCCCTAAAGACTTGGGACTCTGCCGAAAAACTTTTGTTATGAAATTCCACTGTTGGGTGGGTGATTTTGGATACTTTGAAATAAATCCTTAACTTGCCATGGTTTTGGAAGTTTTGGAAAGAGAATGCCGAAAGTGGCTTTGTTTTAAAAAGGGAACTCACTTTGAGTAAATTTGGCTTATGAGCCTGAGATGATTTGAGAAACGAGATTTCTAAAGCCAAGGCTGAAAAGAGTTGAAACTTGATTTCAAAGTGAAATGAATTGAGAAAATGATTTATGGCTTAAATGCCGATTTCATAAATCTGATGATTTTGAATGGTGGAAGTGCTGTTTTATTATGAGCCGGAATGGCTATGTATGATTATGAATATTGACTGGTTTTGGATTGAACCGTGAGCCGGAATGGCTGTGTGTGATTATCAATATTGATTGGTTCTGGATTGAACCGTGAGCCGGAATGGCTGTGTATGATATGAATATTGGCTGGTTCTGGAATGAACCGTGAGCCGGATGGCTGAGATGGATGTTGATCCATGGATGAGATTGATTGCATGTTTATGCTGAATCATTGATAAATGTGAATGTTGCACTTCCACTATCTGAGATACGAGTTTCCCTGGGTAGTAGCAGTGGCTAGCCACCACGTGCTCCAGTTTGAGACTTGATACTCTGTTGACCCTATGTCGTAAGTGTGGCCGGGCACTGTGAAAGCCCCGGATGAGCTCGCCCCCATAAATATTCACCAGTGACGGTGATGGATAAATATTCACCAGTGAGGGTGATGGATATGGATCATGATTATGATCAAGTTTATGATGAGTATAACTCGAGTTGGGGATGCACGACAGAGGGACAGTCCAATGGTTAGCTACCAGGACTTGTCGGGTTGGCTCTATAACCGACAGATGATATCATCAGCCACTAGGGACAGGCATGCATCATATGCATTTGTGTGACATTGGTTGGGTGTGCATATTATACTTGGTTTGCCTATGTGATTAATTGCTAACTGTTTTACTTGTAATAACTGTTTGTTTGTGCTTGAACTTCCTAACTGTGTTTGCATCTGGGACTCTGTTGGATTGTGGTGATTGGTTTTTGGTTGGATTGTTTGGGCCTAGGGCCGTGGTTGGAAAGAGATGAACTGATGGTTGATTTCGGTTTTGTGTTTCTGGTTTGGAATAAAATTATGAAAGGCTATTTTGGTTCTGCATAGATAAACCGTTTTGAAAGGCTTTTGAGTTTTTGAGAATTGAACGGTTCTTTTTTCTGAAAAGATTTCCGACTTTACTTTCATTGTAAACCGTTGTTTTTGAAAAGAGGCATAAGACAGTTATGAATCACTGGTACGGTTTATACTCACGTATCCTATTACAGTAATTCCCAAAAACCCTCTACTGAGAACCCTTTCGAGGATGATGTTCTCACCCCCCCTACATTTTTCCCCCTTTCAGGATATGGGCGCAGAAGTTACGAAGAGCTTATTTAATTGTTGTTGTGATGCTCTGTATTGTTTTAGCTATGGTTTATTGTACCCTCGCCTTTATCTTGATATAATCTGTAAGAGGGATAGGAATTGTATTGGATAATACTTGTAATATTATCTATGTATATAAGTGTATATATGTATGTACTCTTTATGAGTTTTTGTAAGTTGTATGGTATTTATGGATGTATGATATCGGATGAAAGTATTTTTGGATCGGTATTGCGGTTTAAAGTTTTAAACAGGCTCATATTTTAGTATTAGATAATATAAAAGTCGTCGTAATGTCCGAACTATCAGAGTCGCGCAGCCGGAAGTGTGAGCTTTGGTAGTTAGGATTTTACATTATGGTATCAGAGCAGTTCTTCCTGTAGAGCCTGAGGAATGGACTGACTATGCTTCAATTGCATACTCTGAGTGTTTGTCATGTATTAGGTCTTGTCGAACGACGAGAATTAGAGCTTTATGCACATGACGATCTATTGATTTAACGCTGTTAGTCTTGCATTGCATAATTCTTGGTATTAAGTTTGGCCGGCTTAATACTAGTGAATTATGTATATGAAAGCACTGATGGGTTATCATACATGAAATACGAGTTTTGAGTAAAGTGAATAGCGGGTTTTGGGAGCGTTAAAAACTATTTCTCGAGGATATTCAGTTGTGTGTCTTGAATTCTATTCGAGTCGACCTGTTCTTTCATGTCCTAATTTGAAGTTCTTGTTTGCTAATCCTTTGAAAAATAGTTTGACTTTTCAATTCTATTCCTCTATTCATATGCATTCTTGTTTGATCTTAAGTGCATATGCTTGGTTGAACTCCCTGTTGTATCTATCTTTCTCTGTTTGAGTTCTTCTTGATTCATGTATCCTTTGACATGACTTTGAACTTGTCCTACTGCACAGTGCATTTTAGCTTCGGGTTCCGAGTTCATTCTTAGAGAAATTGTTAATTCAGTGTTCCTCTTATTTGACAGTGAATTAAAGCCAATTTTGAGATTTTTATAAAGTTGCTGTTGATTAGATATGTACTTATCTATATATGAATCTTTGAAGATTTCTTATACAGTTTAATAACTATTTATCTCTAATACCTCGCATGTACTTTTACTGGTTTACGGAACTGCACTTATTTTAAAGGTAAATTGACCTTCTAGTAATTCTACTATAGCTCCAGTGCACATCTTCATTTGATTATGTATTTGGATATTTTTCAAAATTTTGAAAAGAAAGGATTTACCACTTTTGTCTCGGTTGAGTTTCGTTTGATAAACTTTACTCAATTCATTTTGATTTGAGTTTGATTTAGCATACTACATGGCTTATGCCATTGTTGTTCTTTTGAAAATGTTGGACTCATAGTTTTCTTCCTATGAACGGACTAAATTCTCTATTAAATCTTCCATCTCCATGAATGTCATGTTTGACCTTGTTTTTGACTGATCTTTTACATCTTGTGAATATTGCCATTGATCTTGGTTTTTTTTCTTTTTGTGAAACTCATTCGTATATGAGTCAGTTTGATTCGTTTCAAGTTAGTGCATTGTTTATTCTCCCATTATCTCTACAAGAGTTTTTAGTCAAAGATTTATCATTGAGAAATTACAAATGATTGAGTTGTCTTTTTCTATGACTGTTGTATTCTTTTGGATCAATTTAAAACTTGTTTGATGTTTCATGTCTAGTGGCTCTTGTTTGAACTACTTTAATTTAAGATCCTTTCTAGTATGGCTTGATTCCTTTTTTAAGTACCTCCTAATTTTTTTGAATATCTTTCTGAGAAGGTGATTTCAAGAACACTTTTGGAGTCTTGCTTTGAATCTTTTAAAGAAGTTTTGAATTCTCTTGTAAGAAGTTTTAAATGGAATTTATTTTTTGTTGCTTGATTTAGATTGAAACCATTGTTCAATTTTGACGAAGTTAATTTAAAGTTGTCATGCGCTATTTTAAATGAAGTTTTGAAAAGCTTCCTTGTTTAGTGGAAACCGGTTTGTTTATAACGCACCACTTATTTCCTTACCAGATTGTAAGCAAATTTTTACCTCGGAGTTTCTTTTCTAAAAAGAGTTTAACTTCCTCTTTCGTACTTGCTATAAATGTTATACATGATTGTTTGAATATGAAATTTTGAGAATTTTGAACAAGCATTTGATTACTTCCGAGTTTTTATGAACTGCTTTTGATTAAGTTGTGCATCTAATTATCCTTCTAAAATATTTGAGGAAATATTTTAGCTATTAGCCAAAGTTGTGTGCATTTGTTTTTGGAACTCTACAAAATCTACTTCAACATGAAATTGTATTGAAGTAAAGTCACATTTATGCTTTTGTTACTCTCTTGAAGGATATTTGTTGCTTAACTTTTCTTTTAGACTGCAAGGTGATTTTCCTGCAAGTTTTCGATTCTTTTAAGAACAATGTATTCAGAAGTATTTTTAATTATGCTCTTGAGTTTTGTGAGCTTTGCCTTGGGTTTGAGATATTCTCTTTTGTGAACCTCATACTTCTTCGACTCAGCTTGAATTTGTTCAAACTAATGCAACGATTTTCCTCTTATTGATCCTATTGAACTTCTTCGATCCAAGGGTCATCTTTGAAGTTGTCAATTGAGTTGAGTCTAGCAAACTTCATTGCTTGAGAGTCCTTGTTTATCTGGACCTAGATACATTCTCCCAAATCTTTGAGTACTATCCTTGACATTTGACTCTCCTTTCTAAAGTCTTGTATCCTTCTGAGTAGACTCGAGAATTATTTTGATATCACGTGCGACTTGTAGACGTAGTAACGCGATGTGTTAGTTCTTTAAGGCGTGATATGTGTATACAGAAGTTGAAGCGGTAGGTGTGCAACGTTATGAGTTGTGGGTGTTTTGTTCCTTGCAGACGGGTTTGCGGTTGTAAGGCTTGTGATCGAGTATGGGATTGTAAAGTGCTTGATGGAGTTAGAAAGTTGAAACCTTGAGGTTGATATGAGATTAGTGTGCGGATATTGAGCACATCGTTTTAACTCCATCCTGTTTTATAGCCTTTGATGCCTTGCCCTACTATCACATGATTGACCCATGTTATCTTTTGCATTGAGCCTACCTTGTAACGTTTGCTCTACAATCACACTCCTACCTTTACACCCTTATGCTTATGACAATCAAAGTATTTGAAAATCGTATATATGATTATATTGAGATGTTTTTTTGCTTCTTCTTTAAATGTGTTCAAGGGTGAACTGTTATGGATTTCTTTCATTTTGTATCAATTTTCGAGGGCGAAAATTTTTATAAGGTGGGTAGAATGTAAGACCCAGAATCTTTGAAAAGTCTTATTATGATCAAGTCTCAAATCCTACAGTTATTTATAGCCTTAATTTCAAAGATTATTTTATTAAAGATAATTATGGCAAGTTTTGATTTATTAGATTTGAGATAAGTTATGATTATTATCCAATTCTATAATTATTGGATTATTTTCTATATTCAAAGTATAAAGTTGATAGTTATGAAATAATAAGAATTTTATATGACTCGGATTAAATAAAATATTAATACTGTTACTTTGGAAAATAAATGGTTTAATTATATTATTTCTAATTATTGGATTTGGACATTTTATCGGGAATAAAATGTGAAATATGAGCAAGTAGTATTTCTATACATTATTATTGTTGGATTAGAAATTATTCCCAATTTTATTTGAAATTACCATAATGCCCTTAACCCTAATTTTCAAAATGAAACCCTAATCCCTAACCCACCAGCCGCACCCCAGTTGCTTCCCTTTCACCCTCATTCACAGAAACATGGAAGGAAGGAACAGAAGGGGGAAGGGGGAAGAAAAAGCCGCGACAGGGGAAGAGAAGGAAGGGACGATGCCACAGCCAAGACTCGCCGCTGTCACACTGTTCTCGGCCCGCTGCGTGCCCCGCCGCGCCTCGCCGCCAGAACCGCGCGAAGGACAGAGGTCCGAGTGAGGGAGAAGTGGAGGGCGAGAGGGAGAAGGTTCATGCGCCGTCGGAGCCGCTTCGTCACCACCGTTGAGGTCCTCACCATCGCCGTTAATGGAGGACGTCGTCGCGAGGATGAGCGTCGCCTCGCCGCAGTCCCTGCTGAGCCGCCGCCACCACTAGGGTTTTGTCGCCGCCACTTGTGCCACTGTCGGCGAGCACGAAGCCGGAGGAGAAGGAAGAGCGACGCCGTCCCTTGCCGCATTGCTCGGGGCTGTCGCACCGCCACTGCCGTCCAGGGAAGATCCGCTGCTGCCGTCCGAGAAGCCACCTTGCTGCGAGTCAGGACTGAGGTGAGAGAGAGAGAGAGAGCTGCAAAGGAGTGGACTTTCTCTGCCGCTGCCAGGCCATGACCGCCGTTTTGGAGGTTGCCGTCGCCGCTGCCTGGGTCCCTGTGGTCCAAGCCACCATTGATGGAGCTTCGTTTCTGCTTCTCTGGTCTGTTGAGGGAGGAGCTCATGGGTGGAAGAAGGCCAATCGAGGGAGAGAAACGCCATTGAG
Source organism: Arachis ipaensis (assembly GCF_059453495.1). Classification (NCBI taxonomy): domain Eukaryota; kingdom Viridiplantae; phylum Streptophyta; class Magnoliopsida; order Fabales; family Fabaceae; genus Arachis; species Arachis ipaensis. The sequence goes on from NC_142436.1 coordinate 36,897,635, forward strand.
TGGGGGGAGGTCTGCCACCGGTCCGATTTGAGGAAGAGGAAGTGCAACCGGAAGAGCAGGCAGGGAGCTATCGCTGCTGCTGCCAGCTCCTGGATGCTGTTCAAGCCGCCGCTCCTGCCGCCCAAAAATCCCGCTGCCGTTGCCGGAAAACTCTTACGGTAAGGGTTTTATTTGAGGTTTCTGCCTTTTTGGTTTTTGAGATGGTTTTGATGCTGTGCGATTTTTCTAGTTGATCCACCGGAGTTTCTGACCGCCGCCGGAGCTGTTGCTGCCGCCGGTTCGAAATTGCGGCTGCTTCGTGTTGTTATTCCGGTAAGAAATTATGTTTCGAAAAGCCTTGCGTTAGTATTCGGTTGTGTTGGTTAATGAATATGAGTTTTGGTAACGTGAGGTCGAGTCCTGATTACTTTATGTTGCGATTAGTGTTGCTATGATTATTGCGAAGTGGCTGGGAGCTGAGGTTTTGGTTGCCGTCAGTTCGGGTTGAGGCGAAAAGGACTTGATGAGGCGTTTGGGTTATGGAATTGCGTTTTGAGGTAGGGGCGCTTTCTAAAAACTATGCTTTATGTATTGGAATTATTACATATGGATACTGTTGTGAGAAAATGTGTATTTGGTGATTGTATCGGCCTTATGTATAATTTGATTGTATCGAATGATTATGAATGTTTGTTTGGCTGAATTGTTGTGCGGCTTTGTGAAATGTAATCTTTGGAAGTTGATTCTTTAAAGATTTGAAATGAGTTTAATCCGTTGAGGATTGGTTTGAATTGAGTCAATTATTTGGGTGATGTGAAAGATAGAACACTTTTGAATTCAGCCTGGTTTACTTTAATTGACTTGGTTTCGGACAAATGATTTATTGCTTAATCGATTCTTTAAAGCTTTGGAAATGAATTAAATCGATTGATATTGAGTTGATTTTAAAATAGTATCCTTGAGATACGCCACTGAGGCGATTGTTGGATTTAGCTTGATTTGAACTGATTTCTGATTTTGTGTTGTTGAAAAGGAATGAGGAACGGTTTAGTTGGGACCCGAACCGGGTGGCAAAAGTCCAAGTTTTAGGGGAGGTGCTGCCGAAATTTCTATAAAATCTTAGTCTTGTTTGAAAGGTTATTTAAAAGGTTTGGATTTGAGAAATTATATTATTTGATTTATTAAGAGGATATTTATGCTTTCCAGCTTAATTTATTTGATGAACCTTATACGTTGAGTTTGGCTTATTTAGAACTGAACTATTTTTACCGTTGAAATCACTGAAAGAAATAATGATGCTCTAATATTGATTTCAATATAAAAAGGAGTTTTTAGTGATTTTCAAAGGAACCTAGACTTTTGATTGAGTAATCAAGTTTGAGACATTTTGGAAGAGTTGGAAAAATGGGTTCCAAAAAGAAATCTAAAAGCGGTTTGATTCAAATGAACCGGTTCCGTTTCAAATGAGTTGATTTTTGGACCGGATTGGAACTTGTGATTTTGTATGGTTCGGTTTCATAATAAATTCAATTTTATTTACTTGAACCGAGAATCTATGATTTTAAGAGTTTCAATGAATTTTAAGAAATTGATGTAAGTTGACCTTCCCCTAAAGACTTGGGACTCTGCCGAAAAACTTTTGTTATGAAATTCCACTGTTGGGTGGGTGATTTTGGATACTTTGAAATAAATCCTTAACTTGCCATGGTTTTGGAAGTTTTGGAAAGAGAATGCCGAAAGTGGCTTTGTTTTAAAAAGGGAACTCACTTTGAGTAAATTTGGCTTATGAGCCTGAGATGATTTGAGAAACGAGATTTCTAAAGCCAAGGCTGAAAAGAGTTGAAACTTGATTTCAAAGTGAAATGAATTGAGAAAATGATTTATGGCTTAAATGCCGATTTCATAAATCTGATGATTTTGAATGGTGGAAGTGCTGTTTTATTATGAGCCGGAATGGCTATGTATGATTATGAATATTGACTGGTTTTGGATTGAACCGTGAGCCGGAATGGCTGTGTGTGATTATCAATATTGATTGGTTCTGGATTGAACCGTGAGCCGGAATGGCTGTGTATGATATGAATATTGGCTGGTTCTGGAATGAACCGTGAGCCGGATGGCTGAGATGGATGTTGATCCATGGATGAGATTGATTGCATGTTTATGCTGAATCATTGATAAATGTGAATGTTGCACTTCCACTATCTGAGATACGAGTTTCCCTGGGTAGTAGCAGTGGCTAGCCACCACGTGCTCCAGTTTGAGACTTGATACTCTGTTGACCCTATGTCGTAAGTGTGGCCGGGCACTGTGAAAGCCCCGGATGAGCTCGCCCCCATAAATATTCACCAGTGACGGTGATGGATAAATATTCACCAGTGAGGGTGATGGATATGGATCATGATTATGATCAAGTTTATGATGAGTATAACTCGAGTTGGGGATGCACGACAGAGGGACAGTCCAATGGTTAGCTACCAGGACTTGTCGGGTTGGCTCTATAACCGACAGATGATATCATCAGCCACTAGGGACAGGCATGCATCATATGCATTTGTGTGACATTGGTTGGGTGTGCATATTATACTTGGTTTGCCTATGTGATTAATTGCTAACTGTTTTACTTGTAATAACTGTTTGTTTGTGCTTGAACTTCCTAACTGTGTTTGCATCTGGGACTCTGTTGGATTGTGGTGATTGGTTTTTGGTTGGATTGTTTGGGCCTAGGGCCGTGGTTGGAAAGAGATGAACTGATGGTTGATTTCGGTTTTGTGTTTCTGGTTTGGAATAAAATTATGAAAGGCTATTTTGGTTCTGCATAGATAAACCGTTTTGAAAGGCTTTTGAGTTTTTGAGAATTGAACGGTTCTTCTTTCTGAAAAGATTTCCGACTTTACTTTCATTGTAAACCGTTGTTTTTGAAAAGAGGCATAAGACAGTTATGAATCACTGGTACGGTTTATACTCACGTATCCTATTACAGTAATTCCCAAAAACCCTCTACTGAGAACCCTTTCGAGGATGATGTTCTCACTCCCCCTACATTTTTCCCCCTTTCAGGATATGGGCGCAGAAGTTACGAAGAGCTTATTTAATTGTTGTTGTGATGCTCTGTATTGTTTTAGCTATGGTTTATTGTACCCTCGCCTTTATCTTGATATAATCTGTAAGAGGGATAGGAATTGTATTGGATAATACTTGTAATATTATCTATGTATATAAGTGTATATATGTATGTACTCTTTATGAGTTTTTGTAAGTTGTATGGTATTTATGGATGTATGATATCGGATGAAAGTATTTTTGGATCGGTATTGCGGTTTAAAGTTTTAAACAGGCTCATATTTTAGTATTAAATAATATAAAAGTCGTCATAATGTCCGAACTATCAGAGTCGCGCAGCCGGAAGTGTGAGCTTTGGTAGTTAGGATTTTACATTGCTCTTGGCTGGCGTTCAAAGCCAGCTATATGCTCCTCTTGGGTGTTGAACGCCCTTGAGGGACCTCCTTCCTAGCATTCAACGCCAGGTATATGCTTTTGTTGGAGTGTTGAACACCCAAGTTCTGCACCCTGACTAGCGTTCAGCGCTAGCTTTAGGCTCCCTGGCTGGCATTCAATGCCAGTTTTGCTGCTTCTTATGGGTGTTGAACGCCCACTCTGGCCTCCTTGGCTGGCGTTCAATGCCAGCAAAGGACCTACTCCAGGGTGTTCTGTTTCCGACTCTAATTGTTTCTGTTTCTATTCTAACTACTGCACATAATCACAAACTTAAACAAATATGAAAATTGAACTGAAATAACTTAAATAAACTCAAAGAAAAACAAGAAAACATTAATTATTGATGGGTTGCCTCCCAACAAGCACTTCTTTAACGTTACTGGCTTGACGGTTAGCTCCTTACGGAGATGGATAGGGGCTTAGAATTTTGCCCCTTACAGTGAACTTCTTGGCTGTGCTCTCATGGATAAGTTCTATATGTTCCAGAGACAGGATCCTATTCACAGTGTGTGGAATGACTGGATTGTCTGTGAAGACAACTCTCATGCCAGGTGAGAGGCCTTCAGTGGGGATTTTCTTATCCCTCCAACCTTTAAGTACTTTCTTTTTAGTACCTTTGTTCTCAGTGCTTAATAATGGCTGCCCAACACCAAACTTAGAATTGGTGTCTGGGGGCTCTGTATAACCTTGTACTGAGAGAGAGGGTTAGAACACCAAGTATTGCATAACTGTTTCTTTATTTTTAGAGAGAGTTAGGGTTAGGCATCTTAAACAAGATGTGGTCCTCCCAAAAATGTAGAATCAGCTCTCCTTTTGCTACATCAATAATGACATTGGCAGTGGTTAGGAAGGGTCTTCCAAGGATGATGGATTCATCCTCTTCCTCCCCAGTATCCAAGATTATGAAATCTTCAGGGATGTAAAGGTTCTCAACCTTTACTAAGACATCCTCTACATGACCATAAGCCTTTTTCATTGACCTGTCTGCCATCTCTAGTGAGATTCTTGCAGCTTGTACCTCAAAGATTCCCAATTTCTCCATTACAGAGAATGACATAAGGTTTATGCTTGACCCTAGGTCACACAGAGCCTTATCAACGGTAACGGTGCCTATGGTACAGAAAATCAGGAAGCGTCCGAGATCCGACAGCTTCTGAGGTAGTTTCTGATGAACCAAGGCAATGAGTTCCTTGGTGAGCACTGGAGGTTCTTCCTCCAATGGCTCTGTGCCAAACAACTTGGCATTCAGTTTCATCAGAATTCCTAGGTACCGAGCAACTTGCTCCTCCCTAGTAATATCAAGTTTGATCAGCACCTTATCAATCCTACTTTTTGTGTCTCTCACTTGAAAAAGGTCAATGTCTAAAACTTCTCCCAGCTTTTCCTATTTTTCCTCCTAGCTCCTTCGTTTTATAATGTTCAGGTAATTCCTAGAGTTAGATCCACACTAGACTTGAGAGAATTCAACATCATTTGACTCCTCCTCTTTCCACCTCTTTAGGTTTAGAATATAGTTCTTAAAAAGCTGTGGTCCCCCTCTTTCAATCCGAATAAGATCTTTTTCATTAGAGAAGAAGAATTAAAAGAGGTTTCCTCCGTGATTCACCACCCTAAATCCCTCCGATTGCCTCCAAATCGCCTGCATTGCTGCCTCGATTATCCCTCTTGAGAATGGACGGTCAGCCAACAATCTACCATTAAGCTCCTCTAGCATCTCTCTACTCCTACCTGTATATCCTCCCAACGCCTCCTGCTTCTGTCTTGATTGTTAGCAGCTGTTGCTGTCATTAGAGCCTCAATGATGCTATCAGAATTCTAGTTTATGAGTGTATTTTTTTAAAATAGGATTCCTCCTGGTAAAATCTTAGTAGAGTATTATAAAATGCTGGAGCACTTTACAAGCAAGTTATATCCGAAATACATTCTTTTTCGTTGAAAGTAAACTACTTAAATACATAAAAAACATTCAAGATTCAATAAAAAGGCAATTGTTTTTTACTAATATCAGTTAATTTTTAAAAATTATTTTATATCTCTTAAATTTTAAATTTTAATTTTAAATTATAAATCATAAATTTAAAATTTTTTAATTAATTAATAAAATTAATTCTCTATATTTTCTCTTAACAAAAAAATAGTTTTATAATATTGAAATAACAAAAATAGATCCCTTAAAAAAATTGAGAAAAACAATCGAATAATACTGGGAGGATTAACAAGAACGAAATTGCTAGACTTGATCACTTTCATCAATTTTTTAAACCTTTCATATTTTTTTTATATCTTTTTTAGTATTATTTTTGTCTATTTCACTCATCTAATCGAATTGATTATATCAAAATTAAATTTCATATTATTTTAATTGACAAAATAGATTATAGAATCATAGAATGGTTAACAAGTGGATTATCTGATGTCGAATAACATTATTTTATAGTAAAACAGTATAATTTAACTAATGAAATAGCAATATTTTACTTTGATCAATTGAAAAAAAATATTTGTTATTTTTTATTGGTTTACAACTATATATAATATCGGATAACACATGAATAAATAAATTAATATTGTAAAATAATAAATAAAAAAGATATAATAAATACAAAATAAAGAAGTATAATTAGATAATAATATTCACCACAATTACTATCTCAATATAATAGAGATAATTAATATCTTTACTAATATTATATATATTACTAATATATGTAGTATCTTATAAAAGAGAAAAGAGTATTTGACTGTATAAAGAAGGGATAGAGAATTTTTATTATTGATCATGTGTATGTTGCCTGAAGCTTTGTCCTCTATTTATACATGCAAAAATTTAAATATTCAAACTTCATTATTCTCAATTTGTATTGAGAAGTTAAAGCTTTCAATGTTGAAAAGTTCAGCCGCCCACATTAATAGACATCCATTTTTATCATAACACTCCCCTTGAATGTCTATTTAGAATTATGTCTCGTTAAAACCTTACTAAAGAGAAACACAATTGGAAAAAAATTTTAGTGAAGGAAAAAGAGTACAATATCCTTTGTGATGGAGACTGCCTCATTAAAAACCTTATTAAGAAAAACCCAATGAAAAAAAAACCTGACCAAGGGAAAAAGATACAGTCTCCCCCTCTTGTCGACATTATTTAACATCTCGAAATCGGCGCATCTCAATTTGATGTACTAATTTTTCAAAGGAGGATTTTGGGAGTGACTTTGTAAATAATTCTGCCAAATTATTCCTTGAGCGGATCTGTTGGATATCGCTTGTTCCTTGATTTTGAAGGTCACGAGTGAAAAAGAATTTGGGAGAAATATGCTTTGTTCTATCACCTTTGATGTATCCACCCTTAAGTTGAGCAACGCATGCTGTATTATCTTTAAACAAGATAGTTGGAGCTATCTTATGATCAATCAGTCCACATGATGACAGAATATATTGAATCAAACTCCTGAGTAAAAAATACTCGCAACTTGCTTCATGTATCGCTAGTATTTCAGCATGATTAGAGGAGGTTGCTGCTAACATCTGTTTCGTGGACTTCCATGATATAGTTGCTCCACCATATATGAACAGGTATCCTGTTTGAGATCTCCCTTTGTGTGAATCAGACAAGTATCCTGCATCTGCATAGCCAACTAGTTGTGACTTGGATCCATATAAATAAAACAATCCCATATCAACCGTTCCATGAAGATATCGAAAAATTTGTTTGATTCCATTCCAATGTCTTCTGGTTGGAGAAGAACTATACCTTGCTAGTAAATTCACCGCAAATGATATGTCAGGTCGTGTGTTATTAGCAAGATACATTAGCGCTCCAATGGCACTAGGATATGGTACTTCAGGACCAATAATATCTTCATTTTCTTCTTTAAGATGGAATTGATCCTTTTCCACATCCAAAGACCCTACGATCATTGGAGTACTTAATGGATGTGACTTATCCATATAAAATCTCTTCAAGATATTTTTTGTGTATGTTATTTGATGAATAAAGATCCCTTTTTTGTATGCTCAATCTGCAGGTCGAGACAAAATTTAGTCTTTCCAAGATCTTTCATCTCTAACTCTTCTTTTTAGAGTTTTTATAATTGTTGGAATCTCTTTAGGAGTTCCAATGATATTTAAATCATCAACGTTAGGGCTGGAAGTGAGCCGAGCTGAGCCAAGCTAGACCAAGCTCAAGCTCGGCTCACAAAAATTGAGCTTAGCTCACGGTTCGACTCATTAACAATCGAGCTTATTTCTTAATCTCAAGCTCGGCTCACCAAAAACTCATGAGCTGGCTCAAATAAGAGAAACATAAATACATAATCTATAATTCTATATCAATAAATTATAACTTATATATTTTAAAAAATATTTGAAAATATCAATTTTATATATTGTTTATCTATCAATAAATTATAAATTTTTTATTTATGTCCTATATTAAAATTATATGTAAAAAATAAATATAAATATTAAATAATTAAGATTGTTATAATATATATATATAGAGCCAGCTCACGAGCTAATGAGCTGAGTTTATCCAAGCTCAAACTCGACTCATTTAATTTATGAGCTCAATTCCAGGCTCAAGCTTGACTCACCAGCTCACGAGCTTAGATTATCGAGCTGTTAACGAGTCGAGCTCGAGTTGGCTCATGAGCTGGCTTGACTCACTTCCAGCCCTAATCAACGTACACAGAAATTATAATAATCTGGATGCAGATTTCTTTATGAAAACACATGGGCAGATATCATCATTCTTGAATCCGTTTTTGGCCAGATACTCAGTAAGACGATTATACCACATTCGTCCAGATTACTTTAGACTATATAAAGATCTTTTCAATTTGACTGAGTATAAACCTTGCGAATATCCATTGGATGGTTTAGATATCTTTAGTCCTTCAGGGACTTTCATATAGATATTACAATCTAATGATCCGTATAAGTAGGCTGTTACCACATCCATTAAATGCATATGTAGTTTATGATATGTGAATAAACTGACCAAATAACGCAATGTTATTACATCCACTACAAGGGAATATGTTTTTTCATAATCTATATCGGGCCTTTGTGAAAAATCTTGTGCCACAAGTCGAGCTTTGTAGCGTACAACTTCATTTTTCTCATTTCGTTTTCTCACAAATACCCATCTATATCCAACAGGTTTTACACCTTCTGGTGTACGGACTACAGGTCCAAAGACTTCACGTTTTGCAAGTGAGTCTAGCTCGGCTTTCATAGCTTCTTTCCATTTTGGCCAATCATTCCTTTGTCGACATTCTTCAACTGTTCTTCGCTCAAAATCCTTACTTTCATGCATGATATTTAATGCCACATTATATGCAAATATTTCATTGACAATTATCTTATTTTGGTCCCATTATTTTTCTGTAAAGACATAATTTATCGAGATCTCGTCATTTTCACAATTTTCAGGTACCTGAACATCTTCTGGCGTTAAAACTACATCAGAATTTTGGACAACTGCAGGTGCCTTTACTATGTCTTTTTCAACAAGAATAGTATTTGTCTCTTTTCTTTTTCGAGGATTTTTGTCTTTGGAATTGACAAGTCTACCACGCTTTTGGCGTGAATTTGTTTTAGTGTCCACTTGTCCAACTAGGACATTAATTTGAATTGGGCCATTTTTCGCTGGTATATAAGATTTGGTTATCCTCTTTGTATCAAAAAATGCATCAGGCAATTCATTTGCTATTCTTTACAAATGTATAATCTTTTGAACTTCTAGTTCACATTACCTTGATTGAGGATCTAAATGTATCAAGGATGATGCATTTCAATTAAGTTCCTTTTTAGGAAGCTTATTCTCTCCCCCTAATGTTGGAAATTTTGATTCATCAAAATGACAATATGCAAATCTGGCATTAAATACATCTCCAGTTTGTATCTCAATATACCTCACTATAGAGGGAGAATCATATCCACCATATATCCCCGATTTTCTTTGGGTCCCATTTTGGTGCGAGAATGTGGTCAATAGGAACATATATCGCACACCCAAATATTCTTAAATGGGAAATATTTGGTTGCTGGCCAAAAGCTAATTGCATAGGAGAGAACTGGTGGTAATTTGTTGGCCTCAAATGAATAAGTGTTGCGGCATGTAAAATAGCATTCCCCCAAGTCGAGGTTGGGAGAGTTGTTCTCATAAGTAAGGTCTAGCAATTAATTTGAGGCGTTTAATAAGTGATTCTGCTAATCCATTTTGTATGTGAACATGAGCTACTGGATGTTCAACGATTATTCCGTTAGCCATACAATTAGCATCAAAAGCTTGGAAAGTAAATTCACCAGCATTATCAAGACGAATTGCTTTGATTGGATTTTCTGGAAACTGTGCTTTTAATTGAATAATTTGAGCAAGCAATCTCGCAAACGCCAATTTGCTAGAAGACAATAAGCACACATGTGACTATCTCGAAGATGCGTCTATTAGGATCATAAAATATCTAAAAGATCCATATGGTAGATGAATAGGTTCACATATATCAACTTGAATCTGTTTTAGGAATTCTGGGGACTCAAATCTAATCTTTACTGATGATGTCCTTAAAATTAATTTTTCCTGAGAATATACAGCACAACACAATTCACTAGATTTAAGAATCTTCTGCCTCTTTAGTGAATGTCCATGGGAGTTTTCAATAATTCTTCGCATCATGGTTGTTCCCGGATGATCCAATCGATCATGCCAAGTTATGAATTCATTTGGGCTAGTAAACTTTTAGTTTACAATGGCATGTGATTCAATTACACTAATTCTAGTATAATACAACCCAGATGAAAGTGAGGGTAACTTTTCTAATATAACATTTTTATTTAAATTATGACTTGTGATATATAAGTACTCATGATTTTTCTCGTTCATTGTTTCAATATGATATCCATTTCGACGAATAGTTTTGAAGCTCAATAAGTTTCTTAGAGACTTAGTAAACAATAGTGCATTATTTATTATGAATTTCGTTCCTCCAGGAAACAAAATTATAGCTCTTCCAGAGCCTTCTATCACATTGCCTAAGCCAATAATAGTATTAACATATTCTTCTTTTGGTACAAGATGAGTAAAATATATATTACTTTTGAGAATGGTGTGCGAACTTGCACTATCCGAAAGGCAAACATCTTTACTATATGTCCTTGCCATTTTCTTGAAAGATAAATAATAATAAAATGAGTAGAAATATTTGCGTAGTAAAATTATTTTTTTGATTGAAAATAGTTTTCTAAGGAATATAGTATATACTAAAAATTTTATTATTATCTTGGCACATTCAGTAATTTTGAAATTCATCATACTTGAAATTCAGATGCATAGAAGATAAAACTTAACAGTAAGTTTCTTATATTATTTATTTACATGAATACTTAACAATCCCACATATTAAACTATTCCATTATTGATCAAATGACCAATATTTCCTTCAAGATCCTCAAAGAAACCAGATACATCATAATGAGTGGTGGGATTTTCAGCATCATTTGAAACGAAATTCGTCTCATTTCCTTTGTCGTTCTTTTTCAAAGATGCTTGATAAAGATCGATTAGGTGCCTTGGAGTACCACAGGTACGCGACCAATGGCCCTTTCCACCACAACGGAAACATTTATCCTCTGTTAATTTATTTGCTCAGTGTTTTTTCTTTATCCCACTTTTGGTGAGATCCTTTCTTATGAACATAATTCTTCTTCCTTCCATAATTTTTCTTGTTACTAAAACCTTGCCATTTACCTCTTTTAGGGTAATAATTTGCCCCATTTGCTTCAAGAAATGGAACGGCGCCAGCTGGATGCGCTTCGTGATTTTTTAAAAGTAAATCATTGTAGTGTTTAGCAACAAGAAGGCAAGAAATTAACTCAGAATATTTTTTAAATCCTTTTTCTCGATACTGCTGCTGCAAGAGCACATTCGAGGCATAGAAGGTCGAGAAATTTTTCTCTAACATGTCATTATCAGTTATCTTTTTCCCACATAATTTCATTCATGAGGTGATTCAAAACATTGTTGAATTATATTCATTTATGGATTTAAAATCCTGTAGACGCAAGTGTGTCTATTCATATCGGGCTTGAGGAAGTATCACTGTCTTTTGATGATTATACATTTCTTCAAGGTCTTTCCATCGATCTGCAGGATCTTTTAATGTGAAATATTCATTTTTCAATCCTTCGTCAAGATGACGATGAAGGAAGATAATGACTTTAGCTTTATCCTTCTGGAATGCATTATTTTCAGCCTTAATGGTATCTCCAAGATCCATTGAATCAAGATGGATTTCAGCATCTAATATCCATGATAAATAGTTGTTTCCAGATATATCAAAAGCATTAAATTCAAGATGAGAGAGTTTCGACATAATGAAAATTTGTTACTTGAGTCTTCCTAAAGTTTGATCAGAGTCTTGTGCTGATAACATGTTGTAAAATAAATAAATAAGAAAGATGTAATAAATATAAAATAAAAAGTATAATTAGATAATAATATTCACTACAATTACTATCTCAATATAATAGAGATGATTAATATATTTACTAATATTATATATATTATTAATATATGTAGTATCTTATAAAAAAGAGAAAAATATTTGACCGTATAAAAAAATAAAATTTTTTTATTATTGATCGTGTGTATGTTACCAGAGGCTTTACCTTCTATTTATATATGCAAAAATTTAAATATTCAAACTTTATTAATTCTCAATTTGTATTAAAAAGTTAAAACTTTTAATATTAAAAAGCTCAGCCGCCCACGTTAATAAATATCCATTGTTATCATAACAATTAAAAACTATACGCATACAATTTGACATGGTCAAATCAATTTTTTTAATTAGTTTTCGGTTTAAAATAATTCCACTCAATACTTCACCCCTTGGGATGGCCGTAGTGCTTTGTACCCTTCTCCACTGGCCGTTACGTTGCAACTTACAACCTCATTCAAATTGAAAAGTTACTGGAATGGAATCTGGCTTGCAATGATGCCTTTAGGTAGCTATAAAATTATAGTTCCACTTCAGCTACTTTAACTCTTTAACCAACCAATTAAGGAGATATTAAGTGATTTAATTAAAATAAGATAATAAATTTGAGTTAATTATTAATATATACCAATTAAGACTAGTCCAAATGTTATCACCTTAGGTAATTTGGTATTTTTATTTGTTGAAAGTTAGAGGTGTAAAAACAAATAATCTATTCTCTCGTGGTGATAAAATTTAGTAAAAAACGAGGTAGAACAATCTGATCCATCAAAATAAAATAAGTTTAAAATGTTAACTCATTTTACTTTATGGTGTAATGGGAGTTAGCAGGTTAGTCCGCCTAATACTTTTAAAAGATAAGTAATTAAAATTAATCTAATAAAAAAATAATAAATAAAATTTAATTATAATTTAAATATAAATAAAAAATAGTCAAATTATAAATAATTTTTTATAATCTTTTTCTAAATTCTTAAAGTTAATAAAATTATCATCATAATACATCTGTTTTTAAATTACTGTAAAAAATAAAAAATAATTTTTTATCTTAATTTTCAAATAACAAACAATTTTAAAATAACAATATTTATAATACAATTAGCAGTGTATTATAAAGATCTCTTTTTGTGTGTTATAGTTATTTGTAGATCAAAATCAGTGTTGTTCTACTAACTTAAATTTTGTAACTTTTAAAATAGTTTTAGCGGCAATAAAAATTTTGCATAAAATAAAATTATATCAAGCAACAAGATTATTAGTAAATAGACCAACACAATTTATCCTTACAAAATAAATAGATTAAACAAGTCAATTCATTTACCCAAGTAGAATTTGGATATATGGCCCTTCTAAAATCTATTTTGCGCCACCTTGGAGATCAATGGTGTTCTTGTGCACTTCCAATTTTATCTTCCATAGTCATCCCATCTGTCTCACATCTTTTGAATTTAAGAAGTGTTCACAGATTAAGGGTACCTTCTAGTTTCACATATGGTATGAGCTAGCAGCGATAATATGAATAAAAGATAATGTGTAAAGTATGCAAGTAGGGCACTTTATTTATTCTCATAATAAACGGGCAAGTGCAATAGATGGAACATGATTGAATTCATACAATAGAGTAAAATGAAATGCTAAGGTAATTCTCAACTCTAGCTACTTCAAACAAACACGCACACAGCACACTCATTTCGGGCTAATGGAAGGAAGATTACCATAAGCCTCTAGAAAAAAGATAGGAAAAAAATTGCTTATGAATTTCAATTTGTAGTGGTGGAAGAAGTAGGATTACTATTAACAATTATTATATTTGTGATTAATGACAAAGATAATAATTTTTAATCATGAATCTTAACTAAGGTTTTTTTTAGTATTTGTGTAACGACCCAATTTTTAATACATCATGTCCATACTGAAAATTAAGCGTTACTAATTTGTTTTCTTAAAACTTAACTAATATTTATTATTAAGCCTGTAGTCAAGTTAGCACGGGATCTTTTTTTTTTATACAAAAAATAAATGATTGTGGAAAATTAAACAAACACAAACAAAAATACGAAAATAAATAAAGAAACACACATGATAATATAATAATATACATCATATACAATTTATATAAAACGTTGTACAAAAAGAACTAGTTAGTGTACTTCCTCAACACAGCTTATGACCACACACACAATTATGCTAAGTTGAAGCGCTCACAAAACATGCTGTCAACCTCGGACCGTCAGTCATTGCTATTAGAAGATGAAATCTCTATCACATCTGGGTACTACTCAGGATCCTCATTATCATCTTCAGAAATCTTTATAACCTCTGAAACCTCTCTGATGCTACTGTCACTACTAATATCTAGGTGTGTAGGACTAATCGAGAACACAGGTCTGTTCACATCAATCAAGAATGAAGGTTTGATCCCAGGTATCTGATCTAATGTCTCTACAGAAGGTCCAAATTTCTCTCTGGTCTGTGCGCCAGACGAAGGTGATGAAATCAGCTCTAAAGGAAGATCCTACTCAGGCGCAGGCACAGGCTCAGGCACGTGTTGCTCAACTGGGTTTGGCAGGGAAACAACCTAGCCATCGGGCTATATAGGATGAGGGTGTCCAGGTCCATTAGGAAACAGATGGTGTGGAGTATCCGGATGAAGTTAAGATAAAGGAAACTCGTAGGGGGCATAAGGGTTAAAGAAAAGAGTGTCGATCGGATCCTGGAAGGATGGTCACATAACACATACTGTCATACTTGAGGCTCGGTGCACTACAAGAAAAAAACGTTTTTTTAGACGCCAAAAATCAACGGCTATTTCTGCCGTCGATAATTTTCGACGGCTTGCTGTCGATATTAACAAAAAAAATTAAAAATAAAACATTAAAATCGACAGCCAGGTCGTCGATATTATTATAAAGCATTAATTTTTTTCCTATTATAGTCACATTATCAACGTGTTTGAGGTCGAAAATACTTTTAATTTAAAATCGACGTATATAGTGTCTATTTTATTATTTAAAATATCGACAAAATTCTCGTCGATAATTTAAACGGTCTAGATCGCTTCCTAAAATGAAACCAACGGTATAAATTTAATGTATAAAATAGACGTTAAGGGTGTTGTTTTTTTTTAAATAAAAATCGACAAATGTGCCGTCGATTTTTATAACTACAAACACTTATACCTGCGTCCCCCTCCTTGCGTCCAAAGTGCAGAAATGCAATTCTCCCAATTTCCCTCGTTCAACCCCAAATTCACACCATTCTTTGCTTCTGTCGTCGCTCCGTCACGGTTGTGCCGCCATCGCTCCTCCTGCTTACGCCGCCGTCGCGCTCTGTTGCTGCCGTGCCGTTGTCGCTCCTTACATTTGCGCCACCGTCGCTCCTCGTGCTCGCGCCGTGGTAAGAGGTAAATCATTTGGAGTTTCAATTGACAAGATCAAATAATTTTCTCTTTATTGAAGAAACCTGAAAAGTTCTGTGATTGGTTGGGGTTGAAATTGATGTATTGATTGTGTTAAATTTTCTCTTTATAAGGAATGATTTGTAGAAACTTCTGAATTTTGAATCAAATTCTTCAATGTGATCGAATTCGTTAAAATACATATTTGAATTTGTGGAATGCGTAGGTGATAAGCAAGAAGAAGATAATGGGAACATCACTGGTTTTAAACGTGAAGCGCGAGGTTTCGATCATGAGCAAGCTCAACCACCCGAACATCGTGAAGCTACACGAGGTGCTGGCGACGAAGACCAAGATCTATTTCGTGTTGGAGTTCGTTAAGGTGAGTTATTTGCTAAGGTTTCAAAAGGGAGGTTCAGCGAGGATCTCGCCCGCAAGTATTTCCAGCAGCTTATCTCCGCCGTAGGGTACTGCCACTCGCGCGGCATTTTCCACCGTGATTTGAAGCCAGAAAATCTCTTGCTTGATGAGAATGGGAATCTCAAGGTCTCCGATTTTGGACTCAGTGCCGTCAAAGACCAGGTCAGCCCCAAAATACTGTAATTTGCATTTACAGCATCATTTTGTTCTTTTTGTTCAGTTAAATTGTTGGAGAATTTGATTTTTCACAAGCAATTTAAACAAAAAAATTTCTCTCAAAATTCTTCCCGTAATGAAATGCTAGAGCTCAAATTAGAGTTTAGGGTAATTAAAGTGATAGATAGTGGATTTTAGAGTCCTGTGTTTAGGATAATCAATGGTGCTAGAGGATTGCTTCTAAATTTATGAATTTAATTAATTTGTTACAAAATTAAATGGTTTGTTGAAGAAAAAGTTTATTTGTCCCATCATGGTTTGGATTTGTGGTTGCAATTCTAGCTGCAGTAAAATTTGCAGTTGATGCTATTGTAATTGTCGTAAAGGGCTACAAAATTGTAACATCAATGCCGTAATCTTGGTTGCAGAGTTTGAAATCATGGCTTGCACATTAATTTAGTAATTTATATTGAGGATAATGTATGGGAACAATAATAATGGCTGGTTAAATTAAGATGCCTAGAGTCACAAACTCACAATGCTAATAAACAAAAGATTACATGTAAATGTGTCATAAGAATTAAGATACTGAGATACAAAGAAAAATATTAGCAAATAGCTATTCATGATTTTGAAGGTGATCAAACTTACAGTGAGAAGCCAGGACATGATTTTGCTTTGAATGCAACCTATGATGATGTGAATGCTTTAAGCTATGATGCTCTACATTGATTTTATTCTCAAATTAGTATGATGTAAACTGTTCGCATTAATTTGTTGACGCTTTAAACACAATTAAATTTGGGACATTTTCTTTTTTCTAGTTTCTACTCTTTGGTTTTTGTTTCTCATGGTGAGGTTAGGTTATGCTGAGTAGTTCTCTGTTAAAACAAAAAAAAGAGAATTTCTCAAGAAGACCCTGTTCTGAATAAATGAATTGGTTAATTAAAAGTTGCTAATACCGTGTACCGTGTTTGCAGATGCATACCATATAGATATAAGATTGAGGAGAAAACTTGGTTGGGCAATTTAGATGAATTGGAAGTTCTGGTTATTAGTTCTCAGAAAGTCAGAAAGGCAAAGGAATACTATTCCCAAAGGTACAGTGCACCTTACCTGTTATTAATTTATTTCTTATTACTCAATAATCCAAATGTTAATTATTTGTGTGGTTTTCAAAATGCCAGGGAGGGTGGGAACTTGATGAATCCAAAAAGGAGGCAGCTTTGTGAGAGACTATAGAGGAAGCTAGGGTGCGAGGCATTGTTGGGGTAAGCCTAAGCCTTAGCCTTTGCTTTTTGACTTTTTCTTTCTTTCTTACACCTTTGTAGTACTAAGTCAAAGTTTGTGTATTTTAGGGTAAATTGGGGAAATGGAGCTTCAAGAGCAAAACCCATGATACCTTCTATGAAGGGTACACTTGAGTTTTGGCCAGAGCAGAACGTTCGTCAAAGAACATGGGTAAGTACTTGTGCAATCAATTGAATTGAATGTTTCAATTATTAATGTTTGAAGCTTTCTAATTTGGGGGACTGCTATTGTAGATGAGCGTATCTGAAGCAAGAGAAGTTTGTCAACACTGGTGGATGAAGGAAGCACTAGACAGACTTGTAAACCGTCTCACGGGTCAAAAACTACTTGGTCGTGAAACAAAGCAAGTCACAAGAAGTTTGTTTAATAGTTAATATACTCAGTAATGGCCTTCTTGAAGTGTATTATCTGCAGAACTTCCACCAAAAAAAAAGGAAGAAAAAATAACCATTGCTATTATTTTCAAATTTGCTAGTTAATTTAACCCTGTCTTTATGTGATGCCATTGTATATTGGGTGCACGCCACAAGTTAACAATGAGGGTTTCTGTTGATGCGACAGGAAAGGAGATGCACTTCATATCCGGCAGTGAAGCTGAATGTGGTGCTGGGAGGAGCAATATGGCTGGAGCCTAACCCCATAAGCCTAAGTTTAGTAGTATTATTGGTTATTTACTTTAATTTGAATATTTTGTATTATTGGTGGATTACAATTTAAACAAATATAAGTCTAAGTTTAGTTATTTATCTTGTCTTGAGTCTTTATGTTAGAGGATTATTTATTAGTTTGATAAGTTTGTAAACTCATTATCTAATATTTAGTATAAATTTTATTTTTATATTTAAAAGTTTATTTATCTTGTTATCTAATATTCTGTATAAATTTTATTTCTATATTTAAAAGTTTATTTGCATTAATTGTTTACTAGTTTTCAAATAAAAAAATAATTAAAAAATATGGCTATTAAAATTGACGACTGTGTTGTCGCTTTTTAAATTTAAAATAGACAAAATATAGACAACGAATTTGTTGGTATCTAAATAATTAAATCGACGCCAATTGTCTCGATTTTATTGAATCAAATATCGACAGAAAAGCTGTCGATTTTATATAATAATATCGACGGCAAAATTGTCGATTTTATTGAATCAAATATCGACAAAAATGGCGTCGATTTTAAATAATAATATCGACGGCAATGTTGTCGATTTTAGTAAGAAGACAAAATTTCCAAACTCATATTATAGACGAAAATGCTGTCGATTTTATTAAATTATTATCGACGGCTCTTGTAGCCGTCGATTTTATTAGAATTTTAAAAAATCGACAAGCTTAATAGCGACCATCTCCGCCGTCCATTTTGCCGTCGATATTTAATATTATCGACGGCCAAGCTGTCGATTTGGCCGTCGATTTTAATGATGTTTCTTGTAGTGGTGGTTACTGTGTAAAAACTGTGATGCATTGGGTCCTCGTATATGTAGTGGTGGTCTAACTCATAGAAGATCACTCTCGTCTCCATCTAAAGGGGGAAAAGAAGGGGGTAAGAACTGGAAAGTCCTTAGTAGGGTCGAGGTAGCTAGTTAAGTTTATTTTATTAAGTACTTAGCCACAGCAACAGTCAACAAGCACAACCAAGCATAATAACTAACGAACATAGAAATCAAACACAACACACACATAATTACAGAAAACACAATTCACAAATATATGCGCAAACAATCATGATGCATGTCTATTCCTAGTGTAGGTATCAAGCTCAATTTTCGGTTTCTACCCGCTCCCGATGTAACCTAACAACCTTTGTCTGAGTATGGCTTTTCAATTGGCATAATCTCTGTAAGCAACCTCTGTCTTACAGGTGCAACTCTCTCTAGTCGATAAATGCTGGACATAACCTCTGTAAGCAGCTTTTGTCTTATAGATGCAGCTTTCTCTGGCTGTTGTATGTCATGATAAACCTTTGTAAGGTTTCCACCTTACACGTGCGACCATCAACCCAGACTGGCCATTGTATCCCTGGAAAGAAAATTTTGGTGGACTCACCACCATATCTCTTCTCGTTTTCAGCAGGTAAACAATCATCTCAGCTCATTCTCAATGTCAAACAATATTTCTGCTCATTTTCTTTTGTTTTCTTCTCTTTTCTTTCTTTTTCTTCAATCTTTTATTTTTATGATTCTCAATATCTCAGATCATGTTCACACCATTCTCTTGCCTTCTCCTAAATGTCTTATGTAAATAGATTTGTACAATTTTTAATATAACTTTGTATTTCTAATGCTTTTAGAGAGTATTATTATTTTGCTTTTCTTATTTAAGAAAATAAAAATAATGAATTTAATAAAAAATATACTAATTAAATAGGTATAAATACAATAATAGTTAAGAAGTATTAATATTTAATATTTCTCTTTTGATATACAAAAACTAGTTTCATTAAAGCTTTATGCTTAAACTTTTAGAAAGTATATTTTAAACCTCCAACTTTTAAATATTTCACTTTGCAAAATTTTTGGAAAATTAATAACTACGTTTCACATATATTAATATTTACAAAAATAACTCAGAATATTTATAAAATACACGTTTACCTTTGAATTTTTACTTTTTACTCAAAATACCCCGAAACTTATATAATTACAAAATCAACCTCAATCTTTTATCAAATTATAATTTTATTTTCAAAAACAATTTTGTGTTGGTGATAAACACAGCTACTCAAAACCAAAATCAAAACCTTTCTTGTGATTTTCTTCAAAATTATATACTTGATTTATAATCCATTTTCGAGCTTTTCGGTTATTGATTTTTCACAAATTTTATTTAATCTCATGAACATCAAAACTCATCAATTTTTCTCAATATTCAACATCACAATAGCCCCAAAAATTATCAAAACAATTCAATTCCAGGTTGGTCTCACCATGGCCGAACCATAAGCATCATGAAAAACATCAACATATCAACAAAATCAACCTAAATTCAATCAAACCTCAAACAAAAATCTACAAACTAACATTAACTTATTAAATTCACATTTAATTATTACAAAATTACTAAACCCTACCTCTAGCTCACTGTCCTCACAACTGAAGTACCAGAGAAACTTTCTGACTACTCCATCTTTGCGCTCACTTGGTCGAACATGCATGGAGGGACAGTAGCTTCACCCGACTTCTCCCGAACAAAAATAACGTCAACGTGAAGAGGAAGAAGATATGAACACTTTAATTGGTTTGGATTTTCTATTGAAGTTATGAATTTCAAGAAATCGAACGCCAAAGATTCAGGAGTTTCACGGTTTCTTCCTATCTCTCTCTCAGTTTTCTTTTATTTTTTCTTGCAAATGAACATTTGCATGGCTGATTAGGTGCTAATGATGATGGTTTAGAGGAAAGGTGACACATGGGAGGTCTAGATGTCATGATTTGTGGCATTTCAAGTTATAAATATTTTAAACAGATAACTACTAAGGTAAATATACTAAAACACAAGTAATAATTCATATGGGGATAAATATATATAACTTACTAATATAAATAACATTAGTAACATAATGATTAAAATAAATAAAAATATATGATGAAGCATTAGTAACTCTAAGTTCATCAATGAGTACCGATTACTTATATCATTGAATATCGCACTCGATAATAATAATATTATTATTATCTAAACTCGATTATGGTTACAGCACATAAAATAAATAAATAACATAATAATAAAATTATATTATCATTTATTTTATTTGTAAGGTTCAAAAAATGACTCGTCAAAATAAAAACTAACTACTGAAAAATCAAAACGTTGTTTACTTAGAAAAAATCAGGGCGTTACATTCTACCCTCTTAAAAGAAAATTTGGCCTTCAAAATTTTCTTTACCTGTAAACAGGTGCGAATAATCGACTCTCATCTTATCTTCTAATTCCCAAGTGTGCTCCGCTTTTTCATTGCATCCCCAAGCTACCTTAACTAGAGAAATCGTCTCGCTGCTCAGATGTTTGTCACTCTTATCCACGATCCTGACCAGTGATGCTGGATATGTCAAGTCGCTTCAGAATTGGACCGACTTTGGTTGTAAAAGATAGCCGTCGTCGGGATTATACTTCTTATGTTGCAAAACATGAAAATTATCATGGAGGTTTGACAAAGAAGAGAAATGGGTTATTTGATCTCCTTAATGTTGATTATTTGGTGCGGATAAGACTTCAGTGACTACGAATAGGCATATTTTAATTGAGCTCCAAACAATGAATTGATGTGAGGCACAACTATCTTCATACCTATTATGATCTCCATGGCTATGGCTATGTGAGATTTGGATGTTGTAAGGAACGGATCTATCTCTTTGTCAGGATGGCTTGAAAGAAATAGATTGCTTGAAGATGGATTCTTGCACATGGCTTAAAGTTTGAGGGCAAAATTTTCTTTAAGGATGGTAGAATGTAACAACCTAGTTTTTGGCAAAACGGAGTTTTTTGAAAGTTCACCTCTACTGCATTATTAAGCACCTCAATCTACATCATTATTATATCATCACTAAGCAAGCACCTCTATTTATTTAAGCTCGATGACACAGTCATGAAGACCCTAGTTTTTGAGCCGTTTCGGTTTGGAATTTCAAATTTTAGTTTCCATAGTTAGTCTCAGTTTGACGAGTCAAAATTGATTCGTGAGAGAAGGTAAATAATAATATAATATTACTATATTAATATTAGAGCTACTTGAGTAATATTATAATATTATTTGATCTGCTTTAGTTAAAAACAGGAGATAAGTTTAACCGGATTCACAGTTTGTTAGTGCAGGTTAACACCACCACTCTCTGATGACTTTACCAATGCTAATGGCTCCTCATATATTTTCTATTCTCATGTTAATCATGTTATTACTGTCATCTATACTAGTAGTTCAGATATTAATCTCTAGAAGTGTTGTTATTTGTGTTCTAATACATTTAGTTTTAGTAATTATATACCTGAGATATTTTTTAACCACATCCCTAACCGACCAATCATCATCATGCACATTTTTTCCACCCCCAAGATACTCCAAGCTGGTTCATTTCCTCCTTGAATCGCCAAAAATAAGAGAGAAAGAAAAGAGAAAAATTTCATGTCACCTTGATCTTTAAATCTTAATTTCTTCCAAACTAAAATTCAAATAAAAATTCCAAACCAATTAAAATGATCTTCTCTTCTTCTTCTTCAAACCCATGTGACTTTTATTGGATTAAAATCATCTGAGATGGCTGCTCTCCCTCCCTCTTTGCTTCGGTTTCAAGGAACCATGCATAAACCTGTATTTTCTTGATGTTCTTCCACAGATCTCTTATTTAACTTTACTTGTAGGCTAAGAAATTTCAATTTTTAGCAAGTTTGAGATGAGAAATCCCTTCCTAACCTGCTTCTAAGGTTCAGTGAGTTGGATTTCTTGAAGTTTAAAGTTGTTCGTTCTTGATTTTAGGAGACAAAAATGCTTTAAGAACAATTCAAAGAGCAACTGAATTTGGGGCAGCAAACTAAGGTAGGGTTTGGTGAAATTAATCTTGATTAATTGTGTTCGAGTTGTGTGATTATTGTATGGTTTGGTCATGCTTGAAATGATTGTTTATATGAGTGAAAATTTGGTGAAAATTTGATGAAATTTGATGATATTCAAGCTATGAATGTTTTTCTTGGGTGCAGCTGGAAAACCGAACCTTAACCCTAAAATTGGGGATGAAATTGTGTTGAAATCAATTGGAAATCATTATGCTTTAGTATCTGCTAATTTAATTTGAATTTTAGAAAAAAAATCGGTTAGCGAAAAGATTGAAAAATGGGCTAGAATTGAAGAAAGAGTCTAAAGAATTTACAAAGAACACGAAGAACACTTTGAATTTTATCAAGAAGACTCAAAAACAGCCCTTTGATCCATTTTGAGTCCAAAGGATGAATATTATTATGTTTTGGGGTAAAAAATATAAATACTAAAAGTTTAGGGGTTAAAGCATAAATATCAAAAGTTAAGAGGGTCAAAATATAATTTTTATAAAATTTTTGGGGTTAAAATAAAATTTTCCAAAATTTGGATGAAAATAATATTAAAAAATAAATAATAATAAAAAATATTAAATATTATTATTTTATTAAAATAATAAAATAATGGTGAAAAGACAATTTTTCTTAAAAATCTTAGGAAGACAATCTTAAACTCAGAATCTCATAATTACCTTCATAAAACACTTAGGGAGTAGTAAGAATATGTTAGTGAGGAAAAGATAAAAAGAAAGATAAAATGTTGAAGAAAAGATAAAAAAGAATGAAGTAAAAGTAAGTAAAGCTTTAAAGGGAAAGATAAATGTCGATTAGAAAAGCGATCTAGGAGCAACATAGTGCTTGATTGCGTTTTGGGCAAGGTATTATATGAATTGTTGAGATTTAGAAAGCATAATGAAAAATGCGGAAAAAGCTATGAATTGATAATCATTGATTACAGGAATAGCCCATGAACTGAGCATCGCTATTTTGTTGTGTGTTGATCTCGCGGATAGCCCACAAACTGAGGCGTTGTTTTGTTGTGTGTTGATCTCGGGGACACCCACAAACTGAGGATCAATGCTTCCTATGTGCATATACTATGGCGTCAAGCTTTGTGCCGACTGCCGGTAGTCACGAAGGAGTGGTATTCTTAACCATTGACACGTACACACGAAGGATGCAATGAAAAACCATATCTAAGACTAGTTCCTAGGTAATGTCGGGTTGAAAGGTGTAAACCAATACGTGAGCTCATGGCCTACATAGGACAAACATGCATCATACTTGGTTGCGCATTCTCTTTGTTATGATTGTTGTATGAATATATACTTTCCCTATTCATATTCTATTCTTTGTGTTTATTGTGTGCTATTATCTTGTGTTTCTCTATTTGTATTCTGTTTCTTAGTTTTCTCTATTTATTTATTCTCTATGCTTGCTTCTGTTTGCTGTAAAATATATTACTGACTGATAAGCATGACAAAAGCGATTAATATGACTAATTAGCCTGACTCTACTAAGAACATCCCTGTTCTTACCCCCCTTCTCTCTCTCCCCCCTTTAGATGGAAGCAGGAGTACCCTTCCGTAATCTGCTGATGATCATTCTACAAAGAGATTTACTCTAGGTAGTCTTCTGAGTTTAGGGTGAACTCTGTTCCCTGTTTATATATAAATACTACGAGATCAGCCGACGTCTGCATCCCATTTGAATTCGAACTTTAACCTAAATCCTTCGTATGGGGCTGCTATTATGTGGCTACTTAATGAGATACCAGTGAGACGCCCTATGAAAATGTACGATTGTACAGATGCGTAGTAGATGATATTCCACCTTTTGATGACGTTCAACCTGACTCGAGTTTTGAAGACCTAGAACGCACTTTCCCTCACTTTTGTAGTTTAGAGAGATTAAGTGAGTATAGAATCTAGGCTAGCCTAGGCGCTAGCTTAGGGACTTTTTGAAGAGGTCAGGGCCTGAGAGGTTGTATATATATATATAGTTATTATCTAGATATTTCTAGTGGTGTTCTAACTAAAATCTATACTCTAATAAATGCTGGATAATTGAATGTTGTTAACTACTTGAGATGTATATAAGTGTGGTTGTTTATAACTGTTTTATCTGTTATTATTTGTGAATTGGTTATGAATGATTCTGTTTATTGTAAGAACCAGAAAATTAATTAACCATTTAAATAAAATAGGATAAATATAATTTAATTATTCAGAATAAGATGAAAAAATTTAGAATTATTAATTTGAAATTTTGAAGGTGAGATTTGGATTCAACGAATTTTTTCGCGTGTAAAAGTGTGCTTTTCTGCGAAAAATTGCATAAAGACGCATGCCGGTAATTTAACCGACAGTACCGGTTTAAGTCTGTCCTGTACTGCAAGTGAGGAAATTAAATTAATGAGTACATAAATTTAAGAATTTGAATTTTATAATTTAGAGAAGTCAAAAATATTTGGGATGAAAAACCAAACACTTATTTTAAAGGTTTTGGCACGAAGTTAGGTCAAACGAACCACAAACCCAACTGGGCCAAAGTTGGGCCCAAACCCAACATATATAATCCACCTAATGAGGAATTTCAGCCTCATTCACTCACCAAAGAGGCGAGGAACATGCTGAGTTTGAAGAGAGGAAGAGAAACCCCCATTGTTGCTATTCATTCTCCTCTTCTTTTGCTCATATATTGAGATACGGAGCTCCAATTTGCGTGACGTTTGTGGCCACACAAAGCTCTTGGTGAGCCCTTCATTTATATTTAAACAAATTGGTAACAATTTCGAATTCCATGCTCCAGTTCTCTGCCCTAACAGATTTTAAAATTTGTGTTTTGGAAATTGAGAATTTTGTAATTTTGGTTATTTAGGTGTAATCTAGCATTGGGTTATTGTTAGATTTTCTCTCAATCACTGTTGGGTAAAGTAAGAAATTTTTAAATCCTTGTAGTTTATTGAATTTGTGAGCCTTAGTGTTAATTTTGGGTATATTGCATGAATTAGATTGAAATTTATGTTGCTTGAAGTTAAATTGGTGTTTTGGAGTACTTGATTTTGATTTCAAGTGGTGGCTGAGCATTGGTTACTTGTTGGAAGCTTCAAAAACTTGTGAAAGAAGGTTTTGTGGTGGTTTCGTGTTTGGAGAAAATCGGCCAAGGTATGGTTTCGTTTTTCTTTATTTAATATGTAATGTTGTAGGAAACTTAGGCTAGTTGCCTTAAGATAGGTTTGACTCGTATGACTTGGTGGTTTGAATGCATGTAATATGTGTGATTAATTGAAGGAAGATTTGATATGGTACGTAAATGAAATGTGGTGTATAATGATGATGTTTGAGATTGAAATTGATTATTGATGAGTATTGGTGAAATTTGGGTCGGAGGCCGTGACCGGGTAAGTCCGGTAAGTATGATGTATTTGAATGTGTGAATATGAGATGTATGATTGATCTTTAGTATGATACCACAAAATGATGATGATTATGAATTTTGATTATGATTGATGATATTTGTGAGTATGGCATTTAATATGGAAAAATGTTGTTGAAATTGGAATTTGTGGATTGATATAGATTGATGATGATCATTGATGAGTATCGAATGATAAATATTGGTATTGATGAGGATTGATGGAAATTGTGAATATTGAGTGAAGATTGAAATATGGAAGGAGTTGTATGATGATATTGTGGAGTTTAGGATTTTGTTGAATAAGTGGAAAAAATGGCAATTTGAATAATTAGGCATTGGAATGATTGGAAAGTGATTGAGGAATGGTTGGTAATATGCATTAGTGTTTTGATATTGATTTTGGTTGTGGTTGAATTGGTTTGGTTTAGAGTTTTGGAAAACTAGAGGACTTTGCAAATTTTGGGTAAAAGCTTATTTTTGATAAACTTCAACGGGTCATAACTTGGCTTCCAAACACCTAAATTTTGTGAAACTTATTTTGAATAAAAATTGGGTCCATGAAGCTTATAACGTTCAAAGAACGAATGAAAAATAATTTTTAACAAAAAATTTATGCGCGTTTGAAGTTTGGGTTTAAAAACAGAATTTTGCAGAAAACCATAAATTTTAATGTGTGCTCACACACACTATCTTGTGCATGTATAGACTAGAGCATTTGGTGAGACTCGTGCGTATACACGAGGGGTGTGTATGCACACCCTGAAAATTTTGCAAGTTATATGTACGCACACCATGATTCGTACACACAAGCTGGGAAAGCCGTCTGGTGCGTGCGTACGCACAATATGATACGTACGCATGAGGCCCTGTTTTGTACTAAAACCCTATTTTTTAACTGTTTGGTCTTTCTCGCAAGCTTGTAAACTTCCGTAACACTTATTTAAGATCCCCTAGCTAATGTTTAGACTTTGGGATGAGCGAGGAAATACTGAGTAAATAAGAATGGATTTTTATTTTGTTATGAGTTTAGATACGGTGACCTAGGCTTGGAATGTTCTGTGGTTGGGTTAACTTGAGTGGATTGATAGAGTGGTGTATTGATGGTAATTGAAAAATGAATATGAATAATGAATTATGAAAGATTGAGAATGATGAATTATGAAAGATTGGGAACGATGAATTTTGAAAGATGGAGAATGATGATTTGTGAAAAAGAGATTTAATGATGATTTATGAAAGATTGAGATTGTAACTCATGAGAAGGTCGATGATTTGTTATGCACCTGACAATGACAATGGTTAATCCCGCTTGTCGAGGTTGACACTCATGATATTATTGGTAAGTCGCTATGCGCCTGGTAAGGATGGTGGTGAATCCCACTTGTCGAGGTTGCGGTACCGACATAGGAACTGTGGTAGTCTCTCACCTACGTTGAGATGTGAGGGCTGAGGCAGTCTCTCATTCACATAACCTTTCCTACCATAAGGGTGAACTCAGGCACTATACCTGAATGAGTGAGTCGGGCATTTTATTCCAGGGGTGCGCAGAAAAGTGAGTCGGGCACTATATCCCAGGGAGCGTATAAAAGTGAGCTAGACACTATATCCCAGGGACGTGACAGAAAGGCGACATCCGAAAGGATGTGTCGGGTTGGCAATTCGAACCGACAAGTGATATCACGAGACAAATAGGATAGGCATTCATCATGCGCATTTTGTATATGCATGTTTTCTTTGATTACTTGAGCTATGTCTAAATGAATAATATGCCTAATTGCTAACCGATTTACCTACTATATATATATATATATATATATATATATATATATATATATATATATATTGTGCTTTACTTGTTTGCATTATTTGTGTTTTGTTGGGTTTGAGGAGGTTCGGTAGGCAGTGGTAATGGGATCGCGTGGAGGATAGGTTGGTGAAGGTTGTGGGACAGCGGTGACTATTAGAGTAGAAATTCCTTAAGTCAGATAACGCTTTTTATGGCTTTAAAGTATATTTATAAGTTTTGAAATCTATATGCATGTGGGGATTCCTAGGATTGTCTTTGGCTTCCTGAATCTTATATCTTATCTATTGGGCACTGACCATATTGAAAATCCCGATTCTCATACCATATGTTGTTGTTTTTCAGATACAGGTCGCAGGTGGGTTTGCAGATGGTGACTGAGCGGAGGATGGCTCAAGTTTAATTTTGATTTACTTATTTTGTTGTAATCTTTCACTTTTGTATACTTTATGCCTTAGAGGCTTTACTTCTGAAAACTTTGAGAGATAGGATGTTAGCTATTTTTATTATCAAAATTCTAATGTATATTCTATTTAAACTAGTCGGCCTAAATTCCACGGACTATTTGCTTGAAATTCCTCATTGAGTAAATTTCAAACTTATGAATAACAGTCTTAAAGACCACCATATTTGCCTTTGGAATGGAACAATATATATAATCCCCCTTAACAGACACAAATACAAATATACAAAAATTAACATGCATAAACTTCACAAATTAATATCACCATATTTCAGTTTAAGTAGTACGATACACACCATTTTATCTTGGAACACCAACTCTAAGCTGCATACATATATGGGATTCCATGAGTTAGGAAGCTCATATAAATGGACAACTCCAATAACCAAATTTCAAGCCAGTTTTATTGCATTGATTTCTACAATACCATTAACCTTTTGATTAAAAGCATTTGTTAGAGCCATATGGAGGACGGGAAGTATTCAAAGCTCTATCGATGATAGGATGAAAGATCCAAACTAACATATAACAAAATAAGATATTGTAAAATAAAACTACCAGCTTCCAATATATAAAGATCATGTCATAAGAAAAGTTCTTCACTTGTTTCTAAATTTCACCAAATAGTGCCAAAATTAGGACATCCTTTAAACCAATGAACTAAATTTTTCAGTCGAGCAAATCAGTTAGGAATCTAGGGTTAAGCCTACTCAACCAATTAGAAAAAAGTATAATTCGTTAATCCCATTGTTTTGGGATTGCTGAGGTTCTAACATGCGCTAAATACAATAGATAAAATGGTACATCATAATTTAGAGGAAAATTGTTGCTTCTTTTTCTCTTCTCCATGAGAGACAATGAAAAAATGTAAAATCATAAAAAATTATGAAAAAATTATAAATACTGAGATAATTTTTTTATTTGACAAATATTTATTAATTTTTTTAGTTCAAAACTAATTATAATTATATCTATTATCAAATATATAATATTATATTTGGTTATACAAGATTTTAATTTTCGACTTCTTCACTCTTAGATTTCTAAATCCGTCCTTGAACACCATAATATTTTGGATATTATTCTCATAGTTTACTCTATATTTTATCTTATGTAAACTTTAGGAGTCTCTTACTTTTTCTTAATAGTCTTGAAATTTAGACACTTGTATCTCATCTCAATTAATAAAAAATATTTAATTTTAGAAAAAATATATTTTAAAAAAAGAAAAAATAAAACACAAGTTTTTTCAAACTTTTTTTTAAGTTAACCCAATTTAACACTTCAAATGTTTTTAAAGCATAGATAATTCAAAGCAACTTTATTATGTATGCATTAAAATTAATCAGTAAACCTATTGTCATATATATATATATATATATATATATATATATATATATATATTAAATGAGTCTAACTTTTTCTGAAAATTAATTCAATAGGTAAAGGTCGATTCACATTTATAAAGACAATGAGACTTTTAATTTTAGACAATATAAGATTTAATACACTCATTTCACACACAGGACTTGATCAAGACTTGGAACGTAGAGGACCACTTAAATTTCTTGTGATGTGAGAGTGATCCAATAACTTTTTTTTTAATTTTTATTTTGATACCATAATAAAATTCTAAAAAAATAAAAATAAAAAATGTTTAAAATTAAATTCTTTTTAATATATCTTTTATATTTTATTATTTATTTTAGGATTAAGTATTGTTTTGATTCTCAAAATTTTTAAAATCGTCTCTAACGATTTTTTATTTTTAAAATCATTCTTAATGTTACAATTATTTTTAAAATAGTCATTTTTATTCAAATTTTAATTTTCAGACTAAATTATCCGTATAAAAATAAAATAAAATAAAAAAATATAAAAATAAAACTCTTTCCACCCCACTCACGCCCAACTGCATCCATGCTCACCCACAAATCTCACCATCCCCAATCCCAATTCTAAACATCACCGCTGGTATCCTGTAATTTAACGTCACAATCCTTAAATCTAATTTTAAATCTCACTATCATTAGTGCCCTGTAATTTGAATAAGGAAACAAGAGGACATATTATATCTAACAACTAAGGAAGAGGAAGCACCACCAGTAACGTAGTTGAGACAGGAACCTTAGCTTTAACAGAGAAAGCCACGCCGCTGGCTAATGTTTTTACCTGCTCGAAGCCACATGTGGCGGGACTTATCATGCACATAAGGTTGGTCGACGCTTGTTGCAGAAGCCACTCTCCCTGAGCTCGACTTGGAAAAGAATTGGGAGGCATCGAAAAGGAAATGTAGGAACGTGACAGAGGTGGGCATGAGTGTTGCGAGAGTGGGTGGCAAAGATGAGTGTAGAGAGGAGGAGATTTGAGATATGCTGCGTTGAAGAGAGATTTGGGAGAGAGGAAGATGAATATGAGTGAAGGGAGAGAACAGTAGTGATGATGGAGAAAGAAAGAGAATAGAAGAGAAGAACATGTGAAAACAGAGGAGAGAAGTGAAGAAAATGATATTACTATTTTAAAAAGAGAAGTGCTACAGCCTACACATACACAAGTCATTTTGGTTTAAAGTCATACAAGTTAGGTCAAATTCAACAAAAAGGACGCTCATCCATACGAGCATGTCAACACGCGCGCTACTCAACGGTTTTCATAGCGCGCTTTGCGTTCCTCCTCCTCCTCCTCTTCCTTCTTCTTCTCCTTCTTCTTTGCGTTTCTCCTCCTTTTTCTTCATGTGTTTCATTTTTATTGTCATTTTTTTATTACTGTTGTTGTTGTTGCATTTTTTTCTCTCCTTCTCTTTCTATTGATTTTGCAACATTATGTATTTTTTTCTTTTTTGTTTGATTCTTTCCACCCAAGAAGAATTATGAGAATATGAAATAAGAAGGTGAAGAAGAAGAAGTAGAAGATGAGAAGGAGGAAGAATTTTGAATTATGCAGAACTTATTAGTACACATACACCGAAAATTCTTAAACAATATATCCAAATATCTTCGAATTACACCCAAATTTACTGGAAATATAGAAAAATATTTCCTCTAATGCTGCATTTTTTTGTTCTTCTTTTTTTTCTTATTTCTTTCTTTCTTTTAGTTGAACGAATGTAAATTCATCCTCTTCCAAGTAATTTTGTATCATTATGTGTTTCTTCTTCTTCTTTGTTTGATTTTTTTTGTTTTTATTCTTGTTAAAAGAGTAAAACAAGAAGAAACTTGAGAAGATAAAATAAGAAAAAAAAGATGATTAAGAAAAAAAAGAAAATGATGATGATGATGATGAAAAAGAAGAAGAAGCAGCAGAAAATAATGAGGAGGGAGAAGAAGAATTTTGAATTATGCAGAATTTATTAGCACACACACACCGAAAGTTCTTAAACAATACACCCAAATATCTTCGTGTTACACCCAAATACAGAAAAATGTTTTCTTTAATTCAGAACTTTTACATTACATTCAATTCAAACCATCAACGATGAACAACAATTTTCACAAATAAAAACAATATTATTCACCTACAGAATCATAAACTACTAACGAAAATATTAACTAGAATCGAACCACACCCCAGACACTCGATTGAATTCAAAATAATCGATTTTGTTCTAGTTCAATTGACAATATAAACTTGAATTATTCATTATCTTCAACAATGTGATAACTGATGATGGAGGAGAAGGAGGAATAAAAAGGAGGAGAAGAAATTCCAATGAAAAAAGAAGGAGAAAGAAGAGAAGGAGGAGGAGGTGGTATTGGTGAGAGAGTAAAGCAAGAAGAAATTTGAGAAAGTAAAACAAAAAGGAAAAGATGAATAAGAAAAAAAGAATATGGTGATGATGATGAAAAAAAGAAGAAGCAGCAACAGAAGATGAGCAAGAGGAAGATGAAGAGTTTTGAATTATGCAAAACTTATCAGTATAGATACACCAAAACTTCTTAAACAATACACTCAAATATCTTTGTGTTACACCTAAATTTGCTACAAATACAGAAAAATATTTTCTCTAATGCTGCATTTTTTTTCTAATACTTTTTTCTTTCTTCCAAGTAATTTTGTACTATTATGTGTTTCTTCTTCTTCTTTATTTGATTTTTTTGCTTTTTATTCTTGTTAAAAGAGTAAAACAAGAAACTTGAGAAGATAAAACAAGAAAAAAAAGATAAATAGGAAAAAAAAGAAGATGATGATGATGATGATGAAAAAGAAGCAGCAGAAGATGAAAAGGAGGGAGAAGAAGAGGTTTGAATTATGCAAATTTTATCAGCACATATACACCGAAAATTCTTAAAGAACACACCCAAATATCTTCGTGTTACACCCAAATTTACTGCAAATATAGAAAAATATTTTCTTCAATACAGAACTTTTACATTATATTCAATTCAAACCATCAACGATGAAACATTATTTACCTACAGAATCATCATAAACTACTAACGAAAAAAGTAAAGAGAAGAAGAACGTGCAGTAACGGCACGAAGAAGAACGTGCGCGCGTTGATTGAAAAATCTGTTAAATTAGGAGGCGCGTGAAGTTGAGGTGCTAGAATAGGCACATTTGACGTGAAATAGAATATATGGACTTGTATAACTTGTATGGGTAAAACGCTTGTATGTGAAAAATTATTCTTTTTAAAAATGATTGGAATATTATAGACAATTTTAAAAAAAATTTTGGACGATTTTTGTAACACCCTAACTTTTAGCACCTCATGATCGTACCAAAAGTAAGGGATTACTAACCTAATTCCTTTTATTATCTATTTAATATTGAGCCTTTACGCATAAATCTATCGATGGTTTTACTAAAACTATAACTTTTCCAACAAGTACAAACAACACATATTTACATACTTAATATTAATAATACGTTGTAGTGTTATATACAAAAGCAATTACAGAACCTACCCCTCTGAATAAAACTCTAACTAACAAGGCGAGGGGAAAATAAATTCTAAAAACTCAACTCGTAAACATATTCCTCTGTGCTCCTGCAGCTTCGCAATAAGCCATCGCACCTGTAGCTGAAAGGGGTGGAGATAGGGGGTAAGAATTGGTAAGTTCTTAGTAGGGTCGGGGTTAGGAGTTAAGTTCATTCTATATATACTTGGTCATCAATAACAGTCAACAAGGTACCATCTAACTCAACAATTAAAGAACACAGAATTCAAACAGTCATTTAGCACACCCACAATCACAGAAAATTACACTCACAAACAAATATGTGCAAACTAGTATGATGCATGTCTATCCCTAGTGCAGGTAATGAGCTCATCTGTCGGTTTCGACCCGCTCCCGACGTAACTCAGCAACCTTTGTCTGAGCTTGGTTTCTAGTGTCATAACCTCTGTAAGCAACCTCTGTCTTACAGGTGAGGCTCTCTCTAGCCAATGTATGTAGCGATAACCTCTGTAAGCAACCTCTGTCTTACAGGTGCGACCATTCCCTGGATTGGTCGATGTATTTCTGGAAAGCAAATCTGGGTGGACTCACCACCATATCTCTGCTCGTTTTCAGTAGGTAAACATTCATCTCTGCTTCTCTCCTTTTCTTTTCATCCTTTCTTTCTTTTCTTTTCTATTCTCTGCTTTCTTGTGGCAGAGGTTCTTTAGATTCTTTTAATCTTTTGCTCTCTGCTCTCTGCTCTCTGCTCTCCTGTGGCAGAGATCCCTTTAACTAATATATTCTTTTCTTGTCTTTTCTTTTCTCATCATTATTTTAATTCCTTACTTTTAACATCAAAAACTATTTTCACACTCTTTCCCCATCTTTTCCTAAATGTTTTACAAAGAGAAGATCATGAGATCCTTAACTTAGATTTGTCTTTCTAAAGTTTTTAGAAAAACTTGTCTGTTTACCACTCTCTAGTTTATTTTTCATAATACATACAATAATATTCTTATAAAATAATATCTTGATAAATAATAATTTGTAATAATAATTTACTCTAATGTAAATGAGTAATTTTAAACAAATATTTAAAATAATATTTATAATACTCTTAAAACTTATTTTATAAAACCTTATTTCAAACTTTTATTAATTACTTTCTAAACCACGAATTATTTAATATTTTATTTTTGACTTCAATATTTTATAAAATTTTATTTAAACCTTCACTTTGTTTCATATTTATATAAATAACCTTGGATTTTTATAAAATACCTGTTTTACCCCTAAACTTTATCTATTACCCAAAATACCCGAAAAACTTATATAATTATAATATTAAACTCAATCTTTTCATAACAATACAAGTATATTTCCTCAAAAATAATTCTTCTTGGTTGATTCTTTTCCTTACCAAGAACCGAAATCCTCCTTATTTTCTTTTTAAAATATACATTTAAATCTTAAGCCGTTTTTGAGTTTTACGGCTACCGATTTTTCACGACTTTTAATTTAATTTCTCGGCCATTAAATCTCACCCATTTTAATTCAAAAACTAACACAATGACAGCCCCAAATTAGCCTCATTATCACAGTTTGACCAGCACAAACATGACCAAATCACAAGCTTAATCACATATAATAATATATCAACAAAATTCAATATAAAGTCAATCAAACTCTATTAATAATCAATCACAACAACCATTCACTTATCCAACACAAATTTAATTGGTGAGAATTTACAGAAATCCTATTTTCGTACAGAAATCACAACAACGAAAACTTTGGAAAAGCTTTTAGACTGAGCTGCCGAAGAAGAAAACGTCAAAAATCATCTGTGCCTCCTAGAACTCCAATTGGCCGAACTCAAGGGAAAGGAGATCTATGTTACCGTCAACTTCTACCGAACAAAAGTGATGCCAACACATAGAGGCAAAAGATACAAACACTTTTATCGAATTAAATTTTTTTATTGGAGTTACGGATCTCGTAAAATTGAACGCCAAAAGTTCGATATTCATGAAGAACACTTTCACTCTCTCTCGGCCTTCTTTCTTTCTTTTTTTTTCCCCAAATGTTTAGGCTAAATGAAGTGAATGACAATTAATTGGTGGCAATGATCTTTATGTGTCAAAAAGGGGTATATATATATATATATATATATGTTACGAGCTAATGCCTAAAATGGTCCCTGAAATTTCTAACTCGCTTCAGATTAGTCTCTCACTTTTTAAAATGACCAAATAAGTCTCTCACTCTCAGAATCGTGAATCTCCGTTAGTCCAAAAGTTACTAGACATTTTAACGGCGTTGAGGTGTATAGTTAAGTGTCAAGTTGGCACTTAACTGCACGCTGATGTGGACAGACAATGAATTTAACTCAAATTGGTGTTCCAAATTTGATTAAAATGCCCAAATTGATCCAATTTTTACTTATAAAACTCTAAACCCAAAATGTTCATCTTTGTTCTTCGTCTTCACTCCTTTTATTCTTATTGATGTTGTTGATCTTGGCACTAATCTAAAGGATATTCAATCTCTGGTAACCTTTCGTTTTTTGTTGTTGTTGCTTTCTGATCCAACCAAACAATGCCTTTAGTTTCTTTTGGTCTCCACCATACCTTGATGTATTCTTTTCTTTGTTCCCACAAGTTCGATGATGTAACAATCCCGAAAACAACGTGCTTCAATTCTGTTTCGGTTATTTGTGCCGTTTGTTCCGGGGTTAACCGAACCACCACGGGGTAGTTATTTTTCACTTCTTCTTCTGACGACGTAATCGCTTCTTCTTCGTCTTTATTTTTTTTGTCATTGGAGGCTTTGTGTTGTTGTTGTTTCTTTATATTCTCATTGGAAGCTTCTTCTTCTTCAATTGATGTGGTTATGGATGTGTTGTTGTCAGTACTAATTTGGAGGATTTGTTGTGTTGCGGTGTCGTCGAGTCTGGTAGTGGTGGTGATGGGGCAATCTTGTTGGTCATTGTTGTTGAAGAGGAAAAAGTTGAAAAAATATGGAATGTAGAGTAAGATGGTGATTAGGATCAACTAAAGGGTGATGCTACTTTTGGATCCATTATTGCGTTGATTGGAATAAGGGTACATTTGATTTGCTTTTATTAATTATTAGCTTATTTTCAAGGTTCGATTTTTTTTTTTGAAGTTGTTTCTTGCTTACAAAGGTGGTGTATGTGTAGGAAGAAACTTGAAAGTTCAGAATAGTTCGAATTCCACAAAAATAGAAATTAAAAAATTGTTTTAATATTTTTATTTTTGTTTAATTTGTTTTCTTCTTTCTTTTTGTGTTTTGTTGCTTATGATTCTGATGTGTAGAGTTTATTATGGCTAGAACAACAACAACAAGGAGGAGATGAGTAGAGACAAAGAATAAAGATGAACACGAAGAACAAAGATGAACATTTAGGGGTTAGGATTTTATAAGTGAAAATTGGATCAATTTAGGCATTTTAATCAAATTTAAAACACCAATTTAAGTTGAATTCATTGTCTGTCCACATTAACGTGCAGTTAAGTGCCAACTTGGCACTTAACTATACACCTCAGTGCCATTAAAATGTTTAGTAACTTTTGGATTAATGGAGATTCACGATTCTGAAAATAAAAAACTTATTTGATCATTTTAAAACATAAAGGACTAATCTAAAACGAGTTGAAAATTTCAAGGACCATTTTGAGCATTACCTCTATATGTTACTAAGTCCAAGGTTATATACATCATGCATACCAATTTTCTTTCTTTTGCTTTCATAATGGCTTCGGCCAGTTAATGAATCCACGTTTTATATATATATATATATATATATATATATATATATATATATATATATATATATATAAAATGCATATGATTGAAGGCTTCGGCCACTTCCTCTTTTTTTTCTTCTTTTTTTCTTTTTCTTTTAAGTAATAATAATAATAATAATAATAATAATAATAATAATAATAATAATATAATTCTTTTATTTTTATTTTTAAAATATCTCATTATAATAAAAATTATTTAAAAATTTTAATAAATTTTAAACTTAAAATATTATAAAATTTAATTTAATTATTTTTAGGAGAATAATTTTTTTTAAATAAAATAATAAAATATGAATAACTCATTATTCAATTTTTTCAAAAATTTAAGGTGTTATATCCCACCCACCTTACAAAAATTTTTGTCCTCGAAAATTGATACAAGATGGAAGAAGTTCAAACTAGCTTTACTTTTGAACACATTAGAAAAAAGAGCAAAATATTTTGGCATATATAAGAAGTAACATATAAGGAAGAAGTTTTAAGGTCTCAACATATATATATATATATATATATATATATATATATATATATATATATATATATATATATATATATATATATATATTTATACAGTTTTCAAATCCAAGATATTCTTATGGCTTAAAAATATAGGAAAAAAGTCTGGCGCAAAGCGGAAGATACAAGATAGGCTCGATGCAGAAAGGTTACAAGACAAGCTGGTATTAGAACGACGGGTATATCGTTTGCACACTGAACTCATACCAACTTTAGAGATTCAGCTGCCTAAACTTCAACATGACATAACTTTACCATTCCCAACCATACCATATTAAACAGATTCTCCGCGAATTCTCAACCTCATCAAAAACTCCGCAACCCACTAACAGGCACAAGTCTAACATCAACAAAACTCTTTCGCAAGAATCAAGCTCCTCAACATCCTGTGACATCGCACACTTACAAACTCCACCTTCTGCGTCTGCACAACGTATCCTAAAAAACTAACATATCGCTTGCTATATCTAACAATCGCACGTGTCACCAAAACAAGTCTCAAGTCACTCAAAAGGATACAAGACCTCAGAGAAAAGACAAGCAACAAGGACAATGTTCACAAAGATTTCTACGTTTCTCTTTGATGCAAGTCCAAAGTTACATAAGAGAATACATGAACCAAGAAAAGGAGTTTAAACAGCATAAGGCAGATATCCAAGGAATCACACGTTACTCTAAAACAAGCTTGAGTTACCTAAAAAGATATCAAACTTAGGAAGAGAAGAACAAAATTTATAGACGGGGTTTACAGAAATTCAAGAAAATGTTTAAGAACATTATCAGGAAGGGAATAATTCAGAATGTAAGGTTCGAAACAAGAACTTCAAAAGAACCAAATTTAATCGGAATGAGATATACATAAGATGTAAGACATGAAGCAAAAGAACCAAACTGCATCTTAAGAAAAGCATATATCTCAGGGAATTCAAGTAAACGTATGCAGTTAAGATCAAATGAAAATAGCATATGAACAAGGAACAAGATTTGGGAATAATTAGTTCACTTTTCAAGAAAGAAACCCCAAACAAAATTTCAAGATAAACCATGGAAGAACAAGATATGTGACCGAGCAACCTCGAGATGCAACTTATAACGTTCCCAAAACCCATAATTCGCATCATCTATTAATTCTATTTCGTCTATGACAATCCATTAGTGTTTTCATATGCACAAATCATCAGCAATAAGTTGGTCAGACCTAATACCATGAGAGATGCAACGGTCGACTAACAACATTAATCAATAGACAATCACGCATTTGAAACTCAAACTCTTGTCATTAGGACAAGTCCTACTGCATGACAGACACTCAAAATATGCAGTAAAGCATAGTCAGTCCATTCCCAAGGTTCTAACGGGAATGAAGTGCTTTGATACCATAATGTAACACCCTAACATTTAGCACCTCATGATCGTACCAAAAGTAAGGCATTACTAACCTAATTCCTTTTATTATCTATTTAATATTGAGCATTTACACGTAAATCTATCGATGGTTTTACTAAAACTATAACTTTTCCAACAAGTACAAACAACACATATTCACATACTTAATATTAATAATACGTTGTAGTGTTATATACAAAAGCAATTACAGAACCTACCCTCTGAATAAAACTCTAACTAACAAGGCGAAGGGAAAATAAATTCTAAAAACTCAACTCGTAAACATATTTCTCTGTGCTCCCGCAGCTTCGCAATAAGCCTTCGCACCTGTAGCTGAAAGGGGTGGAGATAGGGGGTAAGAACTGGGGAGTTCTTAGTAGGGTCGGGGTTAGGAGTTAAGTTCATTCTATATATACTTGGTCATCAATAACAGTCAACAAGGTACCATCTAACTCAACAATTAAAGAACACAGAATTCAAATAGTCATTTAGGACACCCATAATCACAGAAAATTACACTCACAAACAAATATGCACAAACAAGTATGATGCATGTCTATCCCTAGTGCAGGTAATGAGCTCATCTGTCGGTTTCGACCCGCTCCCGATGTAACTTAGCAGCCTTTGTCTGAGCTTGGTTTCCAGTGTCATAACCTCTGTAAGCAACCTCTGTCTTACAGGTGCGACTCTCTTGAGCCGATGTATGCAAACATAACCTCTGTAAGCAACCTCTGTCTTACAGGTGAGGCTCTCTCTAGCCAATGTATGTAGCGATAACCTCTTTAAGCAACCTCTGTCTTATAGGAGCGACCATCCCCTGGATTGGTCGATGTATTTCTGGAAAGCAAATCTGGGTGGACTCACCACCATATCTCTGCTCGTTTTCAGCAGGTAAACATTCATCTCTGCTTCTCTCCTTTTCTTTTCGTCCTTTCTTTCTTTTCTTTTCTATTCTCTGCTCTCCTGTGACAGAGGTTCTTTAGATTCTTTTAATCTTTTGCTCTCTGCTCTCCTGTGGCAGAGATTCTTTAGATTCTTTTAATCTTTTGCTCTCTGCTCTCCTATGGCGAAGATCCCTTTAACTAATATAATCTTTTCTTTTCTTTTCTTTTCTCATCATTCTTTTAATTTCTTACTTTTAACATAAAAAACTATCTTCACACTCTTCCCTCATATTTCCCTAAATGTTTTATGAAGAGGGAATCATGAGATCCTTAGTTTAGATTTGTCTTTCTAAAATTTTTAAAAAAATTTGTCTGTTTACCACTCTCTGATTTATTTTTCATAATACATACAATAATATTCTTATAAAATAACATCTTAATAAATAATAATTTGTAATAATAATTTACTATAATGTAAATGAATAATTTTAAACAAATATTTAAAATAATATTTATAATACTCTTAAAACTTATTTTATAAAACCTTATTTTTAAACTTTTATTAATTACTTTTTAAACTAGAAATTTTTTAATATTTTATTTTTGACTTCAATATTTTATAAAATTATATTTAAACCTTCAATTTGTTTTATGTTTATATAAATAACCCTGAACTTTTATAAAATACCTGTTTTACCCCTAAATTTTATTTATTACATAAAATACCCAAAAAACTTATATAATTATAATATTAAACTCAATCTTTTCATAACAATACAAGTATATTTCTTCAAAAATAATTTTTCTTGGCTGATTCTTCTCCTTACCAAGAAAACCGAAATCCTCCTTATTTTCTTTTTAAAATATACATTTAAATCTTAATCTGTTTTTGAGTTTTACGGCTACCGATTTTTCACGACTTTTAATTTAATTTCTCGGCCATTAAACCTCCTCACCCATTTTAATCCAAAAACTAACACAATGACAGTCCCAAATCAGTCTCATTATCACAGTTTGGGCAACACAAACATGACCAAATTACAAGCTTAATCACATATTGTAACACCCTACCATACAGAGACTTATGCTTAAGTCATAATTCAGAGATGGCAAGGTATTACGACCTCTAAAACAAAAATTTAGTACGTATAGTAGTATGAATGATTGATTATAACTAGGAGCCT
Organism: Arachis ipaensis; assembly: GCF_059453495.1. NCBI lineage: Eukaryota > Viridiplantae > Streptophyta > Magnoliopsida > Fabales > Fabaceae > Arachis > Arachis ipaensis. The sequence goes on from NC_142436.1 coordinate 36,938,793, forward strand.
TGTAGAAAAAAAAAGGATAAACAAAAACCGCAACTCAAAGCGCAACACTCCGATCACTAACACAACGAGCAAAGGATAAGCTAACGCAAGATCATATATATAAAGAGTATCAAAAACAGGAATATCAAGACTCAAAATCCGGCTGCGAAGATAACCGGTTCGAGCATAGCAATATATACATATAATAAAATAAGGAAAACCCCAAGGAAAACCCAAAGGGACATAAATACCAAAAACCTAATCTCCAAAATCCCCTCTAGAAGGAGTCATCACAGTTTGTATTATTTAATGGAGATAAAAGTATCTAAACAAAATATATATCCCAAAACAGAGTCCCGAGAACAAAGGATCTTCGCTAATCCAGAAGTCTCCAGCATGCCTCAACGAGAAGCCTCGCGTCCTGCATCTGAAAACCACAAAATCCGCATGGGTGAGAACCAGAGGCCCCCAGTACGGTAACAGCTTCCACATATATAATACATAATAATAGAGGAAAGCCGAAGGCAATCCTAGAACTTCCTTCAGATAATATCAAAGCTTATAAACAAGCTAAACCGTAAGTGGCAACTGACTAAAGATTCTTCAGTCTAACTAATACTTCCCTTTCCAATTCCTTCAGACCTCCCAACCACCAGCAGGAGTATAATATAGCAAACACAGTTATATCAGACAAGAGATTTACAAATAGGAACAGATAAGGCATTTAGGCAATTAGCAAGTAATATGCAGTCAAATAGGCAATCTCAAACAATTCATGTAGTATGCTTATGATGCATGCCTGTCCCTAGTGGCTGATGATATCATCTGTCGGTTATAGAGCCAACCCGACAAGTCCTGGTAGCTAGCCATTGGACTGTCCCTCTGTCGTGCATCCCCAACTCGAGTTATACTCATCATAAACTTGATCATAATCATGATCCATATCCATCACCCTCACTGGTGAATATTTATCCATCACCATCACTGGTGAATATTTATGGGGGCGAGCTCATCCGGGCCTTTCACAGTGCCCGGCCACACTTACGACATAGGGTCAAAAGAGCTTCGAGTCTCAACCTGGAGCACATGGTGGCTAGCCATTGCTACTACCCAGGGAAACCCTCATCTCCAATGGTGGAAGTGCAAACCTTCGCAATTCAATCAACATCATATATGCATTTATACTTGGCCATAAACATGGCTCCGCCGTAACACGGCAATAATCTAGCCATCCGGCTCACGGTTAAATCCATAACCAGCCAATTCATTAACAATTACGGCCCTTCGGCCCATGGCACAACAAGCACTTCCACCGCCATTCTCCGCATCTCACATAATCATCTTTGATCCTCAATGATCATTCATTTTTCCCTTGCTTCACTCGCAAGTTACCACATTCACTAGCCCTTTTTCTCATGCTAGGCATATCATAATGATTTAAGACATAAGTGGTGAGATCGGAGGCTTAGAAGTATGAAATTTGGCTTTTAAAACTCAAAAATCAACTTTGGGATGAAAACAGGTCCACGCGTACGCGCACTCCATGCGCACGCGTGGATGACGCTTTCTCGAAGAACGGCGCGTACGCACCAAGTGCGCCTATGCGCGAGGGGTCATTCTGCTAAAAATTTTCTAAGTTAAAAGCTGCAGAATTTACAGATTCAAACCCCAATCTTCCGACGGACATAACTTCCTCATTTTAAATCGTTTTTCACTCGTTCTTCGAACGGCATGGACATCCCGGATCCAATTTCATTTCTAAACAGATTTGGCACAAATCAGAGATCCGTAGTCCAAGTTATGTCCCATCAAAGTATGCCCAAAAACCATATTTTCATACAAAACCACAAGGTGCCATTTTCAAAACAAGCCACTTTCAACTCTTTTCAAAATCAATCAAACATGCCAATTTCAATCCTTCTCTTTGAAATCATTCAAAATGTACCAAAATCAACAACAAGCCATCCTCAACTCACACATTGACACTTTACCAAGGTTTCCAAAACCACATCCAACCATTTTAACACTTCTCAATCAAATGGCTAAAGGACAAACACAATATCATGTCATACATCCTTCCTCATCCCAATTTCCAATAATACCATTTCCAATTAACCATCATTATACATAATCAACATCATACTCACCATCAACATGGTACCACCCATCAATTCAACCTCAATCATCCATCAAGCATATATCACAACACGCATTTCTCATATTTCACACAATCAAGGTATCAATATTCATAATCACATATATGAACACATCATATATTTCAACCATTCAACAACACCAACAATTCAATGCCTATCTTAGGGCCTCTAGCCTAAGTATTTCCTACCACATTACATATTAGATACGGGAAACTAAAACCATACCTTAGCCGATTCCCCAAGCTCAACCGGAGCACTTCCAAACCACTTGTCCACAAGCTCTCAAGGTATCAACACCTCCAAGAACAGATTTTATCACACAAAACCCTCTTCCAAGCTTTCCAAAATCACCAATCAAGCTCCAATATTCACATATACACAACCTAAGCCACAATCATCATACCCATACACAACATCTCAATACCCAAACATCATAGAACAACAAATTATACTAGGGTTGAGAATCTTACCACACCCAAGGTCCAAGGAGACAAGATTAACCTTCTCCTTCAAGAGAGTTGGGTCCTATAACATCAAAGAACCCAAAATCTCAACATTTTTGCTCATGAAACTCGAAATCAAGGGCTGGAATTTCGAACAGTAAAACGTGGCTTACCTCAAGATTGATTGTATGGGTTTTGTAGAGCCCTCCGCGGTGAACGCGTGGCCGCAAACGGAGTGGCAATCGGAGCTCTAGATCAAAAGTTATGGTGGTTTGAAGATTAAGTGAGAGAAAGAACTTGAGAGAGTGTTCTTCCCTCCATAGCCTCCATTTTCAGCGTGTTTAGTGTGTTGTGAGGAGAGAGAGTGCTGAAAACTAGGGTTTTGGTTTAGTTTAGTTGGGCCAAGGGCCCACTTTGGGTCCGGTTGGCCCGGTTTGGCCCGTTCGGTCCAATCTTGGTCCGATTTCTATAAAATTGGTACCGAAATTCTCGTCTCAATTTCCTCTATCACATTTAGCCATAAAAATAACATTTTTGGCTTTCTAGAATAAATTCTCATTTATGGGTTAATTAGCCGTTAATTAACTGGGTCTTACATTCTACCCACCTAATTGGGAATTTTGCCCACAAAATTCAAATGCAATTACCTGAGAATAAGTGCGGATAATCCATTCGCATCTCCGACTCAAGTTCCCAAGTGTGTTCCTCAACACCGCCTCGACTCCAAGCCACTTTGACTAATGAAACCTCTTTTCCACGCAGTCGTTTGATACTAGTATCATCAATTCTGACTGGAGCCACTGGAAGCGTCAAATCTTCCCTTAACTGAACCGATTCGGGTTCTAACACATGGCTAGCATCAGGGGTGTACTTCCGAAGCTGCGACACGTGAAACACGTCGTGCAGGTTCGAAGGATGAGGTGGTAGAGCCACGCGATATGCCACCGGCCCAATCCTCTCCAGGATCTGAAATGGACCAATGTATCGAGGATTCAACTTCTTTGCTTTAATCGCTCTACCTATTCCTGTGGTCGGAGTAACCTTAAGGAAAGCATGATCTCCTTCCTCAAATTCCAAGGGCTTCCGCCTCTGATCGGCGTAACTCTTTTGGCGACTCTGCGCCGTAAGCATCCTATCTCGGATTTTCTTAACTTGTTCAGTAGTCTCAGCTATCATTTCCGGCCCCAACAAGCCTTTCTCTCCAGTTTCATACCAACATAGCGGAGATTGACATTTCCTCCCATACAATGCCTCATACGGAGCCATTCCGATGCTCATATGGTAACTATTATCGTATGCAAACTCCACTAACAGCATATACCAATCCCAACTTGCCGGTTGATCCAAAACACAAGCTCTCAACATATCCTCTAGTGTTTGGATCGTCTTCTCAGATTGACCATCTGTTTGAGGATGGTAAGCTGTACTCAAGCTTAATCGGGTTCCAAAAGCTTTCTGAAATGCACCCCAGAATCTCGAAGTGAAACGAGGATCTCTATCAGAGATTATAGTAGCAGGTACACCATGGAGTCTCACAATCTCCTTTATGTATAACCGAGCTAGCTCCTCAAGGGTGTAAGTCATCCGAATGGGCAAAAAGTGAACTGACTTTGTCAGTCGGTCCACAATCACCCAGATAGCATCAAAACTAGTCCTTGGCAATCCCGACACAAAGTCCATTGCAATACTTTCCCACTTCCATTGCGGAATCTCTAAAGGTTGCAACATCCCGGAAGGTCTTTGATGTTCAATCTTTACCTTTTGACAAGTTAAGCACTTTGAAACATATTCCGCCATATCATTCTTCATACCCAGCCACCAAAACATCGCCTTTAAATCATGGTACATCTTAGTACTTCCCGGGTGAATGGAGAATCCGCTTTTGTGTGCCTCCTTTAAGATATCTTGCCTCAAAGTACCAACATCCGGCACAATGATCCTACCCTTGAATCTCCATAACCCATCTTTTTCTTCCGACACTCTCCACTATTTTCCTTGCTCGATAGCCGGTAACACCTTCCATAACGCTTCATCATTTTCATGAGCCTTTAGGAGTTCGGACTTAAAGTCACTTGAGATTTCTAATCGGCTTAAACACAAGGTTCCAGATACTTCTCGAGCACCAATTTTTAGACTCTCGAATCCCTTGAGCAACTTCTCCTCTTGAAGCATCATCCAAGACGCATATAACGACTTCCGACTTAACGCATCCGCCACTACATTTGCCTTTCCCGGATGGTAATTCAACTCAAAGTCGTAGTCCTTCAATAATTCCATCCACCTCCTTTGCCTCATATTAAGCTCTTTCTGATCAAAGAGGTATTTCAAACTCTTGTGATCGGAAAAGACTTGGAACTTAACCCCATAGAGATAATGCCTCCACACCTTCAAGGCAAATACGACCGCAGCGAGTTCCAGATCGTGCGTAGGGTAACTAACTTCATGAGGTCTCAACTGTCGTGAGGCATATGCCACCACATTATGATGCTGCATCAGCACGCACCCTAGACCCTTCAACGATGCATCACAGTACACCTCAAAAGACTCGTTCGGCTCAGGTAACACTAACACAGGTGCAGTGGTCAACTTTTTCTTCAATGCCTGAAAGCTCTCCTCGCACTCAGGAGTCCAAACAAACATAGTGTCTTTGCGAGTTAACTTTGTCAACGGCAAAGCTAATTGCGAAAAGCCTTTGATGAACCTTCGGTAATAGCCAGCTAAACCCAGAAAACTCCTTATCTCAGTTACTGTGGTTGGTTGCTTCCATTCCATCACAGCCTCCACCTTAGTTGGATCTACGGCTATTCCCCTCTTACTCACCACGTGACCCAAAAACTTTACCTCATCCTTCCAAAACTCACACTTAGACAATTTCGCATAGAGTTTCTTCTCCTTTAAAATTTGCAACACGGTCCGCAAGTGTTCCGCATGCTCTTCTTCGGTCTTGGAGTAAATCAGTATGTCGTCAATGAAGACAACAACGAATTTATCCAGAAACGGACGGAATACTCTATTCATGTAATCCATAAACACTGCAGGAGCATTCGTCAACCCAAAAGACATCATAGTATACTCGTAATGACCATAACGAGTCCTGAAAGCGGTCTTAGGGATATCCTCACCCCTTACCCTTATTTGGTGATAACCGGATCGCAAATCGATCTTAGAGAAAACCCCAGCTCCTTGTAACTGATCCATGAGATCATCAATCCTTGGCAATGGGTACTTATTCTTTATAGTGACCTTGTTCAGCTACCTGTAATCCACACAGAGCCGCATACTCCCATCTTTTTTCTTTACCAGTAACACTGGAGCACCCCACGGGGAAACACTTGGTCGGATAAAGTTCTTACCCAACAATTCCTCTAACTGAGACTTTAGCTCGGCCATCTCTAACGGTGACATCCTATAAGGAGCACTTGAGATTGGTCCCGCCCCAGGCACCAACTCAATAGCAAACTCGACCTCTCGGTTAGGTGGAAATTCCTCAATATCATCGGGAAACACTTCCGGAAACTCACACACTACCGGAATCTGATCCAACTTTTGATCATCACCCGAAACACCAGCGGTTAACAACAGGATACCCTGACATTCGATTCCAGAACAGTTCACCATCATCGAATTCAAGTAATAATTATTCACCACGACCGGCCCTTCTGTATCTTCCGGCATAAAGTACACCAACTTTGTAGAACAATCAAGCAGGACATGGTTCTCAGATAACCAGTCCAATCCCAAGATAAGATCAAGACCGATCATCGGTAAGCAGATTAAATTATGGACAAAATCACGCTGCTTGAACCTGAACGAAACTTTCGGGCATCCTAGCCTAGTTACCATGGCCTCATGGGTAGCATTATACACTTTTAAGTCATAACCTAAGGTTACGATCTTCAATCCTAACTCATGGGCTTTCTCAAATGCAATAAATGAATGTGATGCTCCCGAATCAAATAAAGCATTTAAAGTTTGACCAGCCATTTCACAGTTACCTCGAATGAGTGTCTCAGATCCCTCTGCACCCACAGCTGAGGTGGTGAACATCCGACCAGTCTGTTGTGCTTTTCCAGCACCTTGCTTTTGCTTCTCCGGACAACTTGTGGCTTTATGCCCCGCTTTTCCACAATTGTAGCACAAACCCCATCCGGCTTTGCATGGTGCTCCCGGATGGTGACTTCCACACCTAGTACAAGCTTGATCATTCTGAGGCTGCTTCCCAAACCTTTTCCATTGGGAGTTGTTGTTGTTGGGCCTCCTAAAAGAACCTCCCCTCTTGAAGGGCGGACCTCTAGGTGCAAAGCTCTTCCCTCGATTTTGTGAAAATGATCCTTTGTGACTCCCTTTCTCAGTGGCTGCCCTCTTCACACACTCTTCAGCAACCCTACACTTGTTCACCAACTCGGAGAAAGTCCTAATCTCCATTGACCCCACCGAACCGAAAATATCACTCCGGAGTCCTCCTTCGTACTTAACACACTTCCATTCCTCATATTCCACCGGAGTCCCTTGACACATACGAGAGAATCTGAACAGCTCCTCAAACTTGTCAGTATACTCAGATACGGACATAGTACCCTGCTTCAGCTACAATAATTCAAGCTCCTTGGCCGTCCTAGCAGAAGTCGGAAAGTACTTCTTATAGAACTCCTCTTGGAAGACATCCCAGGTGATATAATCATCATCCTGCTGCAGAAGGCGTCGGATTCCTTGCCACCAATGCGACGCTTCCCCAGTGAGCAAATAGGTAGCGAACTCTACACGCTGCCTTTCAGGCACCACCTGCGCTTGCAATGCTCGTTCCATGGCCTGAAACCATGTATCGGCTTCAGTCGGGCTAGTAGTTCCCTTGAACTTCGGTGGATTAACCTTCAAAAAGTTCGCCAGTGTCATCGGACCCTAAACTCCACCTCCGTCATTACCATGGTTGTTCATCTGTTGACCAAGAGCCTCAGCAGTGGCTTGCATAGCAGCAGCCATGTTCTCTAACGCAGTCATAAAGTTCACCGGATCATTAGGGTTAGTCTCCGACACACGAGTATTAGTACGACCTCTCTCACGACCTCTACCGCGTCCACGAGGCGCCATTTGGTTCCTATACACACCAAACAATCGATATTAAGTTGATCAGTCTCAATATCGGAAGTTCAGTGCTTCAAAGTCCCAAATGCATGCTCATGAACGTTTATGCCAATTATATCAAGCAGATATACTAGTAGCACATAACACACACACAGAGAATACACAGAAGCATAGTCAGTCCATTCCTCAGGCTCTACAGGAACGAACTGCTCTGATACCATAATGTAACACCCTACCATACAGAGACTTATGCTTAAGTCATAATTCAGAGATGGAAAGGTATTACGACCTCTAAAACAAAAATTTAGTACGTATAGTAGTATGAATGATTGATTATAACTAGGAGCCTTGTAGAAAAAAAAAGGATAAACAAAAACCGCAACTCAAAGCGCAACACTCCGATCACTAACACAACGAGCAAAGGATAAGCTAACGCAAGATCATATATATAAAGAGTATCAAAAACAGGAATATCAAGACTCAAAATCCGGCTGCGAAGATAACCGGTTCGAGCATAGCAATATATACATATAATAAAATAAGGAAAACCCCAAGGAAAACCCAAAGGGACATAAATACCGAAAACCTAATCTCCAAAATCCCCTCTAGAAGGAGTCATCACAGTTTGTATTATTTAATGGAGATAAAAGTATCTAAACAAAATATATATCCCAAAACAGAGTCCCGAGAACAAAGGATCTTCGCTAATCCAGAAGTCTCCAGCATGCCTCAACGAGAAGCCTCGCGTCCTGCATCTGAAAACCACAAAATCCGCATGGGTGAGAACCAGAGGTCCCCAGTACGGTAACAGCTTCCACATATATAATACATAATAATAGAGGAAAGCCGAAGGCAATCCTAGAACTTCCTTCAGATAATATCAAAGCTTATAAACAAGCTAAACCGTAAGTGGCAACTGACTAAAGATTCTTCAGTCTAACTAATACTTCCCTTTCCAATTCCTTCAGACCTCCCAACCACCAGCAGGAGTATAATATAGCAAACACAGTTATATCAGACAAGAGATTTACAAATAGGAACAGATAAGGCATTTAGGCAATTAGCAAGTAATATGCAGTCAAATAGGCAATCTCAAACAATTCATGTAGTATGCTTATGATGCATGCCTGTCCCTAGTGGCTGATGATATCATCTGTCGGTTATAGAGCCAACCCGACAAGTCCTGGTAGCTAGCCATTGGACTGTCCCTCTGTCGTGCATCCCCAACTCGAGTTATACTCATCATAAACTTGATCATAATCATGATCCATATCCATCACCCTCACTGGTGAATATTTATCCATCACCATCACTGGTGAATATTTATGGGGGCGAGCTCATCCGGGCCTTTCACAGTGCCCGGCCACACTTACGACATAGGGTCAAAAGAGCTTCGAGTCTCAACCTGGAGCACATGGTGGCTAGCCATTGCTACTACCCAGGGAAACCCTCATCTCCAATGGTGGCAGTGCAAACCTTCGCAATTCAATCAACATCATATATGCATTTATACTTGGCCATAAACATGGCTCCGCCGTAACACGGCAATAATCTAGCCATCCAGCTCACGGTTAAATCCATAACCAGCCAATTCATTAACAATTACGGCCCTTCGGCCCATGGCACAACAAGCACTTCCACCGCCATTCTCCGCATCTCACATAATCATCTTTGATCCTCAATGATCATTCATTTTTCCCTTGCTTCACTCGCAAGTTACCACATTCACTAGCCCTTTTTCTCATGCTAGGCATATCATAATGATTTAAGACATAAGTGGTGAGATCGGAGGCTTAGAAGTATGAAATTTGGCTTTTAAAACTCAAAAATCAACTTTGGGATGAAAATAGGTCCACGCGTACGCGCACTCCACGCGCACGCGTGGATGGCGCTTTCTCGAAGAACGGCGCGTACGCACCAAGTGCGCCTATGCGCGAGGGGTCATTCTGCTAAAAATTTTCTAAGTTAAAAGCTGCAGAATTTACAGATTCAAACCCCAATCTTCCGACGGACATAACTTCCTCATTTTAAATCGTTTTTCACTCGTTCTTCGAACGGCATGGACATCCCGGATCCAATTTCATTTCTAAACAGATTTGGCACAAATCAGAGATCCGTAGTCCAAGTTATATCCCGTCAAAGTATGCCCAAAAACCATATTTTCATACAAAACCACAAGGTGCCATTTTCAAAACAAGCCACTTTCAACTCTTTTCAAAATCAATCAAACATGCCAATTTCAATCCTTCTCTTTGAAATCATTCAAAATGTACCAAAATCAACAACAAGCCATCCTCAACTCACACATTGACACTTTACCAAGGTTTCCAAAACCACATCCAACCATTTTAACACTTCTCAATCAAATGGCTAAAGGACAAACACAATATCATGTCATACATCCTTCCTCATCCCAATTTCCAATAATACCATTTCCAATTAACCATCATTATACATAATCAACATCATACTCACCATCAACATGGTACCACCCATCAATTCAACCTCAATCATCCATCAAGCATATATCACAACACGCATTTCTCATATTTCACACAATCAAGGTATCAATATTCATAATCACATATATGAACACATCATATATTTCAACCATTCAACAACACCAACAATTCAATGCCTATCTTAGGGCCTCTAGCCTAAGTATTTCCTACCACATTACATATTAGATACGGGAAACTAAAACCATACCTTAGCCGATTCCCCAAGCTCAACCGGAGCACTTCCAAACCACTTGTCCACAAGCTCTCAAGGTATCAACACCTCCAAGAACAGATTTTATCACACAAAACCCTCTTCCAAGCTTTCCAAAATCACCAATCAAGCTCCAATATTCACATATACACAACCTAAGCCACAATCATCATACCCATACACAACATCTCAATACCCAAACATCATAGAACAACAAATTATACTAGGGTTGAGAATCTTACCACACCCAAGGTCCAAGGAGACAAGATTAACCTTCTCCTTCAAGAGAGTTGGGTCCTATAACATCAAAGAACCCAAAATCTCAACATTTTTGCTCATGAAACTCGAAATCAAGGGCTGGAATTTCGAACAGTAAAACGTGGCTTACCTCAAGATTGATTGTATGGGTTTTGTAGAGCCCTCCGCGGTGAACGCGTGGCCGCAAACGGAGCGGCAATCGGAGCTCTAGATCAAAAGTTATGGTGGTTTGAAGATTAAGTGAGAGAAAGAACTTGAGAGAGTGTTCTTCCCTCCATAGCCTCCATTTTCAGCGTGTTTAGTGTGTTGTGAGGAGAGAGAGTGCTGAAAACTAGGGTTTTGGTTTAGTTTAGTTGGGCCAAGGGCCCACTTTGGGTCCGGTTGGCCCGGTTTGGCCCGTTCGGTCCAATCTTGGTCCGATTTCTATAAAATTGGTACCGAAATTCTCGTCTCAATTTCCTCTATCACATTTAGCCATAAAAATAACATTTTTGGCTTTCTAGAATAAATTCTCATTTATGGGTTAATTAGCCGTTAATTAACTGGGTCTTACACATATAATAAAATATCAACAAAATTCAATATAAAGCCAATCATACTCTATCAATAAGCAATCACAACAACCATTCACTTATTTAACACAAATTTAATTGGTGAGAATTTATCGAAATTCTACCTCCGTACAGAACTCACAACGAAGAAAATTTTGGAAAAACTTTCAGACTGAGCTGCCGAAAAAAAAACGTCAGAAATCGTCTGTGCTTCCTAAAACTCTAACTGGCTGAACTCAAGGAGAAGAGGAGCTACGTCATCGTCAACTTCTACCGAACAAAAATAATATAAACACTTAGAAAAAAAATACAAACACTTTTATCGGATTACATTTTTTCTTATTAGAGTCACGAATGTCAAAAAATTAAACGCCGAAAGTTCGATATTCATGAAGAACACGTTCACTCTCTTTCGGCCTTCTTTCTTTCTTTTTTTTCCCCCAAATATTTAGGCTGAATGAAGTGAATGACAATTAATTGATGCCAACGATGATTTTGTGTCAAAAAGGAGTATATATTGTTATAAAATAATTAAATAAATAAATAAGGAAGATGTAACAAATATAATATAAAGAAGTATAAAGAGAGTGAGAGAAATATTGCAACGTAAAAGAGAGAGAGAGTTGTTTTATTGATTGTACGTTGCTTCATATATGGTTCACTATTTATAGGCATACATTGGCTTCATTTTCAAACTTCATTAAAGTTCAATCTGGCTTGGAAAAATCAGCCGCCCATGTAATCAATGGTCATCCACATCAGCTCTTATCACAACACTCCCCCTTGAATGACCAATTAGGATTATTGCCTCGTTAAAACCTTACTAAAGAAAAATCCAGTGGGAAAAAACCTTAGTGAAGGAAAAAGAGTACAATATCCTTTAGTGATGGGAACTGCCTCATTAAAAACCTTGTCAAGAAAAACCCAATGGGAAAAAACCTTATCAAGAAAAAAAGAGTACAGTCTCGCCCTCTTGTCGACATCAGTTGATGTCTCGAAATCGGCGCATCACAATCTCATGTACCAATCTTTCAAAGGAAGATTTTGGGAGTGACTTTGTGAATAAATCTGCCAGATTATCACTTGAGCGGATCTGTTGGATATCAATTGTCCCTTAATTTTGAAGATCATGAGTGAAGAAGAATTTGGGAGAAATATACTTAGTTTTATCACCTTTGATATATCCGCCTTTAAGTTGAGCAATACATGCTGTATTATCTTCAAACAGGACAGTTGGAGCTATCTTCTGATCAATCAGTCCATATGATGACAGAATATATTGGATCACACTCCTCAGCCAAAAACACTCGCGACTAGTTTCATGTATCGCTAGTATTTCAGCATGATTAGAGGATATTGCAGCAATCGTTTGTTTCGTGGACCTCCATGATATAGCTGTACCACCATATGTGAATATGTATCCTGTTTGAGATCTCCCTTTATGTGGATCAGACAAATATCCAGCATCTGCATAGCCAACTAATGGTGACTTGGATCCATAGGGATAAAACAATCCCATATCAACCGTTCCATGAAGATATCGAAAGATTTGTTTAACTCCACTCCAATGTCTTCTGGTTGGAGAGGAACTATATCTTGCTAGTAAATTCACAGCAAATGATATATCGGGTCACGTATTATTAGCAAGATACATTAATGTTCCAATAGCACTAAGATATGGTACTTCAGAACCAAGGATATCTTCATTCTCTTCTTTAGGACGGAATTGATCCTTTTCCACATCCAAAGATCTTACGATCATTGGGGTACTTAATGGATGTGACTTATCCATATAAAATCTTTTCAAAATCTTCTCTGTGTATGTTGTTTGATGAATAAAGATCCCCTTTTTTATATGCTCGATCTGCAGGCCGAGACAAAATTTAGTCCTTTCAAGATCTTTCATCTCAAACTCTTCCTTTAGAGTTTTTATAATTGTTGGAATCTCTTTAGGAGTTCCAATGATATTTAAATCATCAACGTACACAGCAATAATAATGAATCTAGATGCAGTTTTCTTTATGAAAACACACGAGCAGATATCATCATTCTTAAATCTGTTTTTGGTCAGATACTCAGTAAGACAATTATACCACATTCGTCCAGATTGCTTTAGACCATATAAAGATCTTTGCAATTTAACTGAGTATAACCCCTGCGAATATTCATTGGATGGTTTAGATATCTTTAGTCCTTCAGGAACTTTCATATAGATATCCTGATCTAATGAGCCGTATAAATAAGCTGTTACCACATCCATTAAATGCATATACAGTTTATGATATGCAGATAAACTGACCAAATAACGCAATGTTATCGCATCCACTACAGGGGAATACGTTTCTTCATAATCTATACTGGGCCTTTGTGAAAAACCTTGTACCACAAGTTGGGCTTTGTAGCGCACAACTTCATTTTTCTAATTTCGTTTTCTCACAAATACCCATCGGTATCCAATAGGTTTTACATCTTCAGGTGTACGGACTACAGGTTCAAAGACTTCACGTTTTGCAAGTGAGTCTAATTCAGCCTTCATGGCTTCTTTCCATTTTGGCCAATCATTCCTTTGTCGACATTCTTCGACTGATCTTGGCTCAAGATCCTTACTTTCATGCATGATATTTAATGCCACATTATATGCAAATATTTCATTGACAATTGTCTTATTTCGGTCCCATTTCTCTCCTGTAAAGACATAATTTATCGAGATCTCGTCATTTTCATAATTTTCAGGTACCTGAACGTCTTCTGGCGTTATATCAGAATTTTGGACAGCTGCAGTTGTCTTTACTATGTCTTTTTTAACAGGAATATTTACCTCTTTTCTCTTTTGAGGATTTTTATCTTTGGAACCGACAGGCCTGCCACGCTTCTCGCGTGTATTTGCTTCAGTGGCTATTTGTCCTACTGGGACATCAATTCGAATTGGGGTATTTTTCACCCTGCCACGCTTCTGGCGTGAATTTGCTTCAGTGGCTACTTGTCCTACTGGGACATCAATTCGAATTGGGGCATTTTCCGCTAGTATATAAGATTTGGTTATCCTCTTTGTATCGGAAAATGCGCTATTCTTTGCAAATGTATAATCTTTTGAACTTCTAGTTCACATTGCCCTGATCGAGGATCTAAATGCACCAACGATGATGCATTCCAATTAAGTTCCTTTTCAGGAAGCTTATTCTCTCCCCCTAATGTTGGAAATTTTGATTCATCAAAATGACAATCCGCAAACCGGACTTTAAATACATCTCCAGTTTGTATCTCAAGATACCTTACTATAGAGGGAGAATCATATCCAACATATATCCCCCATTTTCTTTGGGGTCCCATTTTGGTGCGATTAGGTGGTGCAATGGGAACATATATCGCACACCCAAATATTCTTAAATGAGAAACATTTGACTGCTGGCCAAATGCTAATTGCATAGGAGAGAACTGATGGTAACTCGTTGGCCTCAAACGAATAAGTGCTGCGGCATGTAAAATAGCATGCCCCCAAACCGAGGTTGGGAGATTTTTTCTCATAAATAAGGGTCTAGCAATTAATTGGAGGCATTTAATAAGTGATTCTGCTAACCCATTTTGTGTGTGAACATAAGCTACTGGATGTTCAACACTTATTCCATTAGCCATACAATAAGCATCAAAAGCTTGGGAAGTAAATTCACCAGCATTATCAAGACGAATTACTTTGATTGAATTTTCTGAAAATTGTGCTTTTAATCGAATAATTTGAGCCAGTAATCTCGCAAACGCCAGGTTGCGAGAAGATAATAAGCACACATGTGACCATCTCGAAGATGCATCTATCAGGACCATAAAATATCTAAAAGATCCACATGGTGAATGAATAGGTCCACATATATCACCTTGAATCCTTTCTAAGAATTCAGGGGACTCAAATCCAATCTTTACTGGTGATGGCCTTAAAATTACCTTCCCTTGAGAACATGCAGCACAACAAAATTCACTAGATTTAAGAATCTTCTGGTTCTTTAGTGAATGTCCATGAGAGTTTTCAATAATTCTCCTCATCATGGTTGTTCCCGAATGACCCAATCTATCATGCCAAGTTATGAATTCATTTGGACTAGTAAACTTCTGGTTTACAATGGCATGTGATTCAATTGCACTAATCTTGGTATAATACAATCCAGATGAAAGTGAGGGTAACTTTTCTAATATAACCTTCTTATTTGAATCATGAGTTGTGATACATAAATACTCATGATTTCCCTCATTCATTGTCTCAACATGATATCCATTTCGGCGAATATCTTTGAAACTCAACAAGTTCTTCAGAGACTTGGTAGATAATAGTGCATTATTTATTATAAATTTTGTTCCTCCAGGAAACAAAATTATAGCTCTTCCGAAGCCTTCTATCACATTGCCTGAGCCAATAATAGTATTAACATATTCATCTTTTGGCACAAGATGGGTAAAATATATATTACTTTTAAGAATAGTGTGTGAACTCACACTATCCGCAAGGCAAATATCTTCAGAATATGTCCTTGCCAATTTTCTTCAAAAACAAATGATAATAATAATAAAATGGGTAGAAGTACATGTACAGTAAAATTATTCACATGAATACTTAGCAAACACATACATATATCAAACTATTCCATCATTGATCAAATAGCCAATATTTTCTTCAAGATTCTCAAAGAAATTAGATACATCATAATGAGTGGTGGAATTTTCATAATTTGAAACAAAATTTGTTTCCTTTCCTTTGTCATCCTTTTTTTAAGGATGCTTGATAAAAATCAACTAGGTGCCTTGGGGTACAACAGGTACGTGACCAATGGCTCTTTCCACCACAACAGAAGTATTTATCCTCAATTGATATACTTTGCCCATTGTTTCTTTCTTTGTCCCACTTCTGGTGAGATCATTTCTTGTGAACATAATTTCTTTTCCTTCCATAATTTTTCTTGTTATCAAAATCTTGTCATTTACCTCTTCTGGGGTTAATTGCCGCATTTACTTCAGGAAATGGGGTGGCGCCAACTGGGCGCGCTTTATGATTCCTTAAAAGTAACTCATTGTTGCGTTCAGCAACAAGAAAGTAAGAAATTAACTCAGAATATTTTTAAATTCTTTTTCTCGATACTGCTGCTACAGGAGCACATTCGAGATATGGAAGGTCAAAAAAAATTTTTCCTAACATATCGGGCTTGAGGAAGTATCACATGATTGTACCTTTTTTCAAAGTCTTTCCACAGATCTGCAGGATCTTTTAATGTGGGATATTCATTTTTCAATCATACTTCAAGATGCTGACGAAGGAAAATTATGGATTTGGCTTTATCCTTCTGCGATGTATTATTTTCAGCCTTAATGATATCTCCAAGATCCATTAAATTAAGATGGATTTTAACATCTAGTATCCATAATAAATAATTATTTCCAGATATCAAAAGCATTATATTCAAGATGAAAGAGATTCGACATAATAAAAATTTGTTACCTGGAGTCTTCCTAAAATTTCGTTAGAGCTTCGTGCTGATAACGTGTTATAAAATAATTAAATAAATAAATAAGAAAGATGTAACAAATATAATATAAAGAAGTATAAAGAGAGTGAGAGAAATATTGCAACGTAAAAGAGAGAGAGAGTTGTTTTATTGATTGTACGTTGCTTCATATATGGTTCACTATTTATAGGCATACATTGGCTTCATTTTCAAACTTCATTAAAGTTCAATTTGGCTTGGAAAAATCAGCCATCCATGTAATCAATGGTCATCCACATCAGCTCTTATCACAACATATATATATATATATATCATTTATTTTTATCATTTTCTTTCTTTTGCTTTCATAATGACTTCGGCCAGTTAATGAATCCACGTTTTATAATAATAATAATAATAATAATAATAATAATAATAATAATAATAATAATAATATAATTCTTTTATTTTTATTTTTAAAATATTTTATTATAATAAATTTTAAATTTAAAATATTATAAAATTTAATTTAATTATTTTTACGAGAATAAATTTTTTTAACTAAAATAATAAAATATGAATAACTCATTATTCAATTTTTTTAAAAACTTGAGGTGTTATAATTTTGATTTTAAACAAAAATATTGAGAATCAAAATAATATTTAACTATTTATTTTACATAGATGATCGATAATATTTAAATGTGTCCACTGTACTTATCACTATTCGAGTATTCTTTATTTATTTAATACACAAAAAACATAATAAAAAATGATAAAATTACCAAAAAACTAAATCAGTTGTTTTTAAACTAAAATAAAATAAAAAGACGAAAAAAATAAAGAAGAAAAGGATCCCTCCTCAGGCAATCCAGTATTCTTCAAGACCAACCCACAACATAATAAAAATTGATGGAATAACACAAAAATAATTGGCCAAAGAAGTTCAAATGCATGATGAACATAATAGAGCAGGTGTTACCGGATCATGCCAAAAGAAAAAAAAAAATAAATGACAAGTGAACTGGATAGTTATAGCGTGTAAAAATGCATTTTGTTTTTCTTCTTCAATAAACAGAGAGAAGAAGATTACAAAAAAGGTGAAGGAATTATTTTTATAAGAATTATTTGAGAGAAATATCATTATCAAAGTAAAAGAAAAATTTTTATTATAGAGAATTATCATTGTTAGCACTGCGTCTCAAATGTTTCAATAGATCATACTTCTATGTACAATTGGATCAAACAGGTCATTATTAAAATTAACTTGTTTTATTTTTTTGCCATATATAATTTTGTGTAATAACAAAATATATAAAAATTTATATTTTCTTATTTATGGTGTAATAAAAAATAATTTCATGAATTAATTGTTATTACATTGTTAACTTTTAATTTGATTGCTGTTAATAGAATGAATAATAGTAAAAAATAATAACAAATAGGAAAGTGTATGAATGTAATATAAAAAATAAATAAGATAAAAAAAATTACATTGTTTTGGCGCTGTTTTATGAATGTAGGAAGATCATCTTCAAGTCAACTGCATCTTATTGTTTTTTAGTGTTATTATTACATGGATTGAATTGTGCATGTATTAACACTAAATTATAAGAATGTGAAGCTATGTATGAAGAGTTTATGCATAACAGCCTAACAGGGGTTTGAAAGTGTTATTGTATTTATAAAAGTGTTGTGCAAGAAGAATGAAGAATAAAATGTGTAAAATAAAATAAAAAAAGTAAAAAAATTAAGTGGAATTTGGAAATGAATCTGAAATAAAGTGTGTTGTGTAATAGTAATATACTTAAATTGTAAGACCAAAACCTTTGAAAAATGGCTATCATTAGCTAATTTCAAATTCAGTATTTCTGTAGCTTTAATTTCGAAAATTTCTCTATTAAAGAAAATTAAAGCAAGTTTTGATTTATTGAATTTGAGACGAGTTATGATTATTATCCAATTTTACAATTATTGAATTATTTTCTATATTTGAATTATAAAGTTGATAGTTATAAAATAATAAGAATTTTATATGATTTAGATTGGATAAGTAAGATTTTAAATATTAATACTGCTATTTTGGAAAATGAAGAAATTAAGTATATTATTTCTAATTATTTGACTTGAGCATTTTATTGAAAATAATTTGTAAAATTGATGAACAAATTGTATTTTCTATATACAATTAGTGTTGGATTTAATTTGGGTTTCAATTACTATATTATCCCCAATTTTATGTGAAATTACTATATTGCCCCTTACCCTAATTTGGCATACCCTTCCCTCTATTCTCTCTTCATGCTGCGCAGCCTCAAACCCTCTTCTTCACTGTCTTTGCTGCGCAACCCTACCCTAACTAAGCACACACGCATGGTTCTTTGAACCAGAGGGAAAAGAAGAACGGGGATCAGGAAGGGGGAAATCAAAAAAACACAACACACACACCCACGAAGCACTGTTGGTCGCGGAGAAAGGGAAGGGAAGGGGAAGAAGTCGCGCCGGTGTACTGGGTTGCACCACCACCATGTCGCCGTCTGACCGAAAAGGGAGAAGAGCGTGCCGCCGCCACAATCCATCGTGACTGCTGCGAGCTCACCGCGTCGCGCCGCCTTGGAGTCTGCCGTCAGGTCCGAGTCGAAGGAAGAGAGAGGCCGCACTGCCACCGTCGCATCCCCGCCACGCTACTCGGGACCGTCGAACCCTCCGTGCCGCCGCCGTTCGTATCGCGACCAGAGGGGAGCGGGAGACCTAGAGGGATGCGTCGCACAGAGAGGGGCGCTGTCTTGCGCGCCGCCGTCGCACCTAAATACCGCCGTTGCTTCTGCGAGTTCGCCGTCGCCGGAGCTGGGTAGTCGTCCTTACCAGCAGCGAGGAAGAAGTGAGATGAAACCGCCCTCCACGTCTGCTGCTTCGTTCTGCTGAGAAAGGTCTTAGCGCCGCCGGACTGCCTCACATGAGGAGCACCGCCGTCGAAAGCTGCCGTCGCCTAACCAGCGGCTGCAGAAGTTGTCTCCTGTCGTGTATGGCTGCCGGAGAAGTTGTTGTAGCCTCCGGAACCACTGCCGGAGCTTCTGGCTACTTCTGTCGTCGCCGGAGAAATTGCCGGTAAGGGTTTTATTGAGGTTTCTGTCATTTTGGATTTGAAGAAGGTTTTTAATACTACGTGGTCTTTATAGTTGATCCACCGAAGCTTCTGGCCGCCGGCGGAGCTGTTGCCGGGTCTGTTCGAAATCGCAGCTGCTTCATTTCGCTAGTTCAGTAAGTATTTATGTTTCGAAAAACCTCGCGTTAGTATTCTATTGTGTTCGGTTAATGAATATGAGTTTTGATAACGTGGGTTCGAGTCCTGATTATTGTATGTTGCGATTAGTGTTGCTATGGTTATTGCAAACGTGACTGGGAGCTGAGGTTTTGGTTGCCGTCAGTTCGGGTTGAGGCGGAAAGGACTTGATGAGGCGTTTGGGTTATGGATTTGCGTTTTGAGGTAGGGGCGCTTTCCAAAAACTATATTTTATATATTGGAATTATTACATATGGATACTGATGTGAGTGAATGTGTATTTGGTGATTGTATCGGCCTTATGTATGGCTTGATTTGCCTTGGTTGGTTATGAACGTCTGTTGGTTGAATTGTTGTGTGGTTTTGTGAAACGAAATGCTTTTCAAGTTGATTCTTTTAAAGCTTTGAGATCGAGTTTAACCCGTTGAGAATTGATTTGAGTTAATTTTTATTGAGAATGTGAAAAATAGAATCCACTGTTGAATTCAGCCTGGCTTGCTTTAAATGATCTGGTTTTTGATACATGGTTGTTACTGAACCGTTTCCTTGAAACTTTAGAAATGAGTTTATTCGGCTGATAATGATTTGATTTTGAAACGATTTTCTTGAAATATGGTATTGAGATTGACTGTTGGATTTTGGCTTGCCTTTGAATTGATTTTGGATTTTGGGCTTGTTTTACTCAAATTTTTGTTCCATTGTTAACAACAAATAAATCAACAATTTTCGAGTTTTGTTTCACAATCTTAATTCAAAGAGCGGAAACGACTCCTTTTGTGGGTGTCTTAAAGTCTCAATTGTAGTTTCGAAAGTAAAATTAAAGATAAAAAGGAAAACATACAAGGTGCCGGAGGCAAAGTAAAATGCAGAAATTAAAACAAACAGGAAATTAAAAAGAAGATGAAAGAAGAAACATGAACGTAAAAGAGAAAAAGACGTAAAAGTAAAGAAATTTTATTAATAAAAACTGAAAGAAAGCAAAGTACAAGTGTTTGAGTTCAGAGGAATTACTTAAGATTCCCAATTTTACTCTATGATGCCAAGGGGCTGAGAGCGTTTTTTGGGTTTCTAAGCGTTTTCCAAGAAGAACTGAACTGATTACAACGTGTTCCTAAAGCTCTATTTATAGACTAGCCTAATCTCAATGGGCAGTTACTCTTTGTACACCACTTGCAGGAAATTTGAATTTCTTGTAGCTGTTCCCGCACTTCTTGCTTGCTGTTAATTTCAAAATTTAAATAAATAACCAACTATCAAATGATCTGACTTAATTTAAAATAGATATAAATAAATATTATATATAGGAACACTACCAAATAACTAATTATTTCTTTTTATAATTTTCTTATAAAAAATATATTTTGTCTAACATAATGTCCCCCAAGATTTCTCACTTGAAGATATGCAATGATTGAAAGTGAGAAAACTTAGTTGTTTATTGACATTTTTCTTATTTTTGATATTGAGAGTCAATTGACATTTTAGACACATCCGCTTGACAGATTAAATGCCTACTAGTAATAGACTTAACAGAATTTCTAAGTCTATAAAATTTTTACATTAATAGTTGAACTGTCAATAGGGTCTATTCTTTTGTATGAAATTTTTAAGTGTGTCAAATGATATCTGTTCTAATTTTGGCACATTAAATGTGTATCAATTGACTTTTATTTTGACCTTTAATATTTTAGTTAAGAGTTTTTTGACACACACTTTCATTGTTTTAATTGACACAATTTTCTTAACTTCAGAAGTAACAGAATCTTAACTTTGTGAAGTCGTTTCTTTCATATGTTAAACTCTAGGTGTCAGTTAAATTTGATAAAATGTCTAATCCTAAAAAATCTCCACACTAACATTCCAATAGTTTTGACTCCAAGCGCTAATAGACTCAACAGGATTTCTAAGTCAATTAGGCTTTTGTATTTATGAACTACATACCCAAATGTCAATGAGAGATTATTTTTGTCCAATATTTTAAACTTGATGCTTTAGACACATATTTGTCTCATAATCTTAATGCTTTACACTGTCAGTAGAACTTGAAATTCAAAAAAATCACAAGGACATGTTAGCTTTTACAAACTGAATTGCGAATATTAATTAGCTCTTTTATTTTTTCCTTTGAGACTTCAACTGGATATTTTTGTATCCTTAAACCTGTGGAATGTTTATCTCATGTATGCCTGGCCTATATACTTTTAAATATTTTCCATTTATTGAAGGAATTCTTCTTCCTGATCCGATTTCAATAATCTTATAGGCATTTCCAGGGTAAACTTTTTCAACTACATAAGGTCCTTCCCAAGTTGGAGACCACTTACCATAAATTTTCGACTTTCTTTCTATAGGCAAGATTGTTTTCCACACTAAATCTCCAACTGCAAATGTCTTTGCTTTAACACGGCGGTTGTATGATTTTGACATAATCTCTTTTTGTCGAATCACCCGCTCTAAAGCTCTTAACCTTTCGTCATCTAGTTCATTAAGCTCGTCATACAAAGAATCCCAATAATCCACTACTGGTATCTCATCTTGTCTAGCCACCCTTATACTTTGCAGATTAATATCAATTGGCAACACTGCATCATGACCGTAAACTAACTTATACGGGGTGGTTCTAGTAGATCCTCTTGGAGAATTTCGGTAAGCCCAAAGAACTTGACTGAGAGTTTGGTGCCAATTTCTTGGCTGCCTTCCAATGTATTTTTTAATTAATGCAATCAGAATTTTATTCGCTGCCTCCACTTGTCCATTGGCTTGGGCATAATATGGTGTAGAGGAAAGCATTTTTATATCCCTAGATTTGGCATATTCCATGACCTTTTTCCCAATAAACATGGTTCCTTGATTAGTGGTAATAGACTGAGGAATTCCAAACCTATGCACAATATGCTCCTCAATAAAATCTATTATTTCATTGTGAGTCACCTCCCTTAGAGGGATAGCCTCTACCCATTTAGAGAAATAATCCACACCAACCAAAATGAACTTATGACCTTTAGAAGACGGTGGGTGAATCTGTCCAATAAGATCTAGAGCCCAACCTCTAAATGGCCATGGCTTAATTATAACATGCAGTTCTGACGCTGGAATATGTTAAAGGCTTCCATGTTTTTGGCATTCTTCACAGGACCTGGCATAGTTTATACAATCTCTTTGAATAGTTGGCCAATATAATCTTCTCCTATTTATCACCCATTTCATTTTTTTCCCTGATTGATGGGTGCCACAAATTCCCTCATACACTTTAGCAAGAGCCAAGTACGCTTCTTTTTTTCCCAAACATGTCAAGAGGTTCCCATCAACAGATTTCTTAAACAAGACATTACTTATTAGAACATAACTTTGAGCCCTATATTTAAGTTTTCTATCGACACTAAGACTTGGATTTTTTAAATATTCTACAATTGGTACTCTCCAATCTTCTGGGTCTAGTTTTTCTAATGACAACACTTCTCTTTCTCTCAAAGGCATAAATATGTCTTTTATCCTTACCAATTTTTCTAGTGTTGAGGGCTTGATCTTATATCTTGAAGTAATTTGAGCTAATTCATTTGCTTCTTGGTTTAACTCCTTTGGAACATGCCTTACAATGATATTATCAAATTTACTCAACAACTCTGTAGCCACATTAAAATACTTTCTCAAATTTTCACTAACACACCTATATTCGAGTGATACTTGACGGACTACAAGCTGTGAATCCCTAAAAATTTTTACATTTTTAACTCCTCTTTCTAATAATAATTCCAGTCCCATTATTAATGCTTCATACTCTGCCTCATTGTTGGAACATGAATAATTCAATTCAAAGAGGAATTTACTTGGCTCACCACTTGGAGAAATAATTAAAATTCCTATACCAACACCACCCTTATGGCGTGAACCGTCAAAATACAATTTCCAAGGCACCAAACCAATGAAACTCAGTGAATTATCATCAATGTCAATACAAGGGTGATCAACCAGGAAATCGGCTAGAACTTGACCCTTAACCGCTCTTGCAGGAACAAAATGCAAAGAAAATTCCGTTAAGGCTAGCATCCATTTTCCTAGTCTACCATGCAATATTGGAGAAGAAAACATATATTTAAGAACATCAAACTTAGAAATTACATAAACATTCCTAGGAATTAGATAGTACTTAAGTTTTAAACAGGAAAAATATAAAGCTAAACAAAGTTTCTCAATTGGAGAATAACGGCTCTCAACATCATTTAGCACTCGACTTAGATAATAAATCACTCTCTCGTTGCCATTCTCATCTTCTTGAGCCAGCATTCCACCAATTGTTACTTCAGAAGCTGACACATAAAGTTTTAGAGGTGCTCCATGCCTTGGAGGTATCATAATAGGAGGATTAGTCAAATACTGCTTGATGTTGTCAAAAGCTTCTTGATGCTCTATTTTTCATTGAAACTCTTCCTCTTTTTTCAACTTGATCAGAGGCGCAAAAACCTTGGTTTTTCCTGACAGATTGAAAATGAACCTTTTGAGGTAATTGACATTCCCTAAAAATGCTTGCAGTTGCTTTTTGTTAGCTGGAGGAGGAGCCTCTAAGATAGCCTTTGCCTTATTTTTGTCAATTTCAATCCCTTTTTTCTGCACCAAGAAACCAAGAAAATTTCCTGCACTCACACCAAAGGCACATTTTAAGGGATTCATTTTTAATTTATGCTTTCTCATTCTTTCAAATGCTTTCTTTAAATTTTCTAAATGCTCTTTTTTAGCGTTTGATTTGACAACCACATCATCAACATAAATTTCCATAAAATTTCCAATAAAATCATGAAAAATTTTATTCATCGCCCTTTGATAAGTTGCACCAGCATTTTTTAACCCAAATGGCATCACAACCCATTCAAAAGTTCCTAAAGCACCTGGACACCTAAATGCTGTTTTTGACACATCTTCCTCAGCTATGTATATTTGATTATAACCTGAATATCCATCCATAAAACTTAATATTTCATGACCAGCAGTAGAATCTATCAACATATCAGCTATAGGCATTGGATATTCATCTTTTGGTGTTGCAGAATTTAAATCTCTAAAATCAATGCAAACCCTTAATTTTCCATTCTTTTTCATGACAGGGACAATATTAGAAATCCAGTTGACATACCTTGCTGTTCTTATAAACTTAGCCTTAAGAAGTCTTTCAATCTCTTCTTTAATCTTCTGCACGACTTCAGGGGCAAATCTCCTTGGTGGCTGCTTGACAGGTTTAACGTTGGCTTTCAATGGCAATTGATGTTCTACCAATTCACGACTCAAGCCTGGCATCTCTGCATAATCCCATGCAAAACAGTCGCAATATTCCTTCAAAATCTCCATCATTTCTTTTTTGAAATCATCATACAGCATCTTGTTCACATATGTTGGTCTAGGATAATCACCGTTACTAATATCTACTTCCTCCAAAGGATCCTGCACTTCAACCTTTTTTACAGTGTCAGTATTATTATTTTTTTCAAAACCTAAAGGACCATCATCATATATACAATCATAAGGTACACTGTCAATGCACCCTTCTCTGTCTGCCATATAGGCTGACAGCCGAGCCAGTTGGCTCGTCAAGCTCATCTAAGTTTCTTCTGAGGCCGCATCCGCCCCGGCCTTAGGGACTAAAATAAAACCATTCATATCTATTTTGCACATCTCAATATTTTCAGGATTAAATGCATTGGTGTCAACGGTCAGTGGCTTGACTCCAGGATTATACATCCTGAACTCCACATGCATCTCATCGTAGTAACAAGTACTATTGTCAGCAAGAACTTCTTCCACTCCTCCATCTTCATTCCAGAAAATTAATTTTTGATGTAAAGTTGATGGAATAGCACCCATTCCATGAATCCAATCACATCCCAAAAGCAAGTTAAAACCAGCCTTTGAAGGAACCACAACAAATAGAGTTGGCCTATTGACAGAACCAACCTCAATTGACAGCAGAACCACACCTCTAACAGAAGAAGTCTTTTTGTTAAAATCTGTCACCCCAATGCTACTTTTAATCAGATCTTTTTCAGTCTTTCTAAGCCTTCCCATCATTCTTTCAGGCATGAGATTAACAGCAGCTCCCCCGTCAACCAAAATCTTATTGACTATCCTTCCGTCAACACGAGCCTTGATATG
The DNA here is from genome assembly GCF_059453495.1 of Arachis ipaensis. Classification (NCBI taxonomy): domain Eukaryota; kingdom Viridiplantae; phylum Streptophyta; class Magnoliopsida; order Fabales; family Fabaceae; genus Arachis; species Arachis ipaensis. Next base: position 36,964,863 of record NC_142436.1, read on the forward strand.
CAGTGGACGCAAGTGTTCCTTATCATTTTCAGTAGGCTTCTCAAATAATCCTCCACCACACATATTGTCATCTAGCAATAAACATTCGCTTCCAGGAAAGACATCATAACAATCATCTTTTAATGACTCTACTTCCTGGACTTGACTATACTCCTCAGGCAGTATTGACACCACAGCTATAGGTTGCTTAACATCAAATATTGCTTCTAAGCTGTCATCAAAACCAGTGTCAAAATTATCAGTAATTAAATCTTCATCCTTTTCTCCCTTGTTTTCAACCATCACCCTCTTCCCAGCAAGATTCTTCTTGACATTTTTATTGCATTTAGGGTGATTAGAAGAATTGCCTGTTTCTACAGACTTGGCCATGGTTGGCGAAGGAGGAAAATCTACTCCGTGTCCCTTGTATGGATCCAAAGGAACATACTCAGGCATATTCTCTTTCTGCTCAAAAGTTGTAAAGGGTGAATATTTGGGAATGTTTTGACAATTTGGCCAAGGAGAATAATTAGGAACCTGCTGCATGTTAGGACTATAACAAGAATAAATTGGCTTTGAGGGAATAGGCGCATTTTTTGGAATATATATACTACCTCCGTCTTGTGCATGATTCATGTTCCATAACTGAGACTCATAGTACCTGGGCTTGAAAGGTCTAGGCTTCACCCATTTGTTTTTTCCTCTTGCAAAAGCAGTAGGTTGATTCTGCACATTTCTCACATTCTGGACCCATTTATTGTTTGAGATTTTGGTGGGAGTAACTCTTGTCTTTTGAGAAAATCCATCAGGTCTTCCATCAATCATGACCACAGTCTTCATCTTCTGGTTGACAGGTTGTACTCCAGTGTTGTTGACGCACTTGTTCAAAGGAGTTTGACCGCCCAACTTTTGTTTTCCCTCAGCTATCTTCCGCTTTAGCTCGTTAGTTTCATTTTCTTTTTTAGCAATCTTCTTTCTCAACTCAGCCTTTTCTTTCTCTTTAACTTTGTACTTTTCAAACTCTTTTGCAGCTTCCTTGTCAAAAACAGCATTGCACTTTGGGCACATGGCAATGGTGCTGTCAGATTCTTTAATCCTCAACAAAAAATCTAACAAATCCTCACCAGGACGAGGATAAACTGGCTTCTTATCTTGTTCAAAGACTCTCAGGTCTTTATTTTCATTGTTAGCACTAACCATCGTGGCATCAACTTCTACCATGTTGATTGACAAATCGAATAGCTCAACATAATTTGAGTCAGCAGCAAATGGTTCAGTGTCCACCTTCATAGTAGTTTTATTCTCAAACTTCAGTCTTCCCTCCTCAATTGCTTTTTGTATCAAATCCCTGAAACGGACGCAATTGTTAGTGGTATGCGAAAATACTTGATGAAACTTACAAAATTTCTTATTCTTTATTTCATCAGTTGTAGGCATCTTTTTTCCTTCAGGTAAAATAAGCTGCTTATCTTTTAATAAAACTTCAAATATTTGATCTGCCTTAGAAATATCAAAAGAATAAGTCTTATTTTCAACTTTAGAATAAGAAGAAACTTTTTCCTTTCCTTTAACAGGCTTCAAAGATTTGCATACATAAGGAGGACCCCCACGTAATTCGGCAATATAAATCTCTTTTTCATCTGAATCACTACTATCAGAAAAACAATCAACATATGCAACCTTTTTTGAACCCCTTTTAAAATTTTCTTTTTCTTTCTTAATTTGTTCTATCTGTCTTACTCTCTCAGCTAATTGGGAAAGATCTAAAGTATGTTGATTAACAAGTTTCTTCCTAACTCCGAATTCTAGCCCATTAGTAGCCATTTTGATAACTTCAGATTCTGGAATCGGAGTAAAACATTTATTCCTCATGTTTCTAAACCACGCCAAATAGGTATCAATGGATTCTCCTTCTGCACGTTTGACAGAGAATAAATCCGTAAGACTAACTTTCAATTCACGTCGAAAAAACTAATCATGAAAATTTCTCTCTAACTGCGCCCAAGAATGAATAGAATTCGGTCTCAAGTTAGAGAACCATGTAAATGCATTTTTTGTTAAAGAAGAAGGAAAGTATCTCATCTTGAGATATTCATTAGAAGCTGCTTCCCCAATTTCAACAGTATATCGAGCAATATGCTCTACTGTAGATTCATTTTCTTCTCCAGAAAATTTTGTAAGGGATTTTGGAATTTTCCAACCCCTTGGGAGCTCTGCTTGTTGGACACACTCAGGAAAAGCAGACACAAAATATGGCCTATTCAAGCAACCAACATTAAATCCCAAGCGGTTTAAAACTTGTTCAACATTTCTTGCTAGATTATAATGCCCCCCTAAGTTGTTTTGCCTAAGTCTTTCTATCATATCATCAGCATTTTGACCATGTCTAGGCATATGGACATCATAATTAGGAATTGCTCCACCATTTTGATTGACATTATCAAATCTTAAACCCTGGTTATCATTTTCTTCTAAATTTACCATAGTAGCAATCCTATTAACTTGCCTATTTAATTGTTCAATTCTAGTATTTGTATTTTCTAAAAGAGGATTTAAAACTGTTACCATTTGATGAGTTAACATGTTTACTAGATCATGGTAACTTTCATCCATCTGTTGCCTAATATTTGCTAAAGATCCCACAGTTTGACTAGGTTGATTAACAGGCATTGCTCTTGACATGTCAGGAAATACATGTCTAGAATTTTCTACCCTAGTGACAGTGGATGTAGTAGAATTAGATGCACTGTTATTTCCTGTATTAATAGAATGTGAAAAATTTTGTTGTGATACGTGTGAACCTGACGCCCCAGAAACAAGTACATTTGACATGCCATATGGATTTTGATAAATAGGATTTTGAAAAGTTGAGTAGAGAGGCACAGGCAATCCCTGTGTCACCATGGAGGGGACATACCCCAGTGGCAAGCCATATGGCGGCCACCCCATGGTATTTATGTGAGTTGCATTTAATCCTGTATGGGCATGGCCAACGCCATCATGCCTCACTGACATCAAGGTAGGCTCTGCGTTTGAAATCACAGGAGAATTCCCGGATTCATTTCCTCTAATCTCATAACTAGAAGTAGAAGAAGATGCTGCAGAAGTATTTGACATGTCAACTGACGCTGATTTCCTTGGCTCTGGATGCACGAACTTACCACTGCGCAACCACATGCAAATTCAAAACTCTTGATTTTTCTTTTGACAAACTACAATCTATTGACAATGTCCCACCGGGCGTGCCAATTTGTTTTACCCAAATTTTTGTTCCATTGTTAACAACAAATAAATCAACAATTTTTGAGTTTTGTTACACAATCAAAATTCAAGGAGCGGAAACGAATCCTTTTGTGGGTGTCTCAAAGTCTCAATTGTAGTTTCGAAAGTAAAATTAAAGATAAAAAGGAAAACATACAAGGTGCCGGAGGCAAAGTAAAATGCAGATAAAACAAACAGGAAATTAAAAAGAAGATGAAAGAAGAAACATGAACGTAAAAGAGAAAAAGACGTAAAAGTAAAGAAATTTTATTAATAAAAACTGAAAGAAAGCAAAGTACAAGTGTTTGAGTTCAGAGGAATTACTTAAGATTCCCAATTTTACTCTGTGATGCCAAGGGGCTGAGAGCGTTTTTTGGGTTTCTAAGCGTTTTCCAAGAAGAACTGAACTGATTACAACGTGTTCCTAAAGCTCTATTTATAGACTAGCCTAATCTCAATGGGCAGTTATTCTTTGTACACCACTTGCAGGAAATTTGAATTTCTTGTAGCTGTTCCCGCACTTCTTGCTTGCTGTTAATTTTAAAATTTAAATAAATAACCAACTATCAAATGATCTGACTTAATTTAAAATAGATATAAATAAATATTATATATAGGAACACTACCAAATAACTAATTATTTCTTTTTATAATTTTCTTATAAAAAATATATTTTTTCTAACAGGGCTGTTGGAAAAAGGATTGTGGAATGGTTTTGTTGGGACCCGAACCGGGTGGCAAAGTCCAAGTTTTAGGGGAGATGCTGCCGGAATTTCTATAAAATCTGAGTCTTTATTGAAATGTTGTTTGGAAAAATGATGAGTTAAAGACTTCTACTATTTTATTTGAATTATCAAGAAAAGGATGATTCATGCTTTTGAAATGAATTATTAAAGAGGAAATTGTGATTTAGTCTTGCTTCTTAAGAAAGGTTGTATCTGTTTCAGGAGAAAGTTATTTAGATGAAACTTATGTTTTAAAGCTGTTTTAAATGTGACAAGGGCAATGCCTTTGAATTTGACTTGAGGGTTTCAATTAGAGGAGTTTCAATGATTTTGAAAGAACCTGAATGTCTATTGACAAGTTTCATTTTGAAATGTTTTGAGAAAGGTTTTAAGTACTCTTTGAATTCTGAATTCTTGCCTAAAACAATTTTGAACAGTTGAAACGTTCTAGAATTCATCATGGGGGTTGAAGTTGGTTTTTGCCTAAGTAAAGGAAACGGCTTTGAAAGAAGTAAATGATTACATGACTCGGTTTGGCTTAGATTCTATTTTCCTACTCAAATCGGAAAGCCAATGTTTTAATGATTTTAAATGAATTTGGTGAAATGAGTTATGTTATTCTCTCCTAAAGACTTGGGACTCTGCCGAGAAACTTTGTTATAAAATCCCATTGTGGGATGGGTGATTTTGAATGTTCCCAAAGTGAATCTTTAACTTTCCATGGTTTTGGAAGTTTTGGAAAGAGGATGCCGAGAGCGGTTTTGTTTTAAAAAGGGAACTCACTTTGAGTAAGTTTGGCTTATGAGCCTGAGATGATTTGAGAAATGAGATCTTTAAAGCCAAAGCTAAAAAGAGTTGAAATTTGATTTCAAAGTGAAATGGCTTGAGAAAAGTGATTTATGGCTTAAATGCCGGTTTTATGAATTTGATGATGTTGAATGGTGGAAGTGCTGTTTGTTATGGGCCGGAATGGCTATGTATGATATTAATTTATGGTTGGTTGTCGAATGAGTTATGGGCCGCATGGCTGATTATGAATTATGAGTTTAAGCTGAAGGGCTGTATTTATTGATAAATTGGCTGGTTCTGGATTGAACCGTGAGCCGGATGGCCGAGATGAATGTTGTATGTGAAAATGCTTGTGTTTTCTCTCTGGTTGTAAGGGTGATAGGGCACCGATACCCTCTAATGGCGACAGGGCGCAGATACCCTCTAATGATAATAATACGCAACAGAGAGACTGTGTTCGGGTTAGCTACCGGACACGTCGGGTTGGCTTGGTAACCGATAGATGATATCATCAGCCACTAGGGACAGGCATGCATCATATGCATCTATGTGACATTATTTGGGTGTGCATATTATACTTGGTTTGCCTATGTGAATAATTGCTAATTGTTCTACTTGCAATAACTGTTTGTCTGTGCTTGCATCTTCCTATTTGTGTTTGCTACTGGGACTCTGTCGGACTGTGGTGATTGGTTGATGGTTGGATTGTTTGGGCCTAGGGCCGTGGTTGAAATGAGATGAACCGATGGTTGCTTTCGGTTTTGTGTTTCTGGTTTGGAATAAAATATGAAAGGCTGTTTTGGTTCAGCATAGATAAACTGTTTTGAAAGGCTTTTGAGTTTTTGAGAATCGAACGGTTCTTCCCTCAGAAAAGATTTTTTGACTTTACTTTTACTGTAAACCGTTGTTTTTGAAAAGGAGGCATAAGACGGTTATTAATCACTAGTACAGTTTATCTTCACGTATCCTATTACAGTAATTCCCAAAAACCCTTTACTGAGAACCCTTTCGAGGATGATGTTCTCACTCCCCCTACATTTTTCCCCTTTCAGGATATGGGCACAGAAGTTACGAAGAGCTTATTTAATTGTTGTTGTGATGCTCTGTATTGTTTTAGCTATGGTCTATTGTACCCTCGCCTTTATCTTGATATAATCTATAAGAGGGATAGGAATTGTATTGGATTATGTTTGTAATATTACTTATATATATATATATATATGTGTGTGTGTGTGTGTGTGTGTGTGTGTGTGTGTGTGTGTGTGTGTGTGTGTGTGTGTGTGTGTGTGGATGTACTCTTTATGAGTTTTTGTAAGTTGTATGGTATTTATGGATGTACGTTATCGAACAGATGTATTTTTGGGAGCGGTATTGCGGTTTAAAGTTTTAAACAGGCTCATATTTTAGTATTAAATAGTATAAAAGTCGTCGTAATGTCCGAACTATCAGAGTCGCGCAGCCGGAAGCGTTAACTTTGGTAGTTAGGGTGTTACATTATGGTATCAGAGCAGTCCTTCCTGTAGAGCCTGAGGAATGGACCGACTATGCTTTGGTTGCATACTCTGAGCGTTTGTCATGTACTAAGTCTTGTCGAATGACGAGGATTAGAGCTTTATGCACATGACGGTCTATTGATTAACGCTGTTAGTCTTGCATTGCATGATTCTTGGTATTAAGTTTGGCCGGCTTAATACTAGTGAATTATGTATATGAGAGCACTAATGGGTTATCATAGATGATCCACGAGTTTTGAGTAAAGATTAATCGCGGGTTTTGGGATCGTTGGAAATTATTTCTCGAGGCTATTCAATTGTGTGTCTTGAATTTTGTTCGAGTCGACTTGTTCTTTCATAGCCTAACTTGAAGTTCTTGTTTGCTACTCCTCTTGAAAAGTAGTTTGATTTTTCAACTTTATTTCTCTATTCATATGTATTCTTGTTTGATCTTAAATGCATCTGCTCGTTTGGAATCCTTGTTGCATCTATCTTCCTCTGTTTGAGTTCTTCTTGATTCACGTATTCCTTGCTATAGCTTTGCACTTGTCTTAATGTGCTGTGCTTTTAACTCCGGATTCCGAGTCCATTCTTTGAGAAATTGTTGATTTAGTTTTTCTCTTATTTGACAGTGATCACAGCCAATTTCGAGATTTTTATAAAAAATTGCTGTTGATTAGATATATACTTATCTGTATATATAAAACTTTGAGATTACTTATACAGTTTAACAACTATTTATTTCTAATACCTCGCCTGTACTTTTACTGGTTATGGAACTGCATTTACTTTGAACTACAATTTGACTTTCTAGTAATTTTACTATAGTTCCAATGCACATCTTCATTTGATTATGTATTTGAATATTTTTCAAATTTTTGAAAAGAAAGGATTTACCACGTTTGTCTCGGGTGAGTTTCGTTTGATAAGCTTTACTTAACTTATTTTGAATTGAGTTTGATTTAGCATGCTATATGGTTTATGCCATTGTTGTTCTTTTGAAAATGTTGGACTCATAGCTTTCTTCTTACGAACGGACTAAAGTCTTCCTTAAGCCTTCCATCTCCATGAATGTCATGCTTGACCTTGTTTTTAACTGATCTTTTACATCTTGTGAATATTGCCATTGATCTTAGTTTTTCCTTTTTGTGAATCTCATTCTTATATGAGTAAGTTTGATTCGTTTCAAAATAGTGCATCATTTATCCTCTCATTGTCTCTACCAGAGCTTTTAGTCAAAGACTTATCCTTGAGAGATTACTAATGATTGAGTTGTCTTTTTCTATAACTTTTGTATTCTTTTGGATCAATTAAAAGCTTGTTTGATGACTCATGCCTAGTGAATCTTGTTTGAACTACTTTGATTTAAGATCCTTTCTAGTTTGGCTTAACTCCTATTTAGTACATCTTAAACTTCTTGAATGTTCTTCTGAGATTGTGATTTCAAGAACACTTTTGGAGTCTTGTTTTGAACTTTTTAAAGAAGTTTTGAATTCTCTTTGAAGAAATTCTAAACTGAATCTATTTCCTGTTACTTGATTGAGAGTGAAACCATTATTCGATTTTGACAAAATTGTTCTTAAGGTTGGCATGCGCTATTTTAAATGAGGTTTTGAAAAGTTTCCTTGTTTAGTGGAAACCGGTTCGTTTGTAACGCACCACTTATTTCCTTTACCAAATTGTAAGCAATTTTTTACTTCAGAGTTTCTTTTCTAAAGAGTTTAACTTCCTCTTTCGTACTTGCTATAAATGTTATACATGCTTGTTTGAATATGAAATTTTGAGAATTTTGAACAAGCATTTGATTACTTCCGAGTTTTTATGAACTGCTTTTGGTTAAGTTGTGCATCTAATTATCTTTCTAAAATATTTGAGGAAATATTTTAGCTCTTAGCCAGTTGTGTGCATTTGTTTTTGGAACTCTACAAAATCTACTTCAACATGAAATTGTATTGAAGTAAAGCCACATTTATGCTTTTGTTACTCTCTTGAAGGATATTTGTTGCTTAACTTTTCTTTTAGACTGCGAGGTGATTTTCCTGCAAGTTTTCTATTCTTTTAAGAACAATGTATTCAGAAGTATTTTTAATCATGCTCTTGAGTTTTGTGAGCTTTGCCTTGGGTTTGAGATATTCTCTTTTGTGAACCTCATACTTCTTCGACTCAGCTTGAATTTGTTCAAACTGATGCAATGATTTTCTTCTTATTGATCCTATTGAACTTCTTCAATCCAAGGGTCATCTTTGAAGTTGTCAATTGAATTGAGTCTAGCAAACTTCATTGCTTGAGTGTCCTTGTTTATCTAGATCTGGATACATTCTCCCAAATCTTTGAATACTATCCTTGACATTTGACTCTCCTTTCTAAAGTCTTGTATCCTTCTGAGTAGACTCGAGAATTATTTTAATATCACGTGTGACTTGTAGACGTAGTAACGCGATGCGTTAGTTCTTTAAGACGTGATATGTGTATATGGAAGTTGAAGCGGTAAGTGTGCAACGTATGAGTTGTGGGTGTTTTGTTCCTTGCGAATGGGTTTGCGGTTGTCAGGCTTGTGATCGAGTATGGGGATTGTAAAGTGCTTGATGGAGTTGGAAAGTTGAACTTTGAGGTTGATATGAGATTAGTGTGCGGATGTTAAGCACGTCATTTTAACCCCATCCTGTTTTATAGCCTTGATGCTTTGCCCTACTATCGCATTATTGACCCATGTTATCTTTTGCATTGAGCCTACCATGTAACGTTTGCTTTGCAATCACACTCCTACTTTTGCACCCTTATGCATATGACAATCAAAGTATTTGAAAATCGTATATATGTTTATATGATGAGATATTTTGCTTCTTCCTTAAATGTGTTCAAGGGTGAACTGTTATGAAATTTCTTTCGTTTTGCATCAATTTTCGAGGGCAAAAATTTTTATAAGGTGTGTAGAATGTAAGACCCAAAACCTTTAAAAAATGGCTATCATTAGCTAATTTCAAATTCAGTATTTCTGTAGCTTTAATTTCGGAAATTTCTCTATTAAAGAAAATTAAAGCAAGTTTTGATTTATTGAATTTGAGACGAGTTATGATTATTATCCAATTTTACAATTATTGGATTATTTTCTATATTTGAATTATAAAGTTGATAGTTATAAAATAATAAGGATTTTATATGATTTGGATTGGATAAGTAATATTTTAAATATTAATACTGCTATTTTGGAAAATGAAGAAATTAAGTATATTATTTCTAATTATTTGACTTGAGCATTTTATTGAAAATAATTTGTAAAATTGATGAACAAATTGTATTTTCTATATACAATTAGTGTTGGATTTAATTTGGGTTTCAATTACTATATTATCCCCAATTTTATGCAAAATTACTATATTTCCCCTTACCCTAATTTGGCATACACTTCCCTCTATTCTCTCTTCATGCTGCGCAGCCTCAAACCCTCTTCTTCACTGTCTTTGCTGCGTAGCCCTACCCTAACTAAGCACACACGCATGGTTCTTTGAACCAGAGGGAAAAGAAGAACGAGAATCAGGAAGGGGGAAATCAGAAAAACACAACATACACACCCACGAAGCACTGATGGTCACGGAGAAGGGGAAGGGAAGGGGAAGAAGTCGCGCCGGTGTACTGGGTTGCACCACCACCATGTCGCCATCAGACCGAAGAGGGAGAAGAGCGTGCTGCTGCCACAATCCATCGTGACTGCTGCGAGCTCACCGCGTCGCGCCACCTTGGAGTCTGCCATCAGGTCCGAGTCAAAGGAAGAGAGAGGCCACACTGCCACCGTCGCATCCTCGCCGCACCGCTCGGGACCGTCGAACCCTCCGTGCCGCCGCCGTTCGTATCGCGACCAGAGGGGAGTGGAAGACCTAGAGGGAGGCGTCGCGCAGAGAGGGGCGCTGTCTTGCGCGCCGCCATCGCACCTGAATACCGCCGTTGCTTCTGCGAGTTCACCGTTGCCGGAGCTGGGTAGTCGTCCTTACCAGCAGCGAGGAAGAAGTGAGATGAAACCCCCCTCCATGTCTGCTGCTTCGGTCCGCTGAGAAAGGTCTTGGCACCACCGGACTGCCTCACGTGAGGAGCACCGCCGTCGAAAGCTGCCGTCGCCTAACCAGCGGCTGCAGAAGTTATCTCCTGTCGTGTATAGATGCTGGAGAAGTTGTTGTGGCCGCCGGAACCACCGTTGGAGCTTCTTGCTACTTCTGTCATCGCCGGAGAAATTGCCGGTAAGGGTTTTATTGAGGTTTCTGCCATTTTGGATTTGAAGAAGGTTTTTAATACTGTGTGGTTTTTATAGTTGATCCACCGAAGCTTCTGGCCGCCGCCGGAGCTATTGCCGGGCCTGTTCGAAATCGCAGCTGCTTCGTTTCACTAGTTCAGTAAGTATTTATGTTTCGGAAAACCTCGCGTTAGTATTCTGTTGTATTCGGTTAATGAATATGAGTTTTGATAATGTGGGGTCGAGTCCTGATTATTGTATGTTGCGATTAGTATTGCTATGGTTGTTGCAAACATGACTGGGAGCTGAGGTTTTGGTTGTCGTCAGTTAGGGTTGAGGCGGAAAGGACTTAATGAGGCGTTTGGGTTATGGATTTACGTTTTGAGGTAGGGGCACTTTCCAAAAACTATATTTTATATATTGGAATTATTACATATGGATACTGATGTGAGTGAATGTGTATTTGGTGATTGTATCGGCCTTATGTATGGCTTGATTTGCCTTGGTTGGTTATGAACGTCTGTTGGTTGAATTGTTGTGTGGTTTTGTGAAACGAAATGCTTTTCAAGTTGATTCTTTTAAAGCTTTGAGATCGAGTTTAACCCGTTGAGAATTGATTTGAGTTAATTTTTATTGAGAATGTGAAAAATAGAATCCACTATTGAATTCAGCCTGGCTTGCTTTAAATGATCTGGTTTTTGATACATGGTTGTTACTGAACCGTTTCCATGAAACTTTAGAAATGAGTTTATTCGGCTGATAATGATTTGATTTTGAAACAGTTTTCTTGAAATATAGTATTGAGATTAACTTTTGGATTTTGGCTTGCCTTTGAATTGATTTTGGATTTTGGGCTGTTGGAAAAAGGATTGTGGAATGGTTTTGTTGGGACCAGAACCGGGTGGCAAAGTCCAAGTTTTAGGGGAGATGCTGCCGGAATTTCTATAAAATCTGAGTCTTTATTGAAATTTTGTTTGGAAAAATGATGAGTTAAAGACTTCTACTATTTTATTTGAATTATCAAGAAAAGGATGATTCATGCTTTTGAAATGAATTATTAAAGAGGAAATTGTGATTTAGTCTTGCTTCTTAAGAAAGGTTGTATCTCTTTCAGGAGAAAGTTATTTAGATGAAACTTATGTTTTAAAGCTGTTTTAAATGTGACAAGGGCAATGCCTTTGAATTTGACTTGAGGGTTTCAATTAGAGGAGTTTCAATGATTTTGAAAGGACCTGAATGTCTATTGACAAGTTTCATTTTGAAATGTTTTGAGAAAGGTTTTAAGTACTCTTTGAATTCTGAATTCTTGCCTAAAACAATTTTGAACAGTTGAAACGTTCTAGAATTTATCATGGGGGTTGAAGTTGGTTTTTGCCTAAGTAAAGGAAACGGCTTTGAAAGAAGTAAATGATTACATGACTCGGTTTGGCTTAGATTCTATTTTCCTACTCAAATCGGAAAGCCAATGTTTTATTGATTTTAAATGAATTTGGTGAAATGAGTTATGTTATTCTCCCCTAAAGACTTGGGACTCTGCCGAGAAACTTTGTTATAAAATCCCATTGTGGGATGGGTGATTTTGAATGTTCCCAAAGTGAATCTTTAACTTTCCATGGTTTTGGAAGTTTTGGAAAGAGGATGCCGAGAGCGGTTTTGTTTTAAAAAGGGAACTCACTTTGAGTAAGTTTGGCTTATGAGCCTGAGATGATTTGAGAAATGAGATCTTTAAAGCCAAAGCTGAAAAGAGTTGAAATTTGATTTCAAAGTGAAATGGCTTGAGAAAAGTGATTTATGGCTTAAATGCTGGTTTTATGAATTTGATGATGTTGAATGGTGGAAGTGCTGTTTGTTATGGGCCGGAGTGGCTGTGTATGATATTGATTTATGGTTGGTTGTTGAATGAGTTATGGGCCGCATGGATGATTATGAATTATGAGTTTAAGCCGAAGGGTTGTATTTATTGATAAATTGGCTGGTTCTGGATTGAACCGTGAGCCGGATGGCCGAGATGAATGTTGTATGTGAAAATGCTTGTGTTTTCTCTCTGGTTGTAAGGGTGACAGGGCACCGATACCCTCTAATGGCGACAGGGCGCAGAGTACCCTCTAATGGTGACAGGGCGCAGATACCCTCTAATGATAATAATATGCAACAGAGAGACTGTGTCCGGGTTAGCTACCAGACACGTCGGGTTGGCTTGGTAACCGACAGATGATATCATCAGCCACTAGGAATAGGCATGCATTATATGCATCTATGTGACATTGTTTGGGTATGGATATTATACTTGGTTTGCCTATGTGAATAATTGCTAATTGTTCTACTTGCAATAACTGTTTGTCTGTGCTTGCATCTTCCTATTTGTGTTTGCTACTGGGACTCTATCAAACTGTGGTGATTAGTTGATGGTTGGATTGTTTGGGCCTAGGACCGTGGTTGAAATGAGATGAACCGATGGTTGCTTTCGGTTTTGTGTTTCTGGTTTGGAATAAAATATGAAAGGCTATTTTGGTTCAGCATATATAAACTGTTTTGAAAGGCTTTTGAGTTTTTGAGAATCGAACGGTTCTTCCCTCAGAAAAGATTTTTAGACTTTACTTTTACTGTAAACCATTGTTTTTGAAAAGGAGGCATAAGACGGTTATTAATCACTAGTACGGTTTATCTTCACGTATCCTATTACAGTAATTCCCAAAAACCCTCTACTGAGAACCCTTTCGAGGATGATGTTCTCACCCCCCTACATTTTTCCCCTTTCAGGATATGAGCGCAGAAGTTACGAAGAGCTTATTTAATTGTTGTTGTGATGCTCTGTATTGTTTTAGCTATGGTCTATTGTACCCTCGCCTTTATCTTGATATAATCTGTAAGAGGGATAGGAACTGTACCCACAGCCTTCACCAACCTACCCTCCGTGCGATCCCATCGCCACCGCCTACCTAACCTCCTCAGCACCAGACAAATCACAGATAATGCAAGCAAGTAAAACACAGATAGTAATCATATATAACAAGTAATTCAAGAAGCAAGTAGGCATATTATACAATTAGGCAAACTCAAGTAATCAAAGCAAACAAGCATATAAGAGATGCATATGATGAATGCCTGTCCTATTGGCTCGTGATATCACTTGTCGCTCCGTAAATGCCAACCGACACATCCTTCCGGATGTAGCCTTTTCTGCCACACTAGAGATATAGTGCCCTGCGTACTCATGCAGCAGCGAATCTGCTACGCCAGAGATATAGTGCCCTGCACACTCATGCAATAGGGAGTCTACTACGCCAGGGATATAGGCCCTGCACACTTCATGCAGCAGAGAAAGAAACAACCATAACTACTTATGTAGCAGAAAAATCTACCATGCCAAGGATATAGGCCCTGCACACTCATACTGTAGAAAAATCTGCCATGCCAGGATATAAGCCCCGCACACTCTCAACAACAAATACTCAAAACCATCACCGATTTCCAATTCCTCAAATCATTATCAACTATCGTCACCTCTTAAGTTTTCTGAGTCATCACCAATATAATATTCCACCCGCTTACCCACAACTTCAAAAACCTAAGTCTCCATCTTCTAAACTCATGTAGAAATTACTAATTTAGTCCACTAACCCATCTCTAATAGTTTTAAGGCCTAATTACTAGTTAGCAATCTTAAACAGTAGATAAAGAAGTTTGGAAAGCTAGAGAACCCTTTAAAAGTGAAGAAAAATTAATTTTCATCAAAACAGGGTGTATGCGTATGCATGCATTAGGTATGTGCACGCATACATACAATTTGGCCCATTTTGCGTACGCATAAGTGCCAAACAGAATGGCATGTATGTGTATGGGGAAAATTGATGCACCACTATTTCGTGATACATTTTAGGCTGAATTGAGTGGATTTTATCCATTATTCTCACACTTATGCAATGAATTCGCATGTTTTACATTTTCCTTCCTAATTCTGTGCTATGATTGAAAACATGCTTCTTTGGCCTTAAATTCGCTAATTTTAATCTTCTCTTATTACCATTCGATGCCGTGATATGTTTGTTAAGTATTTTCAGGTTTTATCGGGCAGGAATGACTTAGAGGATGGAAAGGAAGCATGCAAAAGTGGAAGGAACACAAGAAATTGATGTTTTGAGAAGCTGGCAGCGACGCGTACGCATGGATGACGCGTACGCATGACTGGTGCAGAAGACATACGACGCGCACGCGTGGATGAAACGTACGCATGACCAGAAGTTTGTCCAGCGACGTGTATGCGTGGCTGACACGTACGCGTGGCGAGCGTCATGTGCTGCAATTTACAGAAAACGCTAGGGGCGATTTCTGGGCTGCTGTGGACCCAGTTTCAGGCCCGAAAATACTGATTAGAGACTGAAGAGTGAAGCTGAAAGGGGAGAATCAATCATTCACACTTTTATTCATAGAATTTTAGGTTTAGATGTAGTTTTCTAGAGAGAGAGGCTCTCTCATCTCTCTAGGTTTTAGGGTTTTTAGGTTTAGCTTTTCTCAAATTCAGATTTCTACCTTAGTTTAATTCAGTTTTCTTCTACTCTTATTTGTTCTAGTACTTTGGTTCATCTACTCCTTTTGTTGATTTTCTTATGTTGCCAATTTAGTTTATGAATTCTTCATGTTAGATTCAATTTCCTATTTAATGCAATCTATGTTTTTATGTTTACGATTGCTTTCCTTACTTTGTTGTTAGAGTTTTCTCTTGCAATTGTTAGTCTTAGATTTTGCTATGTCTTGTTAATTTTCTATGTTTTTACTTTATACCTTCCAAGTGTTTGATAAAATATTTGGTTGGAATTTAAATTAGATTTTTGTATTCTTAGCTTAGATTGAGTAATTTGGAGACTCTTGAATTGTCAAAGTCTCTTGGTGGTTGGTGCTTGAAAGTTGCTACTTGGCTCGAGCTTCACTAACTCTAGTCTTTGATTAGGACTTGTGAACTTAAGTTGAATTGCTCACTTGACTTACCTTCAATTGTTAGAGGTTAACTAAGTGAGAGTAAAAGGCAATTATCATCACAAGTAACTATGATAATGTGGAGAGGAATTCCAATTATCAATCCTTGTTAGGAATTTTCTTAGTTGTTATTTTATTTCCTTGTTATTTACATTACTTGTTCCTTATTTCAAAACCCAAAAATATACTTTCCCATAACTAATAATAAACATACTTCCCTGCAATTCCTTGAGAGACAATCCGAGATTTAAATACTTCGGTTAATTTTATTGGATTTGTATTTGTGACAAACAATTTAAATATTGATTGAGGTTTAATTTTCGGTTTAGAACTATACTTGCAATGGGATATTTTTGTGAAAATCTTTACCGACATTTTTTCTCTGTCAAATTTTTGGCACCGTTGCCGGGGAATTGCAAATGTGTGGCTTATTATTGGTTGTTGTGAATATTGTGAATAATTTTTCTTTTTCGTTTCTTTGTTAGTTTTTTCTAGTTTTAGGAGTTTATTTTCATTATTTCTTGTTGGTTTTTGTTTTTATTTTCTCTTGTTACTATGAATTCTCACCCCTTTGGCTATGAGTTTGGTTCAAATTATGTTGTAGGAAATGGAAGCTACAATGAGAACATGCATTAAGGATGGGACAATCAAAGGTGGAAGGAGCCTCAAGCTTATGGACAACTCTCTTGGCAACAACCTCCACCAACTTGCTATGAGCAAGAGCCATTCCAAAGTGCGTACCAAGACAATAGCTATGGTGGACCCCCTTGTAGTTACCAACAAGCCCCACCATATGCCTGTGAACCCCCTCCTCAACATAGTTTTGAACCACCATACTCACAAACCACCTACAATCAAACACTTCCAATTGACCCTAACCATTATCCACCACACCAACCACCATATGAACCATATGAACCTTACATAGAACCACCCCAATACCACCACAATTACTCCCAAGAACCACCACCTCAAATTACACCATCTTCATATCCTTATCAAGAAGAACCACCTTCCCATTATGAGCCCTTTCTCCCAACAAACAAACCCTCCTATCCACCCTAAGCTTCCATAGATGATACTTTTAGTGTTATTCGCCAAGGACAACAGGAGCTTCAAACCACACTTACCTCCACTCTCATTGGTCTCACCTCTACTCTCCAAGCTCTTATATCCCGTGTGGATCTATCCTCTACCACCAAGACTCAGCCCTCAAGCTCTAGTGCACTTCCTTTTCACCCATATCCATCAATCCAAGATCCAAACGATCCTAATTATGCTGGTATCATGGAACAAGAGAAAAGGGATCGTCTTAGGGACTTAATGGATCGGGTTCACGCATCAATACTTCAAGAAAAGCAAGAAGTGGCCCAAAAGGTGGAGGTATGAGAGACCCTTGAAGATAAAATAATAGTTGAAGAATTAGGGGAGGTTGAACAAGAGGTGGAAGTCATCAATGAGGAGCTGGATTTTGCACCAGAGCAAGTGGAGAACGCTGAAATTATTGAAGAAGAGGAAGTGATTGAAGATTTAGGAGATGCGGAACCTCCATGGGAAACTCAAGTCATGGAGCCTCATTCCAAGACGTTTGAATTTGATGTTGAGGAGGGTGTGCAACCTCCAAAGCATATCATGGTTGAAGACTTTGAGGAGGTTGATCATAAGATAGGTTCAATAATTGATGAATTTTTATCTACAATTGAATCCTCTCCCATTGGACTTGAAGAAGAGGTTAATGTTGGAGAAGCTTGTCAAGAGGTGGAGATCATCAAAGAGGCGTCTAAGAGAGTGAAGCATACATTGACAAAGCTGCCATTGGAGACACCTCTCCTGGAGCCATCACCATCCGTCCTTTTATTCAAGTGGGTAACTCTCTACTCCTTAAGCTTTAATTTCTCACTTGCATACGGGTTGCTTGAGACGGATGGACAACTTAGAGCTCTTTGTGGTTTTAAGAGTAAAAGAAGGATGGTTAGTGGTTGGATGTTCAAGGTCTAAGTGCCATAGTTGGTATAGTTCTCAATTGATTGGGTCTAGGAAGTTGTTGGGATGTCTCAGTGAAAATTCAGATTGCTTGCTACTCGGTTGGAACAATGATAATCCACTTAAAGACGGGTGTAGAAACAAGATTTGGGATCCTGGCATACAAAGAGGATCAACTTTGGGAGCCCAAAACTTGTGAGAAACTTCATCAAGGCTTGGTGAATTCACTTGGTAATGTTAAAGCTTATTGGAAGTCCAAGCATTGGTGGAAGTTTCAAGATGAGTTCAAGCACAAGCCACCATGACAAGGAGCTCACCAAATGTCCAACTTAAGGACTTTAACTAAAAGTGCTAGGTGGGAGACACCCACCGTGGTAAATTCTTCCTATTTTCCCGTTTATTTATATTGGTCATAAGTTGAATTTTCAATTTTAGTTCGATTTATTTATTTTGAGTTACAATTTAGCTTGTTTAATAATCTTTGACATTACTGTGGTAGACTGTTAGCTTCTCAATCATGTTAAAAAAAATGAGGGCTGTCACGCGTACGTGTGATCGACGCGTATGTGTCGACGCCCAAACTTGGTTCATGCGAAAATAGTGCTGAAATGACGCAACCGCGCAGTCTGGATACAGAGTTGTGCAAGGACCGCGCTAGTGTGGTGCTAGGCACATAGCCAATCCCACGCGTGCGCGTCACGGACGCGTACGCGTTACCTGCGTTTTTTGTCATCCACGCGTAGGCGTGGACGACGCGTGCGCGTTGAATCAAAATTTTGATTGTCTAGTACTACAAACAGAGAGTTGGGCTGCCACTGTGCGAGTGTTGTGCGCGAAGCACAATTCACTTCCACGCGTACGCGTCACCTACACATTCTGCAACCCACACGTACGCGTGGGCGACGCTTACGCGTCGCGTCCTGTTTTTCATTTCTTTCCTCTTTCTTCTCTCCTTTCTTATTCCTTCCTCCTTCCTTTATTCTTCCTTTTCGTCTTCCTTTCTTACTTCCTTCTTTCCTCACTTTTCAAAATTTTACTTCTCATTTTTATTGTCTTTCTTTTCTTTTACTTATGGCATTTCCATACTTTTATTTATTGCAGTTTAACTTTGTGCATGTTCTTATTTTCTTTTCCAAGTTTGATATTATACTATTGGTATTGACTGTTCTTACTCATCTGTTGCATATTTCTTGCATTATTTTGGATGCCTCTTGACTTGTTTGCTATTTAGATGATATGCCCTTTGCTTCTATTATTTTCTCACTTGCATGTTGTAGCTACCATGTAGTTGAGAACCTCATTCCTATTTGGCATTAACCCACCTATATTTTATTTATTCTCATATCTTTGTTTTGGGTTATTCTTCTTCCTTTTCCTTTTCTTTCAGGATGGCCACCAAGAAAAGAAACGGAACACTTCTAAATGGGGCGACAAACAAGTCCTTGTGCACAATCTTTGGAGAAAAGCATCAGTTGTAGAAACCCGCCCACTTGCATATCTTTGCATCCACCGAGGACGGTGCAATTTTTAAGTGTGGGAGGTCGATACCGACTTCCATGGGTTAGTTACTTTCTTTTCAACACCAATTCGTACTCTTCTTTGCTAGTTAGTTGTTGCATTGCATAATAGATTGCCTGTGTAGTTAATTGCTTGTATGTATGTACTGCTTGGTTGAAGTAATATTTTCTTTTTCAAGAAACTTGTTAGAGCATTTCACTAATTTGAATTAAAACTTTTTGAACTTGCTTGAAGAATTTTATTTTGGAACATGGTTTTGAGCTTGAACACACAAGACCAGTGAGATTTTCAGCCTAATTGATTGGTTGTATTTTATCAACCAATACTTTGTTTTGGTGTGTGTTATTCTCTCTAAAATTGTGATCTTTGTCTTACTTGATTCTATATTTCTATTATTTCATGTATGCATGCACTTGTATGATTAAGGCCTTTGTTTCACTGAACTCACATACCCATATGGCCTTACCCTTTTTATCATCCTTTGCAAACCAATGTTGAGCCTTTTTAACCCCATTTATTCTTTACTTTAGCTCATTACTAACTCTAAGCGAAAAATAATAATTTCCTTAATTTGAATCTTTGGTTAGTTTAGACTAGTGAGAATGCTCATGATTTAAGTGTGGAAAAATTAAGTTTGGGAATATTTGGTTTGGGAATTGGGTATTGTATCTTTTTATGAAAATGTGAAAAGAATGTTGAGGACATGTTCATGCATTCAATATCTTAATCATATGCATTAAGAAAAACAAAAGAAAATAAAAAGAAAAAGAAAAAAAAAGAAAAAGAAAAAAAAGAGAAAATAAATAAAAGGGGACAAAATGCCCTAAACTAAATGGTGATAGCAATGCATATGTACTGTACTCAAAAGTGGGATGCATGAATATGTGGAAAACATAGTTAATGGGTAGTTAAATTTTATATTCTGATTACATGGGTTGTCTTAAGTTAGGTGGGAAGTTTGGGTTAATCAACGATTTAGATTTTAGTCCTCTTGACCAAATACAATCCTACCTTGACCTTAACCCCATTACCTTTAAAAGACCTCTTGATATATGTATTTGTGCATTAAATTTTTGTTGATTGGTAGAAGAGAAGCAAGCCTTAGAAATCAAGGTTAGTAGAGAATTGAGAGAATCGAACCTTAAACACTTGAGTGACTAGAGTGTATACACTTCCGGTGAGGGTTCGATGCTCGGTTCTTTGTTCCCGGCTTTCACGAGCCTTCTTATTGCAAGTTTACTTGTATCTTATTGTGTGATTTGAATTAGTGGAATCCAGTTTATGTTTGTCTTGGAGAATTTGTTTACTTTTAACCAAGTAGATAGGTAGAAGCATTTTGCATTTAGTTGCATTCATATAGATAGGTTGCATTTCATAAATTCTACCATTCTTCTTCACTCTTTCGGTTTTCTTGAGTTTAACATGAGGACATGCTAATGTTTAAGTGTGGAAAAATTTGATGCACCACTATTTCGTTGTACATTTTAGGCTGAATTGAGTGGATTTTATCCATTATTGTCACATTTATGCATAGAATTCGCATGTTTTATATTTTCCTTCCTAATTCTGTGCTATGATTGAAAACATGCTTCTTTAGCCTTAAATTCGCTAATTTTAATCTTCTCTTATTACCATTCAATGCCGTGATATGCTTATTAAGTGTTTTCAGGTTTTATAGGGCAGGAATGGCTTAAAGGATGGAAAGGAAGCATGCAAAAGTGGAAGGAACACAAGAAATTGATGTTTTGAGAAGCTGGCAGCGACGCGTACGCATGGACGACGCGTACATGTGATTGGTGCAGAAGACATACGACGCGCACACGTGAATGATGCGTACGCATGACCAGAAGTTTTTTTAGTGGCGCGTACGCATGGCTGACGCGTACGTGTGACGAGCGTCACGTGCTGCAATTTACAGAAAACGCTGGGGGCGATTTCTGAGCTGTTTTGGACCTAGTTTCAGGCCCGAAAATATTGATTAGAGACTGCACAGTGAAGCTGGAAGGGGAGAATCAATCATTCACACTTTCATTCATAGAATTTTAGGTTTAGATGTAGTTTTCTAGAGAGAGAGGACCTCTCTCTAGGTTTTAGGGTTTTTAGGTTTAGCTGTTCTCAAATTCAGATTTCTACCTTAGTTTAATTCACTTTTCTTCTACTCTTATTTGTTCTAGTACTTTGGTTCTTCTACTCCTTTTGTTGATTTTCTTATGTTGCCAATTTAGTTTATGAATTCTTCATGTTAGATTCAATTTCCTATTTAATGCAATTTATGTTTTTGTGATTGCTTTCCTTACTTTGTTGTTAGAGTTTCCTCTTGCAATTGTTAGTCTTAGATTTTGCTATGTCTTGTTAATTTTCTATGTTTTTACTTTATGCCTTTCAAGTGTTTGATAAAATACTTGGTTGGATTTTAAATTAGATTTTTGTATTCTTAGCATAGATTGAGTAATTTGGAGACTCTTGAATTGTCAAAGTCTCTTGTTGGTTGGTGATTGAAAGTTGCTACTTGGTTTGAACTTCACTAACTCTAGTCTTTGATTAGGACTTGTGAACTCAAGTTGAATTGCTCACTTGACTTACCTTCAATTGTTAGAGGTTAACTTAGTGAGAGCAAAAGGCAATTACCATCACAAGTGACTATGATAATGGGGATAGGAATTCCAATTATCAATCCTTGTTAGGACTTTTCTTAGTTGTTATTTTATTTCCTTGTTATTTACATTACTTGTTCCTTATTTCAAAACCCAAAAATATACTTTCCCATAACCAATAATAAACATACTTCCCTGCAATTCCTTGAGAGATGACTTGAGGTTTAAATACTTCGGTTAATTTTATTGGGTTTGTATTTGTGACAAACAATTTAAATATTGATTGAGGTTTAATTGTCGGTTTAGAACTATACTTGCAACAGGATATTTTTGTGAAAATATTTACCGACATTTTTCCTCCGTCAGGAATATGCGTACGCATGCACTCCCGGTTATGATCAGTTTTAAACCCTGAACTTTGAATGTCCATAACTTCCTCTAAAAAAATCCATTTTCATCAAACTTTATATCAATTTAAATATCTTTGAGTGAACTTTAATTTAAGACAAATTTCAATCAATTTCAAAAATTGAGGCTCAAGTTATGATCTGTCAAAGTTTACTAAAAACTGGTTTTTACCAAAAATTAACTAGGTTCTCAAACTTCCAAATTTTACAACCAGACCAAATCAAGCATTCAATTATCTAAACCATTTAATACTCACCTCATCCAACTATAAATTCAATCTAATATCACATCTAATTTCCCTAATACCACCATTCAAATTCCTAACAATCATCAAGGCCACAAGTATCAATTCGTTCATCCAAATAGTTCTATTATCATAAATCAATCCATTCAATAAATCAAACCTCCTCACCCATTTACTTTCAATATGATCCACAATAACCAACAATCAAAATCATCATCAACATCCATCTTCAAACCTCAACACCTACCAATATAACTCATCAATAATCATCATCTAACAGTATATCTCATTCAACCTACATCCAAGCCATCATCAAGCATAACATTTATATACAATTAATCATACAATCACATCCTTCAACCTATCCAGAAACATTACATATTACATAAAGGAAACCGAAACCATACCTTTGTCGATTTCCAAAATGCATCAAACATCAAAACGAAGCCACCAAGCTCGATCCAAAGCTTCAATCCAACTCCAACAAACACCAAAACTTAATCTAACATCATAAAACATACCAACATCAAACCTAAGGTTCACAAAACAAATAAACACAAGGGTTTAGTGAAACCTTACCTTATCTAATGAGATTAGGAGTAAAATCCAATAATATTCCAAAGCTAGATCACCCATACACAACTGAAATCACAAAATCTACTCAAAAACTAAATATAAAAACGCAAATTTACTTAGGGAGGAAAACTAGAGCATGAGACGCAATTTTTTACCAGCTTTGCTTAGATAGAAATGAAGAGCTCGACAAGAGCTTCGCATGATCGCAAACAACTCGTCAATCGAAGCTCCGTAGCTCAAGATATGATCAAAATAAGGTTGGGGTGAATAGTAAAACCCCAACCCTTCTCTTCTCTCTTCTCATCAGCGCCTCCCCTCTCTCCATTAGGGTATAATGAGCTGAAAGCTCATTAAAGGATGCATATATATGTTGGGGTTGGAACCAACTTGGGCTCGGTCCAACCCGTTAGTGTTTTAAGTCTGTTTGGCTCACTTTGGGCCAAAATCTTTAAGATTAGTGATCGGTTTACGATTCTAAATTATTTTTATCTTTTCAAAATAATAAATTAAATTTTCAAAATCTTATTTTTCTCAAAACATAGTACCAGATAGACTAGAGCCGGTTCTGCCAGCTTAAGCACCGGTACGTATTTTTATAAAAATTTTCCGTAAAAGCTACATTTTCCAACTCAGAAAAATTCATTGAATTCAAATTTCACCTTTATATTTTCAAATTAAAACTTCTAAATTTTGAATATACTCCTGGTACTTAAAATTATTATTTTATTAATGCATTCACTTCGGTTCTTACATTCTTCCCTCCTAATAAAATATTCGCCCTCGAAAATTTGAATTACGCGATATATCCTTCTCGAAGCGTTCTACCGTGTCGATGTTTCCTTTCGCCTTCCGCTGCGTCACTCTGATTATTTATCACTAAGAGTCCGACTTACTCCACTACCTCGAATAGAAATTTTTCCTTTAAACCAAAAATCGCTTTTGTACCATTTTTCTAAAACCTTCAAAACAAATTTAATTTAAACTAGTTCATTGTTAAAAATTTTTCAAAAGAGTAAAAAATCATTTCCTCATAAGTCAAATACTTGAAATCACGGTTTCCTCAAATAAAAAAATTTCAATTTAAATCCCTTTCGAGAAGATAAATTAGAAACCAAGTTCACAAATCGATAAAACCATAGAACTCACTTTTCTTTTAAATCATATCATTTAAACCAAAGTTTCAAACCAAATTTGAAGATCATTCTAAACCTTAAAACTTTTTCAACAAGTTAGAAATTGAAAATCATAATTAAAAACTGCAAAAGCATCAGTCGTTACTTCCGTCGCCACTAATGCTGAACCACACCCATCAACCGACGTGCCGCAAACTCCACGAACAGATTTTCCAAAATATGTTGAGCTTGTAACACATTGGCTAGGTTAGTCATCCTCACTATCTCTCCGTTAACGTGATTGACCTCATCCGTGAGTTTCCTTTTGGGGTCCTGTCTACACCAAACAATCGATATCGAGGTGATCAATCTCAATATCTCAAGCCTAGTGCTTCAATTATCCCCAAAGGCACTCACAAACAAGTATGCTATGCATATCAAGAAGATAACCTAAATAGCATGAAAGAAAAATGACCCAGAGTGTGCAACGAAGCATAATCGGTCCATCTCTCAGGCTCACGAGAACGAGCTACTCTGATACCACTAAATGTAACATCCCGTTACCCTAAGCCTTACCTCAAGTCATAAGGCAAAGAATAACAAAGTGTCACAACAGTTCTAAAGCTTATAATATATAATATATGCCCAAAAATATATATAACCAGAAGCCCGATGAAGAAATAAAGCTCAAAGTTGCATAAAGCAAAAATACAAAATGTGAAGTGTTCATACACGGTAACTAAACACGTTTGCACGAACAGAACAAGACATAATAACTATAAACCTTGTAGATAGCTCTAGGATACACAAGGTAGTCATTAAAGTAAACAAGATATATATATATATATATATATATATATATATATATATATATATATATATATATATATATATATATATATATATATATATATATGTATGTATAAGTATGATATACAAAAGAGGACTAGTCACAGCCTGCGGAGTTTAGGCCGGCTAGTCAAACTGAATACAACAGAGTTTTTGAAGTTTAAAATAGCTTATACAACTTATCTCTCAAATCAAACCTCTAAGGCCATAAAGTCTAAAATAGAAAGGTGAGAGAAAGTACTACAGCAAAATAATCAGAAATACCAAAAAGATAACAAAAGATCCTCCACTCTGTCACCATCCCGCAACTCACCGAGGTGGGTTACGACCTGCATCTGAAAAACAACAACAGCATATGGTATGAGAACCAGAGGTTCTCAGTATGGTAACAGTGCCCAATATATAAGATGTAAGGTTCCGAGATGCCAAAGGCAATCCTAGAACCTCACAACGAAAACGGATATTCAAGCTTAACAAAAATAAATAACTTAAACCATAAACCATAAACCGGGTTATCTAAACTTAGGAAATTTCTAACTAAAACTAGTCACCGCTGTCCCACAGCCTTCACCAACCTACCCTCCGTGCGATTTGATCGCCACCGCCTACCTAACCTCCTCAGCACCAGACAAATCACAGATAATGCAAGCAAGTAAAACACATATAGTAATCATACATAACAAGTAATTCAAGAAGCAAGTAGGCATATTACACAATTAGGCAAACTCAAGTAATCAAAGCAAACAAATACATAAGAAATACATATGATGAATGCTTTTCCTATTGGCTCGTGATATCACTTGTCGATCCGTAAATGCTATCCCGACACATCCTTCCGAATGTAGCCTTTTTTGCCACGCCAGAGATATAGTGTCATGCACACTCATGCAGCAGCGAATCTGCTATGCTAGAGATATAGTGCCCTGCACACTCATACAGTAGAGAGTCTACTACGCCAGGGATATAGGCCCCGCACACTTCATGCAGCAGAGAAGGAAACAACCATAGCTACTCATGCAGCAGAAAAATTTGCCAAGCCAGGGATATAGGCCCTGCACACTTTATGCAGCAGAGAAGAAAACAACCACAACTACTCATGCAACAGAAAAATCTACCAAGCCATGGATATAGGCCCTGCACACTCATGCAGCAGAGAAATCTGCCACACCAGGGATATAGGCCCCGCACACTCTCAACAACAACTACTCATAACCATCACCGATTACCAATTCCTCAAATCATTATCCACTATCATCACCTCTTAAGTTCTCTGAGGCATCACCAATATAATACTCCACCCGCTCACCCACAACTTCAAAAACCTAAGTCTTCGTGTTCTAAACTCATGTAGAAATTACTAATTTAGTCTACTAACCCATCTCTAATAGTTTTAAGGCCTAATTACTAGTTAGCAATTGATAAATCCCAATTTTGTGGTTTATCTTGTGCTTAATTTAGGGGATTTCATCAACTTTTCTCACATTTATTCAATAAAATAGCATGATTTTGTAATTCTCCCTAAATTTGTGCTTA
This sequence comes from Arachis ipaensis, assembly GCF_059453495.1. Taxonomy (NCBI): domain Eukaryota; kingdom Viridiplantae; phylum Streptophyta; class Magnoliopsida; order Fabales; family Fabaceae; genus Arachis; species Arachis ipaensis. Next base: position 36,991,126 of record NC_142436.1, read on the forward strand.
AGTATGAAAACATAATTTTTAGTCCTTAAAATAGCTAAATTTAATTCACTTTAATTCTATTCGATGCCTTGATATGTTTGTTGAGTGATTTCAGATTCACAAGGCTAGTATTGAATGGAAGAAGTGAAAAGAAAAGCATACAAAGTGGAAAATTCATGAAAAAATGAGCATTTGAAGGGTTTATGGCCATGCGCACGCGTCATCCACGCGTATGCATGAGAAGGACATTTGTAAGGCCACGCGCACACTTCACCCATGCGTACGCGTGAGGAGGAAATTGCCAGCGACGCGCACGCGTCGTCTACACACGCGCATGACGCTGATCACGTGACCTCATTAAAGGAAATATGCTGTGGGCGATTTCTGAGCTTTCTAGGCCCAAATCCAACTCATTTCTGAGGCTATTTGATGCAGAATTCAAGATTGGACAAAGGGGGAGCAATTAGATTAGGTTAGGACCATGCTTTAGGTAGTTTCTAGAGAGAGAAGCTCCTTCTTCTCTCTAGAATTAGGTTAGAATTAGGTTAATCTCTCTTAGATCTAGGTTTAATTTCTTGTTTTCATCTTGTTGTCTTTACAATTTCTTGTTCTTACATCTTTATTCCTCTTAGTTCCCTTGTTAATTCCCCTTTTTATGCCTTTTTTTTATGTTGACAAACTCTTTTTGGATTTGGATTTTCATTTAATGCAATTTATGTTTTATTTTTTTTTTTTGTTTAATTGAGTTGTTATTCTTACTTTTCTTGCATTGGGTGGTTGTAGATTTATTATTCTTGAACTTTTATGGTGCTTTCCTTTTATTCCTTCCAAATATTTGACAAAATACTTGGTTGGATGTTAGAGTAGCTTTTTGAGCATTCTTAGCTTGGAAAGAGAAATTAGGCAATCTTGAATCATTAATACCCAACTTATGTTTGTGATCTAGAGTTGTTAGTTAATATCGTTTTCATTGACTCTAATCTCTTGCTAATTCAATTAGTAAGTTGATTAGGACTTTTGGATTGAGATTAACTAGTCTTATTTGACTTTCTCTCATGTGAAGATAATATTATACCTTTTTCCAATGTTGGAGATGACTAAATAGGATTAGCTCTTGTTAATCATTGTATAATCATTAATGACTAGGATAGAAAGCCTATATTCTCAACCCTTGCCATGAATGTCTCTCTTTATTACTTGCTTTCTTTAATTGTTTGCTTTACTTTTCTTGCCATTTAAATTCTTGTCTTCTTATATGCAAACCCCCCTCCCCTTTGGATATCATAACCAATAATATGCATACCTCACTGCAATTCCTTTGAGAGACGACCCGAGATCTAATACTCTCAATATTTTTATTGGTACGTATTTGTGACAAACAAATTAAACTTTGATTGAGCATTACTTGTCGGTTTGGAACTATACTTGCAACGAAGTTATTTCTCTTTTACCGAGAAGAAATTCTAAACTGACGGTTTTACTCTTTCAAGTTTTTGGCGCCATTGTCAGAGAATTGCAATGTGTGCTTGTTATTGGTTATTGTATATATGTCAATATTGTGAATAGTTTGATTTTTGGTTTGTTTGCTAGTTTTGCTAGTTGTAGGACTTTGCTTTCTTTGTTTCTTGTTAGCTTTTGTTTTTGTTTTCCCTTTCACTATGAATTCTCACGACTTTGGCTATGAGTTTGGTTCTAACTACGTTGTAGGGAATGGAAGCTACAATGATAACATGCATCAAGGATGGAACAATCAAAGGTGGGAGGAGCCTCAAGTATTTGATCAACCTTCATGGCAATAACCTCCACCAATGTACCATGATCAAGAACCATACCATGATGCATACCAATCTAATGGATGTGGTGACCCTTATTGTGGTTGTCAACCACAATCACCACATACATATGACCCCTTCCCTCAACATAGTCCTCAACAACCTTACTCACAAGCCTCATACCACCATTCACTTCCATATGATCCTAACCCATCCACCATACCAACCACCATATGAACCACACTTAGAGCCACTACCATTCCAACACCAATACTCCCAAGAACCACCAATTCCATACACCACCTCAAGATTTTCACCAATATGAACCACCTTCCAACTACAATACCTTTCCCTCAAACAATGAACCCTCTCTTCCACCACCTCCTTCATTTGAGGAAGCTCTTCATGCCTTTATGCTAGAACAGCAAAGAGACATTAGTTCTTATATCCAAAGGCAAGAAGAGAAGCAAAAGGAGCTAAAGAAGCTAGAAGTTATAGTTGCTACCATGGGGGAAGCCATTAACCACATGACCTCCCACCTAAGCTTATGCATCCCAAGTACTCCCATTGACGAATGTGGAGGATCAACCAAGGAGCATAGTAAGGGAGTGAACTTGAAGCTTCAAGGTGAAGAAGAGGAGTTGAGACAAGAAGTGCAACAAGAGGAGGAAGCCAAGATTGTTGAAGAAGAGGAAGAAGTGGTTGAAGATTTAAGAGATGTTGAATTCCCTTGGAAATCTCAATTTGAAGAGCCCTCTTCCATGGAGTTTGAAAATGATGTTAAGGAGGATAGTGCACAACCTCCAAGACATATTGTGAATGAAGAATTGGAAGTGATGGTACAAGCAATAAGTCCTCCTATCTATGATGATTCCACATCATCATATGATCCTTTTGAGCTTGATGAATCATTCCCCCATTGAACTTGGAATTGATGTTGAGGTAGATTTTACTCAACCTCCTATTTATGGTTTGAGCGATGGGAAAGAGCTAGAAGAAATTGGTGAGGAAGAATTTGAACTTGTGAAGCTTGGCAAGAGGTAAAGCTTGAATAATCTTGCCAAGTGGTGGAAGCCCTTCAAAGAGGGTGGACGGGGGTAGAAATTGCCCTATCAAGACCGTTGGAAGTATCTCTCCCTAGGTCACCATCATCTATTACATCATTCAAGTGGGTAAATGATAAACCCCAATTTTGTGGTTTATCTTGTGCTTAATTTAGGGGATTTTATCAACTTATCTCACATTTATTCAATGAAATAGCATGGTTTTGTAATTCTCCCTAAATTTGTGCTTAAGAGTGAAAACATACTTTTTAGGCCTTAAAATAGCTAAATTTAATTCACCTTAATTCCATTCAATGCGTTGATATGTTTGTTGAGTGATTTCATATTCATAAGGCAAGTATTGGATGGAAGAAGTGAAGAGAAAAGCATGCAAAGTGGAGAATTCATGAAGAAATGAGCATTTGGAGAATTGAAGGCCACGCACACGCATCACCTACACATACGCGTGAGAAGGACATTTGCAAGGCCACGCGCATGCGTCACCCACGCATACGTGTGAGGAGGAAATTCGCCAGTGATGCGCACGCGTCGTCCACGCGCACACATGACGCTGATCACGTGACCTCATTAAAGTGAATTCCCTGGGGGAGATTTCTGAGCTTCTTAGGCCCAAATCCAACTCATTTCTGAGACTATTTTATGAAGAACTCAAGATGGGTCAAGGGGGAGCAATTAGTTAGGTTAGGAAGCATGTAGGGTAGTTTTCTAGAGAGAGAAGCTCTCTCTTTTCTCTAGAATTAGGGTAGAATTAGGTTAGATCTCCTTTAGATTTAGGTTTAATTCTTGTTTTCATGTTGTTTTCCTCTCAATTTCTTGTTATTACATCTTTGCTCTTCTTAGTTCTCTTGTTAATTTTCCTTTTATGTCACTTTTATGTTGATGAACCCTTGTTGGATTTGGATTTTCTTTTAATGCAATTTATGTTTTCGTGTCTTTTATTACTTTCTTGAGTTGTTAATCTTACTTTTTTTTGCAATTGGTAGTTGTAGAATTTATATTTCTTGCACTTTTACCATGCTTTCTCTTTATGCCTTCCAAGTGTTTGACAAAATGCTTGGTTGGATATTAGAGTAGCTTTTTGAGCATTCTTGGCTTGGAAAGAGAAATTAGGTGATCTTGAGTCATGAATACCCAACTTATGTTGGTGATTTAGAGTTGTTAGTTAATATTGTTTTCATTGACGTTAATCTTTTGTTAATTCAATTAGTAAGTTGATTAGGATTTTTGGATTGAGATTAACTGGTCTTATTAGACTTTCTTCAAGTGTTGGAGATGACATTGTACCTTCTCTCGTTGGGGATGACTTAATAGGATAAATTCTTGATAAGTATTGTGATATGATTAGTGAATAGGATAGAAAGCCTAGATTCTCAATCCTTGCCATGAATGCCTCTTTTTAGTAGTTGTTATCTTTAATTGCTTGGTTTATTTTCTTGCCCCTTTTTACCAACCCAACTCTTTGGATATCATAACCAATAATATGCATACCTCACTGCAATTCCTTGAGAAGACAACCCGAGACTACTACTCTCGGTTATTTTTATTGGGTTGGACTTGTGACAACTAAAATTAAACTTTGATTGAGTATTATTTGTTGGTTAGGGACTATACTATCAACGGAATTATTTATGTGAAAAAATTTCTAACCGACAGTTTTACTCTTTCAGTAAATCTCTCATCTCTTAGCTTTCTTATCCCACTTGAATATGGTTTGCTAAAGACGAATGGTCAACTTAGGATGCTTTGTGGGTTGAAGAGTAGAAGAGAGATGATTAGTGGTTGGTATCACAATCCTCGGTTCATTATGGTTGGAAACTCCAAGCTTGGGAGCAATGGTTGGTGTATAACCAATTTGCATGGATCTAGGAGGATATTTGGGCTCTTATATAAGAATTCTATGTTCTTACCACCCGGATGGAACTATGATCATCAACGTGAAGACGGGTGTGAAAGTAAAGTATGGGATCCCGGATCATATTTTGGGAGCCCATGGTTTGTGAAGAACTCCATCAATACTTGATGCAAATGACATGGAATGATGGAGCTTATTGGAAGTCCAAGCATTGGTGGATGTTCAAGGATGAATTCAAGCACAAGCCACCATGACAAGGAGCTCCCCATAAGTCCAACTTAAGGACAATAAATAAAAGTACTAGGTGGGACACACCCCACCATGGTAACATCTTTTCATTTTCCTTTTTTGTACATATTGGTAAATTAGCTTAATTTCATGTTTAGTTTAGTTTGTTGAGTTTATTTAGTAGTCTAGTAGGTTAAATAAGGTTTTATGGTGTTTTGGTAGCTGTTTAGAGGTTTGGAATGCTTGGTTTGGTGTTAGAAGTTGGAAAATTTTGAAAAAAAGAGCACCCAGTCACGCGTAGGCGTCACCCATGCATACGCGTGACCCCAAGAATTTCAACCCCTCACGCATACGCCTCACTCACACGTACGCGTGACCACCAAATTTTTCATGCCCAGTACAAAAACCAGAGAGTTGCGCGTGTAGTGTGCTGAAATTGTGCCTCTAGCACAATTCTGGCCCACGCGTATGCGTCATCTATCTCTTTGCACTCTCACGCGTGTGCGTCGACGATGCGTATGCGTCGCACCTCACTTCTGCCATCTACGCGTGCGCGTGACATGAAGCGTACGCGTGGCTTACTGCCCTGTTTCACCCACCTTCTTTTCTTCTCCTCTTTCCATTTCCTTCCTTCTTCTCTCTTCTCCTCTTTTCTTTCCCTCCTTCAACCATCATCCAACATTACCAATCACCATCTATCACCATCTCTTTTAGTTAGTTAGTTAGTATTTATTTAGTTTGATTTTTATTTAATTTTCTATTTTTCATGATAAGTGTTGGATTATTAATTTTGTTGCTGTTTATTGCTGCTTATTATTAACTGAATGCTATTTTAGCATAACTATTTTTGATATTCATTGTTGGGATTTGTTGTTGAAGTTATATTTTGTTACTTGATTTTGAATTTTTCATGTTTAACATTTGTGAATACCAAGTGTATGACATTGCCCTCAAGTATCCTAAATCTTTTGAATTGCATGTTTTGGGTAGCATGTGATTTGATTTCATTATCTATGACGAGGCAATTTGTGTATTATCGATGCATTTTTTTGTTAGGTGATGCTTGTTTATGATTAACCCTTATTGACATCACCTATTTCATGCATTGAGATTTTGGAATTGTGGAATTGGATTGAAAGCTTACCTAGTGACATATTTTTGAGCTTTTCAAGCTTTGTGAACCATGCTTGCTATGTGATTGAGTTTAATTTCTATCCTCTTTTTCCTAAGTTTCATAGCACCTATGTGTTCCACTTCTATGTCACTTAGGTGTTGCAACAACTTCAATATGTGTCATTGTTTGATGTGTGAGCTTTATATTTCAATTGGTTTACTAAGTTTACTTGCACATTAATCAATGTCCATTCATTATCCAATTCACAATTGCTTGATTAACTGCTTGAATGATTTTTTGCTTCTTTATTACTTGTTTGGTTGTCTTAACCTATAAGTTTTTCTTCGAAGTATCTCAAGCACACTAGAATGAGTGAAGTGCTTACTTTTTTTTTTTGTATAATTGTGGCATAGCTCTCTATGCTAGTGTGTGTTCTAAATCGCATGCAACTTAGAACTCACACACTACTCTTCCTTAATGTCACACTAATTCACTCACTCCATTCTAGTGGTTCTTACCTCATTCCAACAATATGTGCTTCCTTGCTTTTGCATTTTCTCATCTTACTATGCTATTTTCTATTTTTCATGGATGATGCACCATAATCAAAAACGGAAGCGGGAGAAAGAACATGCAGTAGCCGGTTGATCCACCAGCTGAAGGTGGCAATCCGAAAAGTCGCCGTACCCCCTCGCTCATCTCTGAATGCACTGAGGACGGTGCAAACTTTTAAGTGTGGGGAGGTCGTCCGACCAATTGGCGTTTTTGGGTAACAAAGTTCTAATCCCAACACTTTCACATTTTATTTTTCTTTTATTATCTAGGCCTTTTTAGATTTTTAGTTGCATTTTCTTAGTTTGCATATATATAATAAGTTTAGTCAAAATAATGAAATTTTCTAAAGATTTTATCTATAGGGCACCCCAATTAATTTGAGAAAAAAAATTTAGAACTTGCTTGAACTATACATTGTGAAACATGATTTTTGAGCTAATAACACATAAGCATGTGAGTTTTGAGCCTACTTGTGTGGTTACATCATATAACCACTTATTTCCATTCTTGTGTGCATTATTCTCTTTCTATGATTGTAATCTTTGATTTGTTTGATTCTTTATGTCCATTTGTAATGTCCTGATTTTTTTTTTAAAACCTTTTACATTTGATTTCTTTTATTACTATCCAACCCTCCAATTTTATAAAAATTCCTATACTACCCTTTTTTCTTTTACCAAACCCTAACCCTAAGTAACACCCAATTATCCCTTTATCCCAAAGAAACCCTAGTCCCTTTCTTTTTCAGCAACACACACACCTAACAGCAGCAGCTGGGAATGAGAGAAAAAAAAAGAATCGATTGGAAAAGAGGGAAGGGAGAGCACGGAGAAGGGATCCGAGAGAGGAGGGGTACCGTGCCGTCACTAGCCACCGTCGCGCACCACCACCGCCGTCAAGACGCCGAGCCACCACGCAAGAAGAGGGAGACACCGTCGTTGCTACCATCGTCGAGGGAGAGAGCACGCGTTGCGAGCCAGAGGCGTCGCAAGGGAGAAGAGGAGCCGTTGTGCTCCGCCACTGTCCAGCCACCGTCGAGCCAGGGTCTCCGTCGCACCTCACTACCCGTCATCGTCGAAGCTGCACCGTCGCCATCGTGCCTTTGTCACCGAGGGAGCCATCGCAGGGAAGGAGGCTTGACTGTCGCTGAAACCCTCATCACCGCCGTCTCCCCTGGAGACCATTCCTGCCGCCGGAGTCACCGTGGTTGCCGCTGGAGAAGTGTTATCAACGCCGCTGCTACTGAACCACTTTAGTCACTGCTTCGGTCCCATTCACCCACCACAGCTTCCTCTATTCTTGTCTGTGAAACAACACTGCCCTTGTTCCAGTTTTAATTCCAATTCTACCATTTTTGAATATGTAATTCCTCCACCCTTGCTTTGTTGCCGTTTTATTTTTTTTGCTGTGATCTTCTAATTATTATAGCATATATCTCTGTCTTAGTTTTGCCAAGGTATGTTTGAAAATTAAAGTTGGAGCTGCTGCTGCCTCCGTCCAAATTTTTGCGCTCTTTCATACCCTTTAGTTCGGTACTCCGGGTTTGGTATCTTCAGTCCCTTGAGATTAAGTTGTGAGTAGACGTTACATTTATAATTATTTGGCTTTACATCTATAATTATTTTGATATATACTGCTTGAATTTATGACTATACTTACAAGTTATTAACAAAGGATTTGAATTGATTTTAATAATTGATTTATTAGAACTAAATATTATTTTTGTGAAATTCGAATTTTTAATCTGCACATGAGACTATATACATATTTGATGAAGTTTTGTAGTATTTTAGAATATTCGATTTTATTGAATATGTATTTTTGAAACATTAAAGTATTGTGAATACTCACTCATATACTATGAATGTGTAAAGTATATTTGACATTTCATATGATTGAAAAGGATTTTTGATAAGAGAGTATTATTTGGTTTGATTTGATACTGTATATATTGGAAAGATCGAAAATTGGTTGTATTTGAAATTATATGTTTTGAATTGGTTTGGGAGGCTCGTATTAGAAAACCGTAGTTAACGGCGGTTATGACGTTAACCTAGATGCATCTGGCTCAGACCTCAGCTAGCAGGGGCGTTGCTAGCCTAACGTGTAGGCCACACGTTGGATCTGTTATTCCGTACGGACACACTAGAGGAAAGGGCTACCCTTGGAGGTGGAGCCGCCCAAGTGTGGACTATTTGATTTGATTTCTGTATGAGAACTCCCTTATTGATTCTCTTATTTATATAAATTATTATTTTCTAAGTAAAATTATTTTCATAATAATGTTTAGATTGTCTCATGTGAATTATAGATGTACTGTCTAGTCACTGAGTTGCAAAACTCACCCTTTTTTTAAAAAATATTTTTCAGGAATAAGTATTTGATTATGAGAGCCTTTCTATGCAAGAGTAATGATCTGCAATGAGTTTTATTTCTTGTTGAGATCTTAGACGTCATCTGCTCCATATGTCACATGCAGGATTCATCTATATTTATTTATTTTATTTTTGTTAAATTGTGTAATTATTCATTCTAGAAAGTGTAAATTTATCAAATATTATTTGTAACCTTTTTATTTATCTTATATTCGAATCTGTTAGGCTTGCTAGGGAACTCTTTCTTGAGCGCCAGTCATGGCTCATTTTAGGCTGTGACACCATTATTCTATGTATACATGTACTTATATGATTGAGGCCATCGTTTCAAATAGCTCACTTACCCAAATAGCCTACATTTTATCTTCCATTGTTAGCAAACTTTGAGCTTATGCTAAATCCCTTTTGTTCTTAATTTTAGCACACTACAAGTCTTAAGGTGAAAAACAATAAATGTTCCTTGTGTGGATCATTGATTAGTTTAGGCTAGTGAAAGTGTGTATCATTTAAGTAAGGAAAAATTTGGAAACATTGGTTGGGATAAAAGGGTATTTTTATATTTTTGTCAAAACTCATGAAAATTGAGTACATACTCATGCATTAAATGTTTAAACCATATACATTGGTACCTTTGTATGTAATTCATCAAAAAAAAAAAAGAGAAAAACAAAAGAAAAATAAAAAAATGTAGAAAAAAATATATTTCTATATATATAAAGAAAAAAAAGAAAAAGAAAGAAATAAAAATGGGACAAAATACCCCAAAATAAAGTAATAATAATCAATGTATATGGATTGTAATAAAAAAGAGAATAGATGAGTGTGTGAAAAAGTAAAAAATTGGTAGTTAAGTTTGTATTAAATTGTATAGGTTGTAGACAAGAACGAACCCACATACAAAGTTGTGGGGGCATCTGCCCCCATTAAATTATAAAAATAATAATAATAAGTATACATAGAAGTATATAATATTCATTGTATCATTGTATTTGTCCCATACTTAAATATTTTATTTATATATGATAAAAATTTATGTTTTTAAATATCAATACAATGAAAAATATATATAAATTTAATTTATTGAAACTAGAAAAATTAAATTTACTTAAATTAAAAAATAAATAATAAAAATAATTCAATTAGTTAATTATGCAAAACCAAATTTAAATTTTTAAATATAAATAATATTATTAGTATTTAATAATTTTTCTTAAAAGTTAATTGAGATAATATTATACATTATTTATTTATTTTTATTATTTTATTTAATTAGTTTTGGTCTTATATATAATAATTTTTTTTATCAAGACAAACATCTACCATAAATATGATAGAGTTTTAACTTTATAATTAAATAAAAAAAAATTGTTAAACAATTATTTAATAGAAAAATAGAAAGACATTATATATATATATATATATATATATATATATATATAAACAGAATTACACGTAGCTATTAAATTTAAATTTATTTTTTTTCAATTGTTTTTGTTAATCTCTCTCACACAACTATAAAAACTTAGAAAAAATTAAAGTTTGTCCATCCAATTATATTTCTAATAATTTTTTAATTATTGAGCTATAATTCTTTTTTGTATTATATAAAATCAATAAGATATGATTTAATAGATATAAAATATCTAACAAGATGCTAGTATTAGTAATAACTATATTAAAATATTTTTAAATTAACATATTTTTAGCATGTTAATTAAATTATTAGAAACTTAATATGTTTTGAATTTTAAATATCTATTTTTAATTTTTTTTGTATTATTTTTGTCTCCACTACTAAATATTTCTAGATCCGTCACTAGTTGTAGGTTAGGTGATAAGTTTAAATTAATTAAAGATTCAAATTCTAGTCCACTTGATCAAATACAATTTTAGCTTGACTTTAACCCCAGTACAACCTATGAATAAGTTCTCATGATATTCATATGCATGCATTGAATAATTGTTGATTGTTAGATAAAAAATAAATCTTAGAAAGCATGACTAGAAGAGAATTGAGTGAATCAACCATATACACTTGAGTGACTAGAGCAGATACACATCCGATGAAGGTTCGATTGCTTAATTACATGTTTTCACCTATGATCATCTCTCATCTTGCAAGTTTGTAAACTATTTTCAATAACTCAATTCAATTGTGGATTTGACTTGGTTGTTAATACCCTTAGCCCTCATGTTCATATATGCTTTCTTGAAAATTAATTTATTTTGACCAAGTAATGACATTCATTTAGACAGATTGTATGTAGATAGGTTGCATATAAATAGTTTGCATTGAATAAATGTTGATACCCTTTGTTTCTTTCTTGAGTTTAGCATGAGGACATGCTTAGTTTAAGTGTGGGGAAGTTTGATAAACAACAATTTTGTGGTTTATCTTGTTCTTAATTTAGGGGATTTTATCAACTTTTCTCACATTTATTCAATGAAATAGCATGGTTTTGTAATTCTCCCTAAATTTGTGCTTAAGTATGAAAACATGCTTTTTAGGCCTTAAAATAGCTACATTTAATTCACTTTAATTCCATTCGATGCCTTGATATGTTTGTTGAGTGATTTCAAATTCATAAGGGAAGTATTGAATGGAAGAAGTGAAGAGAAAAGCATACAAAGTGGAGAATTCATGAAGAAATGAGCATTTGGAAGGTTCATGGCCACGCGCACGCGTCATCCACGCGTATGCGTGAGAAAGACATTTGCAAAGCCACGCGCACGTGTCACTCACGCGTACGCGTAAGGAGGAAATTGCCAGCGACGGGCACGGTTGTCCACGCGCACGCATGACGCTGATCACGTGACCTCATCATTAAAGGCAATACGGGCGATTTCTAAGCCTTCTTGCCCAAATCCAACTCATTTTTGAGACTATTTGATGCAAAATTCAAGATTGGACAAAGGGGAAGCAATTAGATTAGGTTAGGACCATGCTTTAGATAGTTTCTAGAGAGAGAAGCTCCCTCTTCTCTCTAGAATTAGGTTAGAATTAGGTTAATCTCTCTTAGATCTAGGATTAATTTCTTGTTTTCATCTTGTTTTCTTTACAATTTATTGTTCTTACATCTTTATTCCTCTTAGTTTCCTTGTTAATTCCCCTTTTTATGCCTTTTTTATGTTGATGAACTCTTGTTGGATTTGGATTTTTATTTAATGCAATTTATGTTTTATGTTCTTTTATTGTTTAATTGAGTTGATATTCTTACTTTTCTTACATTGCGCAGTTGTAGATTTATTATTCTTACACTTTTATGATGCTTTCCTTTTATACCTTCCAATTGTTTGACAAAATGCTTGGTTAGATGTTAGAGTAGCTTTTTGAGCATTCTTAGTTTGGAAAGAGAAATTTGGCAATCTTGAGTCATTAATACCCAACTTATGTTGGTGATCTAGAGTTGTTAGTTAATATCGTTTTCATTGACTCTAATCTCTTGCTAATTCAATTAGTAAATTGATTAGGACTTTTGAATTGAGATTAACTAGTCTTATTTGACTTTCTCTCATGTGAAGATAACATTATACTTTCGTCCAATGTTGGAGATGACTAAATAGGATTAGCTCTTGTTAATCATTGTATAATCATTAATGACTAGGATAGAAAGCCTATATTGTCAACCCTTGCCATGAATGTCTCTCTTTATTACTTGCTTTCTTTAATTATTTGCTTTACTTTTATTGCCATTTAAATTCTTGTTTTCTTATATGCAACCCCCCTCCCCTTTGGATACCATAACCAATAATGTGCATACCTCACTGCAATTCCTTTGATAGACGACCCGAGATCTAATACTCTTGGTATTTTTATTGGTTTACATTCGTGACAAACAAATTAAACTTTGATTGAGCATTACTTGTCGGTTTAGAACTATACTTACAACGGAGTTATTTCTCTTTTACCGAGAAGAAATTCTAAACCGACGGTTTTACTCTTTCAAATTTTTGGCGCCGTTCCTGGGGAATTGCAATGTGTGCTTGTTATTGGTTATTGTATATATGTCAATATTGTGAATAGTTTAATTTTTGATTTATTTGCTAGTTTTGCTAGTTGTAAAATTTTGCTTTCTTTATTTCTTGTTAGCTTTTGTTTTTATTTTCTCTATAAATTTTTACCACTTTAGTTATAAATTTAGTTTTAACTATGTTATAGAAAATGAAAACTACACTAACAATATAGATCAAAAATAAAACAATTAAAAGTGAGAAGAGCCTCACCTTCATGACAATTTAACTTTCGTTTATAAATCTCAATCCAAACACATACTTTATCGTTAATGTATGGTACACAAATAGTTTTGATTTTAATTTAAAACTTTTATTTTGACCGAGATAGAAAAGCATGGCACTTGCGGAATTTAGGCAAAAATACACACATGGGCGGGCGACGTGTTGTGTTTGCCTCTTCCGTTTCGGCACATAATACGGAATTTCAAAAATAAACATGCACAAAGTGACATACTATTATTTTCTTCTTTTTAATCTCATACTTTTATAAGAATCTTAACAGATGAGTGTGTAGTTTCCAAAAAGGTTGTGTAAAGAAAAATAAAGTAAAACTAAACTTTGTTAAATATTACTGTCCTTGTTTCATTTGATTACTACTTTTTAAATACTTCACTCATATTTTAATGGAGAAAACGAAAGGTAATAATTATTATTGTATCTTAAAATCACTGGTGGTAGTTGTATCCTATTTCAATTAGTTTGATTACTAATATAGTCCTAATTTTTCCTTCATAGAGAAGGAAAATATCTAGTGTGATAGTTTGGGCATATGAAAAATTGCGGCCGAGCTCTATCTACCTACTTGCAAGCCCCTTACAGCAAAGTCAATTCAAAGTTTCAAATTCATATTACTACAACAAAGTCATTGTCATCTTGAAATTTCTTCCTACAATCTAAAAGAGTAATATATATATATATATATATATAAAATGTATTTTTTCTTAACATATGTGATTTTTGTTATAAAAAATAATCTTAATATTTAATTTTATTTCTAATATTTTTAATTTATATAAAAAATTATTTTTAGAATTTAACTCTAAATATTTGTACGAAATTAAATAAAATTAGATATTAAAATATTTTTAAAAAATTCATAAATATCAGGGACAATATATGTATAAACTATTGAACTTTTTAATATTAGTTTATAATTAAAAATATAAATATGTAATTTATTATCATTTATATTAATGATAGTTTTTAAGATTTTTTCTTTTTTATTAATGCTTTGTCGATCTCATTTTATTAATATTTTTATTTAATTCACATAAATTAAACTTTTAACATTTTGTGTCTCGTTATTAGTGTTTTGTTTTCCTATCTCATTTCTCTCTTAAAATAACTTCAACATTGGCTGCACAATCCATCACTCACTCATATTTTACTTGCAAAGTGTAAACACCACTTCAAAATATCTTTGAGCTTATCATCTCTCACAATATATAGGTTAGTGCACTTTAATTTAATTTTCTTGCTTTCATGGAGATAGTTCAAGAGCTCCAGTTAGAAAGTACAGGTTGGTTTCTCCCTCAAAATTTGCTTGGATTTCTAGATTTCTCTCATCACCCCCGCGCCCCTTTTTTGTTTCCTTTTTGTACCTCTCTTTAGGAATCTTGAAAGAGAAATAGTTAAGAACTTAACAGAATCACTTTTCCATCTTACTGTATTGCTATTATTCTATAAGATTGAAACTTAAGAAAAAAGCAGAGCTTATTAGATTGAACACTACTACGTGTGTCTTACCTTCTATCTTAGTTTCATCACCTTGACAACAGCATAAGCAGTTTTTTTTTAAACAATTATAATTAAGCTAACAATGAGTGAATTCTATTATTTAATATATCAGACTCTCAGTGATGTACCATGTCTTATAGGATTAGTAAGATAACTTAGAATTAGTTACTAGTTTGGTAATCATTATTATTATTATTATTATTATAGTTGATTGGAATAGTACGAAATATTAAACTGTTAATTCTCTTTGGTTAACTATCAGTCTCACGTGAGTATAAAACAACTGATAAAATAGTTTTAACAGAAATACGTGTCGTGTTGTTTCAATTGTTAATACTTAACTTTTCTTATGATTATTGCAATTTACTTCTAATTTTCTCTCAATTATTTTGTAAATTTATAGAGTTTATAGAAGGTTGAACTGAATCAACTGATCCTAGCTTGTTACATGTTTGATGTTATTCCTCAGAGAAGAATTCAAGCAAAGACAGAACCTCTGTCTTTCATCAACACCAACAAAAGAAACAAACAATGTTAAAAAGATACAGAAAGTGGTTTTGTGTTTCTGTATACATAATCTTTCTCCTAGCAGGCCAATCTGCTGCTGTCCTTTTAGGAAGGCTATACTTCGACAAAGGCGGCAACAGCAAATGGATGTCGACATTTGTTCAATCGGCCGGCTTCCCGGTGTTACTTCCGTTGCTCTTTTACTTCTCATCATCATCACGACAATCCAAATCCAACAACAACAGCAAAGATTCCTTTAAAAATACCAAACCAAAAGTTTCCTCCTTAATTCTCCTCTACATAGGCTTTGGACTTCTATTAACTGGTGATAACTTGATGTATTCATATGGACTTCTATATCTACCTGTTTCCACATATTCTCTACTATGTGCTACTCAACTAGCCTTCAATGCATTATTCTCTTACTTCCTCAATTCCCAGAAATTCACAGCATTCATATTCAATTCCATAGTCCTTCTTACTATATCGGCTTCCCTGCTCGCAATCAACTCTGATTCTGGCGAATCGTCTGGTATCCCAAGAGGGAAGTACATAATAGGCTTCTTGTGCACTGTTTTTGCATCTGCTGTGTTCTCCTTATACCTCTCTCTGATGCAACTTTCATTTGACAAAGTCATCAAGAGGAAAACATTTTCTTCCATATTGGGCATGCAAATCTACCCTTCCTTCGTTGCTACAACCGGTTGTGTCGTGGGGTTGTTCGCGAGCGGGGAATGGAAAACTTTGCACAATGAAATGCAAAGTTACCAAAAGGGGAGTGTGTCATATGTAATGACTTTGGTTTGGATTGCTGTGACATGGCAAGTATTTTCAATTGGTATGATAGGGTTGATTTTGGAGGTGTCTTCATTGTTCTCCAATCTTATAAGCACTTTGTCCTTGCCTATAGTTCCAGTTCTTGCTGTTTTCTTCTTTCATGATAAGTTCAGTGGTGTTAAAGCTGTTGCTTTGTTTTTAGCAATATGGGGATTCATTTCCTATATTTATCAACATTATCTTGATGACCAAAAAGCCAAAGCGGATAAAAGTGATGATGCCGTTGAAGCTTCAAAGGGTGAAGTAGAAGTTTGTTGATGGAAGTTCTGATTAAATATGTCATCTTACGTTGTTAATAATGTTGCATTCTTCTGAATTGCATCTTTCCTTGAAATAATACAAAGTATAGTTTATGCTGAATTATTGTCATTTGATTGGGTTGTTCAATTGGCTATATGGTTTATTCGATTTATTTGATTCACCAACCTAAAATAATCGAATGGGACGCACAAATAAAAGGGAAGAAAAAAAAGGAAAAAGGATAAGTTCAATAATTTAGTAATATTAGATAATTGTTACATTTTTTTTTATTTTGAACATTTAAAAACAATTAAAAGGTAGAACTGTTCAAATTACGTCCCAACTAAAAAATAAACTATACAATGATATAAAATACATAAAACACCTTACTATTTGGCATTAGCTATAGTTGGAGCTACAACAAAAGCACGATTTAGTGATGGTTAAAACGGTGGCTAAAATTTGAAAAAAACAAAAACCGTGACTAACTCAAAATAGCTGTGAAAGAGGAACTGTGGACAATTAGAGGGTTGATTTTTATTTTGTTACATATTTGACGCTATTAGCCACGGTTTTAAGAATCGTGAAAATCTTTGAATAGCTATGGTCATTGTCTAATTAGCCATGGTGTGAAATACTGTATTGAAAAAAATAGCCACGGCAAACATGAAGTTAAATTTAACAAAAATGTTGTAAAATATATTGAGTAGCCACAATTTTTGATATTCTAGATATTGGCAATATAATACATCTAATAAAAAAGCATAAAAAAAAGCCTCCAAATTTTATTTTATTTTATTTTATTTTTATCATATCATGTATTCTATTACAAATAGAAAAGAATATAATAACAATTAGCCAAGATAATCTATGTCTCTTAGATAACTAAAAGTTTGAATACAAAATAACATTGATTTTCTATTTATTTTCATAATCCTTTGCCAAACTAGCGAGCCATAAAATCTAAATGTTAGAAAAAGACTAAACCCATATAACATGGAATATAAGTGGAAACCCTATAAAAAAAAACACAAATATACTCAAGGCTAAAAAATATTGATGGCTTGATGGCTTATCATAACCAGAACAAACAAAGATATTGATGTCATTATGAAAACAATGACTACGCAATTTTAAAATTAACTAATTGATTAAAAAAAAAAAAAAAAAAAAAAAAGAGATCAAAGGATCTTACCATTAGGATCATTTAGGTTCACATACAGGCATCAGTGTTATGACAGTTGCACAAACAAGGGGGCTTAGCAATGCTAAAAATAGAAACAAACTTTCATTAGTACTAAATTTTGTGTTTTTAAAGCCAATTACAAAACGCCATCATAGAATCAAGAAAGAAAAGTTCATTACTTGGACGATTTATTCAAAATTCTTACTATAGGGCCACAGATATTTTTGTAGGATATCGTTGAGTAGCTTGCAAACTATTTATATATGGCAAGTAGAGTAGGCTGGTTAGATTAAAATCAAGTTTTGTGGTGTATAAAGCTATTAGTCACAATGATAACTAGAGGAAGTTTGTACAGCATAGGATTCCACATAGAAATATTTGGTTCTTCATCAGCAATTACAGCTGATTACCACTTGCCATTCTGCCAAACCAAGTCAAATAAGCTTGCCAAAATTTTAGAGGAACCTAACATCTTTCACCAAAGTTTCAAGCCAACTATTGATGTTAGATAAATAGGCAATGGAGCGAGGAATAGTTCTATTGAAATTCATATTAACTGCTCTACATAAAAATAGAATATAATAAATTAATAATACAATCCCATTAAATAACCAACTAGGGATATACTCAACTACAGTCAACTAAATTTTTTGTTTTAAAAAATATGAATTTAAATTATCATAAGAAACATGTAAAATCTAATGAAAAAAAAAATTCAAAATAAAAAAAAAACAATCTAACACTAAATAATAATAAACATCCAAAATCATTGATAAAATTCATTTTAAAAATTTTGAAATTCATTTTAAAAATTTCTAATAAAAACAGCATTCAAAACCAAATGAAATTGAGATATCCGTAATCTTTTTAAAATTTTAAAACTTAACAAAAAAAAGATATCTAATAAAATATTAAAAAAAAATATCTAAAATTATTAAAAAAACATGTAAAAGAAAAAACATCTAAAACATAAGAAAAAAAATCCATGCTTAAGAAAAAGAAACATTTAAAATTAATAAAAAAAAATCATTTAAAACCAAGAAAAAGAAGAATGTGTGCGAGAGAGGATGACAGCTGCGAATCACACAATGATCGGAGATAGGGCGCGAGAGAGAACGTGAATGGGAGCTGAATCGTGTAGCGACCCTTGTGTGGCCTGCTTCACGGAACATTGCATCGACGACATGATGGCGGGTTTGATCCTTTGCAAATGCTTCTGTGTGAACGGTGATGGAGGCGGCGCGATGGTGAGGATGAAGCCGATGATGTTGTAATGGAAAGGATGACCACGTGATGGATGCTACAAGGGAGGACGCGCGGGGAGAGGCGACTACACGTGACGGAGGACTGGAGAGGGAGCCGATTTGCACGACGAGGGTGGTGCACCGAAGACACGAAGACGGTGCGATGGGTGGGAGGAGGCAGACGTTAATGGCGCAACGGATGGCAGGAGGAGCGGGAGAGAGAGATGGGAGCGCATATAGTGAAGGATTTATGACTTAAATTGTACGACGCAGATATCGAAAGGGTGCAAAACTGAATTATTTAAATTTCAAAATCAAGATTAGAGGGGAGTTGACTGAGTTGGCTAAACTATAGTTGGCCCTATACTTTTCACAATAATAACGAAAACGCATAGATAACTAATCCTCATTCAGCCAACTATGTAACAAATCAGCCAATTTAAAAAAGAAAAAAAAAAAAAACTGTTTATAAACTAACAAAAATTGGTTTAACGTTGATAGTTAAAAAATCGCGCCACTCCTACTGCATCTCACCTTCCTCTCCTGATTGCGGAAATTACAGCAACGTGCGACTCCCCTTGGCGCGGTTTTGTGATGTCTCCTTACTATCGTTTTGTGCATCCCTTGCCGCCCTTCGTTAGTTGTCCTCATCGCGACATTTTACGCATTATAGATAGTCATTTAGGAGATTACACGGCGGTGAAGTAAAAGTTTAACAATTCTCAAGGTGCTTACAAGGTTATTTATCAAAATACATTTGTTTAATAATAATTTATAATCTAAAGACTACATTATTTATTGTATTTAACATTATACAAAGAATCTACTATATATAAAGAGATTTAGCCAATTGTTTGGTACGTATATTTTGTAAAATACCTTTTCATATATTTATAAAAAGATTAGTATTTGTAATACTTAAATTCAAGATTTCTTATTAATAATAAGAGCAAAGGACATTTTCGTCCTTGACCTTTTTTTTTGCAGACATTTTCGTCCTCAAACAATGAAAAATACATTAAAGCCACTGACCCTTGAAAAACGTGGACATTTATATCCTTCCGTTGAATTCAGCCGTTTGCACTGGACGGAAAAGGCTGAGCTGGCAGAGGTGGCGCTAAGGTGGCACGTAACGGAGGCCAGGTGGCATGAAACATTTCGTAACAGGACGTATAAGTCCCTGGAGACGAAAACGACGCCGTTTCGTCTCCTCCCCCATCTGCCCTTTTCTTCTTCCTTCGTCCCTTTTCCCTTCCATTCTTCTTCCTCAGCCCCTGCCTCCATCACCGCCGTACAGCCGCGCCTCTGTCAGCCACCATCAACGCCGACGACCTCCTCCTTCTTCTCTTTTCGCATCTTTTTCCCTTTCTCACTTCCTTACTCCCATTAGTCTCTCTCTCTTACCAGCCTTCACCAAAGGTCAATTTGTCAAAAAACATTCCATGTGTCGAGGGATAACACTGGAGGGTCCAGACAGAGAATATAAAAATAAAGTTGAAGCAAAAGATATACCTCAAAAAGTAGTTATAGTTCTCTATCACTATCTAGTTGTTGTGCTTGTGCATTTGTTGCTGCCTTATCAGCTTCTTCCAAAACAAAGTTCTTCAATGAATCAACATTCCTTGAACCTGGCAATTCAAAAAATATGTAAACTTAAAATTCGATCTATTAATGCTCCCTCAAACGTTGGTTAACACATGGGGTGAGAGTGCAATGGGGAATAGATAATACAGGCATCCAGCAAGTAAAACAAATAAATAATTAAGTGGATAAATCAGTTAATAATTGATGGTGAAAAAAGCCATGATGTTTTTCATTGAGTTAAAGAATACCTTTCTTCATTCATGGCTGCTTAGATAATTAGATAAAGCAGTAAAGAATCACACATAAATTATATCCAATAATCCAAGACCATTCAAAAATATTTTCCTCCATTCACGCACTTGTGTCTTGACAGTGTTGATACTCAATTAACTGTCAAATGCAATTCAGAATTTTACAAGAACAAAATATATCAATCATTGAACTCATAAATGTAGAAGCAGAGTGCAGAGTAGACTCAAACATAGCATGAGATTTTAAGAAACATGCGACACTACATTATAAGCATATGCCACAAAGCTCCTTTGATGATCACCGCAATCCACTTCCCCAATCTCTATTTCATCAGTTCCTTCAATTACTTTTCCCAAATCATCCCACAACGTCCCCAAGTTCTTACTGTAATAATAAGCATCATCATTTTACAGCTTAGAAATCATTCTTAGCTCAACAATATAAAAGCAGTTAAGAGAATGAATGAATCAATTACCAATGTTTGCACCAGGGAACGCAGAACTTGACAAACCACACAGTGTCCTTCTCTTTGATCTATGAAGGGGGAAAAGTCAAAAATATTCCATGTGAATCTCATTGAAATTTTCACTCCCCATTAGAAGAAAAGCAACATCCCAAAGGTTAATTTCAACGGTTTTCTCGCAAAACAAACAAAAACAACATGGAAAAAAAAAGGAAAAAAGAGTTCACCTTTACAATTATGCAAATTGAGGACCCTCAAGCATGTGAAACCATTGGCAATGACGTCGAGGTCGGAATCGGTGACACCGGGATAGAACGACCGCGAAACGGACTAGGCAAGGTCTAATTCGAGCAAGCATGTGAAACCATCGCCAGGATCGAACGAAGCTCGTCGTCAGTGAGAGTGTCATTTATGCAGAGGTTCGAGGATCCCGATCCGACACTGTTCATTAATGTTGGTGCGGAGAAAAACCCTAACCCCTCGAGATTTGAGACTAATTTTTGCAGAGAGGCGGCGGCGCGGCGGTAGTGGGTCGCCGAGAAGGTTGTCGCAGACGAACGGTGGGTGGAAGGAGGGTGAGGAGAGAGAGACTAATGGGATTAAGGGAGCGAGAAAGGGAAGAAGACGCGAAAAGAGAGGAAGGAGGAGGTCGTCGGAGTTGATGGTGGTTGACGGAGGCATGGCTGTGCGATGGTGATGGAGGCAGGGGCTGAGGAAGAAGAATGGAAGGGAAAAGGGACGAAGGAAGAAGAAAAGGGCAGATGGGGGAGGAGACGAAACGGCGTCATTTTCGTCTCGAGGGACTTATACGTCTTGTTACGAAATGTTCCATGCCACCTGGCCTCCATTATGTGCCACCTCAGTGCCACCTCTGCCAGCTCAGCCTTTTCCGTCCAGTGCAAACGGCTGAATTCAACGGAAGGACATAAATGTCCACGTTTTTCAGGGGTCAGGGGTTTTAATGTATTTTTCATTTCTTGAGGACGAAAATGTCCGCAAAAAAAGGGTCAGGGACGAAAATGTCCTTTACTCTAATAATAAAGAATAATGTATTTATCATTGTAACTATCTCATATTAATTCATTAGTAAATTCAAATATCTGAAGATGCTAATTCTTTTAAAATTTAGGTATATTTCACATTAAGAACTTAGATCTATATATCTCTCACACACACTAAAAATTTTTCAAGTATGAAATATGATAGAAATTGGCATATAAACTAAGGTTTTTATATTTAAAATCTATCCAAATACTTTTGAAACATTTTAAAAATCAAGAAAATATTAAGACATATCAATCAAATTGATTAGAAGCCAAACCAAAACAATTAGGGTGTGCTTTTATCAATTTCTTAGCATTTAAAATTAGATGTTTGTTTGAATTAGCTTTTTTTTCCTGAAAAAATTTACATTTTAAAAAATAAAATACTTTTATTAAGTTTTAAATATGATTGGATGTATTTTTTAAAAAAATTCATTAAAAAAATATTTGTTTTTTGTAAAAACTAATAATATCTTGTTTTTAAAAGTAGAAAGAAAAAAAAGTTTTTAATTATTTTTTTTATCAAGAATATCTTTTATCATAATTAATAATTATGATTTATATTTTTAATCTTAATTTTTTTCTGCAAATATTAATTTTTCATCTAAATCCTAATTTCCTTTCGAATCCTAATTTTCATCCACATCTATATTTATATTTTCCTTCAATTTTTTTACACTCATTATCATTTCAATTTAGCATAAAAATATGTAAGACCCAGATTTTAAAAATTAAATAAAAAATTTATTTATAATTTATTATATTTAATTAAAATTATATTTTTAAGAGATTTTATATATAAATCAAGCAATTTTTTATTTATAATTTAAAGTTTTAATAATCGAATGATAATAAGAATTTTATATGTTATAATTTGAATAATTAAATTAATAACTTTATCTTATGATTTTAAAAGAAATTAATTTAATTATCTCTAATTATTGAATTAGAGTATTTATTTAAAAATAAACTTATAAGTTGATAATTAAATAGTATTTTTATAAATATTAGTATTAAATTAAAATTTTTTTAATTACTCTATTATCCTAATTTTATTAAAATTGCTAAACTACTTAAAATTCTCAATTTTAAACCTTAATTTTATCAACCCTAACACTATTACCCAATTCATCCATAGACCACACGTATACCCCATCTGTGTAACTCTCAGTGAGCCACGCTCTCACTCTTCCTGCCACTCACTCCCCTCACCGCCAATCCTTCTCCCCCATATATACCCAACACAGTTCAACAAAACTAAAAAGGAAAGAAGAGAAAAGAAATGGGGAAAAAAGGAGAAAGAGAGATTTGTGAGAGAGCAGAGGAGATCGGAGAACAAGGAAGGGGAGGGGGCTTTGCCGCCACCATCGCGCACCACCACCGCCGTCATGACGCCGAGCCACCACGCAAGGAGAGAAGGAGACGTCGCCACTGCTACCGCCGTCGAGTAGAACCGTTTCCAGTGAGGGAGAGCGCGTGTTGTGAGCCAGAAACTCCGCGAGGAGGAAGAAGAGCCGTGGCGCTCCGCCGCTGTCCAGTCACCGTTGAGCTGGGTTCACTGTCGCACCCAACTACGCATCACCATCGAGGTTCAAAGAGAGAGGGAAGAGAAACGCGACAGTGGGAGCTCCGTTGAAGCTGGTCACCGTCGTTGCTGCTGTCCACGCTGCCGCCAGGGGAAGCCTTGTAAAACCCGGTCAAACCGTAATTAATTAAATAATAAATTAAATAGAAGAAAATATGGTTAGAAAATTTAGCAATCGAAATTTAATAATTTAAATATGATATTTGGACTCAATGAATTTTTCTGAGTCAAAAAACATAGTTTTCTGAATAAAAATATGCGCACTGGAAATTTGACCGGCAGTACCGGCTACGATCTGTCCGGTACTGTGGTTGAGAAAATTAATTAGAAGTGAATAATTTTAAGAATTAAGAATTTATAATTTGAGAAGATAGAAATATTTAAAATACGATTTAAAACTCTAATCTTAAAGGTTTTGTCCCAAAATTGGGTCAACGGACCAAACCAAATGAACCGGGCCCAAGTGGACCCTAGACCCAATATATATATAAACATTAGTTATGAGCATTTCGGCTCATTTACCCTAAAAATGAGAGGGAGGGGCGGATAGAGAGAAGAGAGGAAGGAAACCTAGCCTTCCAAACTTCAAATCACCATAACTTTCTCTCCGGAACTCCAATTGACGAGCCGTTTGCAACCACGTATCGCTCTTTTCATTCTCTACATTTCTATCTAAGTTTTATAGTGAATATTATACTTTCCTCTGCCCAATTTTTGTTTTTCTCTTTAAATTCGAATTTGATTTGGGTTTTGAAGAAATCTTGTGATTTTGGTTGTTTAGGAGTGCTCTAGTATGAGCCATTCGTGAGTTGATGTGTGTATTGTGTGATGATATAAGAGATTGGATGGATTTTAGATATTGAATATGTGAATAATTGGTTTGATTATTGAATAATAAGGTTTGAGGAATTGAAGTGTGGAATTTGATAATCTTGGGTGAAATTGTGTAGATGAGTTAGATTTGGTTTTGGTTGAGTGTAATTATGTGAATGTGGTTGGGTTGTGGTCATTTGGATGAGTGGAAATGAATTTGGCTTGTGAACATTGGAAAAATTGGTGATTTCCATTTTTGGGTAAAAATGATTTCTGACCAACTTTCGGCGGTCCGTAACTCGGTCCTCGGAGTTAGGAATTCTTCAAAATTTGACTTTTATGAAAGTTCATTCAATGATTTTTCCAACGGTTCAGAAATGGTTGAAAAAGAAATTTTGTAGAAGAAGTTATGTGTGTCAGAAGTTTGGGGTTTGAAAATGTAATCCTGCATCTTTTTAACTTAGTAAAATTTTTGGTAATATGTACTCCGACGCGCACGCATGGCCGACACGCACGCGTCACTTACGATTTTTACTCTCTCACTCGTGTGCCTGGCCGACGCGTACGCATCAATGTATGGATGCAAATGCCCACCAGAAAATCTAGAGAGTTGCACTGGTATTGTGCTGGTTTTGTGCGAGGAGCACGAAACGCACTCACGCGTACGCGTGGATGACGCGCACGCGTCACTTTATCCATCTGCTTCCCATGCATGCGCATGGGCAACGCGCACGCGTGACCATGCTTTTAGCAAAAGTTGATTTTGAGTTTCCTTAAAGCCGAATTTCATTCTTTTAAGCCTCCATTCTCACCCTTTAAGTCCTAAATCCTTATAGTATGCCTAGAAATGAGAAGGGACTAGGAAGGGTGGTAGCTTGAGGGTGAAATAAAGGGAGAGTAATGATGAATTATGATTAATGATGACTGTATGAGTTGCTGAGGGTGATGATGGAAATGTGGTGTATGCCGTGAGTCAAATGGCTGTATTTAATAATGATTATTGGCTAGTTATGGGTTATGTTATGAGCCGGATGGCTATGATGAATATTGATTTATGGCTGGAAATGAAAATATGGCTTTGAATGATTGTTTTATCTTGAGCTCTCTTTCTCGAAAGTGCGACCCCAGAGAGATGAAGGAAGGTGAAGATTCCCTTCCTTGTTCCTCCTGGTATTGTAAAATCGCCCCCAGCGAGATGGTGGGAGGTTAGGATTCCCTCCTTGGTTCCTCCTGGGCATATGAGAACTTACCTCCTGGGTAGATGCAAGGGTTGTGGTTGATCCCCACTTGCTCTAGGTTGGTTAGTATAGAGACTCCCCGGGTGGACGTAAGGGTTGTGGTTTCGCCCCACTTGCTCCGGGATGTGGTGAGATATACCTGCCTGGGTAGATGCAGTGACATTGATCCACTTGCTCTGGGATGTGGTGAGATATACCTGCTTGGGTAGATGCAGTGGCATGGATTCCACTTGCTCCGGGTTCGGTTTGCAACTCCTGGGTAGATGCAGTGGTTAGCCCCCACTTGTTCCAGGTTGAGATCCGAGATTCTGTTGACCCTATGTCGTAAGTGTAGCCGGACACTGTGAAAGTTCTGGATGAGCTCGCTCTCGTGGATAAACACCAGTGTGGGTGTTGTGTGATTATGATTATGATTGTGAATAACTCGAGTTGGGAATACACGACAGAGGGACAGTCCAATGGTTAGCTACCAGAACTTGTTGTGTTGGCTTTATAACCGACAGATGAGACTCATCAGCCATAGGGAAGGCATACATCATTTGCATATGTTTGAATTG
This sequence comes from Arachis ipaensis, assembly GCF_059453495.1. Taxonomy (NCBI): domain Eukaryota; kingdom Viridiplantae; phylum Streptophyta; class Magnoliopsida; order Fabales; family Fabaceae; genus Arachis; species Arachis ipaensis. The sequence continues at coordinate 37,017,365 of NC_142436.1, forward strand.
ATTGGTTTGCCTATTTATTTTGGATTGCTATATCATATATGCTATGTTAACTGATTATGTGCTATTTGTTCTACTTGTACTTTAATTGTACAACTGAGAGGTCCCTCATGCTGGTGTCGGTAGACGCTGAGGGCTGTTCTTGATGAGATGAGTTGATGATGTAATTGAATAATGATGATGATTATTGAATGAGGTAATTGAGCACCCTGGGTAGACGTATTGAAGTGATTTCACTTGCTCCAAGTAGAGAATGAGATCATTGAGCTCCCTGGGTAGACGCAGTGAAGTGACTTCACTTGCTCCAGGTGAGGATATGAGGTAACGATATAGAATTGCTGAAACAGAATGACTGGGGATGGTTTCGTTTATATTTCTGATTGTGAATCGTCGGAGAGTTAGAAAGTTGGGAAGCATGAGGAATATGAATCAGATTTAGCATTCCCTTATGACAATTGCCTATTTATGGATTATCAAGAACATATGATGAATGTTGGTGAAAGGAAGTTTAGAATGCTTAGTGAGTTTTTATTACAATACATTGTATTTATTTGGCACTTTTACCGTACTGGGAACCCATGGGTCGGGGGTTCTCATTCCGTATATATCTCTTGTTTTTCAGATATAGGTCCAGGTGCTCAGAAGTGAGCTGTGGTTTATCTGAGAGATGACGAAGATCTTTATATTCTCTACTTTATATTTGTTTAGAATCTCTCCACCTTTATTTTGAAAAGCTTTATTATGTATTGAACTCTTCTGAACTTGCCTATAGAGGCTCTTATGTTTCTTTTGGGAGAGTGGTGTGCGAAATCGTGATCATTCTTTCCTTGGTAATGGCACTAAAAACTTAATACGCACGTTCATGATCTTAATTCTGTTTCACAACTTCGTACAACTAACCAGCAAGTGCACTGGGTCGTCCAAGTAATAAACCTTACGTGAGTAAGGGTCGATCCCACGGAGATTGTTGGCTTGAAGCAAGCTATGGTCACCTTGTAAATCTCAGTCAGGTGGATTCAACTGATTTTATGAATTGATAAGTAAAAGATAAATAAAATATAAAATAGGATAGTGGTACTTATGTAATTCATTGGTGAGAATTTCAGATAAGCATATAGAGATGCTTTCGTCCCTCTGAACCTCTGCTTTCATGCTGTCTTCATCCAATCCTTCCTACTCCTTTCCATGGCAAGCTGTATGTTAGGCATCACCGTTGTCAATGGCCACCGGTCCTCTCAGTGAAAATGGTCCAATGCGCTGTCACTGCATGGCTAATCATCTGTCGGTTCTCGATCATACTGGAATAGGATTTACTATCCTTTTGCGTCTGTCACTACGCCCAGCACTCGCGAGTTTGAAGCTTGTCACAGTCATTCAATCCCTGAATCCTACTCGGAATACCACAGACAAGGTTTAGACTTTCCGGATTCTCAAGAATGGCCGTCCATGGGTTCTAACTTATACCACGAAGACACTAATAACTCGGACTCGGTCCCCTGTATTAGATATCCAAGAGATATCCATTCAATCTAAGGTAGAACGGAAGTAGTTGTCAGGCACGCGTTCATAAGTTGAGAATGATGATGACTGTCACGATCATTACATCCATCATATTGAAGTGCGAATGAATATCTTGGAAGCGGAATAAGTTGAATTGAATAGAAAAACAGTAGTACTTTGCATTAATCTTTGAGGAACAGTAGAGCTCCACACCTTAAGCTATGGTGTGTAGAAACTCTACTGTTGAAAATACATAAGTGATAAATGTTCAGGCATGGCTGAATGGCCAGCCCTCACAAAAGTCTAAGATAGCATAAAACTAATCAAAGATGATCCAAAGATATAAACATAATAGTAAAAAGTCCTATTTATACTAAACTAGTTACTAGGGTTTGCAGAATTGAGTAAATGATGCAGAAATCCACTTCTGGGGCCCACTTGGTGTGTGCTTGGGCTGAGCATTGAGCTTTACACGTGTAGAGGCTTCTCTTGGAGTTGAACGTCAGTTTGTAGCCTGTTTCTGGCGTTGAACTCCACTTTGCAACATGTTTCTGGCGTTTGACTCCAGAATGCAGCATGAAACTGGCGTTGAACGCCAGTTTACGTCATCTATCCTTATTTAAAGTATGAACTATTATATATTGCTGGAAAGCTCTGGATGTCTACTTTCCAACGCAATTGAGAGTGCGCCATTTGGAGTTCTGTAGCTCCAGAAAATTTATTCTGAGTGCAGAGAGGTCAGAATCCAACAACATCAGCAGTCCTTTTTCAGCCTGAATAAGATTTTTGCTCAAGTCCCTCAATTTAAGCCAGAAATTACCTGAAATCACAGAAAAACACACAAACTCATAGTAAAGTCCAGAAATGTGATTTTTATTTAAAAAATAATAAAAATACAATAAAAACTAACTAAATTATACTGAAAACTATGTAAAAACAATGCCAAAAAGCGTATAAATTATCCGCTCATCACAACACCAAACTTAAATTGTTGCTTGTCCCCAAGCAATTGAAAATCAAATAGGATAAAAAGAAGAGAATATACTATAAATTCCAAAATATCAATGAAACTTAGCTCCAATCAGATGAGCGGGACTTGTAGCTTTTTGCCTCTTGAATAGTTTTGGCATCTCACTTTATCCATTGAGGTTCAGAATGATTGGCATCTATAGGAACTTAGAATACAGATAGTGTTATTGATTCTCCTAGTTCAGTATGTTGATTCTTGAACACAGCTACTTTATGAGTCTTGGCCGTGGCCCTAAGAACTTTATTTTCCAGTATTACCACCGGATACATAAATGCCACAGACACATAATTGGGTAAACCTTTTCAGATTGTGACTCAGCTTTGCTAAAGTCCCCAATTAGAGGTGTCCAGAGTTCTTAAGCACACTCTTTTTTTTGCTTTGGACCTTGACTTTAACCGCTCAGTCTCAAGTTTTCACTTGACACCTTCACGCCACAAGCACATGGTTAGGACAGCTTGGTTTAGCCGCTTAGGTCAGGATTTTATTCCTTTAGGCCCTCCTATCCACTGATGCTCAAAGCCTTGGATCCTTTTTATTACCCTTGACTTTTGGTTTTAAGGGCTATTGGCTTTTTGCTCTTGCCTTTTGGTTTTAATAGCTTTTGGCTTTTTCTGCTTGCTTTTTCTTTTTTTTTCTTTTTTTTTCGCTATTTTTCTTTTTTCAAGAATCATTTTTATGATTTTTTAGATTATCAAATAACATGTCTCCTTTTTCCTTATTCTTTCAAGAGCCAACATATTTAACATTCATAAACAATAACTTCAAAAGACATATGCACTGTTCAAGCATACATTCAGAAAACAAAAAGTATTGCCACCACATCAAAATAATTAAACTAGTTTCAAGGATAAATTCGAAACCATGTACTTCTTGTTCTTTTGTAATTAAAACATTTTTCCTTTAAAAGAGGTGATGGATTCATAGGACATTCATAACTTTAAGGCATAGACACTTAAATACTAATGATCATGTAATAAAGACACAAACATAAATAAAACATAAGGCTCAAAAAATCGAAAAACAGGAAAATAAATAAACAAGGAGATTAAGGAGTGAGTCCACCTTAGTGAGGGTGGCGTCTTCCTCTTCTTGAAGAACCAATGGTGCTTTTGAGCTCCTCTATGTCTCTTCCTTGTCTTTGTTGTTCCTCCCTCATAGCTCTTTGATCTTCTCTAATTTCATAGAGGATGATGGAATGCTCTTGCTGCTCCATCCTTAGTTGTCCCATGTTGGAACTTAATTCAACTAGGGAAGTGTTGATTTGTTCCCAGTAGTTTTGTGGAGGGAAGTGCATCCCTTGAGGCATCTCAGGGATTTCATGATGAGGAATTTCCTCATTCTCATGTTGAGGTCCATGCTCTCTTGTTTGCTCTATCCTTTTCTTAGTGATGGGCTTATCCTCTTCAATGAGGATGTCTCCCTCTATGTCAATTCCAGCCGAATTGCAGAGGTGGCAAATGAGGTGAGGAAAGGCTAACCTTGCCAAATTAGAGGACTTGTCAGCCACCTTGTAGAGTTCTTGAGGTATGATCTCATGAACTTCCACTTCCTCCCCAATCATGATACTATGGATCATGATGGCCCAGTCTACAGTAACTTCAGACCGGTTGCTAGTAGGAATGATTGAGCGTTGAATGAACTCCAACCATCCTCTAGCTACTGGTTTGAGGTCAAGCCTTCTTAGTTGAACCGACTTGCCCTTTGAGTCAATTTTCCATTGAGCTCCTTCCACACATATGTCCATGAGGACTTGGTCCAACCTTTGATCAAAGTTAACTCGTCTAGTGTAGGGGCGTGCATTTTCTTCCATCATTGACAAGTTGAACGCCAACCTTACATTTTCCGGACTAAAATCTAAGTATTTTCCCCGAACCATGGTGAGCCAATTCTTTGGATTCGGGTTCACACTTTGATCATGGTTCCTAGTGATCCATGTATTTACATAGAACTCTTGAACCATTAAGATCCCGACTTGTTGAATGGGGTTGGTGAGAACTTCCCAACCTCTTCTTTGGATTTCAAGACGGATCTCCGGATACTCATTCTTTTTGAGTTTGAAAGGAACCTCAGGGATCACTTTTTTCTTGGACACAACTTCATAGAAGTGGTCTTGATGGACCTTAGAGATGAATCTCTCCATCTTTCATGACTCAGAGGTGGAAGCAATTGCCTTCCCTTTCCTCTTTCTAGAGGTTTCTCTGGCCTTAGGTGCCATGAATGGTTATGGAAAAAAAAAGCTATGCTTTTACCACACCAAACTTAAAATGGTTGCTCGTCCCCGAGCAAAAGAAGAAAGAAAGAAGTAGAAGAAGAAGATAAATGGAGGAGAGGGAGATAGAGATGGTTTCGGCCAAGGGGAAGAAGAGAGGGTTTTGTTGTGTGAAGATGAAGAGGGAATAAAGGGTTTATATAGGAGTGGGGAGGGGTGTAGGGTTCAGCCATTTAGGGTTGGGTTTGGGAGGGAAATTATTTTGAATTTAAAGGTAGGTGGGGTTTTTTGGGGAATAGAGGATGGATGTGATTGGTGAAGAGGTGATGGGGAAGAGTGATTGAGTTAATTGGTGAGGGGTATTTGGGGAAGAGAGTTATGGAAAGGTGTGAAGAGGAGAGAAGAAGTAGGTGGGGATCTTGTGGGGTCTACAGATCCTGAGGTGTTTGAGAATTTCTCATCCCTGCACCTTTTAGACGAGTAAAACGCCCTATATATGCAATCCTGGCATTTAACGCCAGACTACAGCATGTTTCTGGCGTTAAACGCCACTTCCTTGCTTGTTTTGGGCGTTCAACGCCAGTCTATAGCATGTTTCTGGCGTTGAACGCCAGTATGGTGCATGTTTCTGGCGTTAAACACCAGTCTGATGCTTGTTTCTGGCGTTTAACGCCAGCTTTCCTCTGGGTGCAATCCTGGCATTTAAACGCCATACTGCTGCTTGTTTCTGGCGTTCAACGCCAGTTTCATGCTTTGTTCTGGCATTAAACGCCAGCCAGATGCTCCTTACTGGCGTTTAAACGCCAGTAAGCCCTTCCTCCAGGGTGTTCTATTTTTAATGCTATTTTTCATTCTGTTTTCAATTTTTCAGTAGTTTTTGTGACTCCACATGATCATCAACCTAATAAAACATGAAATAACAAAGAGAAAATAAAAAAAATTGATTAAATAACATTGGGTTGCCTCCCAACAAGCGCTTCTTTAATATCAATAGCTTGACAGTAAGCTCTCATGGAGCCTCACAGATAATCAAAGCAAGGTTGGGACCTCCCAACACCAAACTTAGAGTTTGGTTGTGGGGGTTCAACACCAAACTTAGAGTTTGACTGTGGGGGATTTGGTTGACTCTGCAGTGAGAGAAGCTTTTCATGCTTCCTCTCCATGGTTACAGAAGGAGATCCTTGGGTTTTAAATACAAGGTAGTCCTCATTCAGTTGAAGGACCAACTCTCCTATGTCCACATCAATCACAGCTCTTGCTGTGGCTAGGAAGGGTCTTCCAAGGATGATGGATTCATCCTCATCCTTCCCAGTGTCTAGGATTATGAAATCCGCAGGGATGTAAAGGCCTTAAACCTTTACTAACACGTCCTCTAGTAGTCCATAAGCCTGTTTTCTTGAGTTGTCTGCCATCTCTAATGAGATTCTGGCAGCTTGCACCTCAAAGATTTTCAGTTTCTCCATTACAGAGAGGGGCATGAGGTTTATCCCTAACCCAAGGTCACATAGAGCCTTCTCAAAGGTCATGGTGCCTATGGTACAAGGTATTAAGAACTTTCCAAGATCTTGTTTCTTCTGAGGCAATTTCAGTTGATCCAGATCACTCAGTTCATTGGTGAGCAAGGGAGGTTCATCTTCCCAAGTCTCATTACCAAATAATTTGGCATTCAGCTTCATGATTGCACCAAGGTACTTGGCAACTTACTCTTCAGTGACATCTTCATTCTCTTCAGAAGAAGAATACTCATCAGAGCTCATGAATGGCATAAGGAGGTTCAAAGGCATCTCTATGGTCTCTAGATGAGCCTCAGATTCCTTTGGTTCCTCAGAGGGAAACTCCTTGTTAATCACTGGACATCCCAGGAGGTCTTTCTCACTGGGATTCACGTCCTCTCCCTCCCTTGTAGTTTCGGCCATGATGGTTAAATCAATGGCCTTGCACTCTCTTTTTGGATTCTCTTCTGTATTGCTTGGGAGAGTACTAGGAGGAGTTTCAGTGACTCTTTTACTCAGCTGGCCCACTTGTGCCTCCAAATTTTTAATGGAGGACCTTGTTTCATTCATGAAACTTAGAGTGGCCTTAGATAGATCAGAGACTATGTTTGCTAAGCTAGATGAATTCTGCTCAGAACTCTCTGTCTGTTGCTGAGTGGATGATGGAAAAGGCTTGCTATTGCTAAACCTGTTTCTTCCACCATTATTAAAGCCTTGTTGAGGCTTTTGTTGATCCTTCCATGAGAAATTTGGATGATTTCTCCATGAGGGATTATAGGTGTTTCCATAGGGTTCACCCATGTAATTCACCTCTGCTATTGCAGGGTTCTCAGGATCATAAGCTTCTTCCTCAGAAGATGCCTCTCGAGTACTATTGGATGCAACTTGCATTCCATTCAGACTTTGAGAGATCATATTGACTTGCTGAGTCAATATTTTATTCTGAGCCAATATGGCATTCAGAGTATCAATTTCAAGAACTCCCTTCTTCTGAGGCGTCCCATTACTTACAGGATTCCTCTCAAAAGTGTACATGAACTGGTTATTAGCAACCATGTCAATGAGTTCTTGAGCTTCTGCAGGCATTTTCTTTAGGTGAATGGATCCACCTGCAGAATGGTCCAATGACATCTTTGATAGTTCAGATAGACCATCATAGAATATATCTAGAATGGTCTATTCTGAAAGCATGTCACAAGGACACTTTTTGGTCAATTGCTTATATCTCTGCCAAGCTTCATAGAGAGATTCACCTTCTTTCTGTCTGAAGGTTTGAACATCCACTCTAAGCTTACTAAGCTTTTGAGGAGGAAAGAACTTGGCTAAGAAAGTCGTGACCAGCTTATCCCAAGAGTTCAGGCTATCTTTAGGTTGAGAGTCCAACCATATTCTAGCTCTGTCTCTTATAGCAAAAGGGAAAAGCATAAGCCTGTAGACCTCGGGATCAGCCCCATTGGTCTTAACAGTATCACAGATCTGCAAGAATTCAGTCAAGAACTGAAAAGGATCTTCTGATGGAAGTCCACGAAACTTGTAGTTCTATTGCATCAGAGAAACTAATTGAGGTTTAAGCTCAAAATTGTTTGCTCCAATGGCAGGGATTGAGATGCTTCTTCCATGTAAATTGGAATTAGGTGCAGTGAAGTCACCAAGCATCCTCCTTGCATTGTTATTATTTTCGGACATATCTTCTTCTTTTTCGAAAATTTCTGTCAGATTTTCTCCAGAGAGTTGTGCTTTAGCTTCCCTTAGCTTCCTCTTCAGAGTCCTTTCAGGTTCAAGATCAGCTTCAACAAGAATGTTCTTATCCTTGTTCCTGCTCATATGAAAAAGAAGAAGAAAGCAGAAAAGAAAATATGGAATCCTCTATGTCACAGTATAGAGATTCCTTTATGTGAGTAGAAGAAAGTAAGAATAGAAGAAGGAAAAGATGAGAATCCAAACACAGGGGTGAGGATAGAAGTGTTAATGAATGAATAAATAAATAGAAGGAGATTAGAGATGAGAGAAGAATTTGGAAATTTAACAAAATAAAATAAAAATATTTTAAATTTAAATTTAAAATTCGAAAATTAAAATTGAAATTAAATTAAATTAAAATTAAAACAATTAGTTAATTAAAACGAAATTTTGAAAAAGAGGGAAGGGATTTTCGAAAATTAAAGGTAGAGAGTTAGTTGGGCAGTTTTGAAAAAGATATGATTGAAACAAAAAGATATGATTGATTAAAAGAGATTTGAAAATTGTTTTTGAAAAAGATATGATTGAAATTGAAAAAGATATGATTGAAATAAAAAGATAAAATTGATTGAAAAAGGTTTGAAAATCAATTTTAAAAAGATAAGAAGTTAGAAAAGATTTTGAAATTGATTTTGAAAAAGATGTGATTGAAACTTATTTTGAAAAAGATTTGAAAAAGATTTAAAAAGATTTGATTTTGAAAATTAAAGTTGATTACTTGACTAACAAGAAACTAAAAAGATATGATTCTAGAGTTTAAAGATTGAACCTTTCTTACTAGGCAAGTAACAACTTAAAATTTTTGAATCAATCACATTAATTGTTAGTGAGATTTTCGAAAATATGAAATAGAAGTAAGAAAAAGATTTTTTTGAAAATCATTTTGAAATTTTCGAAAATCATAAAAGAAAAATGAAAAAGATTTGATTTTTGAAAAAGATAGAATTTTTAAATTGAAAATTTGATTTGACTCATAAGAAACAATTAATTTTAAAAAGTTTTGAAAAAGTCAACTCAAATTTTCGAATTTTATAAGTGAGAAAGGGAAAGATATTTTCTTTTTATTTTTGAATTTTTAATGATGAAAGAGAAAAACATCAAAAAGACTCAATGCATGAGAATTTTGGATCAAAACATGTGATGCATACAAGAACACTATGAATGTCAAGATGAACACCAAGAACACTTTGAATGTCAAGATGAACATCAAGAACTTATTTTTGAAAATTTTCAAGAAAAGAAAACATGCAAGACACCAAACTTAAAAATTTTTATTCTTTAGACATTAATGATTCAAGAATGCATATGAAAAACAAGAAAAGACACAAAACAAGAAAATATGAAGATCAAACAAGAAGACTGGCCAAGAACAACTTGAAGATCATGAAGAACACATACATGAATTTTCGAAAATTCTTGAGAAAAACAAAAATTATGCAAGACACCAAACTTAAAAATTGACTCTAGACTCAAACAAGAAACACAAAAATATTTTTGATTTTATGATTTTATTAATTTTTTTGTTTTTTCGAAAATTATTTTGGAAAAACGAAAAAGAAGAATTTTTTTTTCGAAAATAAGAAATAAAAAGCTTAAAATTAAAATAAAATTACCTAATCTGAGCAACAGGATGAACCGTCAATTGTCCAAACTCGAACAATCCCCGGCAACGGCGCCAAAAAACTTGGTGTGCGAAATCGTGATCATTCCTTCCTTGGTAACGATGCTAAAAACTCAATACGCATGTTCATGATCTTAATTCTGTTTCACAACTTCGTACAACTAACCAGCTAGTGCACTGGGTCATCCAAGTAATAAACCTTACGTGAGTAAGGGTCGATCCCACGGAGATTGTCGGCTTGAAGCAAGCTATGGTCACCTTGTAAATCTCAGTCAGGTGGATTCAACTGATTTTATGAATTGATAAGTAAAAGATAAATAAAATATAAAATAGGATAGTGGTACTTATGTAATTCATTGGTGAGAATTTCAGATAAGCATATAGAGATGCTTTCGTCCCTCTGAACCTCTGCTTTCCTGCTGTCTTCATCCAATCCTTCCTACTCCTTTCCATGGCAAGCTATATGTTAGGCATCACCGTTGTCAATGGCCACCTATCCTCTCAGTGAAAATGGTCCAATGCGCTGTCACTGCATGGCTAATCATCTGTCAGTTCTCGATCATACTGGAATAGGATTTACTATCCTTTTGCGTCTGTCACTACGCCCAACACTCGCGAGTTTGAAGCTTATCACAGTCATTCAATCCCTGAATCCTACTCGGAATACCACAGACAAGGTTTAGACTTTCCGGATTCTCAAGAATGGCCGTCCATGGGTTCTAACTTATACCACGAAGACACTAATAACTCGGACTCGGTCCCCTGTATTAGATATCCAAGAGATATCCATTCAATCTAAGGTAGAACGGAAGTAGTTGTCAGGCACGCGTTCATAAGTTGAGAATGATGATGACTGTCACGATCATTACATCCATCATATTGAAGTGCGAATGAATATCTTAGAAGCGGAATAAGTTGAATTGAATAGAAAAATAGTAGTACTTTGCATTAATCTTTGAGGAACAGCAGAGCTCCACACCTTAAGCTATGGTGTGTAGAAACTCTACCGTTGAAAATACATAAGTGATAAATGTTCAGGCATGGCCGAATGGCCAGCCCTCACAAAAGTATAAGATAGCATAAAACTAATCAAAGATGATCCAAAGATATAAACATAATAGTAAAAAGTCCTATTTATACTAAACTAGTTACTAGGGTTTGCAGAATTGAGTAAATGATGCAGAAATCCACTTCTGGGGCCCACTTGGTGTGTGCTTGGGCTGAGCATTGAGCTTTACATGTGTAGAGGCTTCTCTTGGAGTTGAACGCCAATTTGTAGCCTGTTTCTGGTGTTGAACTCCACTTTGCAACCTGTTTCTGGCGTTTGACTCCAGAATGCAGCATGGAACTAGTGTTGAACGCCAGTTTACGTCATCTATCCTTATTCAAAGTATGGACTATTATATATTGATGGAAATCTCTGGATGTCTTCTTTCCAACGCAATTGAGAGCGTGCCATTTGGAGTTCTGTAGCTCCAGAAAATCCATTTTGAGTGCAGAGAGGTCAGAATCCAACAGCATCAGCAGTCCTTTTTCAGCCTGAATCAGATTTTTGCTCAAGTCCCTCAATTTCAGCCAGAAATTACCTGAAATCACAGAAAAATACACAAACTCATAGTAAAGTCCAGAAATGTGATTTTTATTTAAAAAATAATAAAAATACACTAAAAACTAACTAAATTATACTGAAAACTATGTAAAAACAATGCCAAAAAGCGTATAAATTATCCGCTCATCAGAGAGATTAGGAGATACTGTTGTCAACTACTTTCATACTGTATCCTAGCCGGCCTAAAATTCGCGGGTCGCGACTACTGGCTATTTACTTATATTATATATCTATATACTGTCATTCTCTTACTCTCCTTTATGCCTTTAGCTGTATATATCGCTTTCGACTTCACACTTTATCTTTTAGTTATCAATACTTGAGTGATACGACTTCACGATTTTATTTTTACTCCTTTTCAGGCTTCTCGTTTAATACTCCTTTCAATTTTACTTATAAACTATGTATTAAAAAAATCCACCTTGAGAGTCGTACCACCTTATTATCATTGACTTATGACTCAAGCATAAGGATTTGAATATTAGGGTGTTACATTATGGTATCAGAGCAATTCGTCCTCGTGAGCTTGAGGGATGAAACTATTTATGCTTCAATGCATACTCTGAGTCTGTGCATGTGCTAGTTTGGGTATCTGACTGATACGTCTAGCATGAAGTTCATGTGTGTACCTTTGGTAATTTGAAGCACTTAATCGGAGATATTGAGTTTGATCACCTCGATATCACTTGGCTAGTGTGGACAAGACCTGAAGGGTGTCTTATGGACATGAATGAAGTAATCGGAAAGAGGAATTCCAAAGAATGAACCGGTATGGGAACGCCGTGATAGGAATCTTGGCAGTGATATATATGAGAATGGTGTGCTGATTTTGGATTGATGAGTGGAACACTTGGAGGTGGATAGTTGCTTGAACGATTTGTTTAATTAGGTTTGAGTTGATTGGGTTCTGATGATTTAGGGCAGAAAGGGCTTGTAATTAAATTTGAATGGGAATGAAAGTTTGTGAAAATCGAGCACTTGTTTAGAAAATTGGAAGATGACAAATTGTTAGGCAGCGGATATTATAAGTTTTAAACGATTAGGTAATGTGAGCATAGAGATAAAGAATTTTTAAGAGGATGTGATTGAGTCTCACGATGAGCGTAAGCATTATTTCTGTCAGGTTGAGAAAGTTTAGAAGTGGGCCTAGGTTTTGTGATTCGATAGGGGAATATGACATGGATTCATCATTGGATTCTTGGTGGTTAATAATCAGAGTGATATAGTGGAAACTTGCGAAAGCAGTAACACAGGATAGTTACGAATAGGAGCTGTAAAAGTTGACTAGAATATCTTAAGTTTGAATACTCGAAGGGTTTAGTGTGTTAATGCAAGTAATGATTCCCAGATAATTGGATTTGATTGCGGCTGTGAGCTTTGATGGTTCTGAAACGGATGAGAAAATGATCGTTGATGCATAATTAGATTTAGATGATGAGTGAGTGCAAGTCGTCGTATTTGAGGGGTGAGTACTATAATAATTGGTCATGGTGATCTTGGATTTAGATTAAGATTTATAATGACTGTTTTCAAAAGACAATTTTGGAAAACATTGAATTGAAATGCTGATATTGTATTGAGATTGGTTTGAGGGAACCCGTGAAGGGTGGCAAACTTCAGTTTTTTAGGGGAGGTGCCATCGAAATTTTCTCAAGAATTTGAAAGAGTGTTGGTTATGGTTTTGAAAAATGATTTTTGATTTGAGTAATTTTAACAAAAGAGATGTGTTTCGAATTCTTTTATAGATTATTAAAGAAAATCGGATTCTTATGATTTTGTTAACTTGTTATTTCAAACTCATTTGATTTCTAAAAACGAAGAGAGTTTTGATTAATTAGTCAAAGACTTTAAAACAGCAATTTATATAGAAATTCGAGGGTTTGGGAATAAGAAAGTAAGTCTGGAGGTTATGCTTGGAGTTGAGCTGTGATTAGTGGTAATTGGCTTGACAGAGAGAGAGGATAGTGATGGAATATGATTAAGGTATGGTGATGATTTTTGGTTGATTATAGTGATGTGGGATGATGACTATGATTAATGATGATGCTGATATTATTGATGACATGATTTGAGATTTAATAAGATGTGAGTTGATGAGATGACGAAAGTAATGAACAAAAGTAATGAACGAGGCTGTTGGTCAGCGTTGGAGAATGATCGAGACCCTCGGAGATAGAGGAATCAGAGCACGGAAACAGAAGCGCGTAGAGTAAAAAGACATTGGGACTACTATGCATTGGATATAAATGCAGACTACGCTCACATACTCGTGGTGGCAGATGGAATTTTCGAGGGCGAAAATTTCTGTTAGGGGGGTAGAATGTAAAACCCGGTCAAATAGTAATAAATTAAATAATAAATTAAATAGGAGTGAATATGGTTAGAAAATTTAGCAATCGGAATTTGATAATTTAAATATGATATTTGGACTTAGTGAATTTTTCTGAGTCGGAAAACATAGTTTTCTGAATAAAAATATGCGCACTGGAAATTTGACCGGCAATACCGGCTGCGATTTGTCCGGTACTATGGCTGAGAAAATTAATTAGAAGTGAATAATTTTAAGAAATAAGAATTTATAATTTAGGAAGATAGAAATATTTAAAATACGATTTAAAACTCTAATCTTAAAGGTTTTGGCGCAAAATTGGGCCAACGGACCAAACCAAATGAACCGGGCCCAAGTGGGCCCAAGACCTAACATATATAAATATTAGTTATGAGCATTTCAGCTCATTCACCCTAAAAATGAGAGGGAGGGGCGGATAGAGAGAAGAGAGGAAGGAAACCTAGCCTTCCAAACTTCAAATCACCATAACTTTCTCTCCGAAACTCCGATTGACGAGCTGTTTGCAGCCACGCGTCGCTCTTCTCATCCTCTACAATTCTATCTAAGTTATATGGTGAGTATTTTACTTTCCTCTGCCTAGTTTTTGTTTTTCTCTTTAAATTCGAATTTGGTTTGGGTTTTGAGGAAATCTTGTGATTTTGGTTGTTTAGGAGTGCTCTAGTATGAGCCATTTGTGAGTTCCATCAACCAATTTCATGAACCCTAGTTTGATTATAAGTGTGAAAATTGATTATGTTAGAGTATTGGGTGATTTTGGTGCATAATTGGAAGATTGATATTGCTTGTGGAGCTTTGGTGAGGCTTGGAGCTAAAGGTTGGTGGAGACTCTCAAGAATAAGCTCAATTATTTTGGCTACAAGAGGTACGGTTTAAGTTTCATTTAAGTACCGTGTGGTGTGATGAGAATTCCTAGGCTAGATGCCCCTAGGATTAAGTTTGGATTATGTAAATGGCTGGTGCTAATATGCATAGTTGATATGTAATGTAAATTAATGACTGGGTTGAGAATTGTGTGAATTTGTATGTTTGGTGTGCTGAGGATTTAATGAATTGGATAATGAATATTGGTTTGTGGAATATGCATTTAAATTGTGAATTTAGGCCGGAGGCCGGTAAGAGGTAAGAAAGGTAAGTTGATGTGTGTATTGTGTGATGATATAAGAGATTGGATGGATTTTAGATATTGAATGTGTGAATAATTGGTTTGATTATTGAATAATAAGGTTTGAAAAATTGAGGTGTGGAATTTGATAGTCTTGGGTGAAATTGTGTAAATGAGTTAGGTTTGGTTTCGGTTGAGTGTAATTATGTGAATATGGTTGGGTTGTGGTCATTTGGATGAGTGGAAATGAATTTGGCTTGTGAACATTGGAAAAATTGGTGATTTCCATTTTTAGGTAAAAATGATTTCTGACCAACTTCGGCGGTCCGTAACTTGGTCCTCGGAGTTAGGAATTCTTCAAAATTTGACTTTTATGAAATTTCATTCAATGATCTTTCCAACGGTTCAGAAATGGTTGAAAAAGAAATTTTATAGAAGTTATGTGTGTCGGAAGTTTGGGTTTGAAAATGTAATCCTGCAGCTTTTTAACTTAGTAAAATTTTTGGTAAAACGTACTCCGACGCGCACGCATGGCCGACACACACACGTCACTTAGGATTTTTACTCTCTCACTCGTGCGCCTGGCCAACGCGTACGCGTCAATGTATGGATGCAAATGCCCAGCAGAAAATCTAGAGAGTTGCGCTGGTATTGTGCTGGTTTTGTGCGAGGAGCACGAAACGCACTCACGCATACGCGTCACTTGATCCCTCTGCTTCCCACGCGTGCGCATGGGCGGCGCACATGCGTGACCATGCTTTTAGCAAAAGTTGATTTTGAGTTTCCTTAAAGCCAAATTTCATTCTTTTAAGCCTCCATTCTCACCCTTTAAGTCCTAAATCCTTATAGTATGCCTAGAAATGAGAAGGGACTAGGAAGGGTGGTAGCTTGAGGGTGAAATAAAGGGAGAGTAATGATGAATTATGATTAATGATGATTGTATGAGTTGCTGAGGGTGATGATGGAAGTGCGGTGTATGTCGTGAGTCAAATAGCTGTATTTAATAATAATTATTGGCTGGTTATGGGTTATGTTATGAGCCGGATGGCTATGATTTATATTGATTTATGGCTGAAAATGAAAATATGGCTTTGAATGATTGTTTTATCTTGAACTCTCTTTCTCGAAAGTGCGACCCCGGAGAGATGAGGGAAGGTGAGAATTCTCTTCCTTGTTCCTCCTGGTATTGCAAAATTGCCCCCAATGAGATGGTGAGAGGTTAGGATCTCCTCCTTGGTTCCTCCTGGGCATATGAGAACGTACCTCTTGGGTAGATGCAAGGGTTGTGGTTGCACCCCACTTGCTCCAGGTTGGTTAATATAGAGGCTCCCCGGGTGGACGCAAGGGTTGTGGTTTCGCCCCACTTGCTTCAGGATGTGGTGAGATATACCTGCTTGGGTCGATGCAGTGGCATTGATCCACTTGCTCTGGGATGTGGTGAGATATACCTTCCTGGGTAGATGCAGTGGCATAGATTCCACTTGCTCCGGGTTCGGTTTGCAACTCCTGGGGTAGATGCAGTGGTCAGCGCCCACTTGCTCCCAGTCGAGGTTGATTTGAGATTTGTAAAATTATCTGAGTTTTGGATTTCCTTGGATAGATGCAGTGGGTCGGCTCCACTTGCTCCAGATTGAGATCCGAGATTCTGTTGACCCTATGTCGTAAGTGTGGCCAGACACTGAAAGTTCTGGATGAGCTCGCCCTTGTGGATAAATACCAGCGTGGGTGTTGTATGATTATGATTATGATTGTGAATAACTCGATTTGGTGATGCACGACAGAGGGACAGTCCAATGATTAGCTACCAGGACTTGTCGGGTTGGCTTTATAACCGACAGATGAGACTCATCAGCCATAGGGCAGAAATACATCATTTTCATATGTTTGAATTGTTTAGGTTTGCCTATTTGTTTTGGATTGCTATATCATATATGCTATGTTAACTAATTATGTGCTATTTGTTCTACTTGTACTTTAATTGTGTATTACTTGCCTGTATTGCTTGTGTTAGTACAACTGAGAGGTCCCTCATGCTGGTGTCGGTGGACGCTGAGGGTTGTTCTTGATGAGATGAGTTGATGATGTAATTGAATAATGATGATGATTATTGAATGAGGTAATTGAGCTCCTTGGATAGACGCAGTGAAGTGATTTCACTTGCTCCAGGTAGAGAATGAGATCATTTAAGCTCCCTGGGTAGATGCAGTGAAGTGATTTCACTTGCTCCAGGTGAGGATATGAGGTAACGATATAGAATTATTGAAACAAAATGACTGGGGATGGTTTCATTTATATTTCTGATTGTAAATTGTCGGAGAGTTAGAAAGTTGGGAAGCATGAGGAATATGAATCAGATTTAGCATTCCCTTATGACAGTTGCCTATTTATGGATTAGCGAGAACATAGGATGAATGTTTGGTGAAAGGAAGTTTAGGATGCTTAGTGAGTTTTTATTACAATGCATTGTATTTATTTGGTACTTTTACCGTACTGGAACCCATGGGTTGGGAGTTCTCATTCCGTATATATCTCTTGTTTTTCAGATATAGGTCCAGGTGCTCAGAAGTGAGCTGTGGTTCATCTGAGAGATGGCGAAGATATTTATATTCTCTACTTTATATTTGTTTAGAATCTCTCCACCTTTATTTTGAAAAGCTTTATTATGTATTGAACTCTTCTGAACTTGCCTATAGAGGCTCTTATGTTTCTTTTGGGAGAGATTAGGAGATACTGTTGTCAACTACTTTCATACTGTACCCTAGCCGGCCTAAACTTCGTGGGTCGCGACTAGTGGCTATTTACTTATATTATATATCTATATACTGTCTTTCTCTTACTCTATTCCTTTATGTCTTTAGCTGTATATCGCTTTCGACTTCACACTTTATCTTTTAGTTGTCGATACTTGAGTGATACGACTTCACTATTTTATTTTTACTCCTTTTCAGGCTTCTCGTTTAATACTCCTTTCAATTTTTCTTATAAACTATGTATTAAAAAAAATCCACCTTGAGAGTTGCACCACCTTATTATCATTGACTTATGACTCGAGCATAAGGATTTGAATATTAGGGTGTTACAAGCCCCTGCTGCCGTTGCCACGGGTGGAGTCCGCCATCGAGCTGTGCGCCGTTGGTAGAGCTATACCTTGCCAAAGTTGCTTTTCACCACTGTTAGTTCAGTTTTACCGCAATCCTGCTCCACTTGTGCGTTCTATTTTGCTCTCATCTTATTTATCTGCTTGTTTCAGTTTTAATTCCACTTTAGTTTCTGCCTTGTCCTGAATTTTCAGAACTGTTTACGTCTTCAATTTTTATCAAATTCAAATTCCTTGTTTTGTTGTGATCATTATCATTGCCGTGGAAAGTTGCTATGGCTGCAAAAGTGATTGGAGATGTTGCTACCACTGTCTCAGTTGCGTTGGGATGCCGTCGCTACTGTGAATTTAGGGCGAAAGAGGGGTTGTCATCTTTAATTTGTGAGTACGACTACTTGAGGTAGGGGATATTATTATAAAGTTATTGATTTTAATTTAAAAATGCCCAAAAAGTATAGTAGATAATTGCAAATATATATTAATAATCGTAATGTTATTAAGTTTGGATTATTACTGTGAATGTGACTGGTTTTGTTGTTATGAGAGATTAATTGGTGGAATTAAGCTTGGATTGAGGTTATGAAAATATGATTGGTGTAGTATTGAGATTGATTTTAATTTGAGGTTATGATTTGTGAATAATGATTTAATTGTTTGAAAGTGACTAATTACTAGAATTCCTAGTTACGCTGAAATGTTGATTTAGTTGTGGAATTGAGATTTATTTGATGAGGGTAGATATTGTTGCAAGCTTGTTTGAGAAATTATCGGTTACTGGATATGTTAATCTAACTAGATAATATTGTGTTGAGTGTTGAATTGATTTAGTCTTATGTTTAGTCTGGAACTATTGTGATGACAGTTTAATTGTGACTATTTTCTGATTATTGAGGATGAGTTCCTTGCTGTTTTGATCGTTGTTGAGAAAAAGATTAGTGAATTGTGGAGATTGTGGTTTAATGAATGAAAAATATAAAGCCTGGATTTTTAAACTTTTTTTAAAAAAAAATTGATTTCTTAACTGAAATAATAATTTTGAGGGTTTACAAATAATTTTAGAATTATTAAAATTATATGGCTATAAAATATGTTGATTATTAAGAATTCCGCTGATTTGAAATTGTTGAGGAAAGGGCTAGTGAATTGTTGAGGAAGAAGGAACCCGTAAGGGTGGTTAAGTCCAAATTTTAGGGAAAGTGCTGCCGAATTTTTTATAAAATTCCAGGACTTTGTTTAAAGTATTATTTAAAAGCAAATCTGATTTTTAAGAATATTATTTGATTTTGATTTATTACGGAAAGTGTCTTGTTTTCAATTCGATTTACTAAGAAAAGTATAATGTTTAAAATTCAATCTTTTGAGGAGAGATTTTGTTTTAAGTTATGATTTGAGTTTGGTTTGTTAATAAGAAGAAAGAAGGGGAAAAGAGAACACGACACGTGTGATTTATGAAATGGTTAAAAGGTCATGAGAGGGTGACGGAAAGTAAATGGTTAAGGTGTTGATGTGAAAATGTTAAGCCATGGGCTTTATGTGTGAATGATTGTGCGAGGATCCCTGTGTATATGGTATGACTTCCAGGAGAAAGGGACACATGCTTCAGCTAGAGAATCAGTGCCTGCAAAGGTTTGGGACCTTGCAGAGGTTATGCCGCTAGAATGCCTTATCTGACTTGCGAGTCAAATTGCGTCAGGTGCGGGTCGAACCCAAAAAATGAGCTCATTACCTGCGTTAGGGATAGACATGCATCATGTTATTTGCACATTTGTATTTGGTTGTGTTTGCTTGATTACTTCTCTGTGATTGTGCTGTTTGACTTGTTTGTATGTTGGTTTGAATCTCTTACTTGTGCTATTAGTTCACTGATGTATTGAGGTAAAATATTGTGGTTGAGAAATGATTATGTGGTTGACAGATGGTTAATATGACTAATTTTGTGATAAAACTCTGTTTTGAGTTTATAAATTTAAAGAAAAGTAATTATCTAAAGTAAAACTAAAAGTATTTTCAGGAATTTAATAAAAATAGTTTTATTGAGTAAAGTTAATTATTTGCATTTTATTTCGTTACTTTTACGGCCTATTCCCTACTGAGAACGTGTGGTTTGTTCTCACCCCAAAATCTTCCACCCTTTCAGTGACACAGGTTCGAAGACTCAGTTTGATCCCTAGCCCTTGTTGCTTTAGATTTTATTTTATCGAGTTTCATATTGAATTTACTTGTATATCGTTTAATATTATTAATAATTATGTGAATATTATTACTTGGTGATGTTTGATATACGATTTTGATAAATAAAAACAAAAGTTTTTGACATTTTTCTTAAAAGTTGAAATGAGATACCGAACTAAAGGCTCAATATTAAATAGTTAATAAAGAAAACAGATTAGTAACACCTTACTTTTGGTACGATCATGACGTACTAAAAATTAGAGTATTACAAAATACTTTTTAAAGTACCTTCAATTTCATTAGACAAAGTTGCTTTCAAAAATTCTCACACAAAATTTAATCTTAGCTCACATGCCCCTTATTCGACACGAGGTTTTTTCATTTTCATAATTTTCTTTTAAGGTGTCAATTAAAAAGAAGATCCTTTTTATTGTTTTAAATGCCCAAAGGTTATGCATTTTTTATTTTTTGAATTTCTTTTTTCGATTTGACATTTAACAATATTGTATATTTTTTTATCTTTTTATTATATAGCATTTGAGCTATACTTTTTCATTTGGAGTAAAAAATATTGCACACTTTTTTCACATATTTATTATATTTCTCATTACAAAAAATTTGAGTAGTGTTTAAAAACTCATGAAAATAAAAAAAAATATAAATCGAAGATAAAACTATTGAGTAAACCGTCAGTTCAAACACAACTAAATAATAAAAAAGTCTAAAATACATGATTAAATCTTTTTTTTTTATTTTTATATTCTTATCGCATTTTGTTTCAGCACATGTTTTTTTTAATTTCCTTCATTCTAGAACTAGGTGACTCATCATGCAAAATAAAATTATATTAGCATATAAGATTCTTTTATGCATTTTAGAAAATTTTGGTAAATTTGATGAGTTATATCTCTTAGCATCTGTATAAATTGTAATAGTGACAACAGAATTGGGATATGAAAAAATACCACATCTTTACATTTATTCTTCTTCTATGCAAATATTCAAAATTTTGTATAGTATTAGAGCTCTGCTGATACTCACTAATGGTGAAAACCTCAAACCCCAATAACAAAGCTCCCATAATGGACAACAACACTCCAAATCCTTCTCAAAACCCAAAAGTAGTCCTTACTATATACATCCAAGTGAAAGTCCTACATTAGTTCTTGTTTTTTCAATACTCACTAGAAATCACTACCATTCCTGGTCATATTCTTTTTCACCATGGCCATAATATCTAAGAACAAATATGGCTTTTTCGTAGGCTTAATTTCAACTCCTCCTGCAGATGATCCCGTATATTAATCCTTGGAAAGATGCAATAACGTAGCTTTTTCTTGGCTCTTCCACTCAATATCTCCTTCAATCATCGGTAGTGTCTCTATCTCACCTCTTCTTCATCTGTTTGGCAAGATCTCTACCATCAATTTTTTCAACCAAATCTTCTGCATATTGCTGAGCTCCAAGACAAAGTATACGCCTTTGAAATAAGGCTCTTGATTTGTTACAGAATTTTACACCTCTTTAAAGATCTCGTGGAAAGAGTTAGAAAGTTCTCAACCTATTCTTATTTGTAAGTGTTCGGAAAAGACTCACTGCCTTCAAGAGTTCATTATCCACTTCTTGAAAGGTCTAGACGAAAGATTTTCAGTTTTTAGATCACAAATTTTTCTCCTAAACCCCTTGCCTCCAGTCACTAAAATTTTTGCTTTGGTAATACAACATGAGAGATAAATCCAGACGACCTCCGGTGTGCTCGATTACCAGTGGATTCTTGCCGCTACCATTGATCCTTGGCCCCCTTCACATGGACAAGGTCGCAGCTTGGCTTCCACTTGCACCGGGCGCAGTATCAACTCTTTGAAACTCTACACTTGTTGTATGTAAAACCCAGGTAAGTGATACATAATTAATTAATAATTAATAAATAAATAAAATATAAGCGATAAGGGTTGAAAAACTTAATATTTATAATTTGGAAAAATTCTGGTAAGAATTTTAACTTAGAAAATAAAATTGAGCGCAAAGATATAATTGATTGCAAAAATACGCATACCAGTGCTAAAATCAACTGTATCGGCTCAAATCTGTCCGGTACTATATGTGAGAAAACTAAAACTATAAAATGACAAGAAAAATATTTAGAATAGAAACCCATACACTTATCTTAAAGGTTTTGGCACAAGATAGGGCCAACGGATCAAAAATCTCAAACGGGTCCATTTTGGGCACAAGCCCATACTACATAAACCCTTACAACACACTCATTCTTATACCAAAGAGAGAGGGAGCCATGGATAGAAGAGAAGGAGAAGGAAAGGAGCCCTAAATACTATTCACCCATCACACTTAAATCCACATAACTTCCAAATCGTAGCTCTTATCGAAGTTCATAAAACTAAAATAGCATAAAACAAGAAACTAACAATGAAATCTAAGTGAATTAAGAGGATAAAATAAGGAAATATAAAGAAAAATAAACTAAAACAAGATTAAAACATAAATCTAAGGAGAAAACTAAGCTAAAATCCTAGAATTCTAGAGAGAAGTTGGAGCTTTTCTCTCTAAAATCACCTAAAACATAATAAAACTTAAACTAAGACTACTTGATTCATTCCCCCCTTTAATCCTTGGTTCAATAGCATCATAATGAGTTGGATTGGGTCCAAGAAGCTCCAGAAATCGCCCCTCACGTGTTTCTTTAATGAAGCACGTTTTTGGTATCTCGTGTATGCGAGATTTGGCTGCATGCGCGGATGGCTTAACTCACGTCCATTATAGACATATACATATTATTTTGAAGCCCTATATGTTAGTTCTAATGCTACTGAAACTGCCTCATTCGAAGCTCTATAGCTTAAGTTATGATCACTTTAGTACAAAGAGGTTAGAATTGGCAGCTCTACAAATCCTTCACTTCTTCATGAATTCTCCACTTTTGCATGCTTTTCCTTCATCATTCCAAGCCATCCTTGTCTTCTAAAACTTAAATCACTTAAACAAACACATCAAAGTATCGAGTGGAATAAAGATGGATTCAATTCGATAATTTAAAGGCATAAAAAGCATGTTTTTCACAATCAAGCACAGTTAGAAAAAATTCACAAAACTATGCTATTTATAATGAATGAATGTAAGATAATTTGATAAATCCCACTCTTTTCTAACCAAAATTCATCGTAAAATATGGGTTTATCAACCTCTCCGCACTTAAATAAAAGCATGCCTCATGCTATACATCAAGAAAGACATGAGAAAGGGGTATCAACACTTATTATATGCAATCTATCTAAATACACTTTACCTACTCTATCCTATGTAAACTCACTTAGTTAAAAATAAATCAAAGTCCAAGAGCATTGATAAGCAAGAAGGGCAAAAATAACAATAATAGTCAAATTAACTCCACAATTGATTCAAGTCCTAAAAAGTTTAATGAACTTGCAAGATAAAGCTTCAAGAGAAAAGGAAACATAAAAGTGACTACAATTGAATCCTCACCAGATGTGTATACGCTCTAGTCGCTCAAGTGTTTAGGGTTGATTCACTCAATTCTCTTCTAATCTTGCTTTTCAAGACTTGTTTTACATCTAACAATCAACAATTATTCAATGCATGCATACAAATATCATGAGGACTTTTCAAGGGTTGTAATGGGACTAGGGTAAAGGTGAGGATGTATATGGTCAAGTGGACTAGAATTTGAATATTTGATTAATTTAAACTCCCACCAAACTTATGACAACCTATTTAACTCTAATGCAAAACCTAGTTATCTATTATTCACTTTTTCACACACTCATACATTCTTTTCAATTCACATCTCATATGCATTATTCTTATCACTTTATTTTGGGGTTAACATTTGTCTCCTTTTTATTGCTTTCTTTTTCTTTTTCCTTTTTTTTCTTTTTTTTTCTATTTGTTTTTTGTATTCTTTGTTTATATAACATAATATATACACAAGATTAATGCATATGAAATATTCAATACATGAGTATGTATCCAATTTCCAATATTTTAACAAAAATACAAAACACCTTTTTTTCTTTCTACCAATGTTTTCCAAATTCTCCCACACTTAGATGATGCACACTCTCACTAGCCTAAACTAATCAAAGACCTAAATTAAAGACATTTATTATTTTTTACTTAGGAGTAGTGATGTGCTAAAAATTAAGAATAAAAGGAGATTAAAATTGGCTCAAAACTGGCTAACAATGGTGGATAAAAGAGTAAGGCTAGTTGGGTAAGTGAAGTAATTGAAATAAAGACCTCAATCATATAAATATATTCATACACAGAATAATAGACATAAAGTATCAAACAAATCAAAGATTACAATCATAGAAAGAGAATAACACACAAGAATAAAAATGGTGGTAAATAATGCAACCACGCATTAAGGCAGGTTGTGTGTTCTAGTTCCAAAACTATGTTCCACAATATAGTTCAAGCAAGTTTAATGAAAAATATTTTAACTCAAATCAATTCTGGAATGCCCTATAAAGAGATGTCTTGGAATTTTCATTATTTTTTGACTAAGCTTATTCTATGTATGTATATATGAAAAGAAATGCAATAAACTAAAAAAAAATGCAAATAGAGCTCTAAATATATATATAAACAGAGAAAGATGCAACTAAGATTTCTAAAAGACATAGTAACAGCAGAAAAATAAAATGCAAAAGTGTTTAGGATTAGAATGTTTTTACCCAAAAAAAGTCGGTCACTGACCTCCCCACACTTAAAAGTTTACATGGTCCTCTGTTTATTCAAAGATGAGCAAAAGGGTACAGAGACTTCACGGATTTCCACCTTCAGCTGGTGGATCATCCAGCTGCTGTATGTTCTTTCTTCTGCTTCCCTTGTTGCTAATGATTACTCATCCAGCAAAAAAATAAAACAGAATATATTAAGATAGAAATTCTCAAACAAGGGAGCATAGATTGTTGGAATGAGGTAACAATCACTTCTCAAACAAGGGAGCATAGATTGTTAGAATGAGGTAACAATCACTAAAACGAAGTGAGTTAATCAGTGTGTGACATGGATGAGAACAAGTGTGTGAATTCTAAGTTTGCACACAGTTTAGAATTTACATACTGGCATTGAAAGCTATGCCACAACTACACAAAAGAAGTATGCACTTCACTCATTCTAGTGTGCTTAAGATACTTTAAAGGAAACTTGTAGGTTAAGACAAACAAACAGGTAATAACGGAGCATAAAAGCACTCAAGCAAGAACCAAGCAATTGTCAAATATATAATGAATGGAAATTGGTTGATGTGCAAGAGAATTTAATGATCCAAACAAAATATGAAACTCACACATCAATTAATGACACACTTTGAACTTTTGCTCGCATCACCTAATTGACATAAAGTGGGGAACATGGGTACTATGCAACTTAGGAAAAGAGAGATATAAGGTAAAATCAATCACATAGCAAGCAAGGTCCACATAAGTTAAAAAGCACAAAGAGATATCATTAGGTAATCTTACAATCTAATTTCACAATTTCACAATTTTGATGCATACTTGGTGATGTAAATAAAAATCAGCATAAGCAAGCATCACCTAACAACAAATGCATCAATTAGAAGCAATTGCCTAATGATAGATAATGAAATCAAATCACATTCTTGCTAGCTACAACATGTAATTTAGAAATCCAAAAGCATTTTTAAAGGCAATGTCATAAGCACTTGGTATGTACAAATGTCGAGCATGCTAAATTCAATACCAAGCAACAGATTATAACTTCAATCTCAATCAAACAAAGAATAATTCAGCAGCAAGAAACAACAAATCATATTAATAATCCAACATTTTCACCTAATCTAACCTAGATTAACAACCTAATCCACGAAATTGAAAATTAAACTAAT
Organism: Arachis ipaensis; assembly: GCF_059453495.1. Taxonomy (NCBI): domain Eukaryota; kingdom Viridiplantae; phylum Streptophyta; class Magnoliopsida; order Fabales; family Fabaceae; genus Arachis; species Arachis ipaensis. The sequence continues at coordinate 37,043,178 of NC_142436.1, forward strand.
TAACTAACTAACTAGCTAACTAACTAAAGGAGATGGTGGTAGATGGTGAATGATGATGAAGAGAAGGTATGAGAAAGAGATGAGAAAGGAAAGAATGGGATGCGAATTAGGGTTCGTACAAAAAGGTTTCATTTTTTTACACTCGCATACACGAGAAATGGCCGCGCACGCGAGATTGGCAAAAGTTGGGGGTTGTGCGTATGCAAGACGATACACGCGATGTAAAAATTGTTTGCTATCTTCACAGGTTGTGTGCGCGGAGCATGGTGGCGTACGCGACTTTGTCACAAATTGGGTGATGCGTACGCGAAATTAGGGTTGTGTATGCGAAAGTAGAAAGAATTCCAAACTCTATAGACTTCAATACAACTCCTTAGAACTAAACTAGTTACATCCTATGACTAGCTTTTCAAAATGCAACAAAAATGGATAAAATGAACTTCACATGAAGAAAAAAATCAGAAGATCATATCATGGTGGAGTGTTTCCCACCTAGAACTTTTGGTTAAAGTCTTTAAGTTAGACATTTTGGTGAGGTCTTTGTCAAGGTGGCTTGTGCTTGAATTCATCCTTTAACTCCCGCCAATGCTTGGACTACAAGTCATTGCCAGAATTTTCAATCAAGTGCACCAAACTTTGATGATGTTCCACACAAGTCAGGAGCTCCCAAAATTGATCCCCATCATATAATCCGGGATCCCAAACCTTGTTTTCACACCCATCTTCAAGTTGACTTTTGTGATTCCATCTGGGTGAGCTCATTCAGAATTCTCATACGAATATCCAAACATCCTTCTAAATCCCATCAATTTAGCACTCTGCCAACCATGAAATTCAAACTTTAAGGGTTCAACCTTAATGAGCGATGAATTACGCTTCTGACCATTACACCACTTTCTCTTACTCTTCAACCCACAAAGACTTCTAAGTTGACCATCCGTTTTAAGCAACCCATATTCAAGTGGAATAAGAAAGTTAAAGGATATGAAATTTTACCCACTTGAATAATGTAATGGATGATGGTGACTTAGGAAGAGATGTTTCCAATAGTCTTGCAAGTTTCACTCCCTTGTGCTCTTCTTTGATTACCTCCACCTCTTGGCAAGCGTCTTCCATTTCCACTTCTCGACAAGGTTTCTCACATTCAATTACTTTTTCACTAACTTCTTCTAGCTCTTTCCCATCACTCAAGTCAAACCTCAGAGGTTGCATAAAATCTACATCAACACCCATTTCGAGTTCAATGGGGGAGGGCTCAACAAGATCATCGAGGAGATTGGTCAGTGTGGACAAAAAATCATTAATGATGGAATCCACTTCTTAATCAATTTTTCTCAATTCTCCAACCACATCTTTCGGTTCAATTATCTCAACTTTCTCCTTTTATTGCGATTCTTGCTTTAACTCCTTTTCTTCTCCTTGAAGCTCCAAGTTCTCTTTCTCACTACTCTCCTTAGTTGAATCTCCACATTCGTCAATAGGAGTGTGTTGATTGCATGAGTGCAATAAAACTAAGTGGTTCACAGATTCGGCCATGGTAGCCACCATGGTTTCTAGCTCCCTTTGCTCTTCTTCTTACTTTTGGAGAAAAGAGTAAAGATCTTTTTGTTTTTGCATTAACGGTTAGAGAACTTCATTCAACGAAGGAGGTGGTAAAGAAAATGGCTCATTGTTTGGAAGAAAGGTGTCATAGTTAAAAGGTAGTTCATATTGGTGAGAGTATTAAGGTGGTGTATATGAAAGTGATGGTTCTTGGGAGTATTGATGTTAGAATGGTGGTGGCTCTACGGGTACTCGTTCATAATTATCACAAGGGTAAGGCA